>NC_134354.1:769812382-770539882 GCF_048569485.1 Anomaloglossus baeobatrachus
ATATATATATATATATATAAACAAAAAAAAGTGCATGTTTGTTATAATAAGCAAGCAAAATCTGTTCAAAAACAGTGATCCAAAGTTGTAAAGAGAAATAAATCTCACCACTAAAAACATCACTTGGCCCAGCAAAGAATGTGGCCCCCCAAATTATTTTTTTTACTATATGCGGCCCAAATACCCAGCTGAGTTTGAGACCCCTGTATTTGATAGTACTGATCAATGGAGCTAAAATGTTACCGTTGACGGACGCCGCAGACTGCGTTTTCCCCGCTAATCAGCCGATAGTAGGGACTCGCAGCACAGACTTTATGTTTGACGGGTTAATTTTTTTTTTTTATTTGATAGCAAAAACAGAGACATCAATAATAGTTTTCTGGGTCTGGAGAAAGCGCGGTCGCTTGAGGCTTTCTGCCTTTGGCATTTTGAAAACATATCTTTCCTTCCAGCCTGCGAGCCATCGCCACGAGCTGTCAGAAGCTTCCAATGTATAAAGAGTAAAATGCGCTTAGAAATTTCCATAATTCCAGGGCTATGTGATTTGTGAATGTTTAATTTCCATTAAATCTAGAACAATGGTAGCAAGGTCATAGGAAGGTCAAAGCTGCCCTCCAAGCAAAGGACACTTCTATTTGTAAGATCCTGCAGAAGCGGCTTCTTCTCGTAGAAATAATGTGCAGACTATTAGCTTACTGACCTCTGCGGAAAAATTTACAGAATGATGTCACGTCTGGAATTAGGCAGTAAAATGTCTTTTTCGGTCCTTGCAGGGTCATTCTTTGTCTGATCCAATTATTTTGTGAACTTTTAGTAAATCCCGAAACTCGCAATCTTCTATGATTATCGAGAAAGTTTTCTTTCTTTTTTTTTCTCTAGCTGATTAGAAAGTATCCTTCTGCAACCAGCAAGAGAATCCAGCAGGAAGGGTTTAATTCCGCCACAGCACTTCCGCAGGAGAAATAAGGTATTACACGGTGATCACTGAAAACCAATGGGCTGTCTATGGGCTCCAAAAAAAGGAGACTCACATTGAATCTAAACCCTACTGGTGTCAAAAGAGGGAACCCAAACCAGACAAAACCTTTGAAAAACTTCTGCCTATACATGAATTAATACATTGTCAAGGTCGGGAATTTAGGGAAAACCGCAAATTCAGTTTTTCATGGTCACAGAGACGGAGTTCAAATCGATCTGCGCAGATGTATGTAAGAGGAGCAACAACCACACAGAGACATGTCTCTATTCGGGAGAACCTCAATAGTCTTCTGGTCCGTATATTATAAAATACACATAGTTATACAATTCAGTCAACCCTCCCACATCTCACATCCCTCATTTCACATGGTGAGAACTAACTGATAAAAGATTATCTTCTAAATACCTCTTTGTCCATTGTGCATTCTGGCTTTGTTATTTCCATTAACACCTTACTGTACACACATCTTAGAATCATATTAAGGTGTCTATGCGATTGGTATATAGGCACACACATAATTATGCAACAACATCTATATTTTGATTATTTACATACACAGATCATCTAATTACATCTGAACAAACGACCTATAGCCCAGCAGGCCTACCCCCACAACATTAGCTGTTACTTTCCCATAGACTTGGTCACTCAAGTTTTTACAGATCCTAAAAGGTGAATTTCCTTAGTTATGCATAAATATGGGGTTGGGAGATATGTCATTACATAAATGTACACATTTCTGCCCTGTCCAGTTTCTAAAATTCAAAACTTTCTTACTCAAACACATATGTCATAAACAATGCCCGACAGAGATACTTTTTTTTTACAAGTCATCTTGTGCCATTGAGCTTGGGATATTATAAACCAAGAAAAAAGGAAAGGAAGGGACCATCTATAAGGAGATTTGACCCTCAATGCTTCCTTTCCCTTTTTCTTGGCTTATGATACCCCAAACTGAATGAAACAAGATGAGTAGGTTTAAAAAAAAGTGTATCACTATGTCGGGCA
Organism: Anomaloglossus baeobatrachus; assembly: GCF_048569485.1. Classification (NCBI taxonomy): domain Eukaryota; kingdom Metazoa; phylum Chordata; class Amphibia; order Anura; family Aromobatidae; genus Anomaloglossus; species Anomaloglossus baeobatrachus. The sequence continues at coordinate 769,814,370 of NC_134354.1, forward strand.
TTGTTTATCACTCTGTCGGGCATTGTTTATCACTATGTCGGGCATTGTTTATCACTCTGTCGGGCATTGTTTATCACAGTGTCGGGCATTGTTTATCATTCTGTTGGGCATGGTTTATCACTCTGTCGGGCATGGTTTTTTTATCACTCTGTCGGGCATTGTTTATCACTGTGTTGGGCATTGTTTATCACTCTGTCAAACATTGTTTATCACTGTGTCGGGCATTGCTTTTCAGTGTATTGGGTATTGTTTATCACTATGTCAGCATTGTTTATCACTGCGTCGGGCATTGTTTATCACTGCGTCGGGCATTGTTTATCACTGCGTCGGGCATTGTTTATCACTGTGTCAGGCATTGTTTATCACTGTGTCGGGCATTGTTTATCACTGTGTCGGGCATTGTTTATCACTGTGTCAAGCATTGTTTATCACTGTGTCGGGTATTATTTATCACTGTGTCGGCCATTGTTTACCACTGTGTCGGGCATTGTATATCCCTGTGTCGAACATTGTTTGCCACTGTGTCAGGCATTGTTTACCACTGTGTTGGGTATTATTTATCACTGTGTCTGGCACTATCACTGTGTCGGGCATTGTTTATCACTGTGTCAGGCACTGTTTACCACTGTGTCAGGCATTGTTTACCACTGTGTCGGGCATTGTATATCCCTGTGTCGAATATTGTTTGCCACTGTGTCAGGCATTGTTTATCCCTGTGTCGGGCATTGTTTATCCCTGTGTCAGGCATTGTTTATCCCTGTGTCGGGCATTGTTTATCCCTGTGTCAGGCATTGTTTATCCCTGTGTCGGGCATTGTTTATCCCTGTGTCAGGCATTGTTTATCCTGTGTCGGGCATTGTTTATCACTCTGTTGGGCATTGTTTATCACTGTGTCATTGTTTATGCCATATGTGTCTGGAGGAGAAAGTTTTGAATTTTACCAATACTATTGAAGACCTGTGATATTTTGGGGCCCTGCTGGATCCTGATTACTTCACTTATGGCCACCTGGCTATTGGCTTATAGGTTTAGGGGCATCTCTTCCACTTAACAAAACAAAAATACATAATAGCTCAAGGAGCCATATTACAAATTTTCCTTAGTGGCCCAAATCTTTAGCTGCCTAAGAGGGTTGTCCTGCTTTGGCTACTCAGGGTACCCAGCTATGAATGGTGTTAGGGGTGAAGACAGTGGTGGAAAGCTGCAAAATGTTCCTCGTCACTAGTGAGTTAAAGTACAAAATGCAAAAAAAATAAACAAAGATGAGAGCTTGTAGTTTCTGCTGTTTGGAGAAGCTGCCCAGTGTGGACATGAAGGCCATTCATCACCATCAGGCTGGCAGCGTGCCAATGTGACGAGAATGAGAAGGTTCTGTTTGTTTCGTAACCCCATTAATTGGTATGTGGTGATAAATCACTCGCTGCCATGTCAAAAACTACAAGCTGAAGTCAACCCAGGAAGATAAAGACTCAGCACTTCAACTGTGTAAAGTATGTACAAGAATATAACTACTATAATACTGCCTCTATGTACAAGAATATATCTACTATAATACTGCCCCTATGTACAAGAATATAACTACTATAATACTGCCCCTATGTACAAGAATATAACTACTATAATACTGCCCCCTATGTACAAGAATATAACTACTATAATACTGCCCCCTATGTACAGGAATATAACTACTATAATACTGCTCCTATGTACAAGAATATAACTACTATAATACTGCCCCTATGTACAAGAATATAACTACTATAATACTGCTCCTATATACAAGAATATAACTACCATAATACTGCCCTCTATGTACAAGAATATAACTACTATAATACTGCCCCTATGTACAAGAATATAACTACCATAATACTGCTCTCTATGTACAAGAATATAACTACTATAATACTGCCTCCTATGTACAAGAATATAACTACTATAATACTGCCCCCTATGTACAAGAATAGAACTACTATAATACTGCCCCTATGTACAAGAATATAACTACCATAATACTGCCCTCTATGTACAAGAATATAACTACTATAATACTGCCTCCTATGTACAAGAATATAACTACTATAATACTGCCCTCTATGTACAAGAATATAACTACTATAATACTGCCCTCTATGTACAAGAATATAACTACTATAATACTGCCCCTATGTACAAGAATATAACTACTATAATACTGCCCCTATGTACAAGAATATAACTACTATAATACTGTCCCTATGTACAAGAATATAACTACTATAATACTGCCCCTATGTACAAGAATATAACTACTATAATACTGCCCCTATGTACAAGAATATAACTACTATAATACTGCCCCTATGTACAAGAATATAACTACTATAATACTGCCCCCTATGTACAAGAATATAATTACTATAATACTGCTCCTATGTACAAGAATATAACTACTATAATACTGCCCCCTATGTACAAGAATATAACTACTAAAATACTGCTCCTATGTACAAGAATATAACTACTAAAATACTGCCCCTATGTACAAGAATATAACTACTATAATACTGCCCCCTATGTACAAGAATATAATTACTATAATACTGCTCCTATGTACAAGAATATAACTACTATAATACTGCCCCCTATGTACAAGAATATAACTACTATAATACTGCTCCTATGTACAAGAATATAACTACTATAATACTGCCCCTATATAACTACTATAATACTGCCCCTATGTACAAGAATATACCTACTATAATACTGCCCCTATGTACAAGAATATAACTGCTATAATACTGCCCCTATGTACAAGTATATAACTACTATAATACTGCCCCTATGTACAAGAATATAACTACTATAATACTGCCCCCTATGTACAAGAATATAACTACTATAATACTGCTCCTATGTACAAGAATATAACTACTATAATACTGCCCCTATGTACAAGAATATAACTACTATAATACTGCTCCTATGTACAAGAATATAACTACTATAATACTGCTCCTATGTACAAGAATATAACTACTATAATACTGCCCCTATGTACAAGAATATAACTACTATAATACTGCTCCTATGTACAAGAATATAACTACTATAATACTGCTCCTATGTACAAGAATATAACTACTATAATACTGCTCCTATGTACAAGAATATAACTACTATAATACTGCCCCTATGTACAAGAATATAACTACTATAATACTGTCCCTATGTACAAGAATATAACTACTATAATACTGCCCCTATGTACAAGAATATAACTACTAAAATACTGCCCCTATGTACAAGAATATAACTACTATAATACTGCCCCTATGTACAAGAATATAACTACTATAATACTGCCCCCTATGTACAAGAATATAATTACTATAATACTGCTCCTATGTACAAGAATATAACTACTATAATACTGCCCCCTATGTACAAGAATATAACTACTATAATACTGCTCCTATGTACAAGAATATAACTACTAAAATACTGCCCCTATGTACAAGAATATAACTACTATAATACTGCCCCTATGTACAAGAATATAACTACTATAATACTGCCCCCTATGTACAAGAATATAATTACTATAATACTGCTCCTATGTACAAGAATATAACTACTATAATACTGCCCCCTATATACAAGAATATAACTACTATAATACTGCTCCTATGTACAAGAATATAACTACTATAATACTGCCCCTATATAACTACTATAATACTGCCCCTATGTACAAGAATATAACTACTATAATACTGCTCCTATGTACAAGAATATAACTACTATAATACTGCCCCCTATATACAAGAATATAACTACTATAATACTGCCCCCTATGTACAAGAATATACCTACTATAATACTGCCCCTATGTACAAGAATATAACTGCTATAATACTGTCCCTATGTACAAGTATATAACTACTATAATACTGCCCCTATGTACAAGAATATAACTACTATAATACTGCCCCCTATGTACAAGAATATAACTACTATAATACTGCTCCTATGTACAAGAATATAACTACTATAATACTGCCCCTATGTACAAGAATATAACTACTATAATACTGCTCCTATGTACAAGAATATAACTACTATAATACTGCCCCTATGTACAAGAATATAACTACTATAATACTGCCCCTATGTACAAGAATATAACTACTATTATACTGCCCCTATGTACAAGAATCTAACTAGTATAATACTGCCCCTATGTACACTAATATAACAACTATCATACTGCTCTTATACACTAGAATATAACTACTATAATACTGCCTCCTATGTACAAGAATATAACTACTATAATACTGCTCCTATGTACAAGAATATAACTACTATAATACTGCCCCTATGTACAAGAATATAACTACTATAATACTGCTCCTATGTACAAGAATATAACTACTATAATACTGCCCCTATGTACAAGAATATAACTACTATAATACTGCCCCTATGTACAAGAATATAACTACTATTATACTGCCCCTATGTACAAGAATCTAACTAGTATAATACTGCCCCTATGTACACTAATATAACAACTATCATACTGCTCTTATACACTAGAATATAACTACTATAATACTGCCCCTATGTACAAGAATATAACTACTATAATACTGCCCCCTATGTACAAGAATATAACTACTATAATACTGCTCCTATGTACAAGAATATAACTACTATAATACTGCCCCTATGTACAAGAATATAACTACTATAATACTGCTCCTATGTACAAGAATATAACTACTATAATACTGCCCCTATGTACAAGAATATAACTACTATAATACTGCCCCTATGTACAAGAATATAACTACTATTATACTGCCCCTATGTACAAGAATCTAACTAGTATAATACTGCCCCTATGTACACTAATATAACAACTATCATACTGCTCTTATACACTAGAATATAACTACTATAATACTGCCCCTATGTACAAGAATATAACTACTATAATACTGCCCCTATGTACAAGAATATAACTACTATTATACTGCCCCTATGTACAAGAATCTAACTAGTATAATACTGCCCCTATGTACACTAATATAACAACTATCATACTGCTCTTATACACTAGAATATAATACATTCATAGTTTCCCATTACTGACATATGATAAAACACAATATCCTGATTTCAGCTCGGGGTTGGTATTTATATATGGCGCTGTCTCTCCTCCGGTAATGTTTATATAGTGCGGTGTTTATCCGGATATTATCTGGAGGGTTTTGTGTATGTGTAAATGTCACTAGTTTATTGGAATTGTTCTATTTTGCAGTATTTATAGGTGAGTACGAGAATTCGTCATAAACAATAATCTGGATGAGCGGCGCAGGTGCCATCTGTCACATCACGGTGGGAGAATGATTGTGTACACAGCCGCGCCAGATAAGTCATCCTGCAGAAGAGTCTCCGTACAAGTCACCGCTCCACAAATAATGCCCTAACTGTGAGTCATAAATCCCCTCAGTTAGAAAAGATTGTAATAGGAAGTAACAGAGAGAATCTCTTCCAACAGGAGAAGAAAAGCCAATGACCTGGATGGGATCCCACCATAGATGCCGACCTACAGCCCACCAGAGATACTGGTTGCAGGGGCTAAACTTCTTAATGTTGATAAAAATTTTTGATTCCATCATTGCCCCAATCCTCCTGTACGGCAGCGAAGTCTGGGGCCCTCACACTTACCCAGATTGGTCAAGGTGGGATCCCAGCCCAACAGAAATATTCCACCTGAAATTCTCTAAGCACCTTCTCCAGGTCCATCGGAGGACCTCCAACAGTGCCATCGGGGCAGATTCCCTCTACCCCTAGAAGTTCTGAAGAAGGCACTGTCATTCCAGGGTCACCTACATAGTAGCAGTCCAAGCTTCCACCACCACTATAAAGCCCTGCTACATGTGGGTGGTCCACACGATCCAGGATCCACCAATGAGCTCACCCAAGCCCAACCGGACCAAATCACCAATCACAGCAGTCTGACTAAACCCAGAATCAGGAAGATGGTAGATGAGGGGCAGTGACTGGAGGTACAATATCATCACCTCAGAGAAACTGACCACGTGACAGAGTCTACACAGAGACTACAGACCGGCCCCAGATCTGGAGAAACTCCCAGACCCCAGAGACTGTCGGATGCTGAGTCGGTATAGACTCAGTGCCCACAGTCTGGCCACCGAATCTGGCCGACATAGGCAGAGCTACAAGGCCAAGGAGGACCCAAGTATGATTTATGCAACTGGATAATGATCCTAAACACATATCAAAATCCATAATAGACTACATCAAAAGGTGCAAGCTGAAGGTTTTACAATGGACCTCCCAGTCCCCTGATCTGAACATCATGGAAAATCTGTGGCTAGACCTCAAAAGAGCAGAGCATGGAAGACGAGCCAGAAATCTCACAGAACTGGAAGACGAGTTGGGAATCTCACAGAACTGGAAGACGAGTTGGGAATCTCACAGAATGGGAAGGTGTCTCAAGAAAGAGCAGAACATGCAAGATGAGACAGGAATCTGACAGAACTGGAAGATGAGCCATGAATCTCACTGAATTGGAAGTTGTCTCCAAGTAAGAGCAGAGCATGCAAGATAAGCCAGGAATCTTACTGAACTGGAAGACATCTTCAAGGAAGAGCAGTGCATGCATGATGAGCCAGGAATCTCACAGAACTGGAAGACTTCTCCAAGGAAGAGCAGTCCATGCAAGACGAGCCAGGAATCTCACAGAACTGGAAGACTTTTCCCAGGAAGAGCAGTGCATGCAAGACGAGCCATGAATCTTACAGAACTGGAAGACTTTTCCCAGGAAGAGCAGTGCATGCAAGACGAGCCAGGAATCTCACAGAACTGGAAGACTTTTCCCAGGAAGAGCAGTGCATGCAAGACGAGCCAGGAATCTCACAGAACTGGAAGACTTTTCCCAGGAAGAATGGATGAAATTTGCTCAAACAAGACTCTTGGCTACTACAAAAAGCATTCACAATCTGTGATACTGGCCAAAGGGGGTGCTACCAGTTACTAACCATGCAGGGTGCCTAAACTTTTGCATCAGCCCATTGTCCTTTTTCATCATTTTAAAATGTAAAAAATTAAAATATTTGTTATTTTTTTGCCTAAAATATGAAGGAAATTTGTCATCTTTAACTTTATGCCTTTTAGAGATTATTTCATCTTCAACTTACTTAATTGTTCATAATAACAGTCATTTTGACCAGAGGTGCCCAAACTTTTACATGCCACTCTATCTATTATCTATCTATCTATAGAAGAGCGACCAAGATTATTAGAGGAATGGGGGGGCTGCAATACCAAGACAGGTTATTAAACTTGGGGTTATTTAGTTTGGAAAAACAAAGGCTTAGGGGGGATCTAATCACAATGTATAAATATATGAGGGGACAGTACAGAGACCTTTCCAAAGATCTCTTTACACCTAGGCCTGCGACTGGAACACGGGGGCATCCGCTACGTCTTGAGGAAAGAAGGTTTAATCATAATCACAGACGAGGATTCTTTACTGTACGAGCAGTGACTATGGAACTCTCTGCCGCATGATGTTGTAATGAGGGATTCACTACTAACATTTAAGCAGAGCCTGGATGCCTTTCTTGAAAAATTTAATGTTACCAGTTATGTATATTAGATTTTATGACAGGGTATTGATCCAGGGAACTAGTCTGATTGCCGGATGTGGACGAAGGAAGGAAATTTTTTCCCCATTGGAACTTGTTTGTCACATTGGGGTTTTTTTTGCCTTCCTCTGGATCAACATGTTAGGCTACGGGTTGAACAATATGGACTTAGAGTCTCCCTTCAACCTTAAAAACTATGAAACTATCCCTCTATCTATCTATCCTTCTATCTATCTATCTATCTATCTATCTATCCTTCTATCTATCTATCTATCTATCTATCTATCTATCCCTCTATCTATCCTTCTATCTATCTATCTATCTATCTATCTATCTATCTATCTATCTATCCCTCTATCCCTCTATCTATTTATCTATCCCTCTATCTATCTATCTATCTATCTATCTATCCCTCTATCTATCTGTGCCTCTATCTATCTATCTATCTATCCCTCTATCCCTCTATCTATCTATCCCTCTATCTATCTATCTATCTATCTATCTATCTATCTATCTATCTATCTGTGGCGCCCTGGGCAAGCCAGGACGTCACAAGCACTACACCAACACACCCCACACTCCCGGTCAGGCACACCTAAGTCAGACAAAAACCCTTGTTGCCTCCCTCCAGGGGCTGATGTCCACACAAGGGGGTGGGCCAGGTGGTTGGTCCCGCCCACCAAGGAGTTCACAGTCCTGGAGGCGGGAAAAAGAGTCAGTTTGAGTTTGGAAGTGAAAGTGAGAGGAGAGTGGAATGGTAAAGGAGCAGCCTGAAGTTGGTCCGGGTGTGTGGCCCGGACGGTACAGCAAGGTTGGCAGACGGTGGTGACCGTCTGCAGGAGAGGCCTATCGGAGCTAGCCGTAAGGACCGTGGACGGGCGGTGGCCCGGCGGTACCGGACCGGTACGCAAAGAGAAGCCAGCACCATCCGGCAGGGCTTACGGACCCCGACAAAGCTAGGAGTCGCCGTGCAATTTGTCAAATCCGTTAGCGAAGGAAACCTCCTGGGTTTCCCAGCAGCCAAGTCCCGACAGAAGGCAACAGTCCAACCGTTAGAGGGAAACACAGTCACCGCCAAGGCTAAAGTTCCCAGGGCCAGAGCCTGTGGGCAAAAGGGGCTCCTTCAGCCTCCATCCAAGCTGGGGAGCGGGTTACCGGTGGGAACCCATTGGAACCGTACACACTACACAGGTGCAGGGAAAGGCAGTAACCATCAACCTGCCGGGAGGAGAAACACCGCAGCCGTCTGTGGGACCCGTCCATCCAGCCGTGTGTTTTACCGGAGACTCTGTGTTTATCATTGGCTGAGTGAGTACCACCGTGCCGTGCAGCACAGCGCTGCCCCCACAACCCTGCACCTCACCAGGCCCCGTAACCCGCCTGCCATTCATCCCTACCCCCTCACCGGGCCCCTGGACAACCAACCCCCTAACCACGGAGGGGAGGACTAACATCCAGGCTGCTCCCTGTCATCGCTCCCGGGATCCCCGTCCAGAGCAGCGGTGGTGTCACCAAAATCACCACAACCGTGGGTAGCGTCACGGACAATAATCAAATCCCCACAATCAATCCCCCCCCTTTTCACTCACGGGCGAGGAACGCCGCTCAAGTCCCCGGGATCCGACCCACCTCTCGAGCCACCACCGAGCAGCAGCGGCAGCCGGACCCGAGCAGTGGGAGAGCGCAGCGTCCCCTCCTCCGCCCATGACATATCTATCTATCTATTTATCCATCCCTCTATCTATCTATCTATCTATCTATCCCTCTATCTATCTATCTATCCCTCTATCTATCTATCCCTCTATCTATCTATCTATCCCTCTATCCTTCTATCTATCTATCTATCCCTCTATCTATCTATCCCTCTATCTATCTATCTATCTATCTATCTATCCCTCTATCTATCTATCTATCTATCTATCTATCCCTCTATCTATCTATCTATCCCTCTATCTATCTATCCCTCTATCCTTCTATCTATCTATCCCTCTATCTATCTATCTATCTATCTATCCCTCTATCTATCTATCTATCTATCTATCTATCTATCTATCTATCTATCTATCTATCTATCTATCCCTCTATCTATCTATCTATCTATCTATCTATCTATCTATCTATCTATCTATCTATCCCTCTATCTATCTATCTATCTATCTATCTATCTATCTATCTATCTATCCCTCTATCTATCTATCTATCTATCTATCTATCCCTCTATCTATCTATCTATCTATCTATCTATCCCTCTATCTATCTATCTATCCCTCTATCTATCTATCCCTCTATCTATCTATCTATCCCTCTATCTATCTATCCCTCTATCCTTCTATCTATCTATCTATTCCTCTATCTATCTATCCCTCCATCTATCTATCCTTCTCTCTATCCCTCTAATCCCTCTATCCGTCTGTCTGTCTAATCTTTTTCGTCTTTCTATCCCTGGACATGTGTGGTGGTTAGGCGGTTTTCATGTGATATCCCTGGTAGGTGTCTATCACTGCTTGCTTCCAGTGAATGAGGCGTTAGCGCTGCACCTGCCTCGTTCACTGATCAGGACGACCCCTTTAATGACTCCCATCTTGGTACTTGTGTCCGGATTTTGTAATCTTTCTATGATCAGAGCGTTGTCAGAGAACAAAAGAAAACCCAATTATCTGCGGATCTCTCATCCCGCCGTACATCACGTTAATGGGAACGCTCCCGATATTCCGCGTTCGCTCTGTGGAGCTTCATGAGGATTCATGATGAATGAGAAGTGACAGGACAGATTCATGTCATCGGCTCCTTCTGCTTCTCTTTCAGCCCATAGAAGACAATATGGAAGGATTGTATCTCATAGGCCATGATCACCATTATGAATGCAGCTCTGAGGCCAGTAGAAGCTCTCTTAAAGGGGAAGCGCCACATAAAATCATAAATGCCTGTTCAAGGCTCTTTTTCCTCGCGTGTTTCTAGGCTTACAGTCTCTTTCGCCAGTTATTGTCCCTGTACCATTAAAAATCTAATATACAGAGCCTCTCACTAATGCTTCCTGACAGAAGTTTTGCCCCTGGACAGCGTTTTTCTTTTTTTTCTTCATGAGCTGAATTCTGGATGACTAATGTGTTGTTGACATGGCCTCCCCTCCCCCGCTCCTCGGAGGACGGGGCTGAGGTTCACAACATGAGCAAGCTCCTGGCTAGATTGGCCTCGTGATTTTGCCACTGAGCCCCCGTTCTCCTCTCGTGGCCGTGTCCCGCGTTATTCCCCTCCGTAGATTATCCGGGGCCGCGCCTGATCGCTAATGTCCGCACTTCACCTCTCGTTAAATAAACGGGTTTCACAAAGGCACGGGATAAATAATGTATGAAAGCAATTCTGTAGCTGGAGAAAAAAGAAATTGCATTTGCATGATATTCCTTAACCCATCAGAGACTGGAAATAATCCATTTTTAAAAGTAAGTGCACCCCTCCCCCACCAAGCAATTCAATGTTTATTCCCCTGGACCTATAGAATGTTTTGCAACTTTCCAAAATACTTTATTTCAAGTTGATATTATATTTAAGTTCTCTGTTTGTTACCAAAGAATGGAAACATCCTTGTTTAGATCCAGAAGATGACATCCCCCTCCCCCTCATACTGTCACGGGGGTGTCACGCTTGACAGACAGTCCTGTGGTGTCTGGCTGTAGAAGGTCGCAGCATATGGCTGCAAAAACGACTTCCTGACCTTCTATTGTTCTCTGCTTGGGGTTAGTGCCTTTCCTTTTAGGACCCTGCAGATATCCTTACCTTTCAGCTTAGTCTTTGCTGGTGATAGAGTTAATAACCTTTACAGGGCATGGATGCAAGCAGTTGACTAGCTCAGTGGTTAGCACTGCAGTCTTGCAGCACTGGGTTCAAATCCCACTTAGTTTGTATGTTTTCCCTGTGTTTGTGTGGGTTTCCTCCCATACTCCAAACACTGATAAGGAATGTTGATTGTGAGCCCCCAATGGGGATAGTGATGATCACATCTGTAAAGTGCTATGGAATTCATGGTGCTATATAACTGAGTACAATAGAAATACATGTGGGGCCCCGAGGTGCGGTGTCGGTGCAGCTGTGCATTACCTTCAGGGACTCCACGCGGCTGGATCTTGTCACAGGTAGGAAATCCTCTATTTTGATTGTCGTGACGCCACTCTCAGAATTGCGGTCAGTGGAGACCGCCACTGCAGGTTAGGGGTGCCTCGGGCCGATAGTGGGTGCAGTCAGGTGTAATAGCCTCCTGAGAGTGAGGCATGCCCCAGGGCCCCGTGTAGGTGTGTGGAACTACAAGTCGCAGAATGACTCACACGCACAAGCAGGATGTCTTTCAGGGGTTTTACTCACTGATGGTGGCAGGGTGAGTAACCCGGGCGTAGCTGGGATGAACCAGGCTGGAACCAGGTGTCCTTCAGGCTGACTGATGAGGGTGGCTACCGACTCGCCTTCCTTAGCCCTTTGTGTTTTGGGGTAACCCCTGCTTGAAGCCCTGCTGGGGTCGCCCAGGGAAGTTGCTGGTGCCTCTCTCCCCTTCCTTTTGGCCCGTTTGCTTGTAGCCTGGACCAGGTCACTCCGGCTGCTTGCCTCCTGTGAGCTATGGGCCCTCACTTTGCTACGTGGCTGCGGACTCTGTGGTGTTGTCTTGGGGGTGTAAAGTGCCCCCTCATGCAGGTTTGGCAAAGGACAGGTGGATCTATCCCTGCACTGGGACCTGCTACCCGTTTGGGCCTGGTATCTCCCTGACAGTCTCCTTACTCTCCACTCCGTTGCTCTCTCTTTAGCCGTGGGTGGATTTCGGGCAGCACTACCAGGTGACCGTTCTCCCCCGTCGGTAGTCACTGCGCGTACGTTGTCAGAATTGTGTAGAGCTACAGGGTCTGCTTCTGCTCTCCCTGAACTTCACCACTCAACTGTCTTCGGCTCACTCTTCCCTCCTCTCCTATTCTTGCCTACGTCACCTAGCAACCAGGCTCTCTACCACACCCCTCGAGTGGAGATGGAGGCTTCGCCCCCTCCTGGGATCCCCAGGGGTCATCCCAAAGGTACATGTGTGAGACCTGATCACTATGCGCCTGTGTAGTCACACCTCGGTCAGCCTTCTGGATTACCTGTTTTGTACTGTCCCCAGCATGGGTGCAGTACTCAGTGGTGCCTGACCAGGTCAGGGGCGCCACATTCCCCCTTAGTTATCACCAGCACGTCCTCGGGCTGCAAGACAACATTTTAAAATGCATAAAACAGTAAAACATTTTAAAACCACCAGGTACCATACATCACCACCCTCCACCCACAAGTCCGTTAACCCACCCAAAACCCTCTCAGGAGGCAGGTCACCGGTTTCTTTTGGTAACCAGGTCTGGGCCATCCGTTTCCCCAGACCTTTCCTCCAATCCGCCTCTCCCGTTGGCCGCGCCTTCAGCCACTTCTGGCAGGATGTGGAGGCGGCTTTCATGGTCTGGTGGTTTCAGGTTATACCTGGCCTGGTGGAGCCGCGCCTTCAGCCTCTTCTCAGCAGGATGCAGAGGCGGCCTCCACAGTTGGTGCCGACCAGGTACCCTCTTTGTGGTGGAGAGCCAGGCCCCATAAACAGGCGTGCTCCCTGGTTGCAGGCGAGCCAGGCCCCTAAACAGGCTGGCTCTGGTGGTGGTACCTCTGGGGTAACTATTTACACTGCGAGAGTTTGTGGCTATAGCCAGTTCATAGCCTTAAGGTTCATGGGTTAAAGTGCAAAAAGAGGTTTCTCACATTAGTTCATGTGGGCGCATTTCTTGAACATGTAAACGTTGCAAAACTTGTCAAACTGCTGTACTTTTCTTTACTTTTCTCTACTCCGTTCCACCAGGGCTTTTGCCTATTGGGCTTTGGCACCTGACATTTTCTGTGTTTCCGTCGTCTGTTTCTTTCTCTTGTTCTGTATCTCTATCTTCATCTTCTGTTGTTGAGATAGCAGGTTTACTGTAGAGATTTCTGGGGCATGGTGTGACATCTAGTGCGTACCATCCGCGTTCTCCTTGGTGTTTGGTGAATTCTACCGGGTCTCCTATCTGTAGGTTTCTTCCTGGATGTCCTCTAGGTAAATGTGCTCTTACATCCCTTCTGTTCACAAAGATGCCCTCCTTTACACCAGGTGCTACTATAAAGCCATATCCAGACCTTAGACTGAAGTCTTCTACAACTCCTCGACAAAGTGGGCCTCTGACCTGGGATTTGGCTCTTCTCAAGGACCGCTTTTCCTCTAAGTCTCTGGCCGTGACCTCGTCCTTCTCCTCGGGAGACTGCTGTGCAGGTGGATCCCTTGTCCTACTGCGGCGCCGTGTCCTGCGGGCTGGGTCCTGCCTGACTGCCACCTCACCGCTTGCAGGCTCCCAGGTGATGTATTTGGACAGATCTTCTTCAGCGGAGGATGTCGGGCTCTCTTCATCCCAGCGGGAGTACGGCAGCATCTCTGGCTCTTGGACTGGTGCTGCATCCACTGCTGATGGCTCTGGGGTCAGCTCCTCAGCTTCCTGGCCTCCCCTCCCCCTTAGTTCTTCTGGGCACTCCTCTTGTGGCAGCGCCAGGGATGGATTTTCATCAGCAGGCCAGGGCGGTGGACTCTTTGGCGTGGATGTTGCAGGAGTCTTCCTGTGGGTGTGCGGGGGGAGCAGATACCGGTCCACCATCTCCTTTGGGAAGTGGGCCTCTAGATCAGCCTTCAGCTTCCAGTATTCGGGGTCCTCCCCCAGCATGGACTTCCCAGTAGGGACTTCCTTGGGCTGGGGAGTGATGTCTGCTCTGGCCTTGCAGGCCGGGGTAGATAATTGTACAGTCTTGCCTTGGCGGGCTGAGCCTGGCGTGGCAGCGGCCTGGACTTGGCGGGCCGAGCAGGGCATCGCTGCGGCGGCCTGGATTGGCGTCGCTGCAGGGACCGGATCTTGTCGGGCCGGGCAGGGCATCGCTGCGGCGGCCTGGATTGGCGTCGCAGCTGCGATGGGATCTATGCAGGCCGGTTCTTGGCGGGCCGGGCTGGGCATCGCTGCAGCGGTCTGGGCTTGGCGGACCGCACCTGACTTGGCGGCGGCCTGGGTCAGCGCCGCCGCGCCGGGCATCTCTCCAGGGACCGCAAGCATGGCAGCAGGGGTCGGGGCACTCGCGCTGGCAGGGGCAACACAGGACTCACCCATCGGTAGCATCATCGGGGCCTGAGTCGTCGCCGCTCGGTCTGGCACCCGTCGTGCGGTTCCCCTCTCGTAGGCCTGAACCGCCGCAGCCATCTCCTGCAGCTCCGCACGTCCCTCTCGGATCTGCTGCACGATCCTCGCTTCCAGTCGGTTACTGAACTGGGCAAGCTCCCAGGACCACCAGGCAGCGGAACCCGGCTCTGGGCTCCTATCTTCAGACGCCATCTTCACCACGTCGTCGCTGCTCTGCAGATCTTTTCTCAGCAGCAGGCCTCCGACTCTTCCTTGCAGCCTCAGTGCCAGTTCCTTCACTGCCTTGAACTCTTCTCCCAACAGCAGGCTTATCAGTCTCTGCTCTGCCTTTTCCAGCAGCAGGCTTCTGGCTCCCTTTCCTTCCCGACGTCCCTGAACGCCTCCGCTCTCATCACTTGCGAGACCAGGACTCTGCAGGGGATCTCTGGGTAGCCACACCTCTTCGTGGGCGGTAACTTCTCCCAGCGCGGGCTGCTGTTGTTTTTCAGCGCGCTTTTCATGGTGGCAATATGGCGGCGCTTCCAATTTTTCAAGCGGACTGCCCAGGCACATGGTCACCTGTCTGAACAGGTCTAGTCCTTATCCTGTTCGTGACGCCAGAAATGTGGGGCCCCGAGGTGCGGTGTCGGTGCAGCTGTGCATTACCTTCAGGGACTTCACGCGGCTGGATCTTGTCACAGGTAGGAAATCCTCTATTTTGATTGTCGTGACGCCACTCTCAGAATTGCGGTCAGTGGAGACCGCCACTGCAGGTTAGGGGTGCCTGGGGCCGATAGTGGGTGCAGTCAGGTGTAATAGCCTCCTGAGAGTGAGGCATGCCCCAGGGCCCCGTGTAGGTGTGTGGAACTACAAGTCGCAGAATGACTCACACGCACAAGCAGGATGTCTTTCAGGGGTTTTACTCACTGATGGTGGCAGGGTGAGTAACCCGGGCGTAGCTGGGATGAACCAGGCTGGAACCAGGTGTCCTTCAGGCTGACTGATGAGGGTGGCTACCGACTCGCCTTCCTTAGCCCTTTGTGTTTTGGGGTAACCCCTGCTTGAAGCCCTGCTGGGGTCGCCCAGGGAAGTTGCTGGTGCCTCTCTCCCCTTCCTTTTGCCCCGTTTGCTTGTAGCCTGGACCAGATCACTCCGGCTGCTTGCCTCCTGTGAGCTATGGGCCCTCACTTTGCTACGTGGCTGCGGACTCTGTGGTGTTGTCTTGGGGGTGTAAAGTGCCCCCTCATGCAGGTTTGGCAAAGGACAGGTGGATCTATCCCTGCACTGGGACCTGCTACCCGTTTGGGCCTGGTATCTCCCTGACAGTCTCCTTACTCTCCACTCCGTTGCTCTCTCTTTAGCCGTGGGTGGATTTCGGGCAGCACTACCAGGTGACCGTTCTCCCCCGTCGGTAGTCACTGCGCGTACGTTGTCAGAATTGTGTAGAGCTACAGGGTCTGCTTCTGCTCTCCCTGAACTTCACCACTCAACTGTCTTCGGCTCACTCTTCCCTCCTCTCCTATTCTTGCCTACGTCACCTAGCAACCAGGCTCTCTACCACACCCCTCGAGTGGAGATGGAGGCTTCGCCCCCTCCTGGGATCCCCAGGGGTCCTCCCAAAGGTACATGTGTGAGACCTGATCACTATGCGCCTGTGTAGTCACACCTCGGTCAGCCTTCTGGATTACCTGTTTTGTACTGTCCCCAGCATGGGTGCAGTACTCAGTGGTGCCTGACCAGGTCAGGGGCGCCACATAGACTGTGTGCAGAATTATTAGGCAAATGAGTGTTTTGATCGCATGATACTTTTTATACATGTCGTCCTACTCCAAGCTGTATAGGCCGAGAGCCAACTACCAATTAAGTAAATCAGGTGATGTGCATCTCTGTAATGAGGAGGGGTGCGGTGTAATGACATCAACACCCTATATAAGGGGGGCTTAATTATTAGGCAACTTCCTTTCCTTTGGCAAAATGGGTCAGAAGAGAGATTTGACGGGCTCTGAAAAGTCCATAATTGTGAGCTGTCTTGCAGAGGGATGCAGCAGTCTTGAAATTGCCAAACTTTTGAAGCGTGACTACCGAACAATCAAGCGTTTCATGGCAAATAGCCAACAGGGTCGCAATAAGCGTGATGGGTAATAAAGGCTCAAAATAACTGTCCATGAATTGAGGAAAATCAAGCGTGAAGCTGCCAAGATGCCATTTGCCCCCATTTTGGCCATATTTCAGAGCTGTAACGTTACTGGGGTATCAAAAAGCACAAGGTGTGCCATACTCAGGGACATGGCCAAGGTAAGGAAGGCCGAAAAACCACCACCTCTGAACAAGAAACATAAGATAAAACCTCAAGACTGGGCCAAGAAATATCTTAAGACTGATTTTTCAAGGGTTTTATGGACTGATGAAATGAGAGTGACTCTTGATGGGCAGATGGATGGGCCAGAGGCTGGATCAGTAAAGAGCAGAGAGCTCCACTCCGACTCAGACGCCAGCAAGGTGGAGGTGGGCACTGGTATTGGCTGGGATCATCAAAGATCAACTTGTGGGACCTTTTCGGGTTGAGGATGGAGTGAAGCTCAACTCCCAGACCTACTGCCAGTTTCTGGAAGACAACTTCTTCAAGTGTGGCGCCCTGGACAAGCCAGGGGCCACAAGTAACTACACCACCACACCCTA
The DNA here is from genome assembly GCF_048569485.1 of Anomaloglossus baeobatrachus. Taxonomy (NCBI): domain Eukaryota; kingdom Metazoa; phylum Chordata; class Amphibia; order Anura; family Aromobatidae; genus Anomaloglossus; species Anomaloglossus baeobatrachus. The sequence continues at coordinate 769,831,897 of NC_134354.1, forward strand.
CACCCCCATTAGGCACATCTAAGCCAGACACAAAATCCTTGTTGCCTTCCCCAGGGGCTGATGTCCACACCAGGGGGTGGGCCAGGCGGTTGGTCTCCACCCACCAAGAAGTTCACAGTCCTGGAGGAGGGAAAAGGAGCAGATTAGCTTGGACAGTGAAAGTGGAAGGAGGAAAAGTGAGCAGTAGTGAAGTGGCAAGAGAGCAGACTGAAGTGAGTCCGGGTGTGTGGCCCGGACGGAGCAGCAAGGTTGGCAGACGGTGGTGACCGTCTGCAGGAGTGGCCTATCGGAGTTTGTCGTAAGGACCGTGGACGGGCGGTGGCCCGGCGGTACCGGAACGGTACACAAGGAGAAGCCAGCACCATTGGCAGGGGCTTTTCGGACCCCGGCAAGGCTAGGAGTCGCCGTGAATTTTCCAAATCCGTTAGTGAAGGGGACCTCCTGGGTTTCCAAACAGTCAAGTCCCGACAGAAGGCAACCGTCCAACCGTGAAGGGGAGACACCGCCACCGCCAAGGGCAACCGTTTCCCAGGGCCAGCGCCTGCGGGCAAAAGGGGCTCCTCCGGCCCACATCCAAGTTGGGGAGCGGGTTACCGGTGGGAACCCATCGGAATCAACATAGAACATAGGTGCAGGGAGAGACAGTCATCACTAACCTACGGGGAAGAAACAACCGCAGCCGTCTGGGGGACCCGTCCATCCAGCCGTGTGTTTTACCGAGAACTGTGTCATCGTCTCAGGCTGAGTGAGTACCCCCGTGCCATACGGCACAGCGCTGCCTCTGCCACCCTGCACCTCACCAGGCCCCGCAACCCGCCTGCCATCCAGCCCTACCCCATCACCGGGCCCCGGGACAACCAACCCCCTACCCACGGAGGGGAGAAATAACAACTCAGCTGCTCCCTGTCACCACTCCCGGGATCCCCGTTCAGAGCAGCGGTGGTGTCACCAAAATCACCACAACCGTGGGTGGCGTCACGGACAATATCCATAATCAACACCCCCACAACCAATCACCCCCCTTTTCACTCACGGGCGAGGAGCGCCGCTCGAGTCCCCGGGATCTGGCCCACCGCTCGAGCCACCGCCGAGCAGCAGCCGCGGCAGCCGGACCCGAGCAGTGGGAGAGCGCAGCGTCCCCTCCTCTGCCCGCGACAACTTGGCGTCACGAACAGGATCTTACCGCTCTGCCGTCTGGTAGAGGTGCGCCTTGTTACCGCCAGAGGTGTCCGGCCGAAAAATTTCAGAAGCCGCCATCTTTGGCGCGAAAAGTTCCCGCTCGAGCGTCTCCTCGAGTAGTGGAGGCGCGAAGGCCAAAACCCCGCCCCTGTAGAGGAGGGGCCGGAAAGAGGCTAAGGGGGATGAAATGGCGGCTGGTCGCATGTGAGCGCGGCTATAGAAGCAGGGATGCCAGGACCCTGCGGCCATTGACTGGTTCCTGGAAGAGGCCGCTGCTAAAGATGCTGAGTCCGACCGACAACACCGTGGTCCCCGCGCCTGGCCCCGCAGCGTGGGTGGAGGTCCGGACGGTCCAGCTAAGCAGTCGTCTGCAGGTCCGCATGCAGCTCCTCCTGGAGGAGTGGGAGGCCGACATGGCGGAAGTGGTGGCGGCCATACGGAGACGCGAGGTGGAGGGAGTCTTGGAAGGGAGGGTAAGTGACCCACGCCCCTGTACCCCTAGTGGGTCGGTCATCGCGGCTGAGGGACCCGGTCCATACCCGCTCGCCCTGCTACCTCCCCCGCTACCCGTGTTGGCTGCTGCTGCCCCGCCACTAGGCCCGCTACCACCACCACCGGTAGCGGTACCCTGCCAATCCGCCCTGGCGGACCGACCTGCAGCAGAAGCTCGTGACCGCCCTGATCCGCTTCCATGGAAGAAGCCGAAGGCTGAGGCCGTCAGCAAAGATGCACCGGAGGCACGGCGGGGATGCAGCTGCCAGGAGGCAGAGCAGGCCATGTCACAACGGGGTCCCTCATTACTGAAGGTGCCGGTCGTAGCCGACACGGAGGGACTCTGGCTGGGTCCGTCCCCCGCACACGCTGAACCGGAGCAAACAGAAAGTGCTCCCAACTGGGAGCGGCGGCAACGGCAGCTGCGCAGGGAGATCGATGCCCGAGAGGGGTGTAGAGCGGATGTGCATGCCCGCATGAATATGGAGGAAGATCACCCGCAGCGAGCTACCATCGGGGTCCACAGCGGTGCACCATGTGAAGGTGGCACTAGAGCCCCGCGATGGAGAATGGACTGTTGAGTAGTAAAAGTCGGCGGTTCTCCGCCTAAAAGTTGTCCCCGTTGGGACCACCAGCGTACTGTTCACCGTTTGAAAAAGAATGATAAGTGAATGAAACAGAAGAAAGTTACCTGATTGACAAGCCTTGATTTGGAACCGGTCATAGCCGGCAACTGGTCCCCGTTGGGACCTCCTTCACCTTGCATAGAAACTACTATGAACATGACTGAGAACTTGCAAGGAAACCGCAAACTTGTGGCCTGTAAATAATTATTTTGTTGCAGCTTCCACCGTTGCCGCCTCCGGAGAGGCAGATTGGAGGAAGGGCCCGCAGTGGAGTAGGCTGGGGCCCAGCCACCACCGGAACCGGTGGCAATCCTCTGGGGGTTTCAGGGGTTCCCCATGGACGTGGGTCCCCTGAAAAGGACAGAACCCACTCGGGCAACTTGTGCAGGACTGGGGTCAAGGGGTGCTGCCTGTTTGCTTAGGGGCAGCATCAGGGCCAGGTTGCTTGGGTGGGAGAGAGCGGAAGCCGTAACCATTTACCATTGCAACGTTTAAGTAAGAGTACCTCCCGATGTGGGAAGATGTTATTTTAATTGTATGTCTGTTACCGTTATTTATGTCTTTTTCAGTTGGTGAAAATAAAACTGGTGATGGACGGGCAGCCCGCGGACGGTCTGCATTTTGCTAAGGGGGAATGTGGCGCCCTGGACAAGCCAGGGGCCACAGGTAACTACACCACCACACCCTACACCCCGATTAGGCACATCTAAGCCAGACACAAAACCCTTGTTGCCTTCCCCAGGGGCTGATGTCCACACCAGGGGGTGGAGCCAGTTGGTTGGTCTCCAGCCACCAAGGAGTTCACAGTCCTGGAGGAGGGAAAAGGAGCAGATTAGCTTGGACAGTGAAAGTGGAAGGCGGAAAAGTGAGCAGTAGTGAAGTGGCAAGAGAGCAGACTGAAGTGAGTCCGGGTGTGTGGCCCGGACGGAGCAGCAAGGTTGGCAGACGGTGGTGACCGTCTGCAGGAGTGGCCTATCGGAGTTTGCCGTAAGGACCGTGGACGGGCGGTGGCCCGGCGGTACCGGACCGGTACACAAGGAGAAGCCAGCACCATTGGCAGGGGCTTTTCGGACCCCGGCAAGGCTAGGAGTCGCCGTGAATTTGCCAAATCCGTTAGTGAAGGGGACCTCCTGGGTTTCCAAACAGTCAAGTCCCGACAGAAGGCAACCGTCCAACCGTGAAGGGGAGACACCGCCACCGCCAAGGGCAACCTTTTCCCAGGGCCAGCGCCTGCGGGCAAAAGGGGCTTCTCCGGCCCACATCCAAGTCGGGGAGCGGGTTACCGGTGGGAACCCATCGGAATCAACATAGAACATAGGTGCAGGGAGAGACAGTCATCACTAACCTACGGGGAAGAAACAACCGCAGCCGTCTGGGGGACCCATCCATCCAGCCGCGTGTTTTACCGAGAACTGTGTCATCGTCTCAGGCTGAGTGAGTACCCCCGTGCCGTATGGCACAGCGCTGCCCCTGCGACCCTGCACCTCACCAGGCCCCGCAACCCGCCTGCCATCCAGCCCTACCCCATCACCGGGCCCCGGGACAACCAACCCCCTACCCACGGAGGGGAGAAATAACAACTCAGCTGCTCCCTGTCACCGCTCCCGGGATCCCCGTTCAGAGCAGCGGTGGTGTCACCAAAATCACCACAACCGTGGGTGGCGTCACGGACAATATCCATAATCAACACCCCCACAACCAATCACCCCCCTTTTCACTCACGGGCGAGGAGCGCCGCTCAAGTCCCCGGGATCCGGCCCACCGCTCGAGCCACCACCAAGCAGCAGCCGCAGCAGCAGCGGCAGCCGGACCCGAGCAGTGGGAGAGCGTAGCGTCCCCTCCTCCGCCCGCGACACAAGCAGTGGTACAGGAAGAAGTCGCTATCGTTCAAGAAAAACATGATTTTCATGCAGGACAATGCTCCATCACATGCATCCAACTCCTCCACAGCGTGGCTGGCCAGTAAAGGTCTAAAAGGTGAAAAAATAATGACATGGCCCCCTTGTCACCTGATCTGAACCCCATAGAGAACCTATGGTCCCTCATAAAATGTGAGATCTACAGGGAGAGAAAACAGTACACCTCTGGGAGCAGTGTCTGGAGGCTGCGGTGGCTGCTGCACGCAATGTGGATCGTAAACAGATCAAGCAATGACAGAATCAATGGATGGTCGGCTGATGAGTGTCATCAGAAAGAAAGGGGCTATATTGGGCACTAATTTTTTGGGGTTTTGTATTTGCATGTCATAAATGTTTATTTCTAAATTTTGTGCAGTTATATTGGTTTACCTGGTGAAAATAAACGTCAGATGGGAATAGATTTGTTTTTTTATTAAGTTGCCTAATAATTCTGCACAGTAATAATTACCTGCACAAACAGATATCCTTGTAAGATAGCCGAATCTAAAAAACCCCACTCCAACTTCCAAAAATATTAAGCTTTGATATTTATGAGTCTTTTGGGTTGATTGAGAACATAGTTGTTGATCAATAATAAAAAAAATCCTCTAAAATACAACTTGCCTAATAATTCTGCACACGGTGTAGAATATTATAGCTTTCACTTGGTAGTTGGGTGACGGCCACAGCTTCTAGGACACCTTATGTTTTCTCATGAAGATAGATAGATAGATAGAGGGATAGATAGATAGATAGATAGATAGAGGAATAGATAGAGGGAGAGATAGATAGATAGATAGATAGATAGAGGGATAGATAGAGGGATAGATAGATAGATAGATAGAGGAATAGATAGAGGGAGAGATAGATAGATAGATAGATAGATAGATAGAGGGATAGATAGAGGGATAGATAGATAGATAGATAGATAGATAGATAGATAGATAGATAGATGGATAGATAGAGGGATAGATAGATAGAGGGATAGATAGATAGATAGATAGATAGATAGATAGATAGATAGATAGATAGATAGAGGGGTAGATAGATAGATAGATAGATAGAGGGATAGATAGAGGGATAGATAGATAGATAGATAGATAGATAGATAGATAGATAGATAGAGGGATAGATAGATAGATAGATAGATAGATAGATAGATAGATAGATAGATAGATAGATAGATAGAGGAATAGATAGAGGGATAGATAGATAGATAGATAGAGGGATAGATAGATAGATAGATAGATAGATAGATAGATAGATAGATAGATAGATAGATAAATAGAGGGATAGATAGATAGATAGATGGATAGAGGGATAGATAGATAGATAGAGGGATAGATAGATAGATAGATAGATAGATAGATAGAGGGATAGATAGATAGATCGATAGATAGATAGATAGATAGATAGATAGATAGATAGATAGATAGATAGATAGATAGATAGATAGAGATGCCATTGTATGTAAAGTGCTGTGGAATTAATAGCGTTATATAAATGAATAAATATTATTATTATTATTATTGTTATTACCTTGTTATGGGGGGGATTATTCTTTATTTCTTTGGTTTACCAGACATTTGCAAATTTTTCATTTGCGTCGTATTTTATACATTTTGACTCCTAGGTGGCGCTGTGTGATTATAACATGACAACATTCATTGATCACCAGCACAAGTAGCGGCCATCATCGTGGTAGATCCATTCCTATTTGTGCGGTTTTGATGGGTTTCATTGGGTTTTCTCCATACTTGGATAATGTCATTGCTATAACCTTTATCATTTTGAAGGAATTTACAGAAATGGATGAAGAACGGGACGATTTAGGTAAAATGTTCTCCTATTTTCTATTATTACAGTTCGCAATTCCCCTTAAAGTGTTAAAGCCGAGCCCTGACATCACCGCGATCGTCGGAGATAAAGTGTCGTCTCTCATTATTGTAAGTTGCGCTAATCTCTGTGACAGGTTACCGCGTCTCCGCTGAACATTGTTTTTTTTTTTTAAATAAAGCCACAGATGTAACGCGGTAAATGTCACGGAAGAGACGTCATCTATTCTGCCATTTACAGTCAATTTTCAACGTTATCGGGAGCGACAGAAAACTTTTTGTGACCTTTTGTTTTATTGGTACATATAGGATAATTGACTGTATTTGTGTCTATCTATACAGCACGGAGAAAAGTATGTGCCCCCTCCACATTCCACCTCCAAGATCTTTTCACACCTCCCAACCTACATCCATAGACATTAATATGGAGTCGCTCCTCGGGACACTTGCCGCTTCCCGGAAGTGGGATTAAGGCTTTTTTCTAGCCAGAAAGTGTAAACCACCAGTTCCCTGAATTCAGTTGTACTGGTGTCTTTCAGACAATTGAAATGCCGACTGCTGGAACTTCTGTGTCAGGACGACTTCAGCAGCATGATCAGGTCAGGTAATCATGCTGCTGACGTCACACCTGCACTGCATAGGAGGTTGTCCGTGCAAGTTAAACACTCCAATGGAGCTGAAGAGACAGGAATTTTATTGAAAGAGAGAGTCTGAGGAGGCAACCGTATGGGGAGATGGAAATGTGTGAGATGACAGTATAGGGACTGAGGAATGTGTGAGGAGACAGTATGGGGAGTCGGAAATGTGTAACAAGACAGTATGGGCAGGAACTATTGGAGGAGATGACAGTATGGGGAGGGGGAAATGTGTGACAAAATGGTATGGGCAAGATGGAATGTGTGAAAAGACAGAATGGGGAGGAGATGTGTGAGGAAACAATATGGGGAGGGAGATGTGTGGGATAGTATGGTGATGAATAGGGGAATGTGTAAGGAAATAGTATTGAGAGGAAATTCGTGAGGAAACTATGGAAGAGGGTGAATGTGTGAGTAGACAGTTTGGGGAGGATGGGGAAATTGTATGAGGAGACAGTATGGGAAGGAGGGGGGAAATGTGTGAAAAAACAGTATGGGTGGACTGTGTCAGGAGACAGTATCGGGAGGAGGTGGGAAATGTGTCACGAGACAGTATGAAAGGTGGGGGAATGTGTGAGGAGACAGTATAGAAAGTAAATGTGTGAGGAGTCAGTATGAGAGGGGGCTATGTGAGGAGACAGTATGGGGAAAGGGGAGATTGTAAGGAAACAGTATGGGGAGGGGGAATGTGTCAGGAGACAATATGGAAATCAGGGGATATGTGTTAGGAGACAATGTGGGAAGGGATGTGTGAGGGTCAATAAGGGGGAGGAGTGGGAGGAGTGGGAGGGGACAGTATAGGGAGAGAATTGAATGAGGAAACAGTATGGGAAGGATGGTTGTGAATGTGTAAGGAGACGCAATGGGGAGGAAGGGGCAACTGTATGAAGAGACAGTAATGGGAGGTGGGGAGTGTATCAGGAGACAGTATTTTGAAGGAGGGATGGAAATGTGTCACAAAACAGTATGGAGAGGGGGAATGTGTGAGGCATCACTATAGGAGGGCAATGGAGGGGTCAGTAGGAGAGAGCAGAGTGAGGAGACAGTATGGAAGGAGAAATGCGTGAGGGGACAGTTTAAGAGACAAATGTGCGATGGGACAATATGAGGGAGAAATATATAAAGGACCACAGTATATAGAGACTGGGTAATGGTTGGGGGGGGGCAGTTTAGAGAGGGAGCAATGTGGGGGAAAAGAATGGGGGAGAAATATGTGAGGGGACAGTATGGTGGAGAAAAGTGTGAGAGGCCAATATTGAGAAGAATACTGTGAGAAGACTGTATTGGAAAAGAGAAGTGTGAGGGCACACAGTATAGAGACTGGATAGTGTGGGAGGGCAGTATCGAGAGGGCGTAGCATTGGGAAACAGTGTGATGGCACAGCATGCAAAGGAGAGGAGTGTGAGGAGAGGGCACAGTATAGAAACAATACTGGGCAATACTAAGAGGACACAGTGTGAGGGAACAGTGTACAAAAGGGCCCAGTATGGAAAGGATAGGCCATGTACTATAAGAGGGATAATGTGGCAGTCATATTATGTGCAGGCAGCATAGTAAGGGGTAAATATTCAGAGCCATAGTGTAGGGCAGATCCTTTTATTCAAGAGCAATATTATCACATTGTTATTTTAAAGGGCACTATGTTAAGATCTGCTCCAGAAGAAAGATGGAAGTCTGCAGTGACAAGTTATGGATGTGAAAAGTCATCATGGCAACAGGACCAGATATGTTTACTTTTTTTTCCTGTGCTGAGATAATCTTATATATGTGTCCCTACTATGTCCTGTGTAATGGCCGTGTCTGACCGTACAGGGACGTGGTCTGATCATACCACATCTCCTGGGCCGGGGGAGGAAGGAAAAAAGTCTACAGACATTACAGCACGGGATAGCAAATAATTCTTTCTTTTAGGTAAAACATTTTTTTAAAACAGGCAGGGAAATGTTTTACCTCACAAAAAGAATCATCTATGATCCCGTGCATAAACTTATTTTCTTCCCCAGCCCACATATATGAGTATCTCAGCACAGGAACATTTTTTTTAAAACATATCCAATTGTGGAAATTAGTATTACAAGATCTATTGATTAAAATTATCTTAAAATTTAACTTTTTTCATGGAAAAACCCCTTTAAGGACATAGTGAGAACTTTAAGTTCATGTGATACGACTGTAAATGGGGCTGGCCAGACATTGCAATTGATCGCTGTACTAAACTTGGCGCTGTATTTATGTATTGATAGTGGTTCTGGTGATGTATTCATGTTCCACCTATGGTAGTTGTGATGATGTATTCCTGTACTGTTGGTGGTCTTGGTGATGAGTTAATGTACTGTTGGCGATTCTGGTGATGTATTCATATTCTTAGGCTCTGTTCACACTAGAAAAGGATTTTTCTCAAGAAATTTCTTGAGACTGTGAAAGATTAGTGCACTTGCGGTAAAAAAACTGCACCGATAACACACCGAAAAACGCATGCATTTTTACCGCATTTTTGATGCTTTTTTTGGTGCGTTTTTGGTGCGTTTTTGTCCGCAGGTTGGTCCCCGCCGTTTTTTTACCATTATCTATGGCAAAAACCGCAGGTACCTGCAGAAAAGAAGTGAGATGCTCATTTTTTTTCTCAAGAAATTCTGCAGAAAGAATGTTCTTGAGAAAAAAAGCAGTGTGCGCACAGCTATTTTTTTTGTCCATAGGTTTTGCTGGGTAATGTCTGCAGAAAGGTTACAACCATTTTCTCAAGAAATTTCTGCAGCAAAAACAAGCGGGTAAAAATGCAGTGTGTGAACAAGGCCTTTATAGTGGTTGTGATGATGTATTACTGTACTGTTGTTGACTTGGTGATGAATTCATGTACTGATGTCGGTTCTGGTGATGTATTCATATTCTTATAGTAGTTGTGATGGTGTATTCCGGTACTGTTGTTGCCTTGGTGATGAATTCATGTACTGATGGCGGTTCTGGTGATGTATTCATATTCTTATAGTAGTTGTGATGATGTATTCCTGTACTGTTGGTGGTTCGGTTGATATATTCATGTACTGATAATGGCTCTGGTGTTGTATTTCTATGCTGTTATTAGTTTTGATCTTATACACGTAGCAATCCATAACTTGTTAGATAACATCATACTTGGCTGTGTTAATAAAGTATTGCGTTGTCTGACGAGTTATGAGATACTAAATGTGTATTTACATTAGGAGCATTATCCCATGAAATGTGTGCAACTATTGGGTCTACTCGTAAATATTCGGCTCGGCTAATATTTTAAAAGGGGGTGTCCAGGATAGCTGTTTTCTACCAAAGACAGCACCACACACGCCCTCAGGTCAAGTGTGATACTGCAACTCAGCATCACTCAGTTTACTGCAGTTCAGCTGTAATACCAAAACAAAACCTTATGGGCAAGGGTGGCGCTGTGTTACCAATCCTGGACAACCTGCGTAATAGAAATAGCCTCACAGGACATTTCTGCAATTGACCTTAGTGTGCCGCGGTGTCTTACTTTCTAAAGTTGCTCATAAATCACCATGGAAAGTTGTCAGGCCGTCATTTGTGGTGGTGCCAGCTGTGCCCGGCCACTCGCTGCAGATAAATCATCATCGGCAATTAAGAGCAGAGCTGTTATTAATTGGATCAGTATGTGATCATTTATAATAAATGTCGCCGAGCCGGGAGCAATTTGCAGCTTTTATTTAGCAACTTTTACTTAATTTGCCTTAATTTATATTTGCAGAACCCAATGGGGGGGGGGTGAGCAATAACCGGCTCAGCGAGGACGGGCCTTAACCCCTTGGCCTTTAGGACATAGAATTTTATTTTATTTTTATTTTTTTCTCACCCTGTCTTTTATTTTACCACTGATGGAGTCACATGAGGGAATGTTGTTTTTTTTTTCTTTACAAAGTATTTTTTTAAAATATATTTCCTTCTTTTTTTTTTTTTTACTTAAATGCTTATATTTTGAGCTAAAAAGTATTTTTTTTTTAATATATTTACTGGGGTTTTTTTTACTTAAATGCATGTATTTTGAGCGAAAAAGTATTTTTGTAATTGAGTTTCATTAAATGTTTTGCCCCGTTTGACCCCTATAGAATGAGCTAACTGAGGATCCATCAGCGAGCTCGAGTTCTGTTGGGAGAGATTAGAACTATTGTCTTTCTTTCTCTGAGCTCCTTTTTACCTGATTTATGATCAACAAACTCCCGCTCAACCAGTTTATGTGGCCATAAGTCACCTGAGAGGAGCTCAGAAGAAGGAAGATAAGAGGTGTGAACTGACCGGAGACTTTACAACCCTTTTTTTTCCTTCTTCTTAGCTCCTTTGTGGCCATAAAGAGCTCAGATGAAGGATGATAAAAGTTCTAAACTGACGGGAGATTTTACAATCCTTTTCTTCCCTCTTCTGAGCTCCTTCTGCAGTCACCAATAGACAGTGCAAAACTGAAGCTTTAAAGTGCTATTTTTTTTAATTAAATCGCATTGCGAAAAATATATGTAAAATTTTAAGCCAAAAAATCTAAAAAAGGAAGAAAAAAAATTACCGCCGAAGTTGTCCATGTGCTTTAATGGCAAAAACATACACATAGGGAACCTAGATTGTTAGCCCCAATGGGGACAGTGATGCCAATGTATGTAAAGCGCTGTGAAATTAACAGCTCTATATATATATAAATGAATAAATATTATTGTTATTATAATTTTATGGTGCATATATTGAATTAAAACACAAGTTTTCATGTTGGGCCAGTGGAAAAAAGACCCCTTCTAAGTGCGGTGTTTGTGTGTTTTGCAGACGTCGGGGGATGTCACTACAGCGAGTGGGGTAACACAAAGGGTACTCCAGGGAAACAATACAAGGAATGGCTGTTTTCCCCCTGTAGGTCTTCCTTCTCTGATGAATTGCTTCAGTGCAGCGATGAGACTAGTGATCCTTACCTACCCACTCCTTAGCCAGGACTATTGTAGGGTCTTTTCAGTGCTTCAGGTTCCTGCTCGGCGACAAGTTAGGAACCTGTATAGAAACTGGCAAGGAGTGTAGGGTACAGTGGCAGGTAAGTGAAGGAGGTGTCCATCTTCTCTCTCACGGTGTACCCCTTCCTTGTCGTGGTGTTAACCCTGTTAGGTTGTGTGTTTGGCCTTACGCTGGACTTTCCCAAGTCCGAGTTGTGACAGAAGACCAGCGAGACACCAAACTCGTCACTAAAATAAAACAACAAAAGGAACCCCCTATAGACAGGGTCTATAACATCTTCTTCTCTTGGAGTCCCTCCCTCCGTAAATTCAGACATCACTTCTATGGCACGAACTTAGTAAGTTTCACGTTTATACTTTTTATTTTTATGTAACTGCCTATACTGTAATTGCATTGTTCCCTTTTGTAAATTCTTGTATATTTTTTTAAACACTGCCTATTTTCGGATTAAATATATAAAATTTAATAGTTTCTTTCCTCGTGCTTTATATACGAATCCAAAATCCCGAAGGGCCTTATGCTATAATAAAACCACAAAAGGAACGTAATACAAACAGGGGAAAGACACAACAAACAGTTCTCCACAGCTACTCAAGCAGGAAGCTCCTCGGCTGCAACAGAAACAACACCTCAGCTTCTCCAGAGCCAGACTCCTTCAAAGTGGTTAGGTATAGAATGAGCTATAGCCGGCATAGGAGTGAGGCGTGAATTTATATAGTGAAAGGGCATGGCAGTGACTGAGATTACCAGCTACAAGTCAATTTCATCAGGATAGAAAAGAGACGTTAACCCCTTCAGCACCGAATGGAATTAATACGCGATGAGCGGAGATCTGTGATCAATCAACTTTCCTTTTCTTACCGACGCGCAATTGGAAGGAAGCCAAAAAAGTGATGCTCATTTTTGGTGGTCGGAAGTTGTGAATTCATGACCTACCACCAAGAATGTTGGATTTTGTGAGATTTCCTTACGATGTCCCCCACAATCTTTGACTTCTTACTTGTTTTTCAATTTACGCCATCCACATCTACACTCGACATTAAGAGTCTCCCGAAGAAAGCCAAGTCACATCGCCGACCCCGGAGTACGCCAAGGCGTCGGTAATTGGTGAAATGAAGGATGCTTGGGAATAATTGAGCCTTTGATGTTCGCCTTTTGTTGCTGTTCGGCTTCGTCTGAAGTTAGCGAAATTGGATGTTGCGATTGCCATGGCAACCTCCCACTCTCGATCGCGGCTATATTCTACGTCTCAATCTGTTAAGGTGTTCTGAAAGTTTACAGAAATGTCTGAAAAGTCACCCGCGTATTCCTGGAAGCATCTTTTCTTAGAACTCTGTGTTGTACCATTCCTCTGTCAATGTATGAAGAAGTAGACAATTGGGCGTTGCCATTCCTCTTTGTGAATTAGGTGCGTCCGTACACATTCGAACCCCTTCAACATTGATTGGTGGCCTCTTAGATGACCTCCTCAAGCATCAAGGATTTCAGGAAACTGTGGCATCTGTACTCCCTGAAGGGTTGAAAATAGGTATACACCCTATACAAAAATTAAAGGTGTTTTCGCTTTGGGGAGAATTTTGAGGGAGGTTGGGGACATGTTAAAAATAACTTGTGCAGTTGGGTTCCATTAAAAATTTGGCACCGTTAGCCTTGTGTAGCCTTACAGTAGCTTCTAGACTGTCCCTCAGACTAGGGAGACACTAGTGATCCCATATCTCAGAGTTACCTGTGAAGGTGAGGATGTCTGAGCCGCCTTCCTGACCCCAGACTAGGGGTTCTGTAGTGATCCCTTATCTCAGAGTTACCTCTGAAGGTGAGGATATCTGAGCCTCCTTCCTGACCCTAGACTAGGGGGTCTGTAGTGATCCCTTATCTCAGAGTTACCTGTGAAGGTGAGGATGTCTGAGCCGCCTTCCTGACCCCAGACTAGGGGTTCTGTAGTGATCCCTTATCTCAGAGTTACCTCTGAAGGTGAGGATATCTGAGCCTCCTTCCTGACCTGAGACTAGGGGGTCTGTAGTGATCCCTTATCTCAGAGTTACCTCTGAAGGTGAGTATGTCTGACCGCCTTTCTGACCCCAGACTAGGGGGTCTATAGTGATCCCTTATCTCAGAGTTACCTCTGAAGTTGAGGATGTCTGAGTCGCCTTCTTGACCCCAGACTAGGAAGGTCTGTAGTTATTTCTTATCTCAGAGTTACCTCTAAAGGTAAGAATGTCTGAACCACCTTCCTGACCCCAGACTAAGGGGTCTGTAGTTATCCCTTATTTCAGAGTTACCTCTGAAGGTGAGGATGTCTGAACCACCTTCCTGACCCCAGACTAGGGGGTCTGTAGTTATCCCTTATCTCAGAGTTACCTCTAAAGGTGAGAATGTCTGAACCACCTAGCTGACCCTAGACTAGGGGGTCTGTAGATATCCCTTATCTCAGAGTTACCTCTGAAGGTGAGGATGTCTGAGCCACCTTCCTGACCCCAGACTAGGGGATCTGTAGTGATCCCTTATCTCAGAGTTACCTCTGAAGGTGAGGATGTCTGAGCCACCTTCATGTCCCCAGACTAGTGGATCTGTAGTTATCCTTATCTCAGAGTTACCTTTGAAGGTGAGGATGTCTGAACCACCTTTCTGACCCCAGACTAGTGGATCTGTAGTTATCCCTTATCTCAGAGTTACCTCTGAAGGTGAGGATGTCTGAGCCACCTTCCTGACCCCAGATTAGGGGGTCTGTAGTTATCCCTTATCTCAGAGTTACGTCTGAAGGTGAAGATGTCTGAGCAACCTTCCTGGTCCTGCTTCTGATCAGGATGTAGTTGTTTTAGATTCTTTTGTATGACCTCTTAGTTTTTGTTTGTGCTGGATGATGAAACTAAAGTTGCTCAGTAAAAGAGTTTACGCTCCCACAACATCTGAGTGCTAATGATTCTGCTGAAAGCTGAAATCTACAACAGGTCATAGGCTACAACCCAGAAAGAAGGGGGAAAGTGAACTCCACAAAGCTCGGTGAAGAAACTCATGGAAGGGATCTTCCATAGTTTTTGTCCCCTGTACACAAGCAAGAAACTCAGTATATACAAAGGAGAGGAGGAAAATGGCCAGCAGCTCAGAGCTTAAGATTACAGAGGAAAAACTGGATAATCACCAGCTACGGAAGTTTATATTAGAAATGTTACTGTCCAGAAATGACAGCAGAATAATAATCAGGTCTTCCTGTAATCCTCCATGTTTTGATGTTTAAAGGGAATCTGTCATCAGGATTTTATCCCCCAAAGTATAAATACATGAAGCCCTTACAAAGACAAATTCGACCATACCTGTCACGCTAGGTACGAGGAAGTACGAAGCGAATGGCGAAAGGGAAGCGAGACCCTGAGTGTAGGGAAGGGGGAGATGGTGACCCCTGACCAAGCCTAGCACTAGGCCCTGGGTTCACTCACCACCCTAGATAGGTTTCGCACTTATGCGCAGAGCCAGATACCTGACCCTGGCTGACCCTGATCTGGGCCCTAGATAAGGAACAGATGGGATGAGTGCTTAGTCAACCCCACTAAGTACTAAAGAAGACAAAGGGAAAACAAAAAGTGGGAAAGTGAACAAACAACTTATCTCCAGATGACTCAAGAAGTGGGACTGCAGCAACCACAAAGATTCTCCAGATGCATGCAAGCTGACTGCTTGCACTGAAGACTTAAGGGTATAAAAGCTATGAAAAAATGCTTTCTCTGCCTCACTTGCCCAATACAGTATAAGGACTATCATCAGCACCGGGTAACAGGAAGTGAAGATATATAAAGATACCTAGGGAAGTGCTGATGAAAAGCAGCTGAAAAAGCTGAGGAACTCCACAAGGTCCTAAAGGGAAAGGGATGAAAATCAAGCAGAAATAATAGAAGTTCAGGCAGCAGTTTGCGTGGCAAAACACTGACCTTCTATTGCAGGACACCACAGGACTGTGTCACCCGTGACAATAAAATTACATGGTTGGTCCGATCCTCCGAAACTGAGAAATCCGCATTAGAATTAAGGCGGCTCAGGACCTATTTGTAGATCTGAAGCCTCTGTCACTCCAGCTCTATTGCCCGTCCAGCACCTCCATCTCCTGCTTTACTGACAGGCTCTATGCTGTGTGACTTCAGACAAAGGAGGGGTTAGTCAAGCAGGAGAAAAAGGCATTGAGTGGGGAATAGAGCTGGAATGACAGAGCAAGGAATAGAGCTGGAGTGACAGAGGTTTCAGATCTACCATAGTTCTTCACCATGATTTGCATATTAATTTAAATGCTGATTTCTCAGTAATGGAGGAACGGACTGGCCATATAAATGTATCGCTGGACTTGTCTTTGAAAGAGTTACCTATATATATATATATATATATAAATAATTTGGGGTGTGAAATTCTGCTGAGAAGTTCCCTTTAGGTTAATAGTTGCTGTCTGTCCCAAGTGAAACAGTTAATTCTCTCACAATGTCCGAGTGCTGATAATTTGCTACTTTACAGGATAACATTGCTAAATCAGAGGTGTTGCTCAGAAGGAATAAAAGGTGGCATTTTTATATGTACAGTTAGGTCCAGAAATATTTGGACAGTGACACAAGTTTTGTTATTTTAGCTGTTTACAAAAACATGTTCAGAAATACAATTATATATATAATATGGGCTGAAAGTGCACACTCCCAGCTGCAATATGAGAGTTTTCACATCCAAATCGGAGAAAGGGTTTAGGAATCATAGCTCTGTAATGCATAGCCTCCTCTTTTTCAAGGGACCAAAAGTAATTGGACAAGGGACTCTAAGGGCTGCAATTAACTCTGAAGGTGTCTCCCTCGTTAACCTGTAATCAATGAAGTAGTTAAAAGGTCTGGGGTTGATTACAGGTGTGTGGTTTTGCATTTGGAAGCTGTTGCTGTGACCAGACAACATGCGGTCTAAGGAACTCTCAATTGAGGTGAAGCAGAACATCCTGAGGCTGAAAAAAAAGAAAAAATCCATCAGAGAGATAGCAGACATGCTTGGAGTAGCAAAATCAACAGTCGGGTACATTCTGAGAAAAAAGGAATTGACTGGTGAGCTTGGGAACTCAAAAAAGCCTGGGCGTCCACGGATGACAACAGTGGTGGATGATCGCCGCATACTTTCTTTGGTGAAGAAGAACCCGTTCACAACATCAACTGAAGTCCAGAACACTCTCAGTGAAGTAGGTGTATCTGTCTCTAAGTCAACAGTAAAGAGAAGACTCCATGAAAGTAAATACAAAGGGTTCACATCTAGATGCAAACCATTCATCAATTCCAAAAATAGACAGGCCAGAGTTACATTTGCTGAAAAACACCTCATGAAGCCAGCTCAGTTCTGGAAAAGTATTCTATGGACAGATGAGACAAAGATCAACCTGTACCAGAATGATGGGAAGAAAAAAGTTTGGAGAAGAAAGGGAACGGCACATGATCCAAGGCACACCACATCCTCTGTAAAACATGGTGGGGGCAACATGATGGCATGGGCATGCATGGCTTTCAATGGCACTGGGTCACTTGTGTTTATTGATGACATAACAGCAGACAAGAGTAGCCGGATGAATTCTGAAGTGTACCGGGATATACTTTCAGCCCAGATTCAGCCAAATGCCGCAAAGTTGATCGGACGGCGCTTCATAGTACAGATGGACAATGACCCCAAGCATACAGCCAAAGCTACCCAGGAGTTCATGAGTGCAAAAAAGTGGAACATTCTGCAATGGCCAAGTCAATCACCAGATCTTAACCCAATTGAGCATGCATTTCACTTGCTCAAATCCAGACTTAAGACGGAAAGACCCACAAACAAGCAAGACCTGAAGGCTGCGGCTGTAAAGGCCTGGCAAAGCATTAAGAAGGAGGAAACCCAGCGTTTGGTGATGTCCATGGGTTCCAGACTTAAGGCAGTGATTGCCTCCAAAGGATTCGCAACAAAATATTGAAAATAAAAATATTTTGTTTGGGTTTGGTTTATTTGTCCAATTACTTTTGACCTCCTAAAATGTGGAGTGTTTGTAAAGAAATGTGACAATTCCTACAATTTCTATCAGATATTTTTGTTCAAACCTTCAAATTAAACGTTACAATCTGCACTTGAATTCTGTTGTAGAGGTTTCATTTCAAATCCAATGTGGTGGCATGCAGAGCCCAACTCGCGAAAATTGTGTCTCTGTCCAAATATTTCTGGACCTAACTGTAGCTATTGAAACGGCTGAGTCAAAGCAACGTGAGGGGTCAGTGCCATAATCACTTCCATGCTCCATGGTAATTTTCAAAGAGCATAGAAGATTCCTGTTTCATGTCAGTGGAGGTCACATTCACAGAGGGTCTGTCCAGGCAGAAGCTGTGAGAAGTAGAGAAATGCCTGCAGCACAGCTAGCTAGTAAGTAGGAGTGAGTTCCACCTGCTATTAGCATGTGTTATCCCAGTGTTTAGTGAGAGCCACAGAGAAACATGTACAAAAGGAGAATGTGGCAAAAATTAGTTGCCTTTAGGGAAAGTGATACCACAGTCTGAAAGCTGATGCCTAAGCGCCACACCAATGACAGCTGGAGTGTGAGGGCCTGAGACGCAGTAATTGTGTGTAAGATGATTGAGTGAACAAATTGCCAGATGACCTACCGCATGGTATCTGTCATGATTTTGATTCTGCAGAGCCGATGCTTGGTTTTGTATTATTCTCCGGTGGACTGGTTGTTCGCGGTCTTGGGCCCTGTGGGAGGGGCCTGTTTGTTGGAGCCTCGTTCCGGGTGATTGCTTTGCTTTATTTTAAAGCTACTTCACCTGGAACGCCACCAGTGATAGTTTCTGTGTTGCAGCAGTTGTTGTTGACTCCCGTATGTGACCGTCTTGGTCTTGTGCCGCTACCTCGTTCCTAGTAACCTCCTCTACCTGTTTCCCTGACCCTGACCTGACTCCCAGACCCCCGGCTTGTTTCCTGACCTTGGCTCCGATCTCTCCCTTTGTACCTGTTGTGCCTTCCTTGCTTCCAGATCTCCGAATAGTATCCTGACCTCAGCTCCGCTCTCTCCCTTTGTACTTAACGTGTTCTCCTGGCTTCCAGACTCATGGCGTGTATCCTGACTTCGGCTCCACTCTCTCCCTTTGTATCTGATGTGCCTTTCTGGCTTCCAAACATCCGGCGTGTATCCTGACCTCGGCTCCACTCTCTCCCTTTGTAACTGATGTGACGTACCTAATGACACCTAGTGTTAGAGAATCACAGTATCAATGTCAAGTGAGGTGACCATGAGGTAACGTGAGTGTGTGCAATGCTGCATTGAGAGTGACACAGAGACTTTGGAAGAAAAAAGGAAGAGCTGCAGAAGAGATTGCAAGCAGCGCATGATAAGTGTCAGCTGAACACTGATTACACCAAATACTCTTTCTCTGTTGAAGCCAAGTTGTTGCCTCTTGTAAGAGTATGTAACTGTGTCGCCCAGGGATATGGGGTACTCAGTCCTGTGCGGTGTACGTCTGGAGGATGTCACGGTGGTGGCCGTTGTCTGGTTCCGTGCCCTGGGCCTTTTTGGAAAGGGGGTATATTTACAGGGGATAAGAATAATGTTCACACGTGATGCCACTTGCGGTGTTGCGGCTATGTGTATGGAGCCGCCACTGCACAATGTTCGCTGCTGGGGCTGGTGTTACTGGCAGCCTGGATGGTAGGCCCTCCCCAAGCAGGGCCGGGCCCCAGAGGGTAGGTGTTGTGACAGATGTTGGAAGAAGGTAGGCCACACAATAGTTCAGTGTAACTGGTTTAACTCACTGTCCGGTGATGGTAACTGGTTACCCGAGGCCGGCTGGTTTCGCCTCCAGGTCCCCTTCTTTCCAGTGCCAGTTTAGTAATTTGGTGCCTTCTTCCTCTGTACCTGTCTCTGGTTAGTGGGTCCCCATGGCGTAGAGCAACAGGGGGTCCCCGTCTGGTGGTGTTGTTCCGTCTGACAGTAGCGTGAACCCTGTGGGGTTGGAGTCTCTGGTCCTGTCCCCGGTTCTCCCTTTGCTACTGAGTCTTCGGATTCTTAGGGTCAGCAAGGTCCTTGATGGTCCCCTCACTGTGCAGGTGTTAACAAGCCTGCCTGGAGCTTCTGCTTGTCCTAGGGTCCTGTACCCTGTCGGTGTGTAGTTCCGGAAGCACTCCACCGTACTCCACCAGCAATTGTCAAGGGAGAAATTTAGGTAAGACTGCTAATGGAGTCTTTGTTCAGGGCACCAGAAGCACTGGGCCAAATTAGGTATCTGCGCAGATATAATAAATGACTCAGAAGACAATGACCACAGACAACGTGGTCACTCTTTGAGCCATCATATAAGACTGTCTCGTGTATTAAAAAAAGATTTGTGATTATACCATACAACATTCGATTTCGACATTGCAGCAAGAACAGGGAGTGATCATCCCACGTATTACAGCTGCGGGAAAATCATAATTATAAAATTCTCTCAGCATATTCTGGCCTGATTATCTAGATAGCACATTCTTTCTTTGTGTGAAATCACTGATAAGACTTTCACTAAAGATGGTGTCACACATAGCGACGCAGCAGCGATCACAACCAGCGATCTGACCTTATCAGGATTGCTGCTGCGTCGTTACATGGTCGCTGGTGAGCTGTCAAACAGGCAGATCTTACTAGCGACCAGTGACCAGCCCCCAGCCAGCAGCGACGCGTGGAAGCGTAACTAAGGTAAATATTGGGTAATGCAAAAGATGAGGATGTCCAGCTCTTCAGACATCCATGATTAAGGGTGAGTGCTTTCACCTGAAACGCGTTGTGCTGGTCATGTCATTCTTTGTGTCTGCATGATAAAATAAAGACGTGATTTTTTTGCCTGAAGAGCTGGACATCCTCATCTTTTGCATTATTTTGGGCTGTGGCAGTGCCTGTCCGTGCTCCAGGACGAAATCAAGACTGAGCTTTTTCCACGGTGAGCTGATTCATACTATTGAACTAAATATTGGGTAACCAAGGAAAGCACTTCTCTTGGTTACCCGATATTTACCTTAGTTACTAGCGTCCGCCGCTCTCACGCTGCCAGTGCCGGCTCCCTGCTCCCAGCACTCCTAGCCAGAGTACACATTGGGTTAATTACCCGATGTGTACTCCAACTACGTATGCAGGGAGCAGGGAGACGCCACTGGCAGCGTGAGAGCGGCGGACGCTAGTAACTAAGGTAAATATCGGGTAACCAAGGAAAGGGCTTCTTGGTTACCCGATGTTTACCATGGTTACAGCTTACCGCAGGCTGCCAGACGCCGGCTCCTGCTCCCTGCTTGCTTCAGTTCGTCGCGCTCTCGCTGTCACACACAGCGATGTGCGCTTCACAGCGGGAGAGCGACAAGCAAAAAATGAAGCAGGACATTCAGCAACGACCGGCGACCTCACAGCAGGGGCCAGGTCGTTGCTGGATGTCACACACAGCGACAGCGACGGGACGTCGCTGCTACGTCACAGAAAATGGTGACTTAGCAGCGACGTCGTTGTCGTCGTCGCTATGTGTGACGCTACCTCCACACAACTACCCTCCTGGGCACCAGGTTACAGCTCACTACAGGACAGTCTGTCTCCACACCTTCACAGTCTTTTGCGGGCTTTACATGAGACAATCTATCGTGTGATAGATCGTCGGGGGTCACGGTTTTTGTGACGCACATCTGGCATCGCTTGCGACGTCGGGCTGTGTGACACCACCTAGCGATGCAGTATCGCCCACAAATCATGAGTCGTGTACTCGTCGCTAGGTTTCATAAAATTGTTTATGAAACATGGCGCCGGTTGTTCATCGTTCCCGTGGTCTGCACACGTCGCTCCACTGTCCGTCCCTCCCACCTGGTCAACTAGTGGACTGGACTGGCTCCACCTCTAGGCGGCCATCCATTGATCCGACCGTAGCTGGGGACCATTGTATGGGGGAATGTTGGGGAAAACTGGGATTGTGTAGTGTTTGTGTGGCAGTGGCACTGGGTTTCCAGGTCCTTAGGCTGTAGGCCCTGCATCCTGGTGGGGATGCAGAACCTTGTAGCTCCCTGATGGCTTTAGGGGCGCTACATAACCATCAAGCATGCTGCCTCTTTGCGAGTAAAGCTGTTGAACTGTCTCCTGAGCACATTTGTTTTATTTCCGCCATCCGAGTGGGGAAGCGCTCTACCCGCAGGCTACAGAGAGGTTGGAAATATCCAGTTTTATATAGATGTATTTATAAATTTAATACCAAAAGTGTTTTTATTTTATTATTTTTTATTTAATGATGGAACATTTTTTGGTCTAATAGATGGATCACATTTCAAGATATTAAATCAATGATGTGCTGGTGCGGTGTTCCCCAACACGTATTCTCCTCCGCACAACAGACACTAATGTCTGATAACAGCAATGGACCTGGCATCACGGAGTGGCGCTGAACGATTATTAACTTTGGATGGATGGCGCCAGTTTTCCGATTACAGCACCAGGTTATATAAGCTATAAATATGTAATCAGTAGAAAATTACATTTCCATTCCCATTTCGGTTCTTCTCCCCGTGCAGGTGATGCTCGGGCTTCATTAATTTTTACATGCTGAAGCAGGACAATTTTTTTTAACCCTTTTTTGATGGGAAAGAAGAAATCCATTTCCACCTGAAACATAATTACCCGCGATTTCAGTCAATATTTAGAGTTTGGATAAAAATATAAAGATTTTGGGGCCATGTTGAAAGAAATCTTTCTAGACTGAGGAGGTCTCCACCATGAAAGGGTCCTGTCCCCCAAGCTAAAGTGTGACTGGTCTATCAAGTAGAGGGAAGATGTGTTCAAAATGTGGCATCTTGCAGTCAGGCAGCCGGGAAGATGGTTGTGGTATTACTGGGAGGGTTGTGGCATAGGGTCCTGTCTTGCCCATGTATGTCTGGTGCCCCTGAGGCTTCAGTCGCCACAGGGTATTGCATCTGACTTAAGGTGGAATACTCATCCCGGGTAAGGAAGAGGTTAACCACTGGTTTTCACTTACACAACACTCACAGCTCAGGTGCTTTCCCACTGGAACTGGGATAAAGGTGGTCAGCATAACAACGGGTTTTTCCCAGCCACCAGTGAATCATCAGGAAGGTGGGGGCAGCACAGGGGAAGTGAGAGAACACACAGTTTTTACCTCAGAATAGTCTGGGACACAGAACAACACGGCCACTGTGGAGAGTGCTTTAGAGCTTCCACAGTTAGGACTGGCCCGACTGGAAGAAGCAGGAGTTTACCGGGTGAGATGGAGAGACAGAGGAGTAACACGGTAGCTGGAGGTAGAGCTCAATAGCTCCCTCAGTACCAGTGCAGTTAGGCTGCAGAACCCTAATGTGGCATACACTTCAGGTTGCGCCACCAGAATCTGCTGGACAGGGGCATTTCACGTCCCTCTGGCCACCACAAGTCCCGGGGCACAGCAGCACATAAAACCAGGAGTCGTAATCACGGTCAGGCCCAACAAAGGATTTGCGCTGCCTGCGAACGGGACGTGAACTAAAGCCAAGAACACCGGGGTCCCCAAGTAACTTCAAGTCATGGGGATCCAAACTAAAGCGCACAGAAAGGAAGGTCACTCAGTTCACAACAGCGGTGGTAGCCTCTGAACCACCCGGGAACAGCTGTGGCGCATCACGGTGGAAACCGGCACTCCGAGGGTGACGAAAGTACTGTGAGTAAAAAGAACTTTGACTGCAGCCCCCTGTGTTGTCCCGTTATTGTCGTTGCCGTCGCCACACATTTCGGCGCCAACGGCCACTACAACCACCATCATCCTCCCTGGGGCCAAGCTCTAACTGTGGGTAGCTGAACCATCCCGGCTGCGACACCATCCGTCCCAGAGGACAGCACCCGCAGCGGCAGCTAACTCCCTGGCCGCACACCACAGGTGGCATCACGAGACAACTACAACTCCCATCATCCCATCATCCTTCTTCTCCTTTGTCTATTTCCCTTTAATGGACATCTCGGGGTCACGAAACCGGGCAAGGGCCAGCCGTGACAACTCCCTGACTCTCCACCAGCCCGGTGATGAGTTTTCCAAAGACCACATGGGGTGCTCCATTTGTGATTTTTGGGGACTTCTCTCAGGCCTTGATGTGGTAGGGATGTATTGGTGACCTTTACATTGGATGATGAAGCGTTTGTCCAGTTCTGTGATGTGTGCACCAGGAATAGGGTACCATGGTCCGCTCAGGTGGGTAAGCTTCTCCCCATGCCTATCTCAGACCGACCCTGGTCGCACATTTCGATGTATTTCTCCACCTCTGAACCCGTTATCTCGGTTATTGTTGACCGTTTCTCAACTCTGTGTCATATTATCCCTCTTCCTCAGTTGGGATAGCGAGGAACTGGGGGTTTCTAGGCTGTCCCTCAAGCTTGGGGGCCAATGCTATCTCTAATCTCAGAAATACTCCTGATGGTGGAGATGCCTGAGTCTCCTTCCTGGTCCTGCTCCTGACCACTCCTGATCTGATTCCCCCTCCTCCAAAGAGCGATAAAACCCACAGATAAAGACAGACAAGAGAAAACTAACATGTCACACACACACACACACACACACACACACACACACACACACAAAGGATAAGACAATAAGAGGACCAGGAGTAAAAACAAAAGCAAGAAGGAAGCATAAAACAATAGGGGTAAACTCCACAACTGCACCAAGCAAATAGCACAACTTTCTCCAGAAAGTCTGGACACCACACCTAACTACCCAACAAAGACAAACTATAGCTGGCTTAGGTGGTAAGATTCAACCAGCATAAATAGGAGGTGAGTAGATGTGATAGCCCCCCCCCCACAACATGTGATGAAAGTAGCAAGCAGACCTGCAGAGATTATGTCTTGCTAGCTGCCTATGAATCAGCTCAACATAGAAGAAGTAGTGGTAAAGGACCTGTGCTAATGTCACGATTATGTGACCATAATGGGCGGAACTCTGCAGAGAAGTGATGGTAAAGGACCTGTTGTAATCAACAGAGGAGGAGTGGTTGTGCAGGACCTGTGCTGTCACTATCATGTGACCGTAATGGGCGGAGCTCAGCAGAGAAGTGATGGTAAAGGACCTGTGGTAATCAACAGAAGAGGAGTGGTTGTGCAGGACCTGTGCTGATGTCACTATCATGTGACCATAATGGGCGGAGCTCAGCAGAGAAGTGATGGTAAAGGACCTGTGGTAATCAACAGAAGAGGAGTGGTTGTGCTGGACCTGTGCTGATGTCACAATTATGTGACAGTAATGGGCGGAGCTCAGCAGAGAAGTGATGGTAAAGGACCTGTGGTAATCAACAAAAGAGGAGAGGTTGTGCAGGACCTGAGCTGATGTCACAATCATGTGACCATAATGGGCGGAGCTCAGCAGAGAAGTGATGGTAAAGGACCTGTGGTAATCAACAGAAGAGGAGTGGTTGTGCAGGACCTGTGCTGATGTCACTATCATGTGACAGTAATGGGTGGAGCTCAGCAGAGAAATGATGGTAAAGGACCTGTGGTATAATCAATTACAATGCTGGGGGCGTGGCTAAGTTAAAAAAAGAATCCTGCCTGTATTTGAGTGACTGTGACTGATCCCAGCAAAAGCTCCGCCCCTATGACTGAAACCTAAGGTATGTCCTGCAGTCACCTAGGCATATAAAGTCTTTTTTAACATAAATACATGGAATTTTTTTAAAGCCAAGTTAGTGATGGACATTGCATCGTTTAAAACACTATGGGGGCGGTTTAATATCCTCCAATCCATTATGGCATCTCAACCATGTGGGTTCCCCAGACGCTTCATGTGGTCTCAGCCACACTCATTAGTTCCTTCTTCAGCCTCTATGTATAACCTTAGTGCTACAGCGCCATCCAGTGGCCACAATAAATATTACAATCACATTTTAATTAGCTGGGATTATACGCAGATTATAGTATAAACTAGAATTGGGGGGAAAATATATGAAAAGCAGTGTAGATGGTTTAAAGGCGCAGTGCCTCCCCTTACAATAGCAAAACATGAGCCACATCCCCAAATCACCCAGAAATGGGTAAAAGATATTGTAAGGGTGAATCTCTGATGACTTTTGCCTTATTACAGATTAGAATTGGGGAAAAAATAAGGTTATGGTCCTGCTTGCTGATGGTTTCCATACATCAAAAGGAGATTTCTGCATCATATAGGGTAAACGTGACCCGGAACGCAAAGATAATGGAATACTAAAGATGCTTTACATAATAAGATGCTATAGAGTTAATGAGTTAATGGAGTTAGAGGACACAAGTGAGGGTGGAAGGAGACAGGTCGGCAGATTTCTGCATTGTGGGTGATATAATGATGGGACGGATCTGATTTCTGCTCTCGGGTTCGGTTATCGCTGCACCAGTCACCTTTACATAACCTTCCAGAGCTGCGCTCATTGTGTAACATGAGCGGCTCCACAAGGTGAG
This sequence comes from Anomaloglossus baeobatrachus, assembly GCF_048569485.1. Classification (NCBI taxonomy): domain Eukaryota; kingdom Metazoa; phylum Chordata; class Amphibia; order Anura; family Aromobatidae; genus Anomaloglossus; species Anomaloglossus baeobatrachus. The sequence continues at coordinate 769,857,970 of NC_134354.1, forward strand.
ATTCATCTGTCCTCCTGCTGCGGCCATTGGGAAATCTGTGCCCGGCGGTACCGCAGTACCCACACAAGGCGCGGTACAGAAGACTACGCTCACTTACTGAGAACTATTGTTTATGGCTTTTCTTATTTATTTTTGTTTCTTGTATAATTTCCAAAATGTATCTAAAGTAATAACCAGCGGTATCTAATCACCAGAGAGAAATCAAGTCACAATATCCAGTATCACACATCATGGGATTAGATACAGCGGCTCAGTTGGGATTGGATACACCAGGTCAGTAGACAGTGCCACACCTGATGGGATTAGATACAGCGGTTCAGCAGTATCACACATGATAGGATTATATACAGAGAATCAGTGGCTCAACAGACGGTATCACACATTATAGGATTAGATAGGCGGCTCAGCAGACAGTATTACACATGATAGGATTAGATACAGCGGCTCAGCAGTAACACAGAGAATAGGATTAGACACAGCGGCTCAGCAGTAACACAGAGAATAGGATTAGATACAGCGGCTCAGCAGTATCACACATGATAGGATTAGACACAGCGGCTCAGCAGTAACACAGAGAATAGGATTAGATACAGCGGCTCAGCAGTAACACAGAGAATAGGATTAGATACAGCGGCTCAGCAGTATCACACATGATAGGATTAGACACAGCGGCTCAGCAGTAACACAGAGAATAGGATTAGATACAGCGGCTCAGCAGTAACACAGAGAATAGGATTAGATACAGCGGCTCAGCAGTAACACAGAGAATAGGATTAGATACAGCGGCTCAGCAGTATCACACATGATAGGATTAGACACAGCGGCTCAGCAGTAACACAGAGAATAGGATTAGATACAGCGGCTCAGCAGTAACACAGAGAATAGGATTAGACACAGCGGCTCAGCAGTAACACAGAGAATAGGATTAGACACAGCGGCTCAGCAGTAACACAGAGAATAGGATTAGATACAGCGGCTCAGCAGTAACACAGAGAATAGGATTAGATACAGCGGCTCAGCAGTAACACAGAGAATAGGATTAGATACAGCGGCTCAGCAGTATCACACATGATAGGATTAGACACAGCGGCTCAGCAGTAACACAGAGAATAGGATTAGATACAGCGGCTCAGCAGTAACACAGAGAATAGGATTAGATACAGCGGCTCAGCAGTAACACAGAGAATAGGATTAGACACAGCGGCTCAGCAGTAACACAGAGAATAGGATTAGATACAGCGGCTCAGCAGTAACACAGAGAATAGGATTAGATACAGCGGCTCAGCAGTAACACAGAGAATAGGATTAGATACAGCGGCTCAGCAGTATCACACATGATAGGATTAGACACAGCGGCTCAGCAGTAACACAGAGAATAGGATTAGATACAGCGGCTCAGCAGTAACACAGAGAATAGGATTAGACACAGCGGCTCAGCAGTAACACAGAGAATAGGATTAGATACAGCGGCTCAGCAGTATCACACATGATAGGATAAGACACAGCGGCTCAGCAGTAACACAGAGAATAGGATTAGATACAGCGGCTCAGCAGTATCACACATGATAGGATAAGACACAGCGGCTCAGCAGTAACACAGAGAATAGGATTAGACACAGCGGCTCAGCAGTAACACAGAGAATAGGATTAGATACAGCGGCTCAGCAGTATCACACATGATAGGATTAGACACAGCGGCTCAGCAGTAACACAGAGAATAGGATTAGATACAGCGGCTCAGCAGTATCACACATGATAGGATTAGACACAGCGGCTCAGCAGTAACACAGAGAATAGGATTAGATACAGCGGCTCAGCAGTAACACAGAGAATAGGATTAGATACAGCGGCTCAGCAGTATCACACATGATAGGATTAGACACAGCGGCTCAGCAGTAACACAGAGAATAGGATTAGATACAGCGGCTCAGCAGTAACACAGAGAATAGGATTAGATACAGCGGCTCAGCAGTATCACACATGATAGGATTAGACACAGCGGCTCAGCAGTAACACAGAGAATAGGATTAGATACAGCGGCTCAGCAGTAACACAGAGAATAGGATTAGACACAGCGGCTCAGCAGTATCACACATGATAGGATTAGACACAGCGGCTCAGCAGTAACACAGAGAATAGGATTAGATACAGCGGCTCAGCAGTAACACAGAGAATAGGATTAGACACAGCGGCTCAGCAGTATCACACATGATAGGATTAGACACAGCGGCTCAGCAGTAACACAGAGAATAGGATTAGATACAGCGGCTCAGCAGTATCACACATGATAGGATTAGACACAGCGGCTCAGCAGTAACACAGAGAATAGGATTAGATACAGCGGCTCAGCAGTAACACAGAGAATAGGATTAGATACAGCGGCTCAGCAGTATCACACATGATAGGATTAGACACAGCGGCTCAGCAGTAACACAGAGAATAGGATTAGATACAGCGGCTCAGCAGTAACACAGAGAATAGGATTAGATACAGCGGCTCAGCAGTATCACACATGATAGGATTAGACACAGCGGCTCAGCAGTAACACAGAGAATAGGATTAGATACAGCGGCTCAGCAGTAACACAGAGAATAGGATTAGACACAGCGGCTCAGCAGTATCACACATGATAGGATTAGACACAGCGGCTCAGCAGTAACACAGAGAATAGGATTAGATACAGCGGCTCAGCAGTAACACAGAGAATAGGATTAGATACAGCGGCTCAGCAGTATCACACATGATAGGATTAGACACAGCGGCTCAGCAGTAACACAGAGAATAGGATTAGATACAGCGGCTCAGCAGTAACACAGAGAATAGGATTAGACACAGCGGCTCAGCAGTAACACAGAGAATAGGATTAGACACAGCGGCTCAGCAGTAACACAGAGAATAGGATTAGATACAGCGGCTCAGCAGTATCACACATGATAGGATAAGACACAGCGGCTCAGCAGTAACACAGAGAATAGGATTAGATACAGCGGCTCAGCAGTATCACACATGATAGGATAAGACACAGCGGCTCAGCAGTAACACAGAGAATAGGATTAGACACAGCGGCTCAGCAGTAACACAGAGAATAGGATTAGATACAGCGGCTCAGCAGTATCACACATGATAGGATTAGACACAGCGGCTCAGCAGTAACACAGAGAATAGGATTAGATACAGCGGCCCAGCAGTAACACAGAGAATAGGATTAGACACAGCGGCTCAACAGACAGTATCACACAGGATAGGATTAGATACAGCGACTCAACAGATGATATCACACAGGATAGGATTAGATACAGCAACTCAGCAGACAGTATCACACGTGATGGGATTAGATACACATCCCCCTATACATAAACGAACAAAAAAGCCCAGCTCACCCCAATATAAAGATGTAATCCTGAGACGGTGCACGGAGGGAAGGCGAATCCACAGCATGTAGGTAGGTAATGAAAATCCAGCAACTGCGTCCAGTAAAATAAAAACTTCGACTTTTATTGCAACAAGGTTAAAAGCGATAAAACCAATTCACATGAATGGAAGGGAAGACACGTTTCATCTGATGACTAAGGACATATACTGTCCGAAACGTGTCTTCCCTTCCATTCATGTGAATTGGTTTTATCGCTTTTAACCTTGTTGCAATAAAAGTCGAAGTTTTTATTTTACTGGACGCAGTTGCTGGATTTTCATTACCTACCTACATCCCCCTATACAGTATCACACATGATGGGATTAGATACAGCAGCTCAGCAGACAGTAACACACCTGATGGGATTAGATACAGCAGCTCAGCAGACAGTATCACACATGGCGGGATTAGCTACACAGCTCAGCGGGCAGTATCACACCTGATGGGATTAGATACAGTGGCTCAGCCGACAGTATCACATACGGTGGGATTCGATACAGTGGCTCAGCAGACAGTATCACACACGGCGGGATTAGATACACAGCTCAGCGGGCAGTATCACACATGACAGGATTAGATACAGTGGCTCAGCAGACAGTATCACACACGGCGGGATTAGATACACAGCTCAGCGGGCAGTATCACACATGACAGGATTAGATACAGTGGCTCAGCAGACAGCATCACACCTGATGGGATTAGATACACAGCTCAGCAGACAGTGCCACACCTGATGGGATTAGATACACAGCTCAGCAGACAGTGCCACACCTGATGGGATTAGATACACGGCTCAGCAGACAGTGCCACACCTGATGGGATTAGATACACAGCTCAGCAGACAGTATCACACGTGATGGGATTAGATACACATCCCCCTATACAATATCACACATGATGGGATTAGATACAGCAGCTCAGCAGACAGTGCCACACCTGATGGGATTAGATACACAGCTCAGCACATAGTATCACACATGATAGGATTAGATACAGTGGCTCAGCAGACAGTATCACACAGGCAGGTCTAGATGACGTCCATCTTGTCTTTCTCCTGTTTTCCGCAGTTTGTGTCTCTTTTCTCTGTAGTAAGATGTGATTTTCTTCTTGCCGGTGATTTGTGACCGTCTCCTGCGGGCTGGGGGGGCGCTATCGATCCACCGCTCCATGTGCCCGGCCGTATTATACTGTGGAGTCACAGAGGAGGGTGTCTGCCACCTTGCTGCGTCCTCCACCTCGTATTAACCTCTTACTGACTGAACAGTGATGGGAGAGAAGAGCTTCAGACGTGATAATAACATTCAGAGGCTTCGGGCAGAGACTTACCACAAATGCCAAAACTACCCCCCCCCCGCCCACTCCCCCCAACACTACACTCTAGATGGGGGGGCAATTCATTTCCCTGAGGGGCCACATGAGAGGCTATGACTGCTGTGGAGGCCAAACCAAATTTATTCTGCTCAATATTAACCCCTTCACGACATTGGACGTCATCGTTTCTGCTGTACAGAGCGGAGCTGCAAAAATGGTAATTGTAGAAACATCAGTTCAGGGTGCAAAGAGCAAAAAAAGCAAAGCCCTCACCCAGTCCCTCACCCAGTCCCTCTCCCAGTCCCTCTCCCAGTCCCTCTCCCAGTCCCTCACCCAGTCCCTCACCCAGTCCCTCTCCCAGTCCCTCACCCAGTCCCTCTCCCAGTCCCTCTCCCAGTCCCTCACCCAGTCCCTCACCCAGTCCCTCTCCCAGTCCCTCACCCAGTCCCTCACCCAGTCCCTCACCCAGTCCCTCTCCCAGTCCCTCACCCAGTCCCTCACCCAGTCCCTCTCCCAGTCCCTCTCCCAGTCCCTCACCCAGTCCCTCACCCAGTCCCTCTCCCAGTCCCTCACCCAGTCCCTCACCCAGTCCCTCACCCAGTCCCTCTCCCAGTCCCTCACCCAGTCCCTCACCCAGTCCCTCACCCAGTCCCTCTCCCAGTCCCTCACCCAGTCCCTCACCCAGTCCCTCACCCAGTCCCTCTCCCAGTCCCTCTCCCAGTCCCTCACCCAGTCCCTCACCCAGTCCCTCTCCCAGTCCCTCACCCAGTCCCTCACCCAGTCCCTCACCCAGTCCCTCACCCAGTCCCTCACCCAGTCCCTCTCCCAGTCCCTCACCCAGTCCCTCACCCAGTCCCTCTCCCAGTCCCTCACCCAGTCCCTCTCCCAGTCCCTCACCCAGTCCCTCACCCAGTCCCAGATCCCGAAAAACGAGAACGCGACTGGTCTTGAAAAATGACAACAAAAGCACTATTTTTTTTTTTTTTTTTTACAAATTTCCAAATTTATTTTCACCAATTATATAAAAATAAACTATACATGTTTGGTATCTACGAACTCGTTTTGACCTGGAGAATCACACTACCTGGTCAGGTGTACCATATAGTGACCATGGAAAGTAAAAAAAACAAAAAAACAACTGTGAAATTGCACTTTTTTTTTTGTTGCAGTTTCACGACACTGAGAATTTATTTCCTATTTGCCAGTACAATATGGGGCAGAACGAATGGTGTCATTAAAAAGTGCAACTTGTCCCGCAAAAAATAAGCCCTCATATCGATATATTGATGGAAAAATAAAAAAGTTATGGCTTTTTGAAGAAGGGGAGAAAAAAAACAAAAAAAAAATGGAAATCGCCGGGGAGTGAAGGAGTTAATTATAATAATTTTATATTAATTGTATCACTTAATATTGAGCAGAAATATGTATGCAGACATCCCTTTATATACAGCAGGAACCCCCACACAGCTCCCTACATACAGTATAAGCCCCCACATGGTCCCTATATACAGTATGAGCCCACACAATGCTCCTATATACAGTATGAAACCCCACATAGCCCCTCTATATACAGTATGAGCCCCCAAATAGCTCCTATATACAGTGTGAGCCCCCACATAGCCCCTCTATACACAGTATGAGCCCCCAAATTGCCCCTATATACAGTGTGAACCCGCACACAGCTTCTCTATACACAGTATGAACCCCCACATAGCCCCTCTATATACAGTATGAGCCCCCAAATAGCCCCTATATACAGTGTGAGCCCCCACATAGCCCCTCTATACACAGTATGAACCCCCACACAGCCCCTCTATATACAGTATGAACCCCCACATAGCCCCTCTATATACAGTATGAACCCTTAGATAGCAGCTCCATATACAGTATGAACCCCCACATAGCCCCTCTATATATAGTATGAGCCAACACATAGCCCCTCTATATACAGTATGAACCCTCAGATACCCACTCCATATACAGTATGAACCCCCACATAGCCCCTCGATATACAGTATGAGCCCCCACATAGCCCCTATATACAGTGTGAGCCCCCTCATAGCCCCTCTATACACAGTATGAACCCCCACATAGCCCCTCTATATACAGTATGAACCCCCACATAGCCCCTCTATATACAGTATGAACCCTTAGATAGCAGCTCCATATACAGTATGAACCCCCACATAGCCCCTCTATATATAGTATGAGCCAACACATAGCCCCTCTATATACAGTATGAACCCTCAGATAGCCACTCCATATACAGTATGAACCCCCACATAGCCCCTCGATATACAGTATGAGCCCCCACATAGCCCCATATGTACAGTATGACCCCACATAGCCCAATATATACAGTATGAGCCCCCACATAGCCCCTTTATACAGTGTGAGCCCCCATATAGCCCCTCTCTATACAGTTTGAACTATAGCTTCCTATACACAGTGTGAGCCCCCACATAGCCCCTATACACAGTGTGAGCTCAGACGTAGCCCCTTTATATACAGTATGAACCCCCACATAGCCCTATATATCCAGTATGAGCTCCCCACATAGCCTCCGATATACAGTATGAACCCCCACATAGCCTCCTATACACAGTATGAACCCCCCACATAGCCTCCTATATACTGTATGAACCCCCACATAGCCCCTCTATATACAGTATTAACCCCCACATAGCCTCCTATATACAGTATGAGCCCACACATAGCCCCTATACACAGTGTGAGCCCCCACTTAGCCCCTCTATATATAGTATGAGCTCCTTTCATAGCCCCTCTATATACAGTATGAGCCCCCATATAGCCCCTCTATATACAGTTTGAGCCCCCACATAGCCTCCTATATACAATATCACTAAAAAATATTACAAAATATTTAACTATACTGCAATAAGCTATGCTTCATTTGTAGCTAAAATCCTCATATCGTTACAATTAACAGACCCAACAGTCTGGTTCCTGGTGATAACATTTCCAGATATATATATATATATATATATATATATTTCACTTTCATCTCTCCTGGCAACAGAGGAAAAGCTGAAATTCCCCTTAGAGCAGATGTTCGCCGCATCCAAACCTTTTCCGTCTCTGCCACCGCCACCAGACCGTCTCGGAGCAAGTCACAAAAGGTCTGCGGCTGCCAGGATCGCGCCCCCGGCAATCAACATGAAAAGGAAAATGTCTTCTGTCTCTCCTCGTCACGTTCACGGTTTATCTCCAGGGTAATAAGAAGAAATGCGTTTCCTAAAATCAGCTTGTCCTGCTGCACATAATGTATGCTGCTGAAGATTGGCCGCCTTCATACATAAGTCAACCGCGCCGGACACCATGTTCTCCAGAAGAAATTTCATTTTGAAAAATGGGATTATTCAGAACGTGACGGGACGAGACGTCTATGGAGACGGAAGATCAAATGTACTTATACATGTCGTATAAAACATATTACGGGCAAGTCTTTAGACCTCCGAAATCTCCCAGAATGTGGCAGCTCTCACCAGAACTGGTCAGAATTGAGACACAAGGAGGACATTTTACTTATGATCCAGCTTTGAAATCTACTATTTATTGTGAACCACCTAAATTTATGGGCAGAACGCCGACATATCTAAAAAGTATAAAAGAAACAAACACTCCGGCAATCCTTGGAGATTACTAGAGATTATAATCCTGTCATGATATCATGAATCTCACAAACTTCTAATTTGAGCTGATCTAACATTTTTATATCTAAAAAATGGAGTAAATGTTGTTTAGACTTTTGAAACAAATTTTCTTTCACTACGTCAATGAATCTACAAGAAAATGAAGCACTTTGCTCATAGCCGTGTGTGAGGAGCGGGCCAATAGCTAAATACTACTGGACAAATGGACGTAGAGCGGACTTTTTACAGTTATGTTAATCTTATTGTGGTGTTTTATTAGAGGTTGCTTCCTCATCAGTTTAAGGTACACAATTTGAAGGGGAAGGGGTTGTAATAGTGTGCCATCCTAGTTGGCCTCCATGGACTCTAGGATGCTGTAAGATTTATTGTGCTGCATCTGGTGGGGTGTTGTGAGTCTTTTGGTCCTTTATGCACAATTCTGCAGGTAAGGCCAGAGACTGGGCATCTAGAACAGTCATACTTTCAGATTCTTGCAGAAAATGTCTAAGGGGGTGATGTGATGAGTACTTCTGCCCATCCAAGGGGCTGATCCCAGGAGAGGTACAACACGTATCACACGTTTGGTTAGTATGGTGGTTGGTGCTGAGAGGTGGAAAGGTGAGGATTTGTTGCTGTGGCCAGGTCCTGGTGTCCATGAATGGACTATGGAGATTGGAGATGGACACATCCATGGAGCTGAACCCAGGAGAGGTACAACATGTATCACACATTTGGTTATTAAGGTGCTTGGTGCTGGGAGGTGGAAAGGTGAGGATCTGTTGCTGTGGCCAGGTCCTGGTGCCCATGAATGGACTATAGAGATTGGAGATGGTCACATCCAGGGGGCTGAGCCTAGGAGAGGTACAACACGTATCACACGTTTGATTATTAAGGTGCTTGGTGCTGAGAGGTGGAAAGGTGAGGATCTGTTGCTGCGGCTAGGTTCTGGTGCCCATGAATGGACTATAGAGATTGGAGATGGGCACATCCAGGAGGCTGAACCCAGGAGAGGTACAACATGTATTACACATTTGGTTATTTAGGTGGTTGTGGCTGGGAGGTGGAAAGGTGAGGATCTGTTGCTGTGGCCAAGTCCTGGTGCCATGAATGGACTATAGAGATTGGAGATGGACACATCCAGGGGGCTGAACCCAGGAGAGGTACAACACGTATCACACATTTGGTTATTAAGGTGCTTGGTGCTGGGAGGTGGAAAGGTGAGGATCTGTTGCTGTGGCCAGGTCCTGGTGCCCATGAATGGACTATAGAGATTGGAGATGGACACATCCAGGGGGCTGACCCTAGGAGATGTACAACACGTATCACACATTTGGTTAGTATGTTGGTTGGGCTGGAAGTTGGAGGGGTGAGTGTCTGTTGCTGCAGCCAGGTCCTGGTGCCCATAAATGGACTACAGAGACTGGAGCTGGATACACGTGCCACGGTCGTGATAACCGAATCTGGATTTGAGGAACTTTTTTAAGGACTATTGTTGCCGGCTAAAGCTGGATACACATGCAATGATTGTGGAACCATCACTGTGACTGCAGCGTACACCGGTGGGAAATACAAAAGCTGTGGGCCAACTAAAAGTTGGGAGAGTATGGGTACCACGGGGTACAGGGGCAGTGAAACTATTCGTCCCAGTTTGGGAACTCGTGGACTGGGGACATCTAATTTTGGCCATCTATGGGGAGTTCCTGTAAGACCATGAATGGAACACTTCCTAGGTGAGTAATACAACCCACAACTGCAAATCCGCACACCGTTTTATATCCTGATGAAAAACTATGTGTTCCCCTACTCCGTGTAGTCTGCAGTTACACTTATACTTGTCCTTTACTTTTCTACATTCATTTAGTAAGTTACCCCCAAAACTTACCAACATCTCAATTGGTAAAGTAAGGACATTTAAGTCCCATTCCTCAAACCAAACCGCAAACCGGGTGGAAACAATCCCTTTTGAGTAAGCATTACGTAAACCATTCAGACCTGGACATGCCCAAATTTTAGGAAACTTTTGTCTAAAAATTCCAAAAGTCTTCTCAAATTCAAGAGTAAAGAGTATGATCACAGGGTCGGACTACACATGGTTTGTTATTAGTCCCTGAGGTTCTGGTCTTCCAGATGGAAAGCTATAAACTGGCTAAAGATGGGGAAATGATGGAGGTTAGTCCGGAGCAGAGAGCCTCCTTGCCCTCTATTACATCCATACAGAGGGTTATTCTTAGGGGGTGCAACTAATTTCACCATTAGTACAGTGAGTAGTCACAAAGCTTTTCCATGCATCTGTATGACAACTATAAATGTCCGTATAACGCAGGATGACCACAAAGTGGTTTTGTGCTAACCTCATGATTTTAGCGTGATTTGCAGACAGTGCCGTCACCGTGTTACCGCGCCGCCGTAAAAAATGGTTGGAAAGTCTTGGATCCTCACAAGCAGCAGAGACAGAGAGTAACACATCTCAGCACGCCACTGAAGAGATCTCTTCACCTACTTTACAGATGGGAAAGTAAAAGCTGGGAAAACAGATCTAAACGGAGAACAGACGACTTCTCCCGCTGATTTCTATAAGTGAGAAGCGACTGAAGCCAAAACCTAAACGCTGCACAGACAATGCTCCGATCTGATCATCTGTAGCTGAAACCGGACGCTGCAGTGTTAATACTGTTACCGGGATAGCCTGTGTAATAATGGCATTTATTAGAAGGGTTTTATAAGATTTTCATTTGCAAGCTTGTATAGTCCCAGCACCACGGGTGAGGCAGCATCTGCAGAGCTGGGGCCGGGCGGACCAGACGCTTTTTACTTTTGTTTTCTATTATGGAATTAAATATGTCTTATTTATATTCTTCTGATGCCGGATGCCACAGTTATTGGCTACTAGCTGTAGTATCCGGTGTTACCCGGTATAGTAATGGGCGCTCTCCCAGTCTCTCACTTTCCTTCTTTCCCTCTCTGTCTCTGTCTCTCTCTGTCTGTCTCTCACCCTGTCTGTCTCTCACCCTGTCTGTCTCTCTCTCTGTCTGTCTCCCTCTGTTTGTCTCTGTCTGTCTCTCTGTCTGTCTCTCTGTTTGTCTCTGTCTGTCTGTCTCTCTTTGTCTCCCTCTGTCTGTCTGTCTCTCTTTGTCTCCCTCTGTCTGTCTGTCTCTGTCTGTCTGTCTCTCTCTGTCTCCCTCTGTCTGTCTCTCTTTGTCTCGCTCTGTCTGTCTGTCTCTCTCCCTCTGTCTGTCTCTGTCTCTCTGTCTCTGTCTCTCTGTCTGTCTCTCTCTGTATGTCTCTGTCTGTCTGTCTCTCTGTCTGTCTCTGTTTGTCTCTGTCTGTCTCTGTCTGTCTCTCTCTTTCTGTCTCTCTCTCTGTCTGTCTCTCTCTGTGTGTCTCTGTCTGTCTCTCTCTCTGTCTGTCTCTCTCTGTATGTCTCTGTCTGTCTTTCCCTGTTTCTCTGTCTGTCTGTCTGTCTCTCTCTGTCTGTCTCACTGTCTGCCTGTCTCTCTTTGTCTGTCTCACTGTCTGCCTGTCTCTGTCTGTCTCTCTATGTCTGTCTGTCTCTCTCTGTATGTCTCTGTCTGTATGTCTCTGTCTCTTTCTCTCTCTGTCTGTCTCTCTCTCTCTGTCTCTCTCTGTCTGTCTCTCTCTGTCTCTCTGTCTGTCTCTGTCTCTCTCTGTCTGTCTCTCTCTGTCTCTCTGTCTGTCTCTGTCTCTCTCTGTCTCTCTGTCTGTCTCTGTCTCTCTATGTCTGTCTCTATCTATGTTTCTTTCTCTCTGTCTCTTTCTGTCTCTTTATCTCTCTCTCCTCTCTATTTTGTCTCTGTTTCTCTGTCTCTCTGTCTATCCGTCTTTCTCTCTCTCTCTATCTTTGTCTCTCTCCCTGTTTGCCTTTCTCTGTCCGTCTCTCTCTCTGTTTCTCTCTCAGTCTTTCCCTGTCTCTATCTATTCGTCTCTCTGTATTCATTTCTCTCTCTCCTTGTCTGCCTCTCCCTGTTTCTATCTCTCTGTCTCTCTCTCTGTCTGTCTCTGTCTCTCTCTATCCGTCTCTCCACAGACATCTTATTACCTCACACATAAGCTTCTTATACTAAGAATGTCCTTTGTTCCTATAGCAACCAATCACCGCTCCTATTAATGACCTGTAGCTCCCAGCTCCATTCACTTTAAAGTAAGCAGTGTTTTTTGGTGAATAAAACTGTAAAGTGCGGGGTTAAATTTTCCCGTGAAAACATAGTCTATGACTTTCCCTGAGTCACATGGGGTGCAAATGTTCATGATTGTAAAGTCGACGGTGCGGATTCCTTTATTGGACATACATACATACATACATACTCAGCTTTATATATAAGATTTATGATTGACCCTGAGACTGTCACTGGAACCTGTGGCTTGCTATGGTATAGGGGCTGTATTAGAAGGTGATAAAAATGTTATTAAAAGAACACTAAACATATAAAAAGGAAATTATTATCATTTCTTTATCACTTTTTAAGTTAATTAAAACTGAAATATACAGTATATAAAAATCAAATGCATGTGGCTATAGGACAACTGTCTGCAGCAGGAGCCTCCCCCCACTGTTCTGTATGCAGTAGCACAAAAGATTTCCAAGGGGACAAAATTTCAGATGGCAACCAGGAGTTGGAATTGATTAAAAGAAGATTATTCGTTTATTCTCGTCAGGATTATTTACAACTTTTACTGCTTCAAGATCACACAGAAAATGCTGCAGACTTACAGTAACAGGGATAACAAAAATGGGTGCAAGCAACTTTGCAATAATAGATTAAGGAAATGGGGTAGGAGTTAAGATGCAAAGTATGGATAGATAAAAGGGAGTAGATTGTTGAAGCACAACTGAGCATTGGTTCGGATAGTAAGTTTCAATACAATTCATGCTCCTTTAGAAGCTCCTTTCAACTGCTGCTCAGTTAGAATCCAACTTAAACAATTTGGGTACAGGAATTTCCTTGTCAGAGTATTAGATTTTTGAGATACGAGGCTCAGATAGGGAACATCCCATACATAAAATGTTTAAATGCAGGATATGGATTCTTGCTAAGCAGCAGTTAAAAGGAGCTTTTAAAGGAACATGAACTGAGCATTGAAACTTACAACCTCCATGCTTATACCTACGTGTTCTCTCCTTTGTGTAATTAAGGGGAATGTCAGCAGGTTTATGCTATGTAATCTGATTATTTCATGCTGTTGTGGTTAAAATATAGATTTCAGAGATGCCTCTCTTTTGAAGGTCTGTGCTGTGTTTTATCTGCATTGTTTGTTTTAGCACCAGGACCTTGTCATTGCTGGACTACATTGCCTAGTGCATGGTAGTCTGACACGCCCGTGCTGTAATAAACAGCTCACTGTCTATAGACATTGTACATATAGAGCATGGTGTGGGTCGGGGCAGCTTTCTCAGCTCTGCTTCATGCTAAATATAAAAACTCTGATTGTGTAAGAACTGCTGAACCCAGTAAAATAAGTGATACATTATTGGATTCAGGATCTCTGTCTCTACATCATGTTGCTCTCAGGTGATGTAGCAAAAACCTGCTGACAGATTCCTTTACCTTACATTCAACACACAAGAAAAGGCAGCAAAAAACGCCAGAAAATACTCCCTAACAAAATGCAATATTTGAAACCACAAAGGATTTGAAGATAGATCCAGCTCAAATGAAGACAATACCTTGACTTTTTATTGAAGAATTATAAAATCAGATTACGTCCATGAAAAAGTCACCAACGCGTTTATGGTGTGGATGGCCCCTTGTATACCAGAAATGCGTTGGTGACCACTTCATGGACAGTTTCAGTGTCATAATGAAAATGGGATAGTAGGGAACTGAGGCTAGTGGACCGTATGGTATCCCTAACCCAGGGATACTCCTGATGGTGGAGAGGCCTGAGTCTTCTTCCAAGCCTTGCTCCTGACCAGTCCTGATCTGATTACCTCTCCTCCTCCCCCCAGGGAGAGCTGGGACAGGAGTGTGATGAAACCCGCAGATAAAGACAGACAAGGGAAAAACTAAATTCTGTCACACAGCACGCACACACAAAGGTAAAGACAATAAGAAATTCAGGAGGAAAACAAGAGCAGGAAGAAAATGACAAAACATCAAGGGGTAAATTCCACAACCGGCATAACTTTCACCAATAAGTCTGAAACACCACACCTCACAGACCAACATAGAACAAACTATAGGGGACATGGGTGGAAGGTTTCCACCAGCACAAACAGGAGGGGAGGAGATGTGATAGGCCTCCCCACAAACATGTGACCAAAGGAGCAATCAGAGCAGCAGAGATTAACTCTTGCTAGCCTGCCAATTAATCAGCACACAACAGGTCGACGCCTGAGTCTGCCTGTGTTGATCCCAGACACCAGAGAAACCATCAAGCAGAGTGTCAGAATCTGTTTCCGCCCATGGTAAAAGCTTTGTTCTGAGCTCCGGAGATTCACAGGCTATAGAAGATAGCTGGTTCAATCCATGAATCCACCCGTAATCAGAGTAGAACTATGCCTATTATTTGATTACATTGTGGTTTTTTTTGCTACTGAGGATGCTGCAATTTTTGCTCATTATTGGATACATGGGGTATCTCTGATTATCTGCAAATAAAAAAATCCTGTACTAAAATGTGAAATATAGTAAAAAAAGGGACATTGCAAGTGGTTTACACATTTTGAGGCAAGCTGCATCAATCATAACCACGCAGTTAGGATCGAAATGCGTAAATCGCCATTTGTAATGTCCCTTTTGACTATATTTCACTCTTTAGAAGTACTGGATTTTTTGTTCGTGTGATGCTAAACCACTACGTGTCACTATCTACAACTAGTAGTAGTGAATGGAGGAGTAGTCAACAAACTGGAGGTCAGGAGCCAGGAGGTAACGTCAGAACACGGAGAAAGTGGACCCGAGGTCAGGGTACGAGCCAGAGGTCGGGAGCCAGAAGCTAACATCAGTGCACAGGGAGAAAGCGGAGCCAAAGTCAGGGTATGAGCTGGAGGTCAGGAGCCAGGAGGTAATGTCAGGACATAGGGAGAAAACGGAGCCGAGGTCAGGGTATGAGTCAGTGGTCAGGAGCCAGGAGGTAACATCAGGACACAGGGAGAATGTGGATTCGAGGTCAGGGTACGAGCCGGAGGTCAGGAGTCAGAAGGTAACATCAGGACACAGGGAGAAAGCGGAGCCGAGATCTGGCTACGAGCCGGAGGTCAGGAGCCAGGGGGTAAAGTCAGAGTTAGGGGAATGGGTGGAGAAGGGTAACTAAGGTCCAGGGTAGAGAGACAAGTTCAGAATGGTACACTTACAAGAGCCAGAAGCACAAACTGCAGAACAGGAGCTATGACTGGCGGTGTTCCAGGTGAAGTTGCGTCCTAATGAAGCAGACCAATCTAACGGAATAAGACAGAGAACAGGCCCCTCCCAGCATGAATGCCGGACTCGATACTGGAAAACAACCCGACCACCAAGCTCAATATGACAACAGAGCACGCAAATCAGAACCATGACATCAGGAATATCTATTTTGGAATTTTTAGCCGGTGGACCTACTTATCATAGGGTACCATACTCCCAAAATATTCCCACCATGACCATTGCATCGAGGCAACATTACATGACCAGGCGTTTTCTAATTCTTTACCTGTTGCCCCCAATGTAGAAAAACTACTGAACTGTTCGGCACAAGACGTTCCCCCATCAAGGCTTCTTTTTATCAATCTTCCAGTTGGTTGGGCGGTTAACCTCGGGGCAGACAGATCCTGGAGACTCGAGGTGCGCTATGAAGCTTCAGCAGATAACTTTTCTGTCTGAAGGAATCTTTGAGGAGGTGAAGTTTTTCATGTATTATTGATGCACAGCTTGTTTACTCTGCAGTCAAGTGGGGTCGATGCTGGGTTTTTTTTCGATATTTTTTTATTTACATGACGCTTTGCGCTTTCAGTTCCACGCGGCTGGAGTCACTGGTGTCTCATTAATGAGAAGTGGCACGGCGCTCGCTGGGCGGAGGGCTGAAGTCACTCGCTCAGTGCATCCTGTCCCATTCGATAAATCTGCTCACACACTTTTCTGCAGGCGAGGGGTCAACAAATCCATTGGTTTAAGGCAAAAAAATATACGTATGAATTTTGCGAGTATTTAACGAGAATAATTTGTCAAAGGATATTTTGCTCAAGGAAAAGACTGCAGGTTATGAGAGAACAGAAATTATTATGAGAAATTATGTCAACGGCTTGATTGCTGCAAACTCTTGTTCGTTCTTTGTAATTCATTCATCACTGCCCACCCTAATGGCCAACATCCCCATCACTGCCCACCCTATTGATTGTCATCCCCATCATTGCCCACCCTAATCGCCAACATCCCCATCACTGCCCACCTTAATGTCCAACATCCCCATCACTGCCCACCCTATTGATTGTCATCCCCATCATTGCCCACCCTAATCGCCAAGATCCCCATCACTGCCCACCTTAATGTCCAACATCCCCATCACTGCCCACCCTAATGGTCAACATCCATCCCCCTCACTGCCCACCCTAATGGTCAATATCCCCACCACTGCCCACTAAAATGGCCAACATCCCCATCAATTCCAAAGGTAATGGCAAACATCCCCATCACTACCCACACTAAAGGTCATCATCCCCATCACTGACTACCCTAATGGTCGTCATCCCCATCACTGCCCACACTAAAGGTCGTCATCCCCATCACTGCCCACCCTAAAGGTCATCATGCCCATCACTGCCATCCTTGTGTTCGTCATTCCAATGACTGTCCACTCTAAAGGTCATCATCTCCATTACTGCCCACTCTAATGGCCAACATCTCATTCACTGCCACCTTAATGGTCATGATCCCCAATGACACTCGGGGTACGGGATAATGACGCTGACCCTCGGGGTACAGGATAATGACGCTGGCCCTTAGGGAATGGGATGACGACGCTGATGCTCGGGGTACAGGATGATGACGCTGACCCTCGGGGTACGGGATGATGACGCTGACCCTCAGGGTACGGGATGACAACGCTGACCCTCGGGGTACGAGATGACGACGCTGACCCTCGGGGTACGAGATGACGACGCTGACCCTCGGGGTACAGGATGACGACGCTGACCCTCGGGGTATGGGATGACGACGCTGACGCTCGGGGTATGGGATGACGACGCTGACCCTCGGGGTACAGGATGATGACGCTGACTCTCGGCGTACAAGATGATGACGCTGACACTCAGGGTACGGGATGACGACGCTGACCCTCAGGATACGGGATGACGACGCTGACCCTCAGGATACGGGATGACGACGCTGACCCTCAGGATACGGGATGACGACGCTGACCCTCAGGATACGGGATGATGACGCTGACTCTCGGCGTACAGGATGATGACGCTGACACTCAGGGTACGGGATGACGACGCTGACACTCAGGGTACGGGATGACGATGCTGACACTCAGGGTACGGGATGACGACGCTGACTCTCGGCGTACAGGATGATGACGCTGACACTCAGGGTACGGGATGACGATGCTGACACTCAGGGTACGGGATGACGACGCTGACCCTCAGGGTACGGGATGACGACACTGACCCTCGGGGTACAGGATGATGACGCTGACACTCGGGGTGCTGCATTCCTTTAGTTTGTGTACTGGGTGTATTTAGCCCCCACTGGAGTAACCCCTTAGGCGCACATTACAGACGTCTGAATCACTTTTCTTAAAGACTGTGGAATAATTGATGACATAAAAAATTTCCATCTATAAACTCCAACAATTAGAATTGACCTAAATCCAGGTTGACAAGCGGTTGCCATCACATCGGGTGATAATTGGAGGTGACCCTGAAATCCGAACATGCCAAGAATGATCTGTCCACGCCGGTTATCCGCCATGAAGCCGTCCATGCCTTTCTGCAGATGGCGGTTCATCCTCTGGACTCGGCTCCTCCGTCTTTCTGATGTGAAGGTTGAAAATTTCCGACAGTGAAAGAAAAAAACAATATTTCTGTTGTGCCAATAAATAATAAATGATTGTGAGTCGTGCGAGGCTGCGACCTCCGCGCTGTCATTGACTATGGCACTTGGGACAGGACAGACCTTCGGTGCGTCTCCTTACATAACGGGGCTTTATCTGTTTAACCCTTTGTTTTCCATCACTTGTCATTTTCGCGCCTTGTTAAAATGCCAGAAGACAGTGACCGGCGAGATGTGACTGAAATGTCGCAAGAGATAAAATCATGTTGACATTAAGGCAATGTCATATGGATCCCATGGCGTCTTGGAAGGATAAGAGATGTTTGTGTTCAGTCATAAAAGGGTAATAATACTATGCAAAATGTATGAGTCCCTGTCTCTTCACACAAAACCCGTAGAAAAGCATGGACTTTCTACAATACGATAAAACTGCTTTTGGGTCACACAGCGGTGTAATATCTCCAGGAACTTTCCACAGTATCATGATCTATAACTTGCCATCCAATCTTTCAGTGGGTGGTTCCTCGTCTACAGAATACTGTCGGCACTAATAGGTGCTGGGACCTCCATTCCTACAGTTCAGGAATGCACTGCTCCTGCCCTTGTCCAATTGGTTGCCTGCCCTAAATTTAAAACCCGGCTATCTGTTATGCCTGGCCTGTATGCAGTGTGATAGCCAGTAGAAGCAAAAAGACAAAAAGGCCTATATCAGCTTTCTGTAGAGCAACAAAGACGCGCCACAAGGTCCGGTAGAGAGACAAACACCCACCCCCTTCATGTGGAGAGACAAACACCCACCCCCTTCATGTGGAGAGACAAACACCCACCCCCTTCCTGTAGAGAGACAAATGTGTCGCCCTGGGCAAGCCAAGGGTCACAGGTCACACACCACCACACCCCACATCCCAGGTAGGCACACCTAAGCTGAACCAAAAATCCTTGTTGCCTTCCTCCAGGAGTCTGATGATGCACACCAGGGGGTGGGCCAGGCGGTTGGCTCCGCCCACCAAGGAGCTCACAGCTCTGGAGGCAGGAAGTGTCAGGCAGATTAGCCCAGGGAGGGCAAGAGTGAAGTCCAGTGAAGGGCTAGAGTAAACAGCAGAGAAGTGAAAGTGAAGGAAAGAAAAGTGGAAAAGGAGGAAAGCAAGAAGTGGTGACAGAGCAGAGAGTGTGCAAGCCTGAGAGCCCAGCTTTGTGTAGGGCCAGATCAGCAAGGTCAGCGACGGTGGTGACTGTCCGGAGGGGGACCGTTTGGAAGTTCCTGGAAGGACCCCGTTGGCTGTGTGCCCGGTGGTCTGGAGCAGTGTTCCGAAGGACAGTCAGCACCAGGGCAGGGGCCTCTCGGACCCCGGCAAGGCTAGGAGTCGCCAAATTTGCCGAATCCGTCAGTGAAGGGGACGTAGATTCCCCCAACAACCAAGTCCCGATTGAAGGCAACAGTCCAACCTGTACAACAGAGGCACCGCCACCGCCAGGGCACCAGTCTCTGAGGGCCAGCGCCTGCGGGCAAAGTGTAGTGCTCCTCCGGCCCAGCTTGAAGCCGGGGAGCGGGTTACCGGTGGGGACCCATCGCAACCATCCGTACATACAGGTGCAAGGAAGAGGGACATCACCGTCACCTACCGGGAAAGCAAAGCAGCCGTCTGTGGGACCGTCCTACCAGCCGTTTGGTTTACCGTACAAACTGTGTCCAAGTCTCAGGCTGAGTGAGTACCACAGTGCCGCAAGGCACAGCGCTGCCCCCGCGTCCCTGCGCCCACCAAGCCCTGCACCTCCCAAGCCATCACCGGGCCTCGGGATCACCAACCCCTACCCACGGAGGGGCAACACAACACCTGGCTGCTCCCCATCACCATCCCCGGGATCCCCGCATTGAGCAGCGGTGGTGCTACACATCACCACAACCGTGGGTGGCGTCACGGACATTATCCCAACACCCCAAACAACCCCCCTTTCACTCACGGGCAAGGAGTGCCGCTCGAGGAAACCCCCGGGATCCGGCCTACGGCTCGAGCCACCACTGAGCAGCCGGACCCGAGCAGAAAGGGTGAGCGCGGTGTGCTGACACCCTCCTCCCCGCCTGCGACACAAACACCAACTCTCTTCCTATAGAGACAAACACTCACCCCCTTCCTGTATAGAGGCAAAGACCCGCCTCCTTCTTGTAGAGAGACAAAGATCCACCCCCTTCCTGTTGAGAGACACAGATCCACCCCCTTCATGTGGAGAGACAAACACCCACCCCCTTCATGTGGAGAGACAAACACCCACCCCCTTCATGTGGAGAGACAAACACCCACCCCCTTCATGTGGAGAGACAAACACCCACCCCCTTCCTGTAGAGAAATAAAGAACCAAACCCTGTTCCTGTAGAAAAACAAAGACCAGCCCCCTTGTGTAGAGAAGCAAAGTCCTGCCCCCTTGTGTAGAGAAACAAAGACCTACTGTACCGCCCCGCGGGCTCGGCTGCGACCGCCGAGCTGCTCGGATCCGTGCTCGTACGGTGGGTGGTGGCTCGAGCCTCTCACGGACCCGGGGGTCACGTCGCTCTGCAAGGGAGTTGGCACTACATGCAGGGACTTGACGGGGAGTTCCACGACCGGGGCCGTGGTGGTTTGTAAGGGGGGATGTAAGTTCGTGACGCCATCCACGGGTTGTGGTGAATAGATGGACACCACCGCTGCCGTTAACTAGGCCTCCCGGGGACGGTGTTGCGCAGCTTGGTGTTGACCCCTCCGTGGGTAGGGGAGCGATGGTCCCGGGGGCCCGAGGGAGGTGCTGAGGCGTGGGAGCGGGTGTGTGCTGGGTGCTGATGCTGTGCAGTGCGGTGCGTGGCCCGAAGGCACTGGTGTACTCACTATGACACAATACACTGGAGTCTCTGGTAAACCAAACGGGGTGATGAACGGGGCCCGCAGCCTGCTGCAGCTTCTCCCAGAATAGGTTGGTGGTTTCCACCTTTCTCCTGTACCTCTTTGTATGAATGTTGCCTAAGCAACGGTAGTCCGCTCCCCGATTGGTCATATGCCGTAGGAGCCCGTTTGCCCGCAGACGCTGGCCCTTTGGGTCTCTATGCCTTGGCAGTGGCTTTACCCTGTATGGTTGGGCTGTTGTCTTCTAACAGGTCTTGTGTTGGATAGGTCCTTAAGTCCAGTCCTCAATCAGTTGATTTGACTCGGCCCTGTCGGTTCAGGGCTTTGTACTGGGTCTGAGTACCCCTCCTGGTGCTCCGGTTTCCAATCGGTTCCCGGGATTGGTACCGGCGGGCCACCGCCTGACCCTGGTCCCTACGGTTCCACCGGCTGTGATCCCAGCTCCTGCAGGCGGCCACCACTGTCTGCCTCCTTGCCAAAGGTGACTGGGCTCCAACCCAGCCACCGGAGTAGTCTGTTGGCAGGCCTGGTCACAGGTCTACCCTTGAACTCGTCCTCCCTCCTTCACTGTCAAGGTTACTCCTCACACTCCTCTAGAACTTCTGTCTGAACTTGTGTCTTTCCTGCCTCCAGGTCTGTGAACTCCTCGGTGGGCGGAGCCAGCCGCCTGGCTCCGCCCCCTGGTGTGGACATCAAACCTGGAGGGTGGTGACAAGGGTTTCTTGGTTGGCTGCTGTCACCTAATCGGGGAGGTGGTGTATGTATGTGTGACTACCTGGGACGACCTGACTAGTCCAGGGCGTCACACTACCCCCTGGTGTACAGAAACAAAGACCTACCCCCTGGTGTACAGAAACAAAGACCTACCCCCTGGTGTACAGAAAAAAAGACCTACCCCCTGGTGTACAGAAACAAAGACCTACCCCCTGGTTTACAGAAACAAAGACCTACCCCCTGGTGTACAGAAACAAAGACCTGCCCCCTCGTGTAGAGAGACAAAGACCTGCCCCCACATGTAGAGAAACAAAGACCTGCCCCATGCTGTAGTGACAAAGATCTATCTTTGTTCCTGTAGAATGATAAAGAGCCACCAGCCCATAGAATGATAAAGAGCCACCAGCCCATAGAGTGATGATGAACCATCAACCTATAGAGTGATAAAGAACCACCAGCCCAAATAGTGATAAAGAACCATCAGCTTATAGAGTGATAAAGAGCCACCAACCCATAGAGTGATGAAGAACCACCAGCCATAGAGTGATGAAGAACCACTAGACCATAGAGTGGTAGAGAACCTCCATCCCATAGAGTGATGAAGAACCACCAGCCCATAGAGTGATAAAGAGCCAGCAGCCCATAGAGTGATAAAGAACCATCAGCCCATAGAGTGATGAAGAACCACCAGCCTATAGAGTGATGAAGAACCACCAACCCATAGAGTGATGAAGAACCACCAGCCTATAGAATCATAGAGTGATAAAGAACCCCCAGCCCATAGAGTGATAAAGAACCCCCAGCCCATAGAGTGATAAAGAACCACCAGCCCATAGAGTGATAAAGAACCATCAACCCATAGAGTGATAAAGAACACCCAGCCCATAGAGTGATAAAGAACCACCAGTCCATAGAGTGATAAAGAACCACCAGACCATAGAGTGATAAAGAACCACCAGCCCATAGAGTGATAAAGAACCACCAGCCCATAGCGTGATAAAGAACCACCAGCCCATAGAGTGATAAAGAACCATCAACCCATAGAGTGATGAAGAACCACCAGCCCATAGAGTGATGAAGAACCACCAGGCCATACAGTGATGAAGAACCACCAGCCCATAGAGTCATAGAGTGATAAAGAACCATCAGTCCATAGAGTGATAAAGAACCATCAGTCCATAGAGTGATAAAGAACCATCAGCCCATAGAGTGATAAAGAACCATCAGTCCATAGAGTGATAAAGAACCATCAGTCCATAGAGTGATAAAGAGCCACCAGCCCTTACAGTGATAAAGAACCATCAGCCCTTCTTGAAGAGGGATAAAAACCCACCCCCTCCCTCTAGAAAGATAAAGACCCACTTTCACTTCCTAAGGAGAGACAAACCCCCCCACACACTTCCTATATAGAGGCAAATACCCCCCCCCCCACTTCCTGTATAGAGAAAGACCACACTTGTTTTTGAAGAGAAATTAAGAGCCAACCCATTTTCTGAAGAGAGATACAGACCTGCGCCCACTTTTAGTAGAGATAAAGACCACTCCCCTTCCTGTAGAGAGTCAAAGACAGACTTCCACCTCCTGTGGAGAATCACAACCCCGTTGATGCTCCCTGTAGACTCGAGAAGACCCACTCCTCCTTCCTGTAATCCACATCAGTGGTTTTGCTGTTGTAGACGGCTTGCACTTGACAACAGGCAGTGGACAGCAGGTCAGACTGAAGAAGATGTCTCAATGCTGGATCTTTGGAGTGACTTTTCAGTTGTATGACAGCATCACAAATGAGATTGGGTTGTTTTATGAGTACAGGGAACATCTCCATACAAAAACTTGCACCCCCCTAAAAGAAGATTAAGAAAGCAAAAAAACAAAACAATTCAGCCTTAACTCATTCTGTTCTCCTTGTGACTATTTCTCGGACAGTTGGTCCCATGAAGCGTCCATGTTCTGTGCTCATCTGCTGTGTACACTGCAGGCTCCCCTGGTGCGCCGTCATCTCACAGCAGACATTTCTCAGAGCGGTCCATCTGTCTGCCGGCTTCTGGAGCGTGAACATCGGCCGCCACAGATTGTCATGATTTTTATTTAAATTTTCGCGTTCCTTGTTTACTTACATTCCTGTGCAGTTCCAGTGATGGGCAAATAGTAACTATTCCGCTTCCGATTGCTCGTAACGAATCCCAAAGTTCTATTCCGGTATTTGTCAAGAATAACAAACCTAATGCAAGTCAATGGGAACAAAAAATTCCCAGAAAAATGCTCGGGTTCCCCATTGACTTGGATTAGGTTCATTATTCGTGACGAATATCGGAATAGAACTTTGAGATTCGTTACGAATAATCCGAACAAAATAGTTACTATCTATCACTACTTATTATTACCCCGTTTGCGTCCAGGAAATTTTGCTACTAATTTATATTTAAAATATATTTTAAATTAATATATATATATATATATATATATATATATATATATATATATATATATATATATATACAGTGCCTACAAGTAGTATTCAACCCCCTGCAGATTTAGCAGGTTTACACATTCGGAATTAACTTGGCATTGTGACATTTGGACTGTAGATCAGCCTGGAAGTGTGAAATGCACTGCAGCAAAAAAGAATGTTATTTCTTTTTTTATTTTTTTTTTTTAAATTGTGAAAAGTTTATTCAGAGGGTCATTTATTATTCAACCCCTCAAACCACCAGAATTCTGTTTGGTTCCCCTAAAGTATTAAGAAGTATTTCAGGCACAAAGAACAATGAGCTTCACATGTTTGGATTAATTATCTCTTTTTCCAGCCTTTTCTGACTAATTAAGACCCTCCCCAAACTTGTGAACAGCACTCATACTTGGTCAACATGGGAAAGACAAGATTTGTAAGATTTATGCATCTGTTAATAAATCCTGCTCTTGTTTGAAGTTTGCAGGCTGTAACTTATTTGCATCTTATCAAACCTGCTAAATTTGCAGGGGGTTGAATACTACTTGTAGGCGCCTGCAAGTAGTATTCAACCCCCTGCAGATTTAGCAAGTTTGATAAGATGCAAATAAGTTAGAGCCTGCAAACTTCAAACAAGAGCAGGATTTTTTAACAGATGCATAAATCTTACAAACCAACAAGTTATGTTGCTCAGTTAAATTTTAATACATTTTCAACATAAAAGTGTGGGTCAATTATTATTCAACCCCTAGGTTTAAGATTTTGTGGATTAACCCTTGTTTGCAATTACAGCTAATAATCGTCTTTTATAAGACCTGATCAGGCCGGCACAGGTCTCTGGAGTTATCTTGGCCCACTCCTCCATGCAGATCTTCTCCAAGTTATCTAGGTTCTTTGGGTGTCTCATGTGGACTTTAATCTTGAGCTCCTTCCACAAGTTTTCAATTGGGTTAAGGTCAGGAGACTGACTAGGCCACTGCAACACCTTGATTTTTTCCCTCTGGAACCAGGCCTTGGTTTTCTTGGCTGTGTGCTTTGGGTCGTTGTCTTGTTGGAAGATGAAATGACGACCCATCTTAAGATCCTTGATGGAGGAGCGGAGGTTCTTGGCCAAAATCTCCAGGTAGGCCATGCTATCCATCTTCCCATGGATGCGGACCAGATGGCCAGGCCCCTTGGCTGAGAAACAGCCCCACAGCATGATGCTGCCACCACCATGCTTGACTGTAGGGATGGTATTCTTGGGGTCGTATGCAGTGCCATCCAGTCTCCAAACGTCACGTGTGTGGTTGGCACCAAAGATCTCGATCTTGGTCTCATCAGACCAGAGAACCTTGAACCAGTCTGTCTCAGAGTCCTCCAAGTGATCATGAGCAAACTGTAGACGAGCCTTGACATGACGCTTTGAAAGTAAAGGTACCTTACGGGCTCGTCTGGAACGGAGACCATTGCGGTGGAGTACATTACTTATGGTATTGACTGAAACCAATGTCCCCACTGCCATGAGATCTTACCGGAGCTCCTTCCTTGTTGTCCTTGGGTTAGCCTTGACTCTTCGGACAAGCCTGGCCTCGGCACGGGTGGAAACTTTCAAAGGCTGTCCAGGCCGTGGAAGGCTAACAGTAGATCCATAAGCCTTCCACTTCCGGATGATGCTCCCAACAGTGGAGACAGGTAGGCCCAACTCCTTGGAAAGGGTTTTGTACCCCTTGCCAGCCTTGTGAACCTCCACGATCTTGCCTCTGATGGCCTTGGAATGCTCCTTTGTCTTTCCCATGTTGACCATGTATGAGTGCTGTTCACAAGTTTGGGGAGGGTCTTAATTAGTCAGAAAAGGCTGGAAAAAGAGATAATTAATCCAAACATGTGAAGCTCATTGTTCTTTGTGCCTGAAATACTTCTTAATACTTTAGGGGAACCAAACAGAATTCTGGTGGTTTGAGGGGTTGAATAATAAATGACCCTCTGAATAAACTTTTCACAATTTTAAAAAAAGAAATAACATTCTTTTTTGCTGCATTTCACACTTCCAGGCTGATCTACAGTCCAAATGTCACAATGCCAAGTTAATTCCGAATGTGTAAACCTGCTAAATCTGCAGGGGGTTGAATACTACTTGTAGGCACTGTATATATATATATATATATATATATATATATATATAATATATATATATATATATATAAAATATATATATATATATATATATATATTTCAATGTATTTTAAAATATATTTTAAATATATTTAAAAAAGCTTAAAAGCTTCAAAACGCGTTGAATCAATAAACCACATTTTTTCACTAATGTACAGCATCATTATACACCGGCAGCGCAGAATAACCACTAATCGCCCTTCTTTCCTCTAAAATGTATACATTCAATGCGTTTTGAAGATGCCTCATTTCTTATTTTTTCTACACAGCTTCAAAATGCGTTAAATCAATAAACCATGTTTTTTTCAATAATTCACAGCATCATTATTGACCAGCAGCACAGAATAGCCACTAATCGTCCTTCTCTCCTTTAAAGATGATAGATTCAACACGTTTTGAAGCTGCCTGGCTTCTTTTTTTTTTTTTTTCCTGATGATGAAGCTTCGAAACACATTTAATCAATAAAGCACATTTTTTTGAATAATGCACAGCATCATCATTGACCAGCAGCACAAAATAACCACTAATTGTCATCCTCTCTTCTAAAGATGATAGATGAAATGCGTTTCAAAGCTGCTTTTCTTCTTTTCTTTTTTTTTCTTTTTCCCGAGGAAGAAGCAAGGCAGCTTCGAAACGCGTTGAAACACATTTTTTGAATAACGCACAGCATCATTTTTGACCGGCAGCACAAAATAACTACTGATCATTCTTCTCTCCTCTAAAGATGATAGAATCAATGTGTTTCAAAGTTATTGTACTTCTTCTTTTCCTGATGAAGAAGTGAGGCAGCTTCGAAACGCGTTGAATAAAACTTTTTTTTTTAATAACGCACGGTATCATTATTGACTCGCAGAGCAGAATAACCACTAATCGTCTTTCCCTCCTCTACAGATTAAATATTCAACGCGTTTTGAAGTTGCCTCGCTTCTTATTTTTTTCTTTTTACTGATGAAGAAGGGAGGCAGCTTCGTTTAATCAATAAACAATTTGTTTTATGCACAGTATCATTATTGACCAGCAGCACAGAATACCTACTAATCATCCATCTCTCCTCTAAAAATGATGGATTCAACGCGTTTCGAAGCTGCCTTGCTTCTTTTTTTCTGTTTCCTGTTGAAGTAGGGAGGCAGCTTTGAAACACTTTGAATCAATAAACAACTTTTTTTTTTAATAACACATGGCATCATTATTGACCAGCAGCACAAAATAACCCCTAATCGTCCTTCTATCCTCTAAAATGTATACTTTTAACAAGTTTTGAATCTGCATTACCCCTTCTTTTTTTTTTTTACCTGATGAAGTGAAGCAGCTTCGAAACGCGTTGAATCAATTTTTTTTTTTTTTTTAAATAAGGCACAACATTATTGACCAGAATAACAACAACAACAACCAGAATTGTGCAGAATAACCATTAATTGTACTTCTCTCCTCTATAAATGATAGATTCAACGCATTTTGAAGTCACTTCTCTTTTTTTCTGATGAAGAAGCTTTGAAACGCATTGAATCAATAAATCAAATTTTGTGAATAATGTGCAGCATCATTATTGACCACCAGCACAAAATAATCACCAATCGTCAGTCTCTCCTCAAAAAATGATAGAAATAAATCAATACATTATCTGTAGCCAATAAAAACAAGCCATTTCACAAAAAAACAAGCCATCATATAATAACATTGACCGCTGCAACCGCCCAAAAGTGATTTTTAATTCCATATAACCTAATTTTATCCCACAATAGTACTAAAATATAAAAAATATTCTTCCCTGGAAAGAGATAAAAAAAAAATTCTTCCTAAAGAAGAATTCCTTAAATAGGTAAGTAAATGGAAAAATAAAAAAGTTAAGGCTCATAAAATACAAAAAAAAAGTGGTTTTAAAAAGATTTGCTTTTATATTTTGTATGTGTTGCTGCATTCCCAGGTAATTAGCACTCAATGTATTGACACCTTTATATTTTGTATCTGTTGCTGCATTCCCAGGTAATTAGCACTCAATGTATTGAGACCTTTATGTTTTTATCTGTGGCTGCACTCCCAGGTAATTAGCACTCAATGTATTGACACCTTTATATTTATATCTGTTGCTGCATTCCCAGGTAATTAGCACTCAATGTATTGACACCTTTATATTTTTATCTGTTGCTGCATTCCCAGGTAATTAGCATTTCATTCATATGCAAATTAAGTGATAAGTGCTCTGGGTGTGACAAAGCACCTAAAGGAATCTTTGGCCCCCTTCAACATAGCATGGCAGAGACTTGTTAGGTGTTCTATCATTAGCAAACCACTTACTCATTTGTATTTGAATGGAAAAGCCAAATACTAGAAAATGCAGCAACAGATACAAGAAATAAAGGTCTCAATGGATTTACATTTCAAAGACCTCCATGCCCAAATATGCAATTTTGAATATAGGTGGGTGTTGGGGTTTATTTTATTGACAGATTCCCTTTTAGGGGTTAAAAGATTGCAATTGATGCAAAATTCTGTTGGATAATGTCAATTATAGATCTTGGGCTCTATTTTTTTCAGGTATACAGATCCAAATCTACTTAATCCCTTCCTATAGAAATAACTGTATAAACAAAATTCTGACTTCCTAGTGCAACCACTGGGGGGAGCTCTTTGCATAAATATTTATAAAACTGCTCTTGAGCTCCCCCTGGTGGTGGAAGCAAATAGCCAACATTTTTTAATGTAACTCTATAGTGTAAAGTCTTTTTCCTAGGAGTTTTTCGGGATAATTTTCTGTCTCAAAGGCATTGGGTGCATTGTTAAAGTCTATATGTGTACCCTTCCCTTGCATATGTTGTTTCCCTCCAACTTTTCTAAATATCTGGGGGCTTAAATCCAGAATTACTCTTTGTTCTAATTGAAAGCAATGTTGCAGTTTATTTCTAATTTTCTATCTCACCTGCCTCGGCTGCTTCCATTAAGCAGAAATACATTGACATTTCTAGTGTATTGTTCTATAGAAATGATAATTTTTCCCTAAATGAAAACACCTGCACATTTCTAAATTGTTCAATGGCATTTAAAGGGGCCGTGCAAACTTATGCAAAAGAAGCTTGGTGCTTGCTTAATAATAAAAAAAAAAGTGCTTTATATATATTTTTTTAAATATATATTTTTAATTAATGTTCAAGAACCCTGCTTGCTTGCAGTGAATAGAAAAGACAAGAAGCATCGCTGTATAGATGGGTGTACATCCCTAGTAGAGTTCAAGGTTTGTTTATATATCGGATATTAATATACAGAATAGCTAGCTATATTACCCTGCTCCTCCTCCCTTCACAATCACCTTTGCACACGCTCATTAGATGCTTCAATACTAAAGATAGGGTCTGATCATTGTGGCTAATGTACATGTGCATTTCTTGAAACAACAGATATTTAGAGTCCAAACAAGCCCAATGTGAAAATAGAGTCATAGAAGAGAAAACGTTCTGTGGTATGCGCCATGTTGCTTGAAGAGAAAAGTTGTATATTGGGCATTCATTATTATCATGGGGCTTAACTTTCGTAATGGAGGGGGGCACAGAAAAAAATAAACCAAAGAAAAAGCGTTCCGAAATCAGTGATGTAGCACCAACTGGAGGAGGCACTGAAATAAAAAAGCAAAAAGTCCTCTTTAAAGCATCACTCCAGCGTTATTGTTTCTTTTTTCACTACTGGAATGGTTCTTTAACTCTAAGTGCCCTGCCCCCGGTCTTATATATACACCCTCTGGTGTCTTCACATGTTCTCAGCATCATTCTGGTCCTGCAGCGCCATCTTGTGACTGTAACTTCTGACTGGCTAGAAGTCATGATTTATATCACAAGCTCTCAATAAAAGTCTATGAGAACCAGAATGAGGCTCTCATAGACTTGTATTGAAGAGTAAGCTGTTGGCGCTCTCCATGAAACACTGGAGCTGCCGGCAACCTTTCACTACTGGAGTGGTGCTTTAAGTCTAAGTGCCCGGTTTTACATTCACTCCCTGGTGGCTTCACATTTTCTCAGCATCATTCTGGTCCTGTGGCGCCATCTTGTGATTGTAACTTCCGACTGGCTAGAAGTCAGAAGTTATGTCACAATCTCTCAATCAAAAGTCTATGAGAGCCAGAACGAGGCTCTCATAGACTTGTATTGAAGAGTAAGCTGCAAACAATGGAGCTGCCGGCAAGTTTTCACTACTGGGGTGGTGCTTAAATCTAAGTGCCCTGCCACTGGTCTTATATTGACTGTAACTTCTGACTGGCAAGAAGTCAGAAGTTACGTCACAAGCTCTCAATGAAAGTCTGTGAGAGCCAGAACAAGGCCAAAACAATGCTTTCATAGACTTGTATTGAGTTGTGACCTCCGGCGCGCTCCATGAAATAAAGGAGCTGCCAGCAGGTCACAAACTGCCGGAGACTGACGGGATCGGCCCCAATAACAAGCTCTCAATAAAAGTCTATGAAAGTAAGAATGAGGCTCTCATAGACTTGTATTGAAGAGTGAGCTTCTGGCGCTCTCCATGAAGCACTGGAGCTGTTGGAAAGTTTTCAATACTGGACTGATGCTTTAACTCTAAGTTCATTGCCCCCGGTCTTATAATCACCCTCTGTTGTCTTAATGTTTACTCAGCATCAGTTCTGGTCCCGCGGCGCCATCTTGTGACTGTAACTTCTGACTGGCTAGAAGTCAGAAGTTATGCCACTCACAAGCTCTCAATGGAAGTCTTGAGAGCCAGAATGAGGCTCTCATAGACTTGCATTGAGTCGTGACATTTACTGAGCACAGACAAACTGCAACCCTCAGTTGGATGCAGTGATGATACATATCCTGAAATTAGCAGCATTTAGACTGAGATACATGCAGTCATACCCCTGAAGATGACAAAAAAAGGAAAAATTAACAGCTCAGATTAAAAAAACACATATTAGGGGCGAAGTCTGCTCCTACAAGACCACTTGTGATGCCCCTGGACTAGTCAGGTCGTCACAGGGTACTGCACAAACTGCCCTGCAGGATTCAACCCCCCATGGTTCTGGGTCTCCATCCTGCAGTGCTGCCTCCAGCAGCATTCACAAATCCTATATACACTTTGCACCACACCTGTCAGGCACACCAGTGGGCTGCTTAAGCAGGAATAGGGGTCAGGCTGGGAGGTGGGAGGTGTCAGGTCAGTTCAGTGGTAGCCCTCGAGCTGTGAGGAGCTCTGAGGAAGCTGGGAGTTGGAGCTCCCAGGGGAGAGGAAAACTAGGTCGCGGACAGTAGTCTGGACCTAGAGGAGTCGGACCCCCGGTCGCAGGGGATTGAGGCTAGGTGTCTGGAACCCGTCGAGGAGGATGGTCAGCAGCCTGGTCCTATCACCGGTCCGGGACCGAAGGCACGGTGGGGTACATGGACCCTAGGTCAGGGAGAAGCTTCAGACAACCCGGCAATTAACCTGAGGAGAACAGGGCCTTTATGGACTGTTCTCACCAAGCTCAGAGATCGGGGGCACTAGCGCAACGAGGGGGATAGGGCTTTTCAAACAAGCGGCCCACTGAAATCCCAAGCGTGAGCTCATGAGAGCAGGCTCCTCCGATTAGCCATAGTGGGGAGCGGGGCCCGGACAGCTCCAAGCTACCGGACCACAATGGACAATCAAAAACTTAGTGCCAGGAGGCAGGTTACGGACCACCAGACAGTGCTTCAGGGTACGGGACCCGGACGAGCTCCCCTCGAGAGGCAACGGCAGTCAGAGACTTGGTTTACCTGTTGTCAGCGTCTGCTTCATTGCTGAGTGAGTACCCGACTGACCCCTGCACTGCAACCCCGCACCTCCAAACAGAGTCCCGGGGCCTGTCCTAACCGTGGAGGGTAACGTCACCTAGCTGCCCTACTCCATCACCCCGGGTACTCCCAACGGCAGCGGCGGTACTCCCAATTACCGTACACCATGGGTGGCGTCACAAACTATACCAAATCCCTCTTTTACATTTTGGGTTTTGCCC
Source organism: Anomaloglossus baeobatrachus (assembly GCF_048569485.1). Taxonomy (NCBI): domain Eukaryota; kingdom Metazoa; phylum Chordata; class Amphibia; order Anura; family Aromobatidae; genus Anomaloglossus; species Anomaloglossus baeobatrachus. The sequence goes on from NC_134354.1 coordinate 769,890,487, forward strand.
CTAGCCCCCGCGTCCGGAGACCCTCGAGCCACGAGTAATCACCACCCCCGGATCCGAGCGGTCCGATCCGCTGCAGGGGGGCACACACTCATAGGAAGTGTTGTGAGATCTATTAGGGATTGTGGGCGAAGAAAACACAATACGGCGTTTCTGACTCACGCGGCCTCACTGTCATCACATTAGGCCTCATTAGTCAGTCATTAGCGAACAATCACATCCCGACAATCCGAGCCACGGACATAAAGAAGCCCGAGAATGTGGAAGAAGGGGGGACGCGGTGCCGCTCCGAAGACACGTGTAATAAGGCAGCACAGAATGTCACGGGAATCCATATAAACCGCTATAAATCCATATACACCGCTATAAATCCATATACACCGCTATAAATCCATATACACCGCTATAAATCCATATACACCGCTATAAATCCATATACACCGCTATAAATCCATATACACCGCTATAAATCCATATACACCGCTATAAATCCATATACACCGCTCTAAATCCATATACACCGCTCTAAATCCATATACACCGCTCTAAATCCATATACACCGCTATAAATCCATATACACCGCTATAAATCCATATACACCGCTATAAATCCATATACACCGCTATAAATCCATATACACCGCTCTAAATCCATATACACCGCTATAAATCCATATACACTGCTATAAATCCATATACACCGCTATAAATCCATATACACCGCTATAAATCCATATACACCGCTATAAATCCATATACACCGCTCTAAATCCATATACACCGCTATAAATCCATATACACCGCTATAAATCCATATACACCGCTAACTCAGGAAACATCAGCGCTTTATGACTAAAAGAGACACAACAAATAATGACATTTTACAGTGATTTATCTCATAAATGCCTGAAAGAAAGGGATCCAGACACGTATAGGGGAAGGGAGGTTCCAGTTCTCCTCTCTGTATACAGTGACTCCACCAGCAGAATAGTGAGTGCAGCTCTGGAGTATAATACAGGAGGTAACTCAGGATCAGTACAGTATCAGTAATGTAATGTATGTACACAGTGACTCCACCAGCAGAATAGTGAGTGCAGCTCTGGAGTATAATACAGGAGGTAACTCAGGATCAGTACAGTATCAGTAATGTAATGTATGTACACAGTGACTGCACCAGCAGAATGGTGAGTGCAGCTCTGGAGTATAATACAGGAGGTAACTCAGGATCAGTACAGTATCAGTAATGTAATGTATGTACACAGTGACTGCACCAGCAGAATAGGGAGTGCAGCTCTGGAGAATAATACAGAAGGTAACTCAGGATCAGTAATTTAATGTATGTACACAGTGACTGCACCAGCAGCATAGTGAGTGCAGCTCTGGAGTATAATACAGCATGTAACTCAGGATCAGTACAGGATCAGTAATGTAATGTATGTACAGAGTGACTGCACCAGCAGAATAGTGAGTGCAGCTCTGGAGTATAATACAGGATGTAACTCAGGATCCGTACAGGATCAGTAATGTAATGTATGTGCACAGTGACTGCACCAGCAGAATAGTGAGTGCAGCTCTGGAGTATAATACAGGATGTAACTCAGGATCCGTACAGGATCAGTAATGTAATGTATGTGCACAGTGACTGCACCAGCAGAATAGTGAGTGCACCTCTTGAGAATAATACAGGAGGTAACTCAGGATCCGTACAGCATAACTAAGGTTATTTATTTACAAGGTGATTCAACATTTTATGCAAATCATTTCTATGAAGAAATTACTAAATAGCATTTGAAGGTGAATGTCATTAGACTGATGTAGATTGTGCTGGACAGAATAACAGCTTGTGACATAAGTTATATGCATTGTGAAAGGCGCACAGAGACATACTATCAAAACCCATATAAAAATATCACCTCAGTACTATATTTTTTGTATTAAAGTAAAAATCTATTGTAATCTAGAATTTATTCTGTCATAAGATATCTGTAGGCTTGCGGCTCTGTATAACACATATTAAAGCTCCATATCACCGGCATTTGTCAAAGCAAAAGATAAAACTCTGACTACCTGCGGCCACCACTAGAGGGAGCTCACTGCCTATGGATTGAGACAGAATGCTATAGAAGCTGGAAAAATTGTAATCAGCTCCCCCTAATGGTGGCTACAGGAAAATGCTTGGCCTGTGTATGGGGAACCACTCTTTGGTATATATATATATATATATATATATATATATATATATATATATGCAGTAGTTATGATGACGCTAATTCTCCGAAGGTTATATAAAGTTCCTTCTATAATTAACTCATCAATTAAACAAGTTACAATAGCCAGCGAATCAAAAATTAATGAAAGAAAATTAAAATAGAATGTGCAAAGTAAGCAATGAGGAAATGAAAGACGTTTCCCAGATATCCCTGAGGGGAATGTGCAATTATATCTGCCAACTCAGCTTACAATACCCGCATGTATGGGCAGTAGTGTGACGGGCAGCCACATCATAACCACATCAGCAAAACTGAGACATATAGATATATATATATATATATAGTATTGACAACTCACACAAAGAGGTACCTATATATATTATCAGGAATAGAAGGGCAGTGATCACATTGACACACCTGATTTTCAAATGACTTAAAGGGAACCTTCACCTTCTGAAATGATTGGTATATCTGTAAAGGTCTTAATACAACAATAAAAATGATACCTTTCTTGTTGTAATTCGATGTGCCAGCGCTGAGAAATTCAACTTTAAAGCTACATCCAAATTAACCAGGAAGTGCAGTGAGGGGGCGTGTCGTGTACTCACAGTGCGAGAACACGCCCCCTCTGGGCACTACCAGGTTAGTTTGCATCTCACTTTAAAGTTTGATATCTCAGCACTGGAACATCGGATTATTACAAGACAGGTGTCATTTTTATGGTTGTATCAGGACCTATACAGCCATATCACTAATTTCAGTAGTAAAAGTACCCTTTAACAAATTGGAAAAGCATGTGAATGTGATCACTGTCCTATACCTGATAATATATTAGGTGACAGATACTGCACTGTCCTACAATACTGTACATATGTATATATTAGGAAAAGACTTATGAGTGTTCACAAAATGCTTTGAAGGTAGAATTGCTTTTATATTTGCCTTTTATAAAAATATTATAGGAAAAATAGAGCAGAGAGAAGTGATTTTCTTGGATCAAAAATACCAAAAAATAGACAGGATTGTGATTTGTGTATTATAAAAGGATCCTTCTGGATTTAGTACTGTCATGGTTCCATCACTACAGTGATGGAACCAAAAAAAAAACAGTGAACACACCCAAATAATCACTACCGTAATATTGAATGGGTTTATAAGGGTAACACTATGCCCTCTGCTGGACACAAGTCGTATTGCTGCTTTTTGAAACTTTTTTTCTATAATTCTTTTTTACTTACTATTGGACTTTTGGTTAAATTTGCCTTATATTTAGCAATTTTCTTACCATCTGCAATAGTAAATATCCCATGTTACGGTTACATAATATGCGTCAAATTCAGTAAACCTTTACGTACGTCTTTTTTAAAGAATTTGGCGCATATTTTTCCAGTGGACTCTGAAGCAAGACTGGTGAAAACACTAGTTATACTGAACTTCTCAAGAACGATGAATTTTCATGTTATAAATTTATTTCCAGAAATTTCTGAGACCGAAAAATTAGTTCCCTGAGATTGTTTCAGATGAATTGTACCTTTTTTAAAGTCGCCATTTTCACTCCAGTAGAAAAGCAGAATAAAAAGTGGAAAAACTGCAGTAGGCAGAAGTGTTACACTATATTTAAAAATGTGACATTTGGATGAATGTGAAACAGTATTTACCAACATTTTTATTGCTTTAATCCTGCCGACAAACCCTGCATGGGAGTGCCGTGACACTCCCACGAAGACTCCATGGCCAACCCCCGAGGATCCACTTTTTGTCAATATTTACACAACCTTGCTCCCTGTCTGTCTCAGCTGACACAAAATTGCTGTGATTGAGCCTGAAGTTCTGGAGAGCCCTGGAAATTTTGGACTAGTTGACAAAACTGATTAAACGTTTTTTATCTTAGCGATTTGTCTCCTAGGTTCTTAGTCTGTGGCGAGTGAGCCATACACAACTGCAGACATGCTGATTACAACATGCCGCCATCTCTTACCTTCGGGCTGGTATTGTGCTAGCATCGTGACCGTCTGACCGGCACCTTTTAAGGCCGCTGCAGCTTGTTCATGGGAAGCACCGCGCAGATCAATGCCATTAACCTGGGAAGAAAAAGGGTGCACACAATTATAAGCCTAGCCTCAGGAGAAACCCCAGTAGAGCGGAGGACATTCTGCATATTAGACGCATGTGATTTCTTCTTTCGGGATCAGAAGAAGAGACAGGTCTAGACCACCATGGCAAATCCTTCACATGCCCTTTTACCACGTATTAGATAGTGCCCCATAACAGTAAATACAGTGTATCACAAAAGTGAGTACACCCCTCACAGTTTTCTAAATATTATATCTTTTCATGGGACAGCGCTGCAGATCTGACCCTGTGATACAATGTACAGTGTCAGTGTGCAGCTTGTATAACAGTGTAAATTTGGTGTCCACTAAATAGCTCAACACACAGCCATTAATGTCTAAACCGCTGGCAACAAAAGTGAGTACACCCCTAAGGGAGATGGCCAATTGTTCCCAATTAACCAATTCCCTTCCTGGCGTCATGTGACTCAGTTTTACAGGGTCTTAGGTGTGTTACATTTGGTGTTATCGCTCACACACTCTCTCATACTGGTCACTGGAAGGTCAAACACAATTCTGGGATGTATTAACAGAAGCATACAGTCTAGATTACGTGAAGTCATTATTGTCCTCTACTCTTCTTTGGTCAGACCTCATATAGAATACTGTGAGAAGAGTGACCAGAATGGTGACAGCTTTACTAACCATGTCCTACGAGGAACGGTTACAGAATCTGGGAATGTATAGGTTGCAAAAAAGAAGATTGGAGACTTAATAGCGGTCTACAAATATCGCAAGGGCTGTCACACTGTAGAGGGATCAATGCTATTCTCATTTGCACAAGGAAAGACGAGAAGCAATGGGATGAAAATGATTAAGAGGAGACACAGATTAGATATTGGATTTTTTTTTTTGACAGTGATGGCGAGGTAGTGAGTTGCCCTTCAATGAAAGTCTTCAAAAAAAGACTGGACAGACATCTGTGTGGGATGACATCCTGCTGTGGGCCGGGGGTTGGACCAGATAACCCTGGAGGTCCCTTCCAACCCTTACATTCTATGATTCTACTGTGACATACTAAAGGAGAGCGTGATCCCCTCCCTTCATATTCCAACATGACAACAACGCCAAACACACCTCCAGGACCACCACTGCCTCGCTAAAGAACCTGAGGGCAAAGGTGCTGGACTGGCATCTCCAGACCTAAACCCTATGGAGCATCTGTGGGGCCTCCTCAAACAGAAGTTAGAGGAGCACAAGGTCTCTAACATCCACCAGCTCCGTGATGTCATCATGGAGGAGAGAAGTGGATCCAGTGGCTCCTGTGAAGCTCTAGTGACCTCCAGGTCTTAAGAGAGTTAAGGCAGTGCTGGAAAATAATGGTGCCCACACAAAATATTAACATTTTGGGCCCAATTTGGTCATTTTCACTTTGGGGTGTACTCAGGGCTGTATTTTGCCTTCATGCTGCCCTAGGCACTTTAGGTGGTCGCGCCCCTTAGTGACAACGTAAAACTGAGTTTTCGCACACAACATCTCTTTAAGGCAGATCTACTCTGTAGCACACTTTAAAAAGTATCAATAAGAAACGAAGGGCACTAACCCCCCCCCCATGGGGATCACCACAGGCACATCAAAACATAGCATGAGTATAAAATATTCCCACCACACCGTCCCCACTTATATACTGTGACTGTCACACTGCCCCTAATAAACTACACACTGCCCTCCCTTATAAACTACTGTATATCCACCACACCTTCCTCGATTATGAAATATGATCTGTACATTGTGAGGAGGGAGCAGCATGATGTGAGGACAATGTCGCATGGATGCTGCCCCCTCCTCACAATGTCCCATGCATGCTGCCCCCTCCTCACAATGTCCCATGCATGCTGCCCCCTCCTCACAATGTCCCATGCATGCTGCCCCCTCCTCACAATGTCCCATGCATGCTGCCCCCTCCTCACAATGTCCCATGCATGCTGCCCCCTCCTCACAATGTCCCATGCATGCTGCTCCCTCCTCACAATGTCCCATGCATGCTGCCCCCTCCTCACAATGTCCCATGCATGCTGCCCCCTCCTCACAATGTCCCATGCATGCTGCTCCTTCCTCACAATGTCCCATGCATGCTGCCCCCTCCTCACAATGTCCCATGCATGCTGCCCCCTCCTCACAATGTCCCATGCATGCTGTCCCCTCCTCACAATGTCCCATGCATGCTGCCCCCTCCTCACAATGTCCCATGCATGCTGTCCCCTCCTCACAATGTCTCATGCATGCTGCCCCCTCCTCACAGTGTCCCATGCATGCTGCCCCCTCATCACAGTGTCCCATGCATGCCGCCCCCTCCTCACAGTGTCCCATGCATGCTGCCCCCTCCTCACAATGTCCCATGCATGCTGCCCCCTCCTCACAATGTCTCATGCATGCTGCCCCCTCCTCACAATGTCCCATGCATGCTGCCCCCTCCTCACAATGTCCCATGCATGCTGCCCCTTCCTCACAATGTCCCATGCTTGCTGCCCCCTCCTCACAATGTCCCATGCATGCTGCCCCCTCCTCACAATGTCCCATGCATGCTGCTCCCTCCTCACAATGTCCCATGCATGCTGCCCCTTCCTCACAATGTCCCATGCTTGCTGCCCCCTCCTCACAATGTCCCATGCATGCTGCCCCTCCTCACAATGTCCCATGCATGCTGCCCCCTCCTCCCAATGTCCCATGCATGCTGCCCCTCTCCATGAGCTCCTAATGCTGCCTTCCTCTTTTCCATAATGAGACCTTCATGTAGCCCTACTCATGCTAAGACCACCACACTAACGCTTATGCTGAGACCCCCCCACACACACTACCCCACTCTTGATATTGACTCCCCTACATTGCTCCACTCCATACTGATCCCACACATGCTGCCCCTTCTCCATAATGAGCTCCCAATGCTGCCCCCCTCATTCTGAGTCCTTACACTCCCCCCACCCAATCGATTTTGTCATTGCACTATCCCTCATCACTTGTCCTCTGTCTCTAGAATTAGCCCCTCTCTCCCACTCCCCCAGCATCAGCCTCTCTCCCCCAGCATCAGCCTCTATCTTCCCTCAGCATCAGCCTCTCTCCCCCAGTCTCAGCCTTTGCCTCCCCCCAGCCACAGCCTGCCCCAGTCTCCGCCTCAGCCTCCCTCCAGCCTCCCCCCAGTCTCTGCCTCAGCCTCCCTCCAGCCTCCCCTCAGTCTCCGCCTCAGCCTCCCTCCAGCTTCCCCCAGTCTCCGCCTCAGCCTCCTTCCAGTCTCAGCCTCCCTCCAGGCTCCCCCCAGTCTCAGCCTCAGTTTCACTCCAGCCTCCCCCCAGTCTCAGCCTCTGCCTCCCCCCAAGTAAGTGTAGATAGAAACTCCAGCAGCAAAGTCCAATGGATAATAAAATCAAATTTTCTTTATTAATTCATTTTAAAAAAACATAAATAAAATATCCAGACAGGGTCCTATGCAAGAGAGGACGCGTTTCGAACCAGATGGTTCTTAGTCAGTCTCTAGAGAGACTGACTAAGAACCATCTGGTTCGAAACGCGTCCTCTCTTGCATAGGACCCTGTCTGGATATTTTATTTATGTTTTTTTAAAATGAATTAATAAAGAAAATTTGATTTTATTATCCATTGGACTTTGCTGCTGGAGTTTCTATCTACACTTACTTGGATTGCCGGTTTTCCTTTCCGTGCACAAGTCCTGGATGTGGTGGTTCCCTCTTCGGCTACAGGTGAGTGGACATCGTATTTTTTTCTTGGTTCTGCCTCTCCCCAGTCTTAGCCTTTGCCTCCCTCCAGCCTCCCCCCAGTCTCAGCCTCTGCCTCCCTCCAGCCTCCCCCCAGTCTCAGCCTCTGCCTCCCTCCAGCCTCCCCCCAGTCTCTGCCTCTGCCTCCCTCTAGCCTCCCCCCAGTCTCTGCCTCGCTCCAGCCTCCCCCCAGTCTCAGCCTCTGCCTCCCTCCAGCCTCCCCCCAGTCTCAGCCTCTGCCTCCTCCCAGTCTCAGCCTCTGCCTCCCTCCAGCCTCCCCTCAGTCTCTGCCTCCCTCCAGCCTCCCCCCAGTCTCAGCCTCTGTCTCCCTCCAGCTTCCCCCCAGTCTCAGCCTCTGCCTCCCTCCAGTCTCAGCCTCTGCCTCCCTCTGGCCTCCCCCCAGTCTCAGCCTCTGCCTCCTCCCAGTCTCAGCCTCTGCCTCCCTCCAGCCTCCCCCCAGTCTCAGCCTCTGCCTCCCTCCAGCCTCCCCCCAGTCTCAGCTTCTGTCTCCCTCCAGCCTCCCCCCAGTCTCAGCCTCTGCCTCCCTCCAGTATCAGCCTTTGCCCCCCCCCGCATGCGCAGATCTCCAGTCTGCATTAGAGACACCCCCACGCTCCTTATGAATCCACTTACCTGCTCCAGTGCCCGCCGCCATCTTCCTGGCTCACGTGAGTATCCTCTTCTGACACCGGCTTCCATCACGGCGTCCTCCGCGGCGTCCTGCTGTGAGCTCTGCATGTGACGTCCACACAGCAGTGGACGCAGCACAGAGGAAGGAGCTGATTGGCGCGCGCCTGTGACCCCGGAAGTGCAGGCGCCGGCAGTTCTGGGGTCACTCAGCTCCCTGTGCTCGGCGGCCGCAAAAAAAAAAATATAAAAAACCCCAATTTTTTGTTTTTTGCTGCCAGAAGGTGCCGCCCCCCACAACCTGCCGCCCCAGGCACCGGACCACAGGTGCCTAATGGTAAATATGGCCCTGGGTGTACTCACGTTTGTTGCCAGCGGTTTAGAAATTAATGGCTGTGTGTGGAGTTATTTAGAGGACACCAAATTTACACTGTTATACAAGTTGGACACTGACACTGCACATTGTATCACAGGGTCAAATCATATCATATCAGTGTTGTTCCATGAAAAGATGTATTGAAAAATGTACAAAAATGTGAGGAGTATATTATACTCAAATTTGTGATAAACTGTATCTTTGTCCCATAACAGTGCAAGTAACAGTGCCCTCAAAACTGTACCATCCAGAGTACCCCCATAACAATGCCAGCTGTGATATCTTCAAAACTGTACCATCGATAATGCTCGGTAACAGTGTCAACTGCAGTACCTTCAGAGCTGTACCACCACTGTGCCCAATAACAATGCTATCCACAGCTCTAGCAAAATTATACCAACCACATTGCTACACAACAGTGCCAACTCAATGTCCTCTAAACCGTAGCAGATATAGTGTCCAATAACAGTGTCATTGAGGCTCCTGCCTCAAGGGAAGGCCTTTATTCAGACATGTAGCACCAGTATACCATGCAGAGCCATTTTCCTGTCTAGTACTCATCATACTGGGGAACAATTTTGAACACAATTTTTGTGTTCGATTTTAGAGTTCGATTTTTCTGCTGACATAGACCAAAATAGGCATGCTGATTCCACAACTGTGGTTAGTTTTCTTCTATCAGTCAGGCTTTTTCTCTACAGCTTATCTTAATGCGATTACTCTAGGCTGGATTGTGGGTAGCATTAGTGCTCTCCTATAGGCCAAAAACCTACCACCCTTGAGTGGGGAGGGGTGGAGGACGACCTTAGAGTGGGAGGAGTGCAGGATGACCTTGAATGGTGAGGAGTGGAGGATGAACTTGAATGGGGAGGAGTGGAGGATGAACTTGAGTGGGAAGGAGTGGAGAACGACTTCAAGTAGGGAGGAGTTGGTGACAACCTCATGTGGGAAGGGGTGGAGGATGATCTTGAGTAAGAATGAGTGGAAGAAAACCTCAAGTGGGGAGGAGTGGAGGATGATCTCGAATGGAAAGGAGAGTAGGACGACCTCGAGTGGGGAGGAGTGGAAACGACCTTGAGTGGAGAGGAGAGTACGATGACCTCGCGTGGGGAGGAGTAGAAACTACCTTGAGTGGAGAGAAGTGTAGGACGACCTTGACTGGGGAGGATTGGAGAATGACATTGAGTTGTAGGGGTGGAGGACGACCCCGAGTGGGGAAGGAGTGGAGAACGACTTCAAGTGGGGAGGAGTGGGGGATAACCTCGAGTGGAGAAGAGAGTAGGACGACCTTGAGTGGGGAGGAGTGTAAGATGACCTTGAGTGGGCAGGAATGGAGAATGACATCAAGTGGGCAGGAGTGGAGAACAACCTTGGACCCGGCAACTGGTTAGGCTGCTTTCACACCTCCGGTTTTAGCAGAGCTGGCCAATTCGGCTCTAAAACCTATGCAACGGATGCGGCGACAAAACCGCATCCTTTGCATAAGTTTTTTACATGCGGCCCGTCCAGTTTTTGCAGCTTGTGGCAGGCTACTGAGCATGTGCAGTGGAACAAAACGCATGCGGCGGACAGATGCGGTGTTTTCCGCAGGACGCCGCATGCGGCGTCCATAGGCATGCATTGCAAATTGTGCGCATCGGCCAGATGTGGCGTGATGCGTTTTCTTTTGCTGGACAAAAAAACGTGCCAGGCAACGTTACATCCGGCCGCCACATCCGGCCGCCGCATCGGCTAAATCTGCTGCATGCGGCAAAAACCGGATGGAACGCAAGCTCATGCGGCTCAATACGGCACTAATGTAAGTCTATGCAAAAAACCCGCAACCGGCGGCAAAAAAAAACGGTTGCGTTTTTTCTGCAAAGCGCCGGATTGTGCCGCACAGGAAAAACCGGATGTGTGAAAGCAGCCTTATTTGTCTTGGCTGTCCAGTTACACGTGTAACAGTGTGGCGAGAGGTTGTATGTCCCTCTATATAGTATTCAAAAAATCTTTATACAAGGGCTTAGCAGAAATTCATTTTTTATTTACACTTATTTTCTTTCACATCATGTCTTTCTCTGCTATTTCTTGTCGTACGTGCCTAAACAGCCCTGATTCCTTGTGTTATATCTGTGGCAGTTTCACCATTCGCACTTCGAGGATGAACAATCAGCACCTTTTCAAGCCTATTTTGCATATTTCAAAGTAAAACTTGGTGAACGAGATACGCCATGGGCAAGTCACAAGGTGTGCGAGCAGCGTGTCGAGGGTTTACGGATGTGGAAGAAGGAAACACGGGATAAGATGCCATTTGGTAAGCCTATGGTTTGGGTTTGGCGAGAGCTAAGAGATCATTCCAGTGACTTATTTTTGCAGAGTATCCTGGTCTACCGTCATCTATACATCCAGTGCATAATTCACCCAAATTACCAGTGCCAGTTGAGCTTCAGGGTGCATTTTCGGCATAGCCATCTTTCCAATTTTCCTGAAAACCTTGGTGCAGTCGGTGATGAGCAAGAACCAAAACAAGTGTCAGATCTCACTCAACGAAAATTGTGTTCCTCAGTGGTATCAGACAGCTCACGCTCAGCTCCTGGATCTACGATGGCTCCTGATTGCTTTTCTCTGCTCCAAAATTAAACCGACAGAGTGGAAATACATCTGATAGTCTTGGCAGCGGTTGGTTGTTATGGGTAGATTATCACTACCCATTCTCCACACTTATCTCCCTGCCAACTGAGCTGAGACTCCGGAGGCGTTGTCCATATGCTGGAGTAACAGACACCGTTATTTTACGGCTCTATGTAATACAAGAGGAACGGAATGAGTTCTCCAGATCATACAGGTCAGTGCAACTACAACTACCAGCAGAATTTAGCAGTCTTGGTCAAATCTGGAGAAATACTCCAATGGGTGTTGGCACTTATGGACCTGTGTTGTGATCTTGGCACTACCATGCGAACTCCTCATGGTCCTAGCTTGGAGCCTCAGCTTTCCATGAGTAAAAGACGGGGTGACATTCCCTATGGGATCAGTGATGATACCCACACAAATAGTAAGCTTCTCTTAGTATGCACTTGTGACGCCCTGGCCCGTCACAGAATAGGCCCCCGCACAACACCTTGCCTCAAAGGGTTACACCAGCCAACAAAACCCTAGTCACCCCCTCAGGGTAGGAAAGACACACCAGTGGGTGGGACCAGGCAGATGGAGAACGCCCACCTTGGGGTCTAGAGAACCCAAGGCGGGAAAAGAGTCAGTTGAGTTCATGTTTGTAGTTCAAGTTGGAAGGTGTAGTCGAAGTGGAGTGGAGTACAAAGAAAGGAGAAAGGAGCGGCGTCAGGGTTGGAGCGCAGGCGTGCTGGCTAGGTGGCAGATGGTGGTCCGTGTCTGTCAGGAGACGGCAAGACGGCTGCCAGAGATCCGAGGTGGACCGGGGCAGGGTTGGAGCCCGCCGGTACCGACTCCGGAGAACCAACCCGGAAACCGTGCACAGAAGGGGTACTTGGACCCTGAAGTAGAGACCGGAACTACCGGCTTTGTTAATTAACCAATTGAGGATAGGATTACAGGTCCTGTCCCACCCAAAGTCCCGAAAGCAGACAACCACCCACCGAGGGGGATAGGGCATCCGCCAGGGCCTGGTAGATCCCAAGGGTCAGCGTCAGCGGGCAAGGCTCCCAACAAAGTACCGGCAGCGGACTTCCGTGTTCCACACCGGGAAGTCCACTGTGGAGACACAGGGCTCAGTAGGTGCTCTCATTCGCGAAAACCCGCCACCTTTAGAAAGACAGCGTGGCTCAGGGCTCATCCCAACTGAATGCCGGCCTCCTTAACCATGGGCGTAACACTACTCAGACAACACAGGATGAGGGAACCATAATAATTAGACTTTATTGGATCCCCAAACAATTAACGGCACATAACACATAACCAGCAAAACACACAAATGTAACAGGCAACAGAGTCTCACCCTTCCACTGGCTCACCAGGGATTTAGAATGTCCATGCCTCAGCGGTCCCAGGGCTATTTACTCCAATCCAGCAGCACCCCGCTTTTGCCGGGCACCCACCGAGAAAGGAATAATGCCAGATTTAGGAAGCTGTGTGAGGTCTGCAAAGTCTGTAGCAGGTGACTGAACTGTCCCAACCTGAGTGTCCTCCTTAGGTAGTCCTGGTATGATGATATAATCCTGGCAGCCGGAGTCGAAATCCCTAGACTGTGGATATGGTCACCAACCGGAACCGGAGTCCCTAGATTGAAGCCACAGGGTAACCTGATCCTCTAGTCAGCTCCTAAGAGCTTAGACTGGATCCATCAGCATCCATCAAGAACCACCTAGTGGCTTAAAGAAATCGCTTTTATAGCCACAGCCTTCCACTTGGATACACTATGTCCTCATCGATTGGTTGGACAAGATCGCCTCTCCCATTGGATGAATCTCAAGCTGCATGGACAATGTTCATCCAAATGATGTCTACAGAAAGACTGAGGGTATACATGTAGTCTGGAATGCACAGACTAGACAATGACTACTAAGGTAATTACATTAGCAATACACAACTACAATACAATGATTACTGGAAGGGTCTGGAGAAACAATAGCTAAGCAAACATGACTTAGCACACATAAGAACAATACGTCTGGCTGAATGTTAAGAAACTTTAACCCATGAGAGGCATTGGGTGTCCATGTCGTCACATCCACCACACCAAAAACACAGTGCAGAGGAAAGTGACACAGACCATCACCCCGGGTGAGGGACCAGAATACACCCGGCCGCGGCGGCCGGCCACCAGCTCCTTGGTTTACCATTGGACTTGTGTGATTCTTTCGATCGTGAGTAAACTAACACGCCGGTCCCTGCCATCACCATCCTCAGCACAGAGACACTGGGCCCCGGGGGCATCTATCCCTACCCACGGAGGGGTTAACATCCAGCTGCCATCCCATCGCCCCCGGGTGCCCCACAACAGCAGCGGTGGTGCCACACTTCACCACACACCGTGGGTGGCGTCGCAGAGTGTTTACGGCAAATCCCGTACAAATACGTCCCCTTTTATTCGAAGTGTCCGCGCGACCCCCAGGTCCGGAAGAACCCCTCGAGCCACACTGCAGATCTGGATCCGAGCAGCCTGACTGCTGGCGTGGGGGCGACACACACTGTAATAGGAAAAGACATTAACCCTTTCCAAGACCATGGATTTATGGTGCTGGTAAAAGCACAATATACAAGTTATTATACGTATGTGCAAGGGTAGATTCACACAATCCACATTTTTCTCAGGATTTAGGCATGGATTTCATTACCTGCTATATTTCCTGCATTTTCAGACACAATCTTCCCACATTTGGTGAATCCAAGAACGAAAAGAGCAAGGTTTATGAAACTATGACAAAATATTGGTGTTCCAAAATGATACCTGGAGGATTGAGGGCATTCCTGGCCAAGGTTGGTGTAAAGGACTAAACCACTCCTATTCCTCCAACAGAAATGTCATTATTTAAGAGAATTGTCACAGGATTGTTGCACAATTTCTGCAGATGTCACCCTCTACACATGAATCCCAAACATTGAGCGATCCAGTGGGAACTTGGTGGGTGTGGAGACATCAGCAGCATTGTGGGGGCATCATATGGGGTCATAATACTGCGTGAGGTCATCACAAACGGGGCATAATATTGTGTGGCAGATTATATGGGGACATAATACAGTGTGGGGACATCATGTAAGGGAATAATACTGCGTGGGGTCATCATAAGGAGGCATAATACTGTGTGGCGGATTATATGGAGGCATATAACAGTGTGGGGGCATTATATGGAGGTATAATACTGTGTTGGTGATTATATGGGGCAAAATACTGTAGGGACATCATGTAAGGGTATAATACTGTGTGGGGGCATCATATGGGGTCATAATACTGTGGGGACACCATGTAAGAGCATAACACTGTGTGAGGGCACTATATGAGGGCATAATACTGTGCGGGTGGGATCATATGGGGCATAATATTGTGTGGGCCATTATGTGGGGGCATAATATTGTGTGGGGATCATATGGGGCATAATACTGTGTGGGGCATCGTATCATGCATAAAACTATGTGGGGATCATATGGGGCATAATATTATGTGGGCCATCATGTGGTAGCATAATACTGTGTAGGGATCTTATGGGGGCATAATACTGTGGAGGCATAAGAATGTGTGGGGCATCATATCAGGCATAATACTGTATGGCGGATCATACTAGGGCATAATACTGTGTGGACGCATCATATGGTGGCATAATACAGTGTGGGGGTGTGCCGCCCCCGTGGAAGCAGCCAAGCTGCTCGGATCCGGGTGGTCGCTGTGGCTCGAGGGTCTCCGTACCCGGGGGTCGTGCGGCAACTCAAATGTAAGGGGTATTTACAGGGGAGTTTAGATATAGTTCGTGACACCACCCGTAGTGTAAGGTAATTTGGGAAAGTACCGCCGCTGCCGTTGGGAGTAGCCGGGGGGGATGAACTGGGGCAGCAAGGTGTCGTAGACCTCCACGGTTAAGGGGATGCCCCAGGACTCTGTGAAGGGGGTGCCGTGGAATGCAGGGGTCACTCTTGTACTCTCTCAGTTCATAAGTAGACACCAACAACCGGGTAAACCAATTCTCTGGGTGCTGCTGCCGCTGAGGGGAGCTTGTCCGAGTCCCGTCCCCGATAGTGTTGTCTGGTGATCCATGACCTGCCTCCTGGCACTAAGTTTAACTTCAACTTGGTGGCCCAGTAGTATGGAACTTGCCGGGCCACGCTCCCCACTATGGCTAGCTGTGGGAGCTTGTTCTCAGGGCTCACGCTTGGGATTTTCTGGACCGTTTTGGATTGGAAAGTCCTATCCCCCTCGTTGCGCTAATGCCCTGATTCTGGAGCGGATGGGAACAGATCATAAAGGCTCCGTTCTCCTCAGGTGAATTATCGGGTTGCCTGAAGCTACTCCCCGACCTAGGGTCCGTGTACCCCATCGTGCCTTCGGTCCCAGACCGGTGACAGTGCTAGGCTCCCTGCTGTCCTCCTCGACAGGTCCAGGCACCTTGCCACAATCCCCTGCGACCAGGGGTCCCACTCCTCTAGGCCCAGACCACTGTCTGTGTCGCGGGCGGAAGGGACGCGCTCGCCACGCTCGGGTCCGGGTCTTCTGCTGCTGCTGCTCGGTGGCTCGAGCTGTGGACTGGACCCGGGGACTCGAGCAGCGCTCCTCACCCGTGAGTGAAAAGGGGGGTGGTTTGGTTAGGGAGATTGTTCGTGACGCCACCCATGGGTGGTAATGGCACCACCGCTGCTGGTAACGGGGATCCCAGGAGAGATGGTAGGGTGCAGCTGAGATGTTGTCCCCTCCGTGGGCAGGGGTTGGTGATCCCGGGGCCCGATGGTGTAACGGGGAGGCCGGATAGCTGGGGTGCAGGGTTGCAGGGACAGCGTTGCGCGCTGCCTGACGGCACTGGTGTACTCACTCAGACAATCACTGACAAAGTCTCTGGTAAAAAAATACGGCCGGATGGACGGGTCCCGCAGCCGGCTGCAGTGCTGTTGTTGTGCTCTCCCCAGACGGCTGATGGTGGCTGTCTTTCCCTGCACCTTGTAGAAAGTTCTTGACTCCTGTGGTTGCCCACCGGTAGTCTGCTCCCCGGCGTATAGGTGCTGTAGGAGCCCGTTTTGCCCGCAGGCGCTGGCCCTTGGATCTCTAGCCTGTGGCGGTGGCTGTATATCCTCTCTGGGTGGACGGTTGCCTTCAATCCGGACTTGGTTGTTGAGAAACCCCTGGGGTTCCTGTCACATTCGGATTTGACTATTGACGGCGGCTCCAAGCCTGGTCGGGGTCCGATGGCCCTGCCTGTGTGCTTAGCTTCACTCCGTTCCCCGGTCCGGTACCAGAGGGCCGACGCCCGACCCTGGTCCTTACGACTCTGCGGAGTTCCACTAACTCCTGCAGACGGCCACCACCATCTGCCAACCTTGCTGTTAGTGTCTGGGCTCCAACCCAGACACCCAAGTGTTCACTCCTCTCACTTTCACCTCCAAGACTGAACTGACACTTTTCCTGCCTCCAGGCCTGTGAACTCCTCGGTGGGTGGGGCCAACCGCCTGGCTCCACCCCACCTAGTGTGGACATCAGACTCTGGAGGGAGGCAACAAGGGTTTTGTGTTTGGCTGTTGTAACTGCCTAGGGTGGGGGTGTGTATGTTGGTATGTTTGTGACTACCTGGCTAGTCCAGGGCGTCACATTCCCCCTTGGTAAAATGCAGACCGTCCGCGGGCTGCCCGTCCATCACCGGTTTTATTTTTGTTCCAAAACTGTAAAAATATAAATAACAGGTAAAACGGTACACATTTAAAACACAAGCATTTTTTTTTTCAGGTCACTTTAAACGTTGCACATATAAACATTTTTAATACTGACGGACGGATGTCTTCAGCTCTCCCACCCAAGCAACCTAGCCCTGATGCTGCCCCTAAGAAGTGGGCAGCACCCCTTGACCCCAGTCCAGGTTCAGGCTGCCCGAGCGGGAACGGGTACGGTAACTCGCACCCGACTGTCACTTCAAAGGACCCCACGTCCAGGGGGACCCCTGACCCCCGGAGGATGGCCACCGGTCCTGGTGGTGGCCGGGCCCCAGCCTGCTCTGCTGCGGGCCCTTCCTCCAATCTGCCGTTCCGGAGGCGGCACGGACGGAAAACCTGCCCACAAACTATTTACAGGCCCACAAGTTCGTGGGTGGCCTAGCAGTTCTCGGCCATGTTCATGAGCAGTTTCTCATGTGGGTGGTAAACACATAGAGTCCCTTCCGGGGACAACTTGCCGGCAACGGCCGGGATAATCACTGACGACAATCAGGTGAAAACTTCGGTTTGATTTGCGTTCATCCAATGGAAAAAAAATGGTGCTGGGGTTCCCAACGGGGACAACAACTTCTCTTTTCCTCATCTTCAAACAGCAATCCCGCGGCACAGCTGCTGTTGCTGCCGCTCCCGGTGTGGAGCACCTTCTGCTTGCTCCGGTTCAGACGGTGTGGGGGATGGGCCCAGACAGAGTCCCTCTGTGCCGGCTACGACCGGTACCTTCGGTAATGAGGGACCCCGCTGTGACGTGGCCTGCTCTGCCTCCTGGCAGCTGCATCCCCGCCGTGCCTCAGCCAAGGCCCGGGGTCTGGGAGCGGTCGATGGGACTTGCGGTGCTGGCCTCTGATCGAGGATCGCCTCCGCTGCGGCTGGGCGGACTGCCGGGACCGTCGTCCTCTCCGACGCAGCCGAAATGGAAGCCGACGGGTGCCAGGGCGGTGACAAAGGCCCGGGAGTCCCAGGTCTGGGCCCTCTCCCACAGACGCTGCGGGCTCCGCTACCGGTGGCAGGGGTAACGGGTCGGTCAGGGCGTTGGTCGCGGGCATGGGCAGCGAGGGAGGTAGCGTGGTGGACGGCAGCAGGCCGGGCCCCTCAGCCGTATTGACCGATCCCTCGGGGACATAGGGGCGTGTGTCGCTTACCCACACCTCTCAGACCACCTCCACTTTGGATGCCCAAACGGTTGCGGCCAGGCCCTTCATCTCCGACGTCCACTTCGCCAGCATGAAGTGGACTTGGGCCTGGAGCTCCTGGCACATCTTGCGGCTGGATCCAGGAACGTGTTTCAGCAGAGTCCTGGTGTCCCTGCACGCTGCAGCGCTAGTTACATGCCGCTATTCTTCACCCGTCCCCCCTTGGTTCTTTCTAGCACTTCCGCTTGTTGGGGGCGGTGCTTCGCTTTCGCGCCTTCCCTGCTCGGGGAAGACGCTCAAGCGGGAGATTTTCGCGCCAAAGATGGCGGCGCTTTCAATTTTTCGGCCGGACGCCGCCAGCGGAGACTACAAGGCGCACTTCTACTGGTAAGTAGATCGGCTCTATCCTTTTCGCAGACGCCAAGTTGTCGCGGGCGGAGGGGACGAGCTCGTCACGCTTGGGTCCGGCGCTTCTGCTGCTGCTGCTCGGTGGCTCGAGCTGTGGGCCGGACCCGGGGACTCGAGCAGCGCTCCTCACCCGTGAGTGAAAAGGGGGGTGGTTTGGTTAGGGAGATTGTTCGTGACGCCACCCACGGGTCGTGGTGATAATGGCACCACCGCTGCTGGTAACGGGGATCCCGAGAGAGATGGTAGGCTGCAGCTGAGATGTTATCCCCTCCGTGGGCAGGGGTTGGTGATCCCGGGGCCTGATGGTGTAACGGGGAGGCCGGATGGCTGGGGTGCAGGGTTGCAGGGACAGCGCGGCACGGTGCCTGACGGCACTAGTGTACTCATTCAGACAATCACTGACAAAGTCTCTGGTAAACCAAAACGGCCGGATGGACGGGTCCCGCAGCCGGCTGCAGTGCTGTTGTTGTGCTCTCCCCGGACGGCTGATGGTGGCTGTCTTTCCCTGCATCTTGTAGAAAGTTCTTGACTCCTGTGGTTGCCCACCGGTAGTCCGCTCCCCGGCGTATAGGTGCCATAGGAGCCCGTTTTGCCCGCAGGCGCTGGCCCTTGGATCTCTAGCCTGTGGCGGTGGCTGTATATCCTCTCTGGGTGGACGGTTGCCTTCAATCCGGACTTGGTTGTTGAGAAACCCCTGGGGTTCCTGTCACATTTGGATTTGACTATTGACGGCGGCTCCAAGCCTGGTCGGGGTCCGATGGCCCTGCCTGTGTGCTTAGCTTCACTCCGTTCCCCGGTCCGGTAGCGGCGGGCCGACGCCCGACCCCGGTCCTTACGGCTCTGCGGAGTTCCACTAACTCCTGCAGACAGCCACCACCGTCTGCCAACCTTGCTGTAAGTGTCTGGGCTCCAACCCAGACACCCAAGTGTTCACTCCTCTCACTTTCACCTCCAAGACTGAACTGACACTTTTCCCGCCTCCAGGCATGTGAACTCCTCGGTGGGTGGGGCCAACCGCCTGGCTCCGCTCCACCTGGTGTGGACATCAGACTCTGGAGGGAGGCAACAAGGGTTTTGTGTTTGGCTGCTGTAACTGCCTAGGGTGGGGGTGTGTATGTTGATATGTTTGTGACTACCTGGCTAGTCCAGGGCGTCACATTTGCAACCTAGACAGCTTCACTAGGAGCCACCGCTCCCGACCTCCTCTCACTTCTCTCTCTCTAACTCTACTGACTACACTCCTCACCTCCACTCCCTGTTCCCCGCAAGTGAGTGATTCTATTCCACTCAAGCCGCTCACTAGTGTTCCTGGTGGGTGTGGTGCAGGGAGTATCTAGGATTTGATTTGCTGTTGGAGGCAACACTATTTAGATAGGGACCCAGAACCAAGAGGGAGGTGGAATACCGCATGGAACGGCAGCTTGTGCAGTACCCTGTGACGACCTGATAGTCCAGGGGCATCACAGGGGCATCATGTGGGGGCATAATGCTGTGTGGG
Source organism: Anomaloglossus baeobatrachus (assembly GCF_048569485.1). Classification (NCBI taxonomy): domain Eukaryota; kingdom Metazoa; phylum Chordata; class Amphibia; order Anura; family Aromobatidae; genus Anomaloglossus; species Anomaloglossus baeobatrachus. The sequence goes on from NC_134354.1 coordinate 769,910,914, forward strand.
GCATCATATCAGGCATAACACTATTTGGGGGAATCGTGTGGGGGCATAATACTGTGGGGGCATCATGTAAGGGCATAATACTGTGTGGGGGAATCATATGGGGCATAATACTGTGTGAGGGTGTGACGCACTGGACCCCAGGGGTCACAGGTAATTACATCAGCCACATACACGCACACCCCCACCCCCTGTGAGGTCACACACATGTCACCCGATAGGGAGACCTGATGCCTCCCCCAGGGCAAGTAGAGCACACCAGGTGGGCGGAGTCAGGCAGAAAGACACGCCCACCGAGGAGACTACTGTCCTGGGGCAGGAAGTTCAAGCAGACAAAGTTTAGAGTTGACAGTGTCAGGAGGTGAAAAAGGAGAGAGACTGTCAGGGACCCGGGTAAGAGCCTGGGCCCCTTAGAGAACGTCAGGCAGGCAGGCAGTGGTGGCCGTCTGCAGGAGTACCGGTACAGCAACCGGCGGAACCGTACAGACCGGGCCTGGGTTGTGGCCCGCCGGTCCCGAATCGGGGAGTCAAACGTGTACCGGAGCACCAAGAAGAAGGGTACTCAGACCCCGTCCTAGCTTAGAAGCCACTGAGTATAGGCGAATTGACTGATTGCTGGTCGGACCTCACGGGTTCATCCACACCCAAAGTCCCAAAAGAAGGCAAAAGCCCACCGAGTCCGGGTAACCGCCACCGCCAAGGGCCAAACACTCGACGGGCCAACGCCTGCGGGCAACCGAGGGCTCCTCCGGCAGCTCAACGCCGGGAAGCGGGCTACCACTGCTTAGGCAGGGGGGCCGAAACACAAACATCCAGAGGTGCACGGGAAAAGGGGCCACCATCAACACCACAGGGGACTTCAGCAGTCGGCCGCGGGGACTGACCACTACCGAACTTTGGTTTACCAGTGACTCAGTGTGAATTAATCGTGAGTACACCAGTGTCATCCGGGCACGACACACTACACCGTGGCACGGCGCCCTGCACCCCGACAACAAAAAACACCAACCCTTACAGTCCCCCACTGGGCCCCGGGACACACCGCCCCTACCCACGGAGGGGCTAACATCTCGGCTGCGGCCGCAACACCGATCCCGGACGAGCCCGCCATTACTTCAGCCACAGCGGTGGTGCTTCTCCCGTCACTACGACGCGTGGGTGGCGTCATGACCCGTTACACGACCACCATCCTCCCACTGCCTACTCCCCTTTAACAAGAGTGACGTGGCCCCCGGTCCGGAGGCGCTCGTGCCACCGACAATCCGAGCCCGGACCTCGAGCGGCTCGGCCCGAGCAAGCGGAGGAAGCAGCCGGGCCCCTCTCAGGGCGGTACAAGGGCATCATGTAAGGGCATAATACTGTGTGGGGGCATCATATGGGGCATAATACTGTGGGGGCATCATGTAAGGACATAATACTGTGTGGGGGAATCATATGGGGCATAATACTGTGTGAGGGCATCATGTAAGGGCATAATACTGTGTGGGGGCATCATATGGGGGCATAATACTGTGTGGGCGCATTATATGGAAACATAATACTGTGTGGGGGCATCATGTGGGGTCATAATATTGTGTGGGGCATGATATGGGGCATAATACTGTTTGGGGACATCATGTGAGGACATAATAACATGTTGGGTCATCATGTGGGGCTTAATACTGTGTGAGTGCATCATATAGTGGCAAAGTACTATGTGCGGGCAGCATATGGGGGCATAATACTGTGTGGGGGCATCATAAAGGGAATAATACTGTGTGGTGGCAATGAGAGTCCATGTCGTCACAGTGGCATCATATGAAAGTATAATCTTCACTCCATCTCACTTATTCCAGCTATCTGATCTACTTATCACTATAAATTACATCACGCTTTCCCCTGTACCAGAAGTACGCTGCCTTAGAGTAACCCGTGACAATGCTCTGTCCTTTAAACCGCACATCCAAGCTCTTACCATCTCCTGTTGCCAGCAGCAAAAAAATATGTCCAGAATCCGTCCTTTCATCCCTTTCATCAACCCTCAATCTCATAAAATGTTAGTAGTGCCCTCATCATCTCCCGCCTCAACTACTTCCACATCCTCCTTTGTGGTCTTCCTGCTAATACTCTCCCATCTCTCCACACCCTTAATTCTGCTGCCCGACTATTCCATTTCTCTCCTCTCTACTCCTCAGCTTCTCCCCTCTGCAAATCCCTTCATAGGCTCCCAACCCACCGATGAATCCGATTTAAACTACTTAGGCTACTTTCACACATCCGGTTTGAGCCCTGCGGCTCAATCCGGCTGTGAAAACTATGCAACGGATGCGGTGAAAACACCGCATCCTTTGCATAAGTTTTTACATGCGGCCGGTCCGTTTTTTTCCGGTTGCGGCATGCTACTGAGCATGCGCAGTGGAAAATACCGCATGCGGCGACCGGATGCGGTTTTTTTCCGCATTGCGCCGCATCCGGCCTCCATAGGGATGCATTGAAAAATGCGCCGCAGCGGCCGGATGCGGCGCGATGCGGTGTTTTTTGCCGGAGCAAAAAACGTTGCAGGTTACGTTCGATCCGGCCGCCGCATCGGCTAAATCTGCCGCATGCGGCAAAAACCGGACCGAACGCAAGCCCCTACGGCACAATGCGGCACTAATGTAAGTCAATGCAAAAAAACCCGCAATCGGCGTTACAAAAGCCGGTTGCGGTTTTTCTGCAGAACGCCGTATTGTGCCGCAGAGCAAAAATCCGGATGTGTGAAAGTACCCTAACACTGACCTACAAAGTTGTCAATAATCTGTCTAATCCGCATATCTCTGAACTGATCTCCAGATATCTTCCCACACGTAATCTCCGGTCGTAGACTTCCATCTCTCCACAAAACTTGTATGTTTCTCACTCAATCGCTTCCAAGACTTCTTCTAAATATCCTCCATCCTCTGGAATTCTGTGCCCCAACAATATATGAAGCATAATACTATATGGGGGCATCATAAGGAGCATAATACTGTAAGGAGGCATCATATGGCGGCATGATAAAGTGTGGGGGCATCCTATGGGGGCATAATACTATGTGGAGACATCATAGGGGGGGGGGTGATTCTGTGTGTGCGCACCATATGGGGGTATAATACTTTGTAGAGGCATGATACTGTAGCAGCAGCCCAAGCCCCAGCACAGCTGCCCCAGCATGGCAGCACAGCCTCTGCCGCAGCCCGAGCCCCAACCTCCGCTGCAGCTCTAGTCTTTGCTGCAGCCCCAGCCTCCGCCGCTGCACTAGCACAGTTTCTGGGACACCCACCGCTCCTGCCTCCTGTGACTTCGCTCCACCACCACTGGTAAGACACCACCGGATTATAAGACGGACCCCATTTTTTTTTCACCTTTTTTTGCTCTGAATTTGTTACATACAGAGCAAGTTTTTTAACTGCAGGTGAGGTTACACATAGGTTAGGGACCCCAAAAATAGAGATTACCTTGGCGTTTGGTTTTGGGGCTCCTTTGCATTGATCAATACAATGGCTAAACATCTCTCATTTCTATTATTCATAGCAGTTATGCACATTCCATTTTCATGTTTTTCACTTTTTTCAGATAGTTCATTATATTTTTCAGTCTAGTATTCCCATAGCAGTTCTGCTTTTCATTATTTCCCCATACATTGTGACTGGTGTGCAACTCTTTATCCTTTTGTTTAGTTGTATATTTTTGAGTCTTGCACCCTGTTCACACCATGGAGTTCCAGACGTACATTCTTTAATTTACAAACTTGTACTGACCTGAGGCATGACCCACACATCAGTTTTACCATATAGTGAACAAGGTGAAAAAAATATCCCAAAAACTATTGTGCGTTTGCACTTTTTTTGCAGTTTTTCTGCACTTGAATTTGTTTTGCTGTTTTCCAGTACACCATATGGTAAAACTCATGGTTTCATTTAAAAGTACAACTCGTCCCGCAAAAAACAAGCTCTTATATGGCAAGATTGACGGAAAAATAAAAACTTACGGCTCTCGGAAGAAGGGGGAAAAACACATAAATCGCCCGGGGGTGAAGGGGTTAAAAGCTGATTTATACAGTACCAGCAAAAGCTAGGAGATTTCAGAAATCTAATGCAGTCCATTTTTTTTTTCCCGACTGAAATGGAAAACTGGAGCGTTTTTTAAATTAGCAGCATGTCAATTCTTTGAGAGTTTCTGCAGCATTTTTTTTTTCAAAATCGAAAGCAAAGAGAAAGTACAAAAATGCAACAAAAACATTACGTGTGAACATAGCCTAAGGGGTGGAGAAAGCATTATTTCGTCTTCACTTTTTTAATTTGCCATATATATATATATATATATATATATATATATGTATATATATATTAGTACAGACCAAAAGTTTGGACACACCTTCTCATTCAAAGAGTTTTCTTTATTTTCAGGACCTGAAAATTGTAGATTCATATTGAAGGCATCAAAACCATGAATTAACGCATGTGGCATGAAATACTTAAAAAAGTGTGAAACAACTGAAAATATGTCTTATATTCTAGGTTCTACAAAGTAGCCACCTTTTGCTTTGATGACTGCGTTGCACACTCTTGGCATTCTCTTGATGAGCTTCTAGAGGTAGTCACCGGAAATGGTTTTACAATAGTCTTGATGGAGTTCCCAGAGACGCTTAGCCATTGTTGGCTCTTTTGCCTTCACTCTGCGGTCCAGCTCACCCCAAACCATCTCGATTGGGTTTAGGTCTGGTGACTGTGGAGACCAGATCATCTGGTGTAGCACCCCATCACTCTCCTTCTTAGTCAAATAGCCCTTACACAGCCTGGAGGTGTGTTTGGGGTCATTGTCCTGTTGAAAAATGAATGATGGTCCAACTAAACACAAACCGGATGGAATAGCACGCCGCTGCAAGATGCTGTGGTAGCCATGGGGATTCAGTATACCTCCAATTTTGAATAAATCCCCAACAGTGTCACCAGCAAAGCCCCCCCACACCATCACACCTCCTCCTCCTTGCTTCACGGTGGTGACCAGCCATGTAGAGTCCACCCGTTCACCTTTTCTACAAAGACACGGTGGTTGGATCCAAAGATCTCAAATTTGGACTCATCAGACCAAAGCACAGATTTCCACTGGTCTAATGTCCATTCCTTGTGTTCTTTAGCCCAAACAAGTCTCTTCTGCTTGTTGCCTGTCCATAGCAGTGGTTTCCTAGCAGCTATTTTACCATGAAGGCTGCTGCACAAAGTCTCCTCTTAACAGTTGTTCTAGAGATGAGAAGGTGTGTCCAAACTTTTGGTCTGTTCTGTATATATATCTCCTAACATTTTTTCCTGTAAAATCCACATTATAATCGGTTTTGTATCTTTTATTATCACTCCGTAAAAGTGGTGTAATATCCGACATCATTTTTCCCAGCAGCGACCTGGGAGTCAGAGATGCATCTTCCCCATGGTGTTCCCATTACATTTCAGGGCTGTTTCTATCCATTTCAGCGATTTTACTGCCCCCTAGACCTCCTGGAAGGGTCTACCAGAAAAATCCTCGAGTTTCCCATTAACTTCCATTATACTCATTACACAAATGGAGCCTTCCCGAGAGTCCGACCGGCTCGATTCGAGGACCGAGCACTTGAGCATTTTAGCGCTCGCTCATCACTAATTGTCACTTTTTTAAGGGGTTAAAAGCTATACCGGTGAATGACAAAATTCCGAAAGCCATTACTGCCCTCTAGTGGACGACATATATAACTGCTGCTGCCAATGTTTGCCAAATATATTATGCAATGTGCAATATTATGACGATTTTGGTAAAATGTGTGCCGTATTTCACAACTTAAATTGATTTTGCATTTTTAGGAATGGTTAGTCGCATTCCTAGCAGGAACGGGCAGCATTATATATTCGTGACCATGACTCAGATGACGTCCCTGTACTCTGATGGCTTATACTCCTTTCCCTTCTTCCAGAGCTGCTGCTGTTATTGTAATTAATAACTTTTAGACTCAAAATTCCTACAAATTTCCCATCCAAATCTCGGTGCACCTGACCGGTCGGACATCTGCTCGCCTCCGAGTGCCCGCTGTGTGAGTATCAAGCCTCACTAAAGTCATCTGTGTGTTTAGGAAGGCTGGCCACAGGGGCCCGGCTGACGTCAATCACTAACATTGGATAATAGGGGTGTTGCTGACCTATATTTTACCGTGAAATTGCCTCTCCTAATATTGCTGCAGCAGTTCTATTTATTTTCCACTAGGGGGCAATCACGGCTTATGGAACGTTGACTGTCACGGATAAAAAAAATCAAATAAGTTGTCACTTAGTATAGACGTTGCCTTGTGTCTCCATGGGTCATTGAGGCCATGACACCAATACCTGTTCTTCTCAGTTCCTTATGTCCCATTGTCCCACATACAGAGGGACATTCACAGATTTGGGAGATTGTCTCGCTGTCCCGGGAGGTCGGGGTAGGACCCGGTTTCCTGAAGACACAGGTACAGTTAATATCAAAGGTAGAGCTGGGAACTACCAACGCCGGCCCTGACTGTAACTAGGGCTTATTTCAAGCATACTCCAAAAATCCTGTAAAATCACGCTAGGGCTTATTTTCTGGGTAGGTCTTATTTTCAGAGAAACCCGGTATAAGCACCTAGCCTGCTCCACCATCCAGCCTGTGCGTGTCCAAACCATTGCCTGTGGCTTAGGGCAGGATAGATGTCCCATCTCCACCGTAGTCCGCTCCTGCGACTTCTGCTTCAGTCCCCAGGTGCCGCCATATTCCCGCCGTGGGCAGTGCTGGTGATAGGAGAGGAGTCAGTGCCAGTGGCTCTGGTGGGCGCAGGCTCCGCTCATCCACTAAGCTGGGTTTCACTAGGACCTGCAGTACCACTGGCTGACTGTGGTGGTGTGTGCCTTCCAGCTGAGGTTTCCACCTTTTCAGCCACAGCCAATGGGAAGGCACCACACCCTGCTTATTCCTCCTCTAGTCTGCTGGTCGCCGCCAGATATAGTCTTGTGGCACTACTGCTGATTCGCTAGTTCACACCCTGGTCTGTATTATTGATCCCTGAGTTTTGACCTCTGCCTGCTCACTGACTACTCTCCTGCCTGCCGTTTTTGTACCTCGCTGCCCTCTCCGGTTTTGACCTCTTCCTGCTCACTGACTCCTGGTGTTGACCCTGCCCGATGACCATTCTTCTCTGGATTGCAGCCTTTCATAGGCAGCGACCTCCTGGTAGTAAATCCAGATCCCTGTGTAAAGTGTCAGGGAGGGACTGTCATGGACGAGGGTCTTTGCAGAGGTCCTCAACCCACCCTTGCACAGTACAGACACGGAGGGCAGAGTGGAGTAGGTGTTATGTGGTGCAGAGGTGGTACCTTTTGTCAGCTGCTGTCGTTCACTCTCTGGGTCCTGTTCACTCCCATGGGCTTCAGGCCCCATGCGTTCAGTAAAGAGTCGGACACAGGGTACAGCTTGAACGGTTTTACTGCACAATAGTCCAACAGCCATTTTCCATCTTTTTAGTACATCAACATCGTCATCCTCATCTTTCAGACACTTCAGTTCCAACAACCGGCTCAGTCTTGCGGGGACAGCCATGATGGGATGACTCACCCTCCCTCTTCAGACCCACTCTCCCAGCATGGTGGTGGGATACTCGGCTAACGGACACGTAGACCACTTGCCTTACTGCCGCAACTGCTTTCCCTCAGGTTCCGACAGATGACGCCTCAGATAGGAGCACCCCTGGACTTAGGCCCCGCTGCAATAGAGCCCTTTCTGTCACTTTGCTCTTCTCTCTTTCTTTCTTTCCTGTTCCTGTAGCAGGTACCAGGATATGATGAAGGTTTGGGCTTCCTTCACTCCTTAGGTCCTGTCCCTGTCACCTCCACCTTCCTGTGCTCTACTCTGCACTTCTGTCCCTCCGGGACTCTTTCTAGTTCCTTACACTTGCACAGCGTCTCCCTATATCTCCTCCTGTGCTGATTTGCCATCCTTACAATTAAGGGGCACTTTGCACACTACGACATCGCAAGCCGATGCTTGCGATGCCGAGCGTGATAGTCCCTGCCCCCGTCGCAGCTGCGATATCATGGTGATAGCTGCCGTAGCGAACATTATCGCTACGCCAGCTTCACATGCACTTACCTGCCCTGCGACGTCGCTCTGGCCGGCGACCCGCCTCCTTCCTAAGGGGGCGGGTCGTGCAGCGCCACAGTGACGTCACACGGCAGGCAGCCAATAGAAGCGGAGGGGCGGAGATGAGTGGGACGTAAACATCCCGCCCACCTCCGTCCTTCCACATAGCCGGCGTGAGCTGCAGGACGCAGGTAAGGAGATGTTCCTCGCTCCTGCGGCTTCATACACAGCGATGTGTGCTGCCGCAAGAACGAGGAACAACATCGTAACATCGGGTCATTTCCAAATTATGGAAATAACCGACACTACACCGATGATACGATTACGACGATTTTGCGCTCGTTAATTGTATCATAAAGGCTTTACACACTACGATGTCGACAGCAACGGATGTGCGTCACTTTCAATTTGACCCCACCGACATCGCACCTGCGATGTCGTAGTGTGCAAAGTGCCCCTAACTCCCTGCTGCCCTGTCATCGCCCAGTCTATCCCTTCTCTCTGAGGGACCCGGGACCCATGACCTCCAGTGGTAGCCGGCTGTATTACACAGGGGGAGGAATGAAAACACACATTAAGCACACATTAAGACAATGCATCCTGCACCATTAGTCACCAACGGGGATGTGGGGGCGGTAGAGTTCTGGTCACCCTCTAACACCTGTACAGGGATTAAAGGATCTTGGGGTCCTCCTAGTCTGTCCGTGACAGCCATCTTGAGTCAGTGGTCCCTCGGCAGACGTCACAATAGAGCTCTCAGTATCTTGTGTGACGGCACCAAATCTGCAGAGTTTAGCAGCATACTGTATTAAGACGACAACGTTTTGGTGAAGTTTTCATGAATTCACATCCACTTTGCTTGGACAGTTAGGTTGTGTTCACACACAGAGTAAATGCTGCATTTTTCTGCTCAGACATCCTGCTGTGCCCCAGAGGAACTAGTAAAACAGCATGCTCAATCACAGCGCCAGCAGCAGCATCAATACTAACAGGAGAAGCAGGGGTCCACCCTTCTGCACCCATATGATTATGCTGAAACGGGCCCCTTTCCTTACCTGTCAGTGTTGATGTTGTTGCTGGTCATATTTATGGAGACGCACTGTGCTGTGGTGAGTAAAGGCCGCTTTACACGCGGCGATTTATCGTGCAATCGCATGTGCGATCGCACCCGCCCCCATCGTTTGTGCAACACGGGCAATTTGTTGCGCGTGTCGCACAAAGTCGGAAACCCCCGTCACACGTACTTACTTTCCAAACTACGACGCTGTGGGCGGCGAACATCCTCTTCCTGAAGGGGGAGGGACGTTCGGCGTCACAGCGACGTCACACGGCAGGCGGCCAATAGAAGCGGAGGGGTGGAGATGAGTGGGACGTAACATCCCGCCCACCTCCTTCCTTCCGCATTGCAGGTAAGCTGCAGTTCATCATTCCCGGGGTGTCACACGGTGCGATGTGTGCTGCCTCGGGAACAATGAACAACCGGAGCACAGAAGGACGTTCGATTTTTTGAAAATTAGCGACGTGTCAACAAGCAACGATAAGGTGAGTAATTTTGCTCGATCACAGTCGCTCGTAGCTGTCACACACTATGATATGTCAAACGATGCCGGATGTGTGTCACTAACGACGTGACCCCGACAACATATCGTGAGATATATCGTAGCGTGTAACGGGCCCTTAAGTCACTCCCACTGATAATTTCTCCACAGTGGCATAACTAGAGTCTGATGGGCTCTGGTGCAAAGTTTGAGCCGGGGCCCCCTACATGTAGGTCAGATGTATGGGCCATTGTAGCATCCTAAATCTATAAAGACAGAGTTTCCCCACTTCTCTTAATTGTGTAGTACAAACCCCTATCCTGTACTAATGTCTCCCATCCTTGGCCACTTCCTGGTAAATATGTCCCCCATCCTTGTATATGACCTCACCATATCCTGGAATATATAGCCCCACCCTGGTATATATGTCCCCATCATGGCTCCATCCTGGTATATATGTCCTCATCATGGCCCATCCTTTCATATATGACCTCATCCTGGTATATGTGTCTCCATCATGGCCCTATCCTGGTATAAGTCCCCATCAAGACCACATCCTGGTGCATGATCCCATCATAGCTATATCCTTATATATGTTTCCTCATCATGGCCCATCCTTTCATATATGACCTCATCCTGGTATATGTGTCTCCATCATGGCCCCATCCTGGTATAAGTCCCCATCAAGACCACATCCTGGTGCATGATCCCATCATAGCTATATCCTTATATATATTTCCTCATCATGGCCCATCCTTGTATATGTTCACATCCTGGCATCATACTGGTATATGTCGACATCCTGGCCCCATCCTGGTGTATATTTGCCTGCATCCTGGTATATATATCCCCCCATCTTGGTATAGATGTCCCCATAATGGCTTTATCCTGGTATATATGTTACCAAAATTGCCCCATCCTGGTATACATGTCCCCATATTGGCTAAAGCTTAGTATACATATCCCCATAATGGCTCCAGTTGCTTTTATGTCCCCATCCTGGCCACGTCCTGGAAAATATTATATCCCCGAGCACCGCACACAGTAAACAAATTAAACGATTATACTCACCTTCTCCCGGCTCCCCTGGTGTCCTCCTCTGATGATACCATGCCGCAACGACACTGTCATGCATAGTGTGCCCACTTATAACACAGTCATTTGCCGGGTGCTGACATATTCTCTGCTCCCCATGCCCTGGATTATGGACGTGGAGAGCAGTGAATATTCATAGCCTTAATTGGCAACCGACACATCATAGTGCAGGGACCTGACGGGTCTCTGTGCTGCAATGTATTACAGCTGAAACAGGTGCTGGGGTCGGCAGGCCCTCTGTAGCTGCGGGCTCAATTGTGATTGCTGCGACAGCGATTGTCATGCCTCCGCCATCAGGGAATGACCCTGCAGACACTTACCACAGTTTCCTTCACCGCCGACTGCTGAGGAATTCCTCATAAAAAAGCTGTGATGCAAAAGTGACAGCAACATCTCTCAAACTGCTCCACATCTTTAGTCCACACGGCTTCTGACCTTGCAGGCTTGTTCACAGAAACAAGATATTAACAGGGGGTGGTGATAGAAGCAGGGTGAGTGACAGTAGCACTGCTCCCTGACAACAATTAATTGCAGGGTAGTAATAGAAGCTGTGGTCCCGCACTGCTGTCACTCACCCTGCTTCTATCACCCCCTCCTGACGACGTCTTGTTTCATTCCGGAAAAGGAAGCAGTCGTCATGCTAGGTACGGGGAAGTACCAAGCGAGCCGCGAAAGGCAAGGGAAGGGGACCCTTGTGTCTAGGGTAGGGGGAGATGGTGACCCCTGACCAAACCTACTGCTGGTGCCTGCTGACCCTCACCACCCTAGATAGGTTCCGCACCTATGCGCCGAGCTGGATACCTGACCCTAGATATAATTAAAGCTGGGCCCTAAATAGGGAATAGGTGGGATGAGCTCTTCATCAACCCAACTAAACACTATAGAAGACACAAGGAGGACACACAGGGGGAAAATGCATGAACTACTTATCCACAGATGACACAGGTAGTTCAGCAAGCTTCAGCAACGATACCACAGAGGAGTACAAGCCACCTGCTTGCAACCAGAGCTAGAATGAACTGAATAATGTCATCAGCACCAGTCCAGGGAAGAAGGGAGAATACTGATAATAAGTAGCTGGGAGGAGGTCGACCACCTGCTGGTCCCAGCAGCCTGATGACGACCCGATTTGCTTAGTTTCGCACAACGTTTGTGCTTTGGTTTGTTTTTCTGGTGCTATGTTCTCTTGAGATTCATGGACAGATATTCTGACATTTTACTTTAGAAATTACTGGTATAATTCAGAGTTTTATGGGACCGAATTATAAAGACTGGTGTTGAAGGGTTTTCAGGAGTACGATGCAATGAATTCATTAAGACGCGCATCTCACTTAATGGATTCAACGGATGGTATTAATGGTGTGCGACCTGTTAGAAACGCTACTCCGGTCATAGAATGGAGTAGCATTGCTGATGTAAGAAACGCTGGCAGTTTTGCTGAATTTGGCAGGATTAACTACACCCCATCCTGGATTATCTCCAGCTCTTCCCATTTTGGCTGCGCTGCTTCAAGCGCTAATGTGAAAATGCAACTCTGCGTTACGCAAAAAAAATTGTGACTTTTCAAAGCACTCTATGCCAGCCTAAAAGCATTGATTAATTGGGGCAATTGTTTCATCAACGTTGGCAAACTGCCCTGGCTAGCCATCCACAGCAAAACAAGCCACAATGATAGGAGGCTTTCATGCTGTTGTAAGGGGGTGGATTATGCCCGTATGCTCCTGTGCGTAAGTCATCAACCACGTCATAGTAAAAGAGTGTGAACTGTCCATGTATATACTGATATGTGGAGTATAAAATGATGACAATAATAATATTTGTAGATTGAAAGCTCTCACGAGCAGGGTTGTGTTTTTTCCCTACTGTAGGTATTGTATTTTCTATAACTGTTACTTGCTTGTATATGATCCTCCTGAATTGTAAAGCGCTGCGGAATATGTAGGCGCTAAAGAAATAAAGATTATTATTATGATTATTATCATTACTAGAAGGTGGCCCGATTCTACGCATCGGGTATTCTAGAATTTACGTATTGTGTAGTTCATGTATGATTTTTGTTATATATATATATATAGATGTTGTTGTGTGTAGTTACCAAGTGTTTGTGTAGGGGCTGTACATGTTCTGGGTGTTGTCTGGGTGTGGCGGGGGGTGAGAGCGGTGTTGTATGTGTGTTGCGTTGTTTGTGGAGCGCTGTGTGTCTGTAGCGTTGTGTGTGTATGTGTTGCGCGGTTTGTGTGGGTGTGGTGTGTTTTGGGGGAGGTATGTTTTGTGCAATGTGTGTGTTGTGCGGTATGTGCGTATATTTATGTATGCCGCGGTGTTTGTGTGTTGGGTGTTGTGTGTGTGCAGCGTTGTCGGTGTGTGTGGGTGTCTGTGTAGGGCGGTGTTTGTGGTTCCCAGTGTGTGTGTGGTGTGTTGTGTGTGTGGTGTGTTGTGTGTGTGTGTGTGTTGGGGGGAGGTGTGCACCTCCCATCGTGCTCCATCCCCCATGCTGCGCATCCCCCATCGTGCTCCATCCGCCATGCTGCGCACTCCCAAACGTGCTCCATCCGCCATGCTGCGCACTCCCAAAGTGCTCCATCCGCCATGCTGCGCACTCCCAAACGTGCTCCATCCACCATGCTGCGCACTCCCAAACGTGCTCCATCCGCCATGCTGCGCACGCCGAAACATGCTCCATCCGCCATGCTGCGCACCCCAAACGTGGTCCATCCGCCATGCTGCGCAGTCCCAAACGTGCTCCATCCGCCATGCTGCACACTCCCAAACGTGCTCCATCCCCCATGCTGCGCACCCCCCATCGTGCTCCATCCCCCATGCTGCACCAGCATCAGCCTCTCTACCCGCAGCATCAGCCTCTCTCCTCCCAGCATCAGCCTCTCTCCTCCCAGCATCAGCCTCTCTCCTCCCAGCATCAGCCTCTCTCCTCCCAGCATCAGCCTCTCTGTCCCCAGCATCAGCTTCTCTCCTCCCAGCCTCAGCCTCCCCCAGCATCAGCCTCTCTCCTCCCAGTCTCCCCCTCCCAGCCTCCCCCAGCATCAGCCTCTCTCCTCCTAGCCTCCCTCCTCCCAGCCTTCCCCAGGATCAGCCTCTCTCCTCCCAGCCTCCCTCTTCCCAACCTTCCCCAGCATCAGCCTCCACCTCCCAGCCTCCCTCAGCATCAGCCTCCCCCAGCATCAGCCTCTCTCCTTCCAGCCTCCCCCAGCATCAGCCTCCCCCAGCATCAGCCTCTCTCCTTCCAGCATCAGCCTCCCCCAGCTCAGCCTCTCTCCTCCCAGCCTCCCTCCTCCCAGCCTCCCCCAGCATCAGCCTCCCCCTCCCAGCTTCCCCCAGCATCAGCCTTTCTCCTTCCAGCCTCCCCCAGCATCAGCCTCCCCCAGCATCAGCCTCCGCCTCCCAGCCTCCCCCAGCATCAGCCTCCGCCTCCCAGCCTCCCCCAGCATCAGCCTCTCTCCTCCCAGCCTCCCCCAGCATCAGCCTCTCTCCTCCCAGCCTTCCCTAGCATCAGCCTCCCCCTCCCAGCCTCCCCCAACATCAGCCTCCCCCAGCATCAGCCTCTGTCCTTCCAGCCTCCCCCAGCATCAGCCTCTCTTTTCCCAGCATCAGCCTCCCCCTCCCAGCCTCCCCCAGCATCAGCCTCCCCCAGCATCAGCCTCTCTCCTTCCAGCCTCCCCCAGCATCAGCCTCCCCCAGCATCAGCCTCTCTCATCCCAGCCACCCCCAGCATCAGCCTCCCCCAGCATCAGCCTCTCTCCTCCCAGCCTCCCCCAGCATCAGCCTCCCCCAGCATCAGCCTCTCTCATCCCAGCCACCCCCAGCATCAGCCTCCCCCAGCATCAGCCTCTCTCCTCCCAGCCTCCCCCAGCATCAGCCTCCCCCAGCATCAGCCTACACCCTCCCAGCCTCCCCCAACATCAGCCTCCCCCAGCATCAGCCTCTCTCCTTCCAGCCTCCCCCAGCATCAGCCTCCCCCAGCATCAGTCTCTCTCATCCCAGCCACCCCCAGCATCAGCCTCCCCCAGCATCAGCCTCTCCCCTCCCAGCCTCCCCCAGCATCAGCCTCCCCCAGCATCAGCCTACACCCTCCCAGTCTCCCCAAACATCAGCCTCCCCCAGCATCAGCCTCCCCCAGCATCAGCCTCTCTCATCCCAGCCACCCCCAGCATCAGCCTCCCTCAGTATCAGCCTCTCTCCTCCCAGCCTCCCCCAGCATCAGCCTCCCCCAGCATCAGCCTACACCCTCCCAGCCTCCCCCAACATCAGCCTCCCCCAGCATCAGCCTCCCCCAGCATCAGCCTCCCCCTCCCAGCCTTCCCCAGGATCAGCCTCTCTCCTCCCAGCCTCCTCCAGCACGCCGTGCTCCTCTGCCGACACTCACAGATCCGATCGCATACACTCACACACACACACACCCACCCGATCGCATACACTCACACCCACCCGATCGCATACACTCACACCCACCCGATCGCATACTCACACACACACGATCGCATACACTCACACACACCCGATCGCATACATTCACACACACCCGATCGCATACACTCACACACACCCGATCGCATACACTCACACACACCCGATCGCATACACTCACACACATCCGATCGCATACACTCACACACACACACACACACTGACGATATTGCACATACGCGCTCACACTCACAACATCCGGAGATACCACATGCATCTGGCCATGTGATCCTCCGGCAGGTCCTGGAAGCTCACTGCAGCACAGTATCGCCGCCGAGAAGCAAGCGATATCTCCGGATGCTGTGAGTGTGTGGATGCGATCTGATGTGTGTGTGAGGTGTGTGTGAGTGTGATCTGATGTGTGTGAGTGGGATCTGATGTGTGTGAGTGGGATCTGATGTGTGTGTGTGTCTGTTGTTATGTGTGTGCGTGTGGATTTTCCGCCGCTGCAGGACCTTGATGCGCTGGTAACTATGCTACCATGGTTACCAGCGCATCCCGTCCCCCACTTGCACGGGAGCCCACACCAGCATACGGCGGCAAACCCCAGCAATGCGAGGGTTTGTGTCGGCTGGGTTGGCGGCGTATGCTGGTGTGGGCTCCCGGGGGTACAGTACTCACCTGGGAGTCGTGTCTCTGTGTCAGTTCGGGGGATGCGTGCGGGGGGCGGGGCCAGAGCGAGCGTGCATTGCGTGAGGGGGGCGGGGCGTGGCCGAGTTGCCAATACGTGCAGGGTGCCGGGGCGAGAGGCCAATCCGTGTGGGGGGCGGAGCCTGTGCGAGCGGCCGGCCAATCCGTGTGGGGGGGGGAGCCAGGGCGAGCGACCAATCCGTGCGGGGGGGGGCGGGGCCATGGCGAGGCCAGCGGCCAATCCGGTTTGTGTCACCGTAAGGACACAATTTTGGAGCAAGACAGACAGACAGACAGACAGACAGAATAAGGCAATTATATATATAGATTATTATTTGTGGGAAATATTGCCATCTAGGGGCCAGTTTAGGTAGTGCTTGTGAGAAACATGAGAAAATGTTAAGATGTGGGAGTAGCCCAAAGGGGAGGAGGTAGTTCCTGTGTGTAGAGGAGTGACTCCATCTTAGGACTCCGTCACACTCACACGTGGGCCTATGTAATCCTAATATTTTGGACACACGTAAGTATTTCGGAATGGAACGTGTGTCCGTGAGTTCCATACACTGATGTCGCGTGCGGGGAGAGGACGCTGCGCTCACCCACTGCTCGGGTCCGGCTGATGCTGCTGCTCTCTCGGTCGGTGGCTCGAGCGGTGGGCCGGATCCCGGGGACTCGAGCGGCGCTCCTCGCCCGTGAGTGAAAGGGGGGGGGGATGGTTTTGGGGATTTATTGTCCGTGACGCCACCCACGGTTGTGGTGAGGTGGTGACACCACCGCTGCTCTGGACGGGGATCCCGGGAGCGATGGCAGGGAGCAGCTTGGATGTTGTTCTTCCCCTCCGTGGGTAGGGGGGTTGGTTGTCCCGGGGCCCGGTGAGGGAGGAATGGCAGGTGGGTTACGGGGCCTGGTGAGGTGCAGGGTCGCGGGGGCAGCGCGGTGCCGCACGGCACGGTGGTACTTACTCAGCCAATGATGAATGTAAAGTCTCCAGTAAAACAAACAGCTGGATGGACAGGTCCCACAGACGGCTGCGGTGGTTCTTCTCCCGGTAGGTTGACGGTGACTGCCTTTCCCTGCACCTATGTTAAGTTCTCGGTTCTGGTGGCTTCCCACCGGTAACCCGCTCCCCAGCTTGGATGGATGCTGAGGGAGCCCCTTTTGCCCGCAGGCTCTGGGCCTGGGAACTGTAGCCTTGGCGGTGACTGTATTTCCCTTCACGGTTTGAGCGGTTGCCTTCAATCGGGTCTTGGCTGCTGGGAAACCCTGGAGGTTCCCTTCGCTAACGGATTTGACCGGTTTTACGGCAACTCCAAGCCTGGTCGGGGTCCGTAGGCCCTGCCGAATGGTGCTGGCTTCTCTTCGCTCCCCGATCCGGTACCGGCGGGCCACCGCCTGTCCCCGGTCCTTACGGTTCACGTTAATCAGCCTCGCCTGCAGACGGTCACCACCGTCTGCCAACCTTGCTGTATGTGCCCGGGCCACGCACCCGGACACGGTCAGTCTCCTCTACTGCCACTTCACTCTTCAACTCCCTAACTCATCTGACTTCCTTTTCCCGCCTCCAAGACTGTGAACTCCTCGGTGGGTGGGGCCAACCGCCTGGCTCCACCCCCTGGTGTGGACATCAGCCCCTGGAGGAAAGCAACAAGGATTTTTGTCTGACTTCGGTGTGCCTAGCCGGGGTGTGGGGTGTGTTGTTGCAGTACCTGTGACGTCCTGGCTTGTCCAGGGCGCCACACTGACATGTCAGTGTTTCTCCGGCAGCACGGGTGTCTCACGGCCCGCACCCGTACCACATGGATTTAGTGTGGATGCGGGTCCGTGTGACACGCGCCGGAGAAACACACGTGTTAGGTTAAAAATTAAAAAAACACAAACTCACCTCCACGAGTCCTGCAGGCTCTGCCGCGGCTGTCCCCTGCATCCGTCCCCCAGTGAATTTGAACAACGCTTCTTCTTCACTGGGGGCCGGAAGCAGCGTCAGCGGGGTGTGGCCTGTGCCGGAAACTGTGACTCAGCACCGCAGACAGCTCCGGAAGAAGCAGGTAAGGCGGGGCTTTCCGTTCTCCATGTGTTATTACGTATAACACACGGAAAATACGTACGTGCAACAAAAAACGGCACACGGGGACAAAACCACCCCTTTAACACATACGTGACAAAAACGCTACATTTTGTCACGTAAGTGTGCCAGAGGCCTTAGATTGTTAGTTAGGGACTGATTGGTGAATAGATTGGACATGCAGGTTGCTCAATACCTTGGACTGCAGTTAATGGGTGCGAGGTATTCCAAAAAGTAGTCAATTGACAGACCGCATGAACCCTAACAAAGCAGCCAAAAAACACATGAGTGTGACCTCTGAAG
The DNA here is from genome assembly GCF_048569485.1 of Anomaloglossus baeobatrachus. Lineage (NCBI taxonomy): Eukaryota > Metazoa > Chordata > Amphibia > Anura > Aromobatidae > Anomaloglossus > Anomaloglossus baeobatrachus. The sequence goes on from NC_134354.1 coordinate 769,929,133, forward strand.
CTGGTTCGTGTCAGGAACGAGCAACCTCTACCACAGAAAGGTCTACTGGAGGACACTAAAGGTGGTGTCACACATAGCGACGCAGCAGCGATCACGACCAGCGATCTGACCTTATCAGGATCGCTGCTGCGTCGTTACATGGTCGCTGGTGAGCTGTCAAACAGGCAGATCTCACCAGCGACCAGTGACCAGCCCCCAGCCAGCAGCGACGCGTGGAAGCGTAACTAAGGTAAATATCGGGTAACCAAGGAAAGCACTTCTCTTGGTTACCCGATATTTACCTTAGTTACTAGCGTCCGCCGCTCTCACGCTGCCAGTGACGGCTCCCTGTTCCCTTCACTCCTAGCCACAGTACACATCGGGTTAATTACCCGATGTGTACTCCAGCTACGTGTGCAGGGAGCCGGCACTGGCAGCGTGAGAGCGGCGGACGCTAGTAACTAAGGTAAATATCGGGTAACCAAGCAAAGGGCTTCTTGGTTACCCGATGTTTACAGTGGTTTCAGCTTTCCGCAGCTGCCAGACACCGGCTCCCTGCTCCCTGCTCGCTTCAGTTCGTCGCTCTCTCGCTGTCATACACAGCGATGTGTGCGTCACAGCGGGAGAGCAACGAGTAAAAAATGAAGCAGGACATTCAGCAACGAGCGGCGACCTCACAGCAGGGGCCAGCTCGTTGCTGGATGTCACACACAGCGACAGCGACGGGACGTTGCTGCTACGTCACCGAAAATGGTGACTTAGCAGCGACGTCGTTGTCGTCGTCGCTATGTGTGACACCACCTTTAGCTTAGGCCTGGGCAAACTGGCCACCACGTCCGGTTGACGGTCATACTGCTTAGTGAGTGGGTCTAACTGTGAGCAGATACGCTCATCCAATGATTTTGATGTGAGGGACCGTGATGACAAGCTGGGTAGAGGAGAATGGACCTATAATGTTGGAGAGGCTTATGCCAGAGGGAACGGAGGAAGATTACGTGTGCCGTGTTAAGATAATGGCACCAGAGTGTCACTTTTAATCCCCCTGAAAATTGGATCTTGTGGAACAAAATCACTAGACTTTCCCCTCTCCAGCCCATCCTTAATGCAGAAGCCAGGGTCACCTATCTGGCTAACCGCTACTCGGATGCCTCTGCTCTGTGCCAGTCATTGCACTGGCTGCCCATATATCACAGGATCCAATTCACACTGCTTGTTCTCACCCACAAAGCCCTCCACAGTGCGGCACCCCCTACATCTCCACCCTCCTCTCTGTCTATCACCCCACCCGTTCTCTACGCTCTGCAAACCATCTTTGACTCAAGGCCGCTTTACACGCAAAGACATCGCTAACGAGATGTCGTTGGGGTCACGGAATTCGTGACGCACATCCAGCCTCGTTAGCAACGTGTAGCGAACAACTATGTTGAATAATCTTTGTTTTCAGATCATTTGAGAGTTGTTTTGAGGAGCCCATGATGCCACTCTTCATAGGAGATTCAAATAGGAGAACAACTTGCAAGTGGCCACCTTAAATACCTTTTCTCATGATTGGATACACCTGCCTATGAAGGTCAAAGCTCAATGAGGTTACAAAACCAATTTAGTGCTTTAGTAAGTCAGTAAAAAGTAGTTAGGAGTGTTCAAATCAAGAAATTGATAAGGGTGCCCATACTTTTGCACCGGTCAAATTTTGTTTAAATGTGGATTGCACATTTTCTGTTAGTACAATAAACCTCATTTCAATCCAGAAATATTACCAAGTCCATCAGTTATTAGATATATGAAACTGAAATAGCAAAAACCCAAATTGTTATAAAGAAAAAAGGTTATTAATAGGGGTGCCCAAACTTTTTCATATGACTGTATGTGCGTGTGAAGCTGCCGTAGCGATAATGTTCGCTACGGCAGCTATCACCAGATATCGTATGTACGACGGGGGGCGGGTGCTATCGCGCTCGACATTGCTAGCCAATGCTAGCGATGTCGCAGCGTGTAAAGCCCGCCTAAGACTTCTCCCAAGCTGCACCAATTCTCTGGAACAGCTTCAGACGCTCCTTAAAAACACATCTTTTTTGAGTAGCCTATCACCTTTGAATCAAAGTCAATTCATATATTTCCCCCACTATTTCTCAGTACATGACTCTCCTCAAACTCCACTGTACCCAAAGCATTACGAGGACTGGCTGGTGACCGGCTCATGCAGTCTTTATATATCCCCTCATTTTTTGGAAATGGCTGGACCGACATGGCAAATAAGGAGTTGAACCTTGTGTCATCCCCACCTCACCCCATTGTAGATTGTAAGCTCCTACGAGCAGGGTTGTCTTAATTTTTGCTGTAATTATTATATCTTCTATAACTGTTACTCGTTTGTATATGAACCTCTGAATTGTAACACGCTGCGGAATATGTAGGCGCTAAAGAAATAAAGATTATTATTATTATTACTACTTCAGCTTAGCTGCACTGATATTGAGAATGAAACTCCTGCCTCACTCCATCTAGTGTTCTGAATTGCCTCTATGCTTTACACTGCAGCTCTACTTTTTCATATTGAGTGCACAATCTGACCAGGAAGTCAGCGCCCTGAGAGCTCCATTCTATCAGACACATGACACATAGACGGTCAAAATGACAGTTGGATAATGGGAAAACGGGACTCCTAAGTTGTTTCTAAGCTATTCCTATTCTCAGGGATACTCCTAATGGTGGAGATGCCTGAGTCTCCTTCCTGACCCTGCTTCTGACCAGTCCTGATCTAATTCCCCTTTCACCCAGGGAGGGACAGGACAGGAGTTTGTTGAAACCGCAAGGTAAACACAGACAAGGGAAACCAAAACTCTGTCACACAGCACACACACACATGCACGCGCTCAAATGCACGCATACACACACACACACACACACACGATAAGATGATATGAGATTCAGGAGGAAAACAAGAGCAGGAAGGAAGGTACAAAGCAACAGGGGTAAACCCCACAACTGCTCCAAGCAATAAGCACAACTTTCACCAGTAAGTATGGGACACCACACCTCACAGACCAACATAGAATAAACTATAGCTGGCATGGGTAGAAGGATTCCTCCAGCATAAATAGGAGAAGAGAAGATGTGATTGGTTTCCCCACAACATGTGATTAAAGGAGCAAGCAGACCAGCAGAGATTAACTCTTTCTAGCCCGAGTCTGCCTGTGTTGATCCCAGACACCACAGAAACCAACGGGCGGAGTGTCAGAATCTGCAATCTGAACAGAGTCCAATGCCGCCATGACAGTTGGCGAAATTTGTGCAAAACTCTGTGTGACATAGACTGATGAGAATTAACAATATAGGGGTGATGAATAAGAGGGCTAAAATAGGGACGGCGAACACATTTATGACAGTACGTACTGATATAATCTGGTCTCCTCTCTGCAGCTCCCCGCTCAGATCTGCAGGTCCTCCTGCGAGGATAAAGGAGATGAATATTCCTTCTCCATCCTCTCCGCCCACGATATTAAAGCCCAGTCCTGTGGAGCCTTTGTGCAGAATGACTTTCCGAGGTTCCCTGTAAAAAGAACAGCAAAAAAATGACAAAAATTCCATTTTGTATCCCTTTAGTCTTCTATAGAGACACGCCCATCACACAGGGAAGAGTGAGTCCAAACTTCTCTGTCATATTTTGGGAGTTTGGGCCTTGATCAAATGATACAAAGGGAGCAATAGTGACCATAAGAAAGCTAATGTCCTGGTGGGCCTGTGTAGTAGTATCTGTGTGACAATGAAGGCAGAAACTCTAAGGGCATTTAAAGGGAAGGTCTCGTGTTTTTTTATTTTTGTATTAATAATAGTGATTATGAAATGAAGTATTTTTAATACAAAATTAAATTCACTTTTTATTTAGTTTTTATTTAATTCTTGTTTTACTGAAGCACTGGGGGCTGCCATCTTGGATCTGCTGTGTGTAACGACAGTTACTCACCTCCTTTATGGCAGCCCCCCTGTGCATTCACTGTGATGGTCGGACTCCGACCCTATACTTATTACAGAGACAGCGTCTGCTGTGAATGGCTGCTCACCCCCCCACCCCGCGTGTGCTCACCTCGGGCCTCCGCTGCTATGTACTGTGATCGCTGACAGGACAGGCTGCCAGGGGCACAGGTCTGAGGTGAGTGCATGCGGCTGGAAGCGGTGATCACGGCATGACACCTGTAGTGCAGTGCTGCTCAGGCTGCAGATCACCCCTCCTCACTGCATGTCACCTCGGACCAGGGAATCAGTCAGCGAGGCATAGGAAGACAGCCAGCATAGGGAAACAGCGGGGCATTGGGAAACAATCAGCAGGGCATAGGGAAACAGTCAGCGGGGCATAGGGAAACAGTATCGGGGCATAGGGAAACAGCCAGCGGGGCATAGGGAAACAGTCAGCGGGGCATAGGGAAACAGTCAGCGTGGGCATAGCGAAACAGTCAGCGTGGGCATAGCGAAACAGTCAGCGTGGGCATAGGGAAAAGTCAGCGTGGGCATAAGGAAACAGTCAGCGTGGGCATAGGGAAACAGCCAGCGGGGCATAAGGAAACAGTCAGCAAGGCATAGGAAAACAGCCAGTGGGGCATAGAGAAACAGCCAGCGGGGCATAGGGAAACAGCCAGCGGGGCATAGGGAAACAGCCAGCATGGGCATAGGGAAACAGTCAGCGTGGGCATAGGGAAACAGTCAGCCTGGGCATAGGGAAACAGCGGGGCATAGTGAAAAAGCGGGGCATAGGGAAACAGCAGGGCATAGGGAAACAGCCAGCGGGGCATAGGGAAACAGTCAGCAAAGCATAGGGAAACAGCCAGCGGGGCAAAGGAAAACAGCCAGTGTGGGCATAGGGAAACAGCCAGCGGGGCATAGGGAAACAGTCAGCGTGGGCATAGGGAAACAGCCAGCGGGGCATAGGAAAACAACGGGCATAGGGAAACAGCCAGTCCGGCATTGGGATACAGTGCAGCGCGAGATACAGCGGAGCACTATACAGCTGGCCTTAGTGACACTTTAGACATATTAGGATCACTCTGTGTTCACCAACAATATTTCTCCGCACTGTGATCCTAAACTTAATTTTCTCTTATCCTTTTGGAAACACCCAGGGAGCTGTAACATCACACACAGGAGAGCAGACTCCGCCCACTTTTACTGCAGCTGTAATGTCAGCTAGTTCTACAGTAGCTCTGCAGCAGGATTTCAGCAGCTGCTCCCCCTAGTGTTTATGAGTGGAATATATCAAACTTTTATTATTTTTTTTTATTCTCAATTAAAGACAAATAATATTATTTAAACAAACATTAATACTTTATATTTTTTCAGTTATTGAAAAAGTTTTTTTTTTACGACACCTTCCCTTTAAAGGATAACACACTAATTAAAGAAAAAAACTCAGCCACAAAAAAGTAATGTAAAAAATGCCCAATGGGCCCATGAGGTATGGGGGTCACATCTACCTACAACCTGGTGGATTTGTGCATTGTGATGAGCTATTAGACTGCCTCCTATGTCTGTGTCTACCAATGTGAAGAGGAACTTGTAATAATAGAGAGGAACCCCTAATGATGAAGAGGAACTCTTAAGGCCCCGTCACACACAGAGATAAATCTTTGGCAGATCTGTGGTTGCAGTGAAATCATGGACATATTGTTCCATTTGTACACAGCCACAAACCTGGCACTGATTGTCCACAATTTCACTGCAACCACAGATCTGCCACAGATCTGCCACAGATCTGCCACAGATCTACCACAGATCTGCCACAGATCTACCACAGATCAACCACAGATCTACCACAGATCTACCACAGATCTACCACAGATCTACCACAGATTTATCTCTGTGTGTGACAGGGCCTTTAATGATGGAGAAAACCCCTTAATAATTGAGAGGAATCCCTAATAATGGAGAGGTACTCCTAATAATAGAGAGGAACATCTAATAATGGAGAGGAACACCTCATGATCAAGAGGAGCCCTTAATAATTTATAGGAACATCTAATGATGGAGAAGGACACCCAATAATGGAGAGGAACACCTAAAAATGGATAGAGAGGAACACCTAATAATAGAGAAGGAAACCCAATAATGGAGAGGGACACCTAATAATTGAGAGGAACACCTAATGATGGAGAGGAACAACTAATAATGGAGAGGAACACCTAATGATGGAGAGGACCACCTAATGATGGAGAGGAACACCTAATAATGGAGAGGACCACCTAATGATGGAAAAGGACACCCAATAATGGAGAGGAACACCCAATAATGAACAGGAACACCTAAAAATGGATGGAGAGGAACACCTAAAAATGGAGAAGGACACCTAATAATGGAGAGGAACACCTAATGATGGAGAGGAACACCTAATGATGAAGAAGGACACCTAATGATGGAGAGGAACACCTAATAATGGAGAAGGACACCTAATGGTGGAGAGGAACACCTAATGATGGAGAGGAACACCTGATAATGGAGAAGGAAACCCAATAATGGAGAGGAACACCTAATAATGGAGAGGAACACCTAATGATAGAGAGGAACACCTAATGATGGAGAGGGACACCTAATAATGGAGAAGGACACCCAATAATGGAGAGGAACACCTAATAATGGAGACGAACACCTAATGATGGAGAGGAACACCTAATAATGGAGAGGAACACCTAATAATGGAGAGGACCACCTAATAATCAAGGGAAACCTGTACCACCTAATAATCAAGGGAAACCTGTAATAATTGATAGGAACACCTAATGATGGAGAATGACACCAAATTATAGAGAGGAACGCGTAATAATGGAGAGGAACACCTAATGATGGAGATGAACACCTAATGATGGAGAGGGATACCTAATGATGGAGAGGAACACCTGATGATCAAGAGGAGCCCCTAATAATTTATAGGAACACCTAATGATAGAGAATGACACCCAATAATGGAGAGTTACACCTAATAATGGAGAAGGACACCCAATAATGGAGAGGAACATCCAATAATGAAGAGGAACACCTAAAAATGGATGGAGAGGAACACCTAAAAATGGATGGAGAGGAACACCTAAAAATGGAGAAGGACACCTAATAATGGAGAGGAACACCTAATAATGGAGAGGGACACCTAATAATGGAGAGGGACACCCAATAATGGAGAACAACACCTAATTATGGAGAGGAACGCCTAATAATGGAGAGGAATACCTAATAATGGAGAGGAACATTTAATAATGGAGAAGGACACCCAATAATGGAGAGGAACACCTAATGATTGAGAGGAACCCCTAATAATGTAGAGGAATACCGAATGATGGAGAGGAACACCTAATAATGGAGAAGGACACCCAATAATGGAGAGGAACCCGTAATGATGGAGAGGACCACCTAATAATGGAGAGGAACACCTAATAATAGAGAGGAACAATTAATAATGATGAGGATCACCTAATGATGGAGAAGATCCCCTAATTATGGAGATCTCCTAATTATGGAGGATAACCTCTACTAATGACAAAAAATTTCCTAATGATGAAGAAAAAACCCTGATTATGGGAAGGAACTTTTAATGATTGAGAAGAACCCCGACCTATAGAATCCCTAATAATGGAAGAGGAAGCCTTAATATTGCAGGAGAACATCTAATTATGAAGAGGAACCCCTAATAATGAAGAGGAACCTCTTGTGATAGAGAAAACCCTCTAACTGAGGCTGAGGAAACCCTTAGTACAGGATCTCCTGATCATGGCTCGGAACCCCTAATTATGGAGACCAAGTTCATAGAATCATAGGATCATATGTTCTAATGTTATGGAATTAGAAAGGTCCTCCACTTTGGACAATTCCTACTTGTTCGATAGGTCCATTGACAATAACCAATATACCCTCCTTGGTAGGACCTCCAGTGATAGGGTTTAAACTGTGGGAAACCCGGGCAACAATTGTTCAGTTTGCCTACAGTGCCATCACAGGATAAATAAGGTATTGCACCATGTTCATACCACCCCACTGTGACAGTGCCCCTCACTGCTGAGTGTAGCTGCCCGCTTGCAACACTTACCCATATTTCAACTCCCGATTTTGGGGTCCACGTTGTCCCATTTCTTCTAAAGGGTTACTCCCATCTTCATCGAACAGATATTGTTGGACGGTCCTTGTAAAAACAAACAATTTTGCAATTAACTATTTGTTAAAATTTTTAGCCACTCTTCCGATATCAACACTTTTCTTTTGTATACAGCTTATTGCCTAGGAGACCGACCACCGCTGCTGTCTGGCAGTTATGGCCGAACTTGCACATGAATTACAAGCTCTTTTCTTTTAAGCTTGTAAGCGCTGCTTTTAATGTGGTGTGAACCTTGGATCGCGCTGTTACCTCCTCATTCCAGCCAGCTTCAGTGCATACCTTACAGATTAGACAGCAGCGGTGGTCGGTCTCCTAGGCAATGAGCTGTAATCAAAAGAAAAGTGTTAATATCTCAAGATCGGTAGCAAATTTTAATAGAAGGTAAATTGCAAAAGTGCTTGTTTTTTCAAGCACTATCCGACAACACCCTTGGGAATCACTCTTTAATGCAACTTTGCATACCCACCCCCTTTTTTTTAAATCCCTTAGTAATATAGTCCTATTAAAATCAGGACTATTGGCTGAAAAATGCCTAGAAAAAAAAGGAGACAGTGCTGCCGCCTTAGTTAAATGCCAATGTGCAATGTTTTGGCAAATACATTTTTCAGAATGTGTAAAGTCAAAATGAATCTTAATATTAATTAATTAATTTTATTAACAAAACCAAAAATTATTATAAAATTACAGAATATTAAAAGTGCAATTACCCAGCTATGAGCTAGTGCTCGGGCATATCCAAAATGTAAAAAAAAATAGAAATAATTAGTTTTGAATTTTTTTTTTGGTTTTAGGAAAGGAAACCAAAACAGCCTGCATTATGTTACTCAGCCACTAGATGGCAGCAGCGCTCTTCTGCACTGCTGAGCGCTATATTACCATGTGTCCTTATAGAGAGTGGGAGAAATTACAGCACAGATCGGCTTTTTAGAATTATTTTTTTTGTATTTTCAGGCTGTGTGAGGATGAAACAACAAATTCTGTATTTTTTTTAATTTTTTTTTATGTGCGTGCTAAATTTGTCCCCCTGTGGATATACGGGTGATTTTTCACACTGCAGCTTTTAGAGCGGAAAACAGGTCAGGAGAGCATGAAATATTGAAGAGCCGAAGAGCTGAGCAAATCTAGGGTCATGAAGGTTCAGCTTTGGAAAAATGGCTCCAACGGACTGGGTATAATGGACACGGTATATATTAAAAGGAATCTGTCAGCAGGTTTTTGCTATGTAATCTGACAGCAGCATGATGTAGGGGCTGAGAGCCTGATTCCAGTGATGTATTACTTCCTGGACTGCTTGGTGCAGTTTTGATAGAATCCTTGTTGTCTCTGTAGCAGTGTTCAGAATGCTGAGCTGTGTATAACCCCACACTCAGTCCAGATTGTTAGCTTCCTGTCTACACTGTGCATAGGCAGAAAGCTACCAGTCAGTGGGGAGGGTGGGGTTACATAGATTATCTTGACTGGCCTGCATGTGAGACCTTGGTATTGAAACTACAGCACATAGTCTAAGTTAGTGTTCCCCAACTCCAGTCCTCACCCACCAATGGTGCATGTTTTCAGGATTTCCTTAGCATTGCACAGGTGTTGGAATCATCACCTGTGTAGATTTGTGCAATACTAAGGAAATCCTGAAAACATGCACCAAAGACTGAAGTTGGGGAACCCTGGTCTAAGTGACACAGCCCTGGAACCAGGCTCCCTGCCCCTACATTATGCTGCTGTCATCATGCATGAGGGTCAGAATGGGGGCATCCTAATGTGTCAGGTGCAAGGTGAGGGAAACAAAATGTGTGGGGGCATCATGTTTGAGGTGTATCTGTGTGAGAATCATAATGTGTGGGGGCAATTGTGGGGGCATCATATTGTACAGAAAGTCACTGTGAAGAGCACTGCGGGGCATCATAATGTGTGAGGGGTACTGTGTAGCATCATAATGTGTGGGGGTAATTGTGGGGGCATCATATTGTGCAGGGAGTCACTGTGAAGAGCACTGCGGGGCATCATAATGTGTGAGGGGTACTGTGTAGCATCATAATGTGTGGGGGTAATTGTGGGGGCATCATATTGTGCAGGGAGTCACTGTGAAGAGCACTGCGGGGCATCATAATGTGTGGGGGGTACTGTGTAGCATCATAATGTGTGGGGGTAATTGTGGGGGCATCATATTGTGCAGGGAGTCACTGTGAAGAGCACTGCGGGGCATCATAATGTGTGGGGGTAATTGTGCGGGTATCATATTGTGCAGGGAGTCACTGTGAAGAGCACTGCGGGGCATCATAATGTGTGGGGGTAATTGTGGGGGCATCATATTGTGCAGGGAGTCACTGTGAAGAGCACTGCGGGGCATCATAATGTGTGAGGGGTACTGTGTAGCATCGTAATGTGTGGGGGTAATTGTGGGGGCATCATATTGTGCAGGGAGTCACTGTGAAGAGCACTGCGGGTATCATAATGTGTGGGGGTAATTGTGGGGGCATCATATTGTGCAGGGAGTCACTGTGAAGAGCACTGCGGGGCATCATAATGTGTGGGGGTAATTGTGGGGGTATCATATTGTGCAGGGAGTCACTGTGAAGAGCACTGCGGGGCATCATAATGTGTGGGGGTAATTGTGGGGGCATCATATTGTGCAGGGAGTCACTGTGAAGAGCACTGCGGGGCATCATAATGTGTGACAGTCTATAGGGCACCATAATATGTGTGTGAGAGTGTTTATGTTCCTAACATTATAGCCGGCCCTCAGCGTGCTCTGGGGCGGCAGCATGGATCCAGTTAACCCCTTGGCCACACAATTACAAATGTTATCAAGCTATATATATATATATATATATATATATATATCTCAAGCTACAATAACAGTTTGCATGTTCACTTGCTCCAAATGTCTTGGGCCAACAGAGTATCTCAAATGAACCCAAGGTAAAGTTACCAGTTTGCTTAGAAGGGAACAGAAGAACCGCATTTTTTCGTTTTACAAGACGCACCCCAAATTTAGAGATAAAAAAAAAGGTAAAAAAAAAATGGGGTCTGTTTTATACTCCGGTGTTGTCTTACCGGAGGAGGGCAGCAGCGGTGGTGGAGCGAGGTCACAGGAGGCAGAGGCTGTGCTGGCAGCGGGTCTGTGGTGGCTGCGGCGGCGGCGGGTCAGTGGTGGCAGGTCAGTGGTGGCTGCGGTGGTGGCGGGTCAGTGGTGGCAGGTCAGTGGTGGTGGTGGGTCAGTGGTGGCAGGTCAGTGGTGATGACGGGTCAGTGGTGGCAGGTCAGTGGTGATGGCGGGTCAGTGGTGGCAGGTCAGTGGTGATGGCGGGTCAGTGGTGGCAGGTCAGTGGTGATGGCGGGTCAGTGGTGGCAGGTCAGTGGTGGTGGTGGGTCAGTGGTGGCAGGTCAGTGGTGGTGGTGGGTCAGTGGTGGCAGGTCAGTGGTGGCTGCGGTGGTGGCGGGTCAGTGGTGGCAGCGGAAGCTGCAGTGGTTGTGTGGTGGAGCAGGCCAGTGTTGCGATTGTCACAGTCTGTCTGTGGTCCGGACTAAAAAAAAATGGTGCCCGGAGCGGCGCGTGTGTCGCAGGCGGAGGAGGGGACGCTGCGCTCACCCACTGCTTGGGTCCAGCTGCTGCTGCTTGGTGGTGGCTCGAGCGGTGGGCCGGATCCTGGGGACTCGAGCGGCGCTCCTCGCCCGTGAGTGAAAGGGGGTGGTTTGGTTTAGGGATATTGTCCGTGACGCCACCCACGGTTGTGGTGAGGTTGTGACACCACCGCTGCTCTGGACGGGGATCCCGGGAGAGATGACAGGGAGCAGCTTGGATGTTGGTTCTCCCCTCCATGGGTAGGGGGGGTCGGTTGTCCCGGGGCCCGGTGAGGGGTAGGGATGGATGGCAGGCGGGTTACGGGGCCTGGTGAGGTGCAGGGTCGCGGGGGCAGCGCGGTGCCGCACGGCACGGTGGTACTCACTCAGCCAGTAATTCACACGGAGTCTCTGGTCAAACAAACGGCTGGATGGACGGGTCCCACAGACAGTTGCGGTAGTTCCCCCGGTAGGTTGATGGTGACTGCCTTTCCCTGCACCTGTGTTGTGTTTACGGTTCCAATGGGTTCCCACCGGTAACCCGCTCCCCAGCTTGGATGGAGGCTGAGGGAGCCCCTTTTGCCCGCAGGCTCTGGCCCTGGGAACTGTAGCCTTGGCGGTGACTGTGTTTCCCTTCACGGTGTGAGCTGTTGCCTTCAATTGGGTCTTGACTGCTGGGAAACCCCGGAGGTTCCCTTCGCTAACGGATTTGACCAGTTTAACGGCGACTCCTAGCCTGGTCGGGGTCCGTAAGCCCTGCCGGATGGTGCTGGCTTCTCTTTGCTCCCCGATCCGGTACCGCTGGGCCACTGCCCGTCCACGGTCCTTATGGTTTACTCTAATCAGCCTCTCCTGCAGACGGTCACCACCGTCTGCCAACCTTGCTGTTCTGTCCGGGCCACACACCCGGACGCCTTCAGTCTCCTCTCTTACTACTTCACTTCTTCAACTCTCACTCTACTTGAACTCCAACTCCAAACTGACTCTTTTCCCGCCTCCAGGACTGTGAACTCCTCGGTTGGCGGGACCAACCGCCTGGCCCACCCCCTGGTGTGGACATCAGCCCCTGGAGGAAAGCAACAAGGATTTTGTGTTTGTCTTCGGTGTGCCTAACCAGGGTGTGGGGTGTGTTGGTGTAGTACCTGTGACGACCTGGCTTGTCCAGGGCGCCACACGTGCACAGATGGAGTTCTCATCCAAGAGCTCCATCTGTGCACGCGCTGACTCTCGGCGCCATCATTTGAAGCCGGGACCGCGAACAAACTAGGACACCCACCACACAGCCACTGCTGCCAGCACAGCCACCCGTCCGCCCATCCAGCCGCACAGAGTGGTTGCCAGCAGGCCGCCCGCCCACCCACACGGAGAGGCGGCCAGTCACCGGTACTGACAGGCACCCGGCTCCCGCATCGACAGTCACCTCGCCGCCTGCACGCACCGCCAGGCACCCTGCTGGTCGCTCGCATGCACCGACAGGCACCCTGCGGGCCACCCGCACACACAAAGCCGCACAGACAGCCCCCCGCCAATTCACCTCTTGGTAAGCTATATTCAGATTTTAAGACGCACCCCACATTTTCCTCCCAAATTTTTTGGAGGAAAAGTGTCTTATAATCCTAAAAATACGGTAACTTGTCAACTTTTTTTGCCTCGTGTAAATTATATTTTCACCTACATCCTGATTTATTTGGGTTCCGAGAATCACCGAGTGGGCATTGTATTGTTTTTACTCCATGGTGATCCACAGATTTGGGCATTTCTTTGCCTGTTGTCCTCTGTTGACTTTTGGCCTCATTTATGATGACCCTGACAATGTTCTGTGGCTGAATCCAAGATCCGTAAATTGGTTCAGGGATGTTGTAAAGCTGAAGACTATTGCATAGAGTTTAGACGCTGCACAGTGGAGATCTCCTGGAATGACCACGTTCTTCAGGGTCAGTTCTGCCAGGGACGTTCAGATTAGATTAAGGATATGAGGATCTACATTCCTTCCTGGAGGAGGCTATGACACTTGTTGTTCATTTAGATTGACACCTGAGAGATAGAGACACATTTAAAGGTATTAAAGTTGCATCTCCCTCGCTATTACCGGTAGTTGAGCCCAGTGAACCTATGCAAATCGATGCTTGCAGAGATCCCAAAGGAGATACAAAACTCGGAACATCAGCTCATTTTTGTTTATACTGAGCACCTTCAGGTCACATTGTGGCTCAATCTTTCAAATATAATGCTGAATGTCTTTAAAAAAAAGGAGGAAACTGTAAATATAGAGATGCAGGTTCCGAGAGTCTGAGATTATCTCTTGTACAAGCATCCAGCTTTTTCTAACAGGTATCCTTGTAAATTAAGTGTGGTTTTATTTTTTAATCTAATTGATTATGATTTTTCTGGAAACTGCTGATGTGATTTATCTTCCCTCGGCAAGTTTAGGCAATTAATAACTCCCCTCTTTCACAAAGTCACATAACTAAGAAAGTCGAGATTGTATGTATGAAATTAGGATTGTTACATACTGAATCAATTTTATTCATGGTTTTTCCTTCTCAACCTGCAACGTTAAGGCTGCTTTACACGCTGCGACATCGCTACCGATATATCGTCGGGGTCACGTCGTTAGTGACGCACATCCGGCGCCGGTAGCGACATCGCAGCACGTGACACCAAGGAGCAACGATCGCAAAATCGTCCAAAAACGGTGATCGTTGACACGTCGCTCCTTTCCTTAATATTGTTGCTGCTGCAGGTACGATGTAGTTCGTCGTTCCTGCGGCAGCACACATCGCTGTGTGTGACACCGCAAGAACGACAAACATCTCCGTACCTGCGTCCACCGGCTATGCGGAAGGAAGGAGGTGGGCGGGATGTTATGTCCCGCTGATCTCGACCCCTCCGCTTCTATTGGACGGCCGTTTAGTGACGTCGCTGTGACGCCGAACGCACCTCCCCCTTGAAGGAGGGATTGTTCGGCGGTCACAGCGACGTCGTTGACAAGGTATGTGCGTGTGACGCTGCCGTAGCAATAATGTTCGCTACGGCAGCGATCACCAAATGTCGCACGTACGACGGGGCGGGTGCTATCGCGCTCGACATCGCTAGCAATTGCTAGCGATGTTGCAGCGTGTAAAGCACCCTTTAGTGTTAGGTCAGCCATGGTTAATTAGGCACAATCCTGCAATCAATTAGGAGACTCAAGAGATTTGATCATGGGATGTTTCTTGCTTTTCCTTTATGTCTGTCGAGAACTTTCCATGAGGACTCGCCTTCCAGAATTTATTCAGCACGTTTGGGAAGTTTTTTCTGAGACTGAGTGTGAAGTCTTCCACCGTATAAGTAAAATAATTGTGCTATCATATTTTTCGTTTGTAAGACACCCCCAAATTTAAAAGAGGAAAATAGGAAAAAAGAGGGTCTATCTTATAATCCTAGTGCATCTTACCAGGGGGGAGCAGCTGTGGTGGAGCGGCTCAGGAAGGTCACAGGAGGCAGGGTAGCCGATGCTACAGGCTCAGAGGAGGGGCTGTCATGGCTCAGGAGAGTCACTGTGTGGCAACGGAGGGTTAGCGATACTATGGGCTCGTAGGGTATCACGGCAGGGGGCGCCATTGATCTGCTGGCGGGCTTGGAGGGGGGGATGTCACAGCTCAAGAGGGTCAGTGTGCAGCATCGGAGGGTTGGTAATACTGCAGGCTCATTAGATGTCACGGCAGCAAGAACCATGGATCTGCCGGCGGAGTGCGGGCTCCATTGAATCACCGGCTGTTCATGCGATTGACTTCAACAAAAAGGCTGGCACATTGAACTGGTGGAGGAAGGTTGTACTAGATGGACCTAGGTCTTTTTTCAACCTTAGTAACTATGTAACATTCGCAGATTGGCATTCGCGGCCATTTTCTCGAAGTCCATCGCGTCAACAGCCAGTGGTTCAAAGCAGCCCGTGGTCCTCCTGCAGATCAATGGCGCTTGCTACGACACCCCAGTACCTGAAGTATCACTGATGCTCCACTGACCCTCTTGAGCCGCGACACTCCCTTCTCCGAGGCTGCCGGCAGATCAATGGCGCCTGCCGCCATGACACCCCACGAGCCCACAGTATCGCTGCCTCTGCCACCCCGGTAAGCCATATGTGGTTTGTAAGACACACCCTCCCCCAGTTTTGGAGGAAAAAAAGGGCATCTTACAAACCGGAAAATATGTTACTTCATACCAGGAGCTAAAATGCTTAAAACCCATTTGTTTACCTCTCTCTTCTAGAGAGGGAAGTCTTGAAAGAGTATATTCAAAAGAGCCTTTCTAATTGCCATGGGTTTGTTTGTTTTTTGTTAAGAAAAAATAAAAAAAAAGATGAAGGGTTGTGTCCGTGCTTGGATTTTAGAAAGATTAATAAAATCACTGTTCGCAAACTGCCCTTTGCCCCTCAAACCTGACATTATTAACCAATTATCTGGAGCAGATTGGTTTTCCAAACTTGAATTGAGCGGTACATGTAACCTTATTCGCATTCGTCATGGTGCTGAATGGAAGACCGCATTCAATACAGCTGAAGGTAATTTTGAAGATTTGGTCGTTCAGGTTAACCAATGCTTGGTCTTTCAAAATTTCACAACTGATTTATTTCACTCTCTTTGGGTAGATTTGTGGTAATTTACCCGGGTGACATATTGATTTACTCACACACTCAGGAGGAACATCGTGGCATATCAGGTATGTTCTCCAGGTTCTACATGACAATCATATATTTTCTTAACTAGAGAAATGTCAGTAATAGGTCCAATTCTTAGGATCCTTGGTTTCTGTATTTTAGTTTCAGATGGACCCCGTCAAGGTGCAAACAGTCCTTGATTAGTTTCAACCAAGCAACCTGAAAGCGTTGCAGAGATTTCTTCACTTTGCAAATTTTCATCAGAAGTTCATTTATAACTTTTTGGTAATGGCCAAGTCTTTAATTGACATGACTTAGAAGGCAACAGACTTTTCTTCTTGGTCAGCCAAGGCAGTAAATGCTTTTTTGGCTCTCAAGACAGCTTTTTCCTAAGAGTCCTGTTTTCAGTCAACCTGTGGTCGATCTGCCTTTCATTGTTGAGGTAGACGCTTCTGTCGCGGGCGGAGAGGACGTCACTGCGCTGCGCTCGCTAACGCTCGGGTCCGGCGCTGCTGCGATAGCTGCTCGGTGGCTCGAGCGGTGGGCCGGATCCGGGGACTTGAGTGGCGCCCCTCGCCCGTGAGTGAAAGGGGTGGTTGGTTTGGGGAATTTAGTCCGTGACGCCACCCACGGGTCGTGGTGAAGATGGGCACCACCGCTGCTGGTGACGGGGATCCCGGGAGCGATGGTAGGGAGCAGCTGGGATGTTGTTTTCCCCCTCTGTGGGTAGGGGTCAGTGGTCCCGGGGCCTGATGATGTGACGGGGAGGCAGGGTTGGTGAGGTGCAGGGTTGCAGGGACAGCGCAGTGTGGTGCCGGATGGCACGGGTGTACTCACTCAGCAAGAAAGGTACAAAGTCCTCGGTAAACCAAACGGCTGGATGGACGGGTCCCGCAGCCGGCTGCAGTGTCTCTCCTCGGACAGGTGATGGTGGCTGTCTTTCCCTGTACCTTGCACCTCTTTCTGACTACTATGGATTCCCAATGGTAGTCCGCTCCCCGGTGTATGGGTACCGGAGGAGCCCGTTTGCCCGCAGACGCTGGCCATTGGGTCTCTAGCCTTAGGCGGTAGCTGTATACCCTCACAGTGTGGGCGGTTGCCTTCAATCGGGACTTTTGCTGTTGTGAAACCCCTGGGGTTCCAGTCACATTCGGATCTGACTATTGACAGCGGCTCCAAGCCTGGTCGGGGTCCGATGGCCCTGCCTGTGTGTGCTGGCTTCACTTCGCTCCCCGGTCCTACGGTTCCGCGTTGCTCCACCACTCCTGCAGACGGCCACCACCGTCTGCCAACCTTGCTGTTAGTGCCTGGGCCACAAACCCAGACACCCAAGTGTTTACTCCTCTCACTTCAAACTCCAAATTCTTTCTGTCACTTTTCCCGCCTCCAGGCCTGTGAACTCCTCGGTGGGTGGGGCCAACCACTTAGCTCCGCCCCAACTGGTGTGGACATCAGACCCTGGAGGGAGGCAACAAGGGTTTTGTGTTTGGCTGTTGTCCCTGTCTAGTGGGGGTGGGGTGTTTGTATGTTATCTGTGACGACCTGGCTAGGCCAGGGTGCCACACTTCCTCTAAAGGGATGGGAGAGAACTTCTGGTGGTTAAAGGAGCCTTTGAGGAATGGAAACATTGGTTGGGGGGGCAAAACATAGGGCGACTGTCTTTACTGATCATAAGAACCTGTTGTGTATTGATGCTGCTAAGTGCCTAAACACCAGACAGGCTCCATGGAGCCTTTTTTATCTTGGTTTGATTTTGTCATTACTTATCTCCCTGGATCTAAGAACGTCAAGGCTGATACTTTGCGCCTTACCTTTGTCCCAGAGTTCAGGGCCAAAAATCCAGTTAAGATTCTTAGTGAGGGGGTGGTGGTTTGTTCTCTGGTGTTAAATCTCAGGCAGCACATTCAGGATGCTGAAGACAGTGCGCTGGAAGGTTTACCTATAAACAAATGTCGCGGGCGGGGAGGAGGGTGTCAGCACACTACGCTCACCCCTTCTGCTCGGGTCCGGCGGTTGCTGCTCAGTGGTGGCTCGAGCTGTGGGCCGGATCCCGGGGGTTTCTCGAGCGGCACTCCTCGCCCGTGAGTGAAAGGGGGTTTGTTGGGTGTCACAGAAAATGGTGACGTAGCAGCGACGTCGTTGTCGTTGTCGCTGTGTGTGACACCACCTTAATGGGCAAACAGAGAGGATTAACCAAGAGATAGAACAGTATTTGAGATGTTTTGTTTCCGCTAATCAGGAAGACTAGGTGGAGTTTCTGCCTCTTGCCGAGTTTGCTCTAAATAGTGATACCTCTACAGCAGGAGTGGGGAACCTTTTTTATGCCGGGGGCCATTTGGAAATTTTTACCAACCTTCGGGGGCCGCACAAAATTATCAACTTGAAAATTACCCTAATATATTTGGTCAAACAATTAACTCACTGTGGCAGCTGGAGCTTCTACTCTTTGGTGCAGCTGTAATATTAGGAGATATTGATCTTTTTGCTTTTCACAACTGCTTTTCCAGGTTTGAGTTGGCTGGTACTGCTGTATATACATCACAGGGGAGGGTTGGGAGGAATATAGATCACTGGGGAGGCTGGGGGCATAGACATCATTGGGGGGTACATACATCACTGGGGGATACATACATCATTGATGGGGAGCACAAACATAGCTGGGGGGGCATAAACATTGCTGGGGAGGGCTGGGAGGAATATACATCACTAGGGAAGCAGCAGGGCATAGACGTCACTGGGGGTACATACATCACTGGGCGGCACAGACGTCACTGGGGGTATATACACATCACTGGGTTACACAGACATAGCTGGGGGGTACAAACATTGCTGGGGTTATATAAATAGCCGGGGGCAAACAGCCCTGGGGGATGCCGGAGGGACACAGAGAGCCCTGGGGGAACAGAGAATGATGGGAGAGGCTGGAGGCACAGACAAATCAGGGGGACGCTGGGGACACAGATGGCACAGAGAAGAATGGGAGAGGCTGAAGGCACAGACAGAACTGGGAGAGGCTCAGGGCACAGAGATCACTGGGGAGACTGGGGGGGGGGGCACAGATCACTGGGGAGACTGGGGGGGGCACAGATCACTGGGGAGACTGGGGGGGCACAGATCACTGGGGAGACTAGGGGGGCACAGATCACTGGGGAGACGGGAGCACAGATCACTAGGGGTGCATAGATCACTAGGGAGACTGGGGGGGGGCACAGAACACTGGGGGGGGCACAGATCACTGGAGAGACTGGGGGCACATGTCACTGGGGAGACTGGGGGGAGGCACAGAACACATTGGGGGGCACAGAACACTGGGGAGACTGGGGGGGCACAGAACACTGGGGAGAAAGAGGGGCACAGAGCACTGGGGGCACAGGCAGACTCGGATGAGCTTGGAGGTAGTTAGAGAACTGGGGGAGGCTGGGATCACAGAGCGCTGGAGGTGGTTGCGGGCACAGAGAGGAGGCACAGAGAGGAGCAGCCGCCGCCGGGCACAGAGAGGAGCAGCCGCCTTCGCCGCTGGGCACAGGGAGCTGCCGGGCACGGAGCCGCCGGGCACAGGGAGCCGCCGCCGCTGGGCACAGGGAGCCGCCGGGCACAGAGAGGAGCAGCCGCCGCCGGGCACAGGTAGCCGCCGGGCACGGAGCCGCCGCCGGGCACGGAGCCGCCGCTGGGCACAGGGAGCCGCCGTCGGGCACAGGGAACCGCCGCCGTAACTGCCGGGAACAGGGAGCCGGGCATGGAGCCGCCGGGCACAGGGAGCCACCGCCGGTCACAGGGAGCCGCCGCCGCAACCGCCAGGCACAGGGAGCTGCCGCCGCAACCGCCGGTCACAGGGAGCCGCCGCCGCAACCGCCGGGCACAGGGAGCTGCCGCCGCAACCGCTGGGCACAGGGAGCTGCAACCGGGCACAGGGAGCTGCCGCCGCATCCGCCGGGCACAGGGAGCTGCCGCCGCAACCGCCAGGCACAGGGAGCCGCTGCCGCAACCGCCGGGCACAGGGAGCCGCCGCCGCCGGGCACAGGGAGCCACCGCAACCGCCGGGCGCAGGGAGCCACCGCCGCAACCGCCGGGCACAGGGAGCCGCTGCCGCAACTGCCGGGCACAGGAAGCCGCCGCTGGGCACAGGGAGCCACCGCCGCTGGGCACAGAGCGCTGCCGGCACAGTAAGACCTGGGGGATCATTGGCAGTCAATCCTCTCTTTTTGATTTTAGCGCCCCTCACGCTGACCCCACCTACAAAGTACGTCCTCACGTAGGCAGTGCCAGCGTGGGGACGTAGTCTTTCAGGTATAGGAAATGCAGCGTTCAGCATTGAACGCGCTGTGTGGGGTTTTAAAGGGCCAGCAGCCAGTAAGATGCGGCTGCCGCCCCAGCACTACAGTTCCCGGGAATCAGCCTGGGGGCCGCAGAAAAAGTTGTCGCGGGCCGCATACGGCCCGCGGGCGGGAGGTTCCCCACCCCTGCTCTACAGCTACCAGGACATCACCTATTTTTACGGAGGAGGATTCATCCAGTTTTTCGGAACCTTTCAGGGTTACAGTCCTCCGTGCCAGAGGAGGAAAAATTTTTCTTCCCAATCATTTAGGTTCTGAAAGGAGGTCAAAAGGGGTTTTTGGTAGCTAGTAAACAGGCCAAAACAGGGGTTAACCGTAGAAGTAGGAAGGCTGCTGTCTTTAGGGTGTGTGATTTTGTGTGGTTATCCTCTAAGAATCTATGCTTAAAGGGAACATGTCACCTACTTTTTCGATATTAAAGTGGCCAGAATGTGTTTTAAATGATGCGATGTGCATCACTAACAAGGTTTAATACAACAAACAACCAAGTAGTTATCTTAAAAAATACTTTATATGGTTAGGTGAATGTATCTCATACCTTGGGTTTCAGTCATAGGGGTTGTGCTATTGATGTCTTCAATAATTGTCAATCAGCATTGTGATGGTGGAATATGGGGGGTTGTGTATAATTTTGTGGTTTGTATTTTAGTCATGGTGGTCTGTCTATTCTGTGTACATTGTCCCGCTTGCAGGGTAATCATCCCCTGCCGGGCTTTTGTCCCTAAGTCTGGGGGAGGAGGGCCTGGGATCTACCCAAACTCTCTGCTTACCTGGGAGATTAGTCAGTCTGTCTGAGAACTTCAAGAGAGAAACAGGAAGATTCATCCTCTGGGGTAGAAGCTGTGGCTACATGCAGCACCCCAGAGAGCAATTTAGAAACCCTGATTTCCCTGAAAAAGAACTGGTGGAGGATTGTGACTGATCCCTGGGACATTTATCCCATTACTGGACTGTTTTACCCTCTGTGTGGTGGATTATTTGATGGACATTCTGACTTGCTTGGAATAAATGTTCTTTGGATTGTACAATCATCTATCCCTCTGTTGATTGTATGAAATGGGAGAAGGACCCTGTGACAAGCATCAGTCATGCTATTTTTTTTAATGAAATTACGACCCCCGCATTAGAAATGTTTGCCGTTACTGCCCCGACATCACGGCAATCTACCCTGTAATGCCGTTCTTGCGCACTAAATGTATTGTGCACGGGCATGTGCACTGAATCTTGGTGTACGTCTCCAGATTCATTATGTGATGTACCATGTGCCCATGGTCCGGGCTGCTGACATCACTTCGGGAGCGCGCATGCTTAGCACGTCCCTATTACTGATGTCCCTAGCTTCTCTCCCCGTTCTGCACGTCCCTGTCTTCTCTCCTTGCTCAGTGCCACAGTGCACGTTCCTGTGCCACTGTCGCTTTGTGGTAATAAGGACGCGCTAAGCGTGCGTTCTCCCAAAGTGACATCAGCAGCCAAGAGCATGTGCACACCGCATAATGAATCTGGGGACATACACCTAGATTCAGTGCGCATGCCCGAGCAGAAGACATTTAGTGCGCAAGGAAGGTATTACAGGGGAGATTGCCATAATATCGGGGCAGTAAAACACATTCTGGCTAGTTTAATATCGAAAAATAAGGTGACAGGTTCCCTTTAAAGGCCACATGTAGGAAATGTGCACCTAAATTTGTAGGTCCTTATAAGTGTAAGCTTCCTATTGCTTTGAGGATCAATAATTCTTTCCATTCTTCCCTTTGAAAAACATTTGAGGCGTCCTTAAGACATAACTGAGGTGGATTTGGAGGGGAATCAGTATCTCGTTAAGTGGAAAGGTTATGGTCCTGAAAACAACTGTGTTGATTTGGAGGCTCTTCATGTGGACATCTGGTGAGGAAGTTCTGTCAGCGAATGGCCCCTCGTAGAAGGGGGAGTACAGTCATGGATCGGTTTGGGGATCCGATCCAGTGAACTGTTATTGTATGGTCAGTTCCTCTGTCTGCTAGGCTGTTGCCTTTTCTTCCCTGTCCAAATGCTGATGGTTCCTATTGTTTTTGTTCACTCCTCTCTAGGTATTTCATATTTTCCAGATTTGGTCTACCCTATCACATTCTGAGTTGGGTTCTCGTTTATGTTCACCTTTCACTGTTCGTCCCTGCTGGCTATAACTCTAGGTGGACTTGTCTTTAGGAGTTCCAGTTCATCAGCTTAGGGATCTACCTTATTGGGTAAACACCAGTTTAGTTCCTGCAGTGAGTCAGTTTGTTTTCTTTCCCATCACCTATTCCTTTCTCTCTCTGGATTTTTGTTTCTTCCTGCATACCTTCATCTCCCCTTGTTGGCATTGTTGTGGCCTCCCCTCTGGTCCTTCAGGAGGTACAAGAAACCTCTCGACAGCCTTTTAAGGAGTCAGGTCTTAGGTGGTGTTTTGAGTTGTGCAGCTAGGGTCTTTCTAGTTTGTACAGGGACTAGTTGCATGCAGGTGCTGCATCTCGCTGTAGTAGTTCTTACCTTTATCAATTACCCATGTGAGAGTATTTACATTCATAATATTGTGTGGGTGGATCTGTGTGGAGCATCATAATGTGTGGAGGGCACAGAGAGGCATCATAAATTGTTGGGGGCATTTTGAGAGCATCAAACTGTGTAAGGGACACTATGTGGAACAACGTACTATGTGAGGGGCACTGTAAGGGTGTTATAAATTGTGTGGGTATCATAATGTATGGGAAGAATTGTTGTAGCATAGTACTGTGTGTGAGGACATCATACTGTGTGTGGGGCACTACAGGAGCATCATTCTGTGTGGAGGGGCATTGTGGGGTTATGTTACTGTATGGGGATGCATCGCATTGCGTATTGGCCATAAATTGGCTATTGTAGTGGGTGGGACCATTAGGTGCTTCAATAGGGTCATTATTTCGGTGTTGGAGCACAAGGACTGGGGGAGGTTAGGAGTCAGATTTAACACAACCAAAAATTGTCATGGGGTGCCGTAGTACATGTCCCTCTTCCCTGGGAGCTATGATTATAGAGTTTCTTGGATGTGCTAGGTCTTCCAAACCGAGAGTCAAGGAATTTAACTCATAATTTCCTAATAGGGAATTTAAAACATCTTGTGTCAGACCCCCTTAAAATTGTGATTCTCACCTGGAAATTTCAGACTCTGGAAGCAGGCCTCCGTGGAAATGAGGATACGGAGATGTGAGGAGGAAGCTTTTGTCACATTCTATGGGGGAATAATGCCTCGGAGAGGAAGGTTTGTCACTGAGTTTATTGACAGTGCTGTATACCGGCTCCGGAGACCTACAAGAGAAGAAGGACTGTTACAATAAACTAAAACAAAATTCCTAAAAAAAAGTATAGGAAGAAAAAATCACTACTACAAATGTCCCACCAAACCCTGGAGATACAAATTCTGAGGTCGTCATACACCGTCAAAAACTATTTCAGCCATCTCTACATATTTATCTGTCAGTTACAGCCTGTATGGCCATTTTCAAAGATGATATAGGGGGGGGGGAATTTTGCAGCACCCAGAAACTGACAGTTATCAGTCCAGAAGGATCCTTTTCCCACAAGGAGAAATCATTGCATACTGATCTTCCATTGAGTTCACTGTAATCAATGTGAAGTCTCTATGCAATGAGCTCCTAAATATTGCACTAAAACTACAACAGCCAAAATGTGGAGTTGTGATATTTTTTGTAGGATTATCCTGCTAAACGAACATAGAAAATGTTATGCAAATTTTCCCAAAATGACCATTTGTGGCAGGTTTTGTAGCCACACTCATGTGGAATGGGGCAAAGCCTTACGTATCCCGCAGATAGGGATTTAAATGTGCTCTTTTTGCTCATTGCAACCAATTAGAGTTTAATTTTCAAGAATCAGCAAAAACATTAGTGCATGCCCTCATCATCTCCCGCCTTGACTACTGCAACCTCCTGCTCTCTGGCCTCCCTTCCAACACTCTTGTACCCCTCCAATCTATCCTAAACTCTGCGACCCGATTAATCCATCTATCCCCTCTCTATTGCCCAGCCTCGCCACTCTGCCAATCCCTTCACTGGCTTTCCATTGCCCAACGACTCAATTTCAAAATCCTAACCATGAAATACAAAGCCATCCACAACCTGTCTCCTCCATACATCTGTGACCTAGTCTCCAGGTACCTACTAACCTCAGATCCTCACAAGATCTCCTTCTATACTCCCCTCGCATCTCCTCTTCCCACAATCGCATACAAGATTTCTCCTGTGCCTCCCCCATACTCTGGAACACTCAACCCCAGGATACAAGACTCTCACCTACCATGGAACCCTTCAGAAGGAACCTGAAGACCTACCTCTTTCGACAAGCCTACAACCTACAATAACCCTGAGACCAGGACACCACTGCGCAACCAGCTCTGCCCTCACCTACTGTATCCTCATCCATCCCCTGTAGACTGTGAGCCCTTGCAGGCAGGGTCCTCTTTCCTCCTGTATCCTCACCCATCCCCTGTAGACTGTGATCCCTCGCGGGCAGGGTCCTCTTTCCTCCTGTATCCTCACCCATCCCCTGTAAACTGTGAGTCCTTACAAGCAGGGTCCTCTCTCCTCCTGTATCATCACCCATCCTCTGTAGACTGTGAGCCCTCGTGAGCAGGGTCCTCTCTCCTCATGTATCCTCATTCATCCCCTGTAAACTGTGAGTCCTCACAAGCAGGGTCCTCTCTCCTCCTGTATCCTCACCCATCCCCTGTAGACTGTGAGCCCTCGTGGGCAGGGTCCTCTCTCCTCCTGTATCCTCACCCATCCCCTGTAGACTGAGAGCCCTCGGGGGCAGGGTCCTCTCTTCTCCTGTATCCTCACCCATCCTCTGTAGACTGTGAGCCCTCGCGGGTAGGGTCCTCTCTCCTCCTGTATCCTCACCCATCCTCTGTAGACTGTGAGCCCTCGCGGGTAGGGTCCCCTCTCCTCCTATACCAGTCTGTTTTTGTAATGTTTATGATTGTTGTACTTTTTTTTATGTATGCCCTTTTCACTTGTAAAGCACCATGAAATAAATGGCGCTATAATAATAAATAATAATTTTCAGATAGGTTGCTATGGTCAAAACTTTTACTTTCTTAGCAACCAATCAGAGTTCACCTAGCATTTTGTCACAGCCATTTAAGAAATGAAAGCTGAGCTCTGATTGGTTGCTATGGACAACAAAGAGAGACACACCATTAGACAGTTTTGATGAATGAGGCCTATGCCTCTGTATAAAGCCTGAGACATACAGTAGATGACTTATGTAATTCTATGAAACCGGATCTAGTAAGGACACTGAAAAACAATATAAACATAACATTTTGTTAAGTGGACGCTTCTTTAAATTGATTGTTACAGTCACGGAAAAAACACAATAGCTTGACAATAGAAATACACACCCTTGCTGAAAAAAATATGGACCCTTGTTGATGGTAATGTGGTACAGAGTTGTTTTATGGACGTGTGTATGAGGCCATACAGTGAATGTCTTCCTCAGCTGTTACGGTACATCATTGAGTAGGACCGACAGTGGCATTTCAGTGGTGTAATACCAGCGCCCATTGTCCTCCCCCTTCCTTTTTGTGCAGGACACATGTGGGGTGCCAATTGGCCGCCTAGGCAGTCAGGGGCCTGCTGGAAGCCCCTGTTGCCTCCACCTTAGTGCTCCTTTGAAGCTCAGCTAGAGGCTGGGCTTCATTGGAGACCATGATTTTCACTATATACTGCAAAATAAATGTCACATGTAACTTTGCTAGAAATTCCTTTAACCTTTCTGCGTCCTACGTGTATATAAACCTAGCAAAAAAAAAAAATCACCAAGAAAGCTAAACAACATGGCCTTCTTTGCTCCTTATGTCTGAATCTATAATAATATGCACAAACAGATTAGACCAGGAATAAATTGCCCTCCCGGAACTGACAGGTATGACAGATAATTCTACGAGCCATGAGATCATAGAGGATTTCTGCTGAGATACACAAGTCTGCAGTATACGGACATAGTACATGCAAATCAGTGCTGGAAGAACATGGGGCAGGCACTGTGTAAGCAATAAATGTTGCGCTCCAGACCATATTAATATTTTACTGGCCTTGTCGGTTACCTTTATGACCTTTATCCAAACTTGCCAACTCTTCCAGAATATCCAGGAGGCTCCTGTTACAAGAAAAGGCCTCCCAAACTCCAGGAAGAATTTGGAAGTCTACAGGACGGCGCAAACTCTCCAGAGACCTCCCCAAAAGCTGTGGTGGAAGTGTGTAAACTATGGAGGGGACATGGAAGAGATGCAAAAGGGTGTGTCGATGGGTAAAAATTTTCAAAGGTGCGCAAAGCATTGCCACATGCAATGTCCTCCTAAAGGTGTGCAAAGCGTGCCATATGTAGTGTCCTCCCAAAGGTGTGCAAAGCGTTCCATATGTAGTGTCCACCCAAAGGTGTGCAAAGCGTTCCATATGTAGTGTCCTCCCAAAGGTGTGGAAAGCGTGCCATATGTAGTGTCCTCCCAAAGGTGTGCAAAACGTGCCATATGTAGTATCCTCACAAAGGTGTGCAAAGCGTGCCATATGTAGTGTCCTCCCAAAGGTGAGCAAAGCGTGCCATATGTAGTGTCCTCCCAAAGGTGTGCAAAGCGTGCCATATGTAGTGTCCTCCCAAAGGTGAGCAAAGCGTGCCATATGTAGTGTCCTCCCAAAGGTGAGCAAAGCGTGCCATATGTAGTGTCCTCCCAAAGGTGAGCAAAGCATGCCATATGTAGTGTCCTCCCAAAGGTGTGCAAAGCGTGCCATATGTAGAGTCCTCCCAAAGGTGTGCAAAGCATGCCATATGTAGTATCCTCACAAAGGTGTGCAAAGCGTGCCATATGTAGAGTCCTCCCAAAGGTGTGCAAAGCGTGCCATATGTAGTGTCCTCCCAAAGGTGTGCAAAGCGTGCCATATGTAGTGTCCTCCCAAAGGTGTGCAAAGCGTGCCATATGTAGTGTCCTCCCAAAGGTGTGCAAAGCGTGCCATATGTAGTGTCCTCCCAAAGGTGTGCAAAGTGTGCCATATGTAGTGTCCTCCCAAAGGTGTGCAAAGCGTGCCATATGTAGTGTCCTCCCAAAGGTGAGCAAAGCGTGCCATATGTAGTGTCCTCCCAAAGGTGAGCAAAGCGTGCCATATGTAGTGTCCTCCCAAAGGTGAGCAAAGCATGCCATATGTAGTGTCCTCCCAAAGGTGTGCAAAGCGTGCCATATGTAGAGTCCTCCCAAAGGTGTGCAAAGCATGCCATATGTAGTATCCTCACAAAGGTGTGCAAAGCGTGCCATATGTAGAGTCCTCCCAAAGGTGTGCAAAGCGTGCCATATGTAGTGTCCTCCCAAAGGTGTGCAAAGCGTGCCATATGTAGTGTCCTCCCAAAGGTGTGCAAAGCGTGCCATATGTAGTGTCCTCCCAAAGGTGTGCAAAGCGTGCCATATGTAGTGTCCTCCCAAAGGTGTGCAAAGCGTGCCATATGTAGTGTCCTCCCAAAGGTGTGCAAAGTGTGCCATATGTAGAGTCCTCCCAAAGGTGTGCAAAGCGTGCCATATGTAGTATCCTCACAAAAGTGTGCAAAGCGTACCATATGTAGAGTCCTCCCAAAGGTGTGCAAAGCGTGCCATATGTAGTGTCCTCCCAAAGGTGAGCAAAGCGTGCCATATGTAGTGTCCTCCCAAAGGTGTGCAAAGCGTGCCATATGTAGTGTCCTCCCAAAGGTGAGCAAAGCGTGCCATATGTAGTGTCCTCCCAAAGGTGAGCAAAGCGTGCCATATGTAGTGTCCTCCCAAAGGTGAGCAAAGCATGCCATATGTAGTGTCCTCCCAAAGGTGTGCAAAGCGTGCCATATGTAGAGTCCTCCCAAAGGTGTGCAAAGCATGCCATATGTAGTATCCTCACAAAGGTGTGCAAAGCGTGCCATATGTAGAGTCCTCCCAAAGGTGAGCAAAGCGTGCCATATGTAGTGTCCTCCCAAAGGTGTGCAAAGCGTGCCATATGTAGTGTCCTCCCAAAGGTGTGCAAAGCGTGCCATATGTAGTGTCCTCCCAAAGGTGTGCAAAGCGTGCCATATGTAGTGTCCTCCCAAAGGTGTGCAAAGTGTGCCATATGTAGTGTCCTCCCAAAGGTGTGCAAAGTGTGCCATATGTAGTGTCCTCCCAAAGGTGTGCAAAGCGTGCCATATGTAGTGTCCTCCCAAAGGTGAGCAAAGCGTGCCATATGTAGTGTCCTCCCAAAGGTGAGCAAAGCGTGCCATATGTAGTGTCCTCCCAAAGGTGAGCAAAGCATGCCATATGTAGTGTCCTCCCAAAGGTGTGCAAAGCGTGCCATATGTAGAGTCCTCCCAAAGGTGTGCAAAGCATGCCATATGTAGTATCCTCACAAAGGTGTGCAAAGCGTGCCATATGTAGAGTCCTCCCAAAGGTGTGCAAAGCGTGCCATATGTAGTGTCCTCCCAAAGGTGTGCAAAGCGTGCCATATGTAGTGTCCTCCGAAAGGTGTGCAAAGCGTGCCATATGTAGTGTCCTCCCAAAGGTGTGCAAAGCGTGCCATATGTAGTGTCCTCCCAAAGGTGTGCAAAGCGTGCCATATGTAGTGTCCTCCCAAAGGTGTGCAAAGTGTGCCATATGTAGAGTCCTCCCAAAGGTGTGCAAAGCGTGCCATATGTAGTATCCTCACAAAAGTGTGCAAAGCGTACCATATGTAGAGTCCTCCCAAAGGTGTGCAAAGTGTGCCATATGTAGTGTCCTCCCAAAGGTGTGCAAAGCGTGCCATATGTAGTGTCCTCCCAAAGGTGTGCAAAGGGTGCCATATGTAGTGTCCTCCCAAAGGTGTGCAAAGCATGCCATATGTAGTGTCCTCCCAAAGGTGTGCAAAGCATGCCATATGTAGTGTCCTCCCAAAGGTGTGCAAAGCGTGCCATATGTAGTGTCCTCCCAAAGGTGCAAAGTGTGCCGTATGTAGTATCCTCACAAAGGTGTGCAAAGCGTGCCATATGTAGAGTCCTCCCAAAGGTGTGCAAAGCGTGCCATATGTAGTATCCTCACAAAGGTGTGCAAAGCGTGCCATATGTAGAGTCCTCCCAAAGGTGTGCAAAGCGTGCCATATGTAGTATCCTCACAAAGGTGTGCAAAGCGTACCATATGTAGTGTCCTCCCAAAGGTGTGCAAAGCATGCCATATGTAGTGTCCTCCCAAAGGTGTGCAAAGCGTGCCATATGTAGAGTCCTCCCAAAGGTGTGCAAAGCATGCCATATGTAGTGTCTTCCCAAAGGTGTGCAAAGCGTGCCATATGTAGTGTCCTCCCAAAGGTGTGCAAAGCGTGCCATATGTAGAGTCCTCCCAAAGGTGTGCAAAGCGTGCCATATGTAGTATCCTCACAAAGGTGTGCAAAGCGTACCATATGTAGAGTCCTCCCAAAGGTGTGCAAAGCATGCCATATGTAGTGTCCACCCAAAGGTGTGCAAAGCATGCCATATGTAGTGTCCTCCCAAAGGTGTGCAAAGCGTGCCATATGTAGTGTCCACCCAAAGGTGTGCAAAGCGTGCCATATGTAGTGTCCTCCCAAAGGTGTGCAAAGCGTGCCATATGTAGTGTCCTCCCAAAGGTGTGCAAAGTGTGCCATATGTAGTGTCCTCCCAAAGGTGTGCAAAGCGTGCCATATGTAGTGTCCTCCCAAAGGTGTGCAAAGCATGCCATATGTAGTGTCCTCCCAAAGGTGTGCAAAGCGTGCCATATGTAGAGTCCTCCCAAAGGTGTGCAAAGCGTGCCATATGTAGTGTCCTCCCAAAGGTGTGCAAAGCGTGCCATATGTAGAGTCCTCCCAAAGGTGTGCAAAGCGTGCCATATGTAGTGTCCTCCCAAAGGTGTGCAAAGCGTGCCATATGTAGTGTCCTCCCAAAGGTGTGCAAAGTGTGCCATATGTAAGGTCCTCCCAAAGGTGTGCAAAGCATGCCATATGTAGTGTCCTCCCAAAGGTGTGCAAAGTGTGCCATATGTAAGGTCCTCCCAAAGGTGTGCAAAGTGTGCCATATGTAGTGTCCTCCCAAAGGTGTGCAAAGCGTGCCATATGTAGTGTCCTCCCAAAGGTGTGCAAAGCGTGCCATATGTAGTGTCCTCCCAAAGGTGTGCAAAGCGTGCCATATGTAGTGTCCTCCCAAAGGTGTGCAAAGCGTGCCATATGTAGTGTCCTCCCAAAGGTGTGCAAAGCATGCCATATGTAGAGTCCTCCCAAAAGTGTGCAAAGCATGCCATATGTAGTGTCCTCCCAAAGGTGTGCAAAGTGTGCCATATGTAATGTTCTCCCAAAGGAGTGCAAAGCATGCCATATGTAGAGTCCTCCCAAAAGTGTGCAAAGCATGCCATATGTAGAGTCCTCCCAAAGGTGTGCAAAGTGTGCCATATGTAGTGTCCTCCCAAAGGTGTGCAAAGTGTGCCATATGTAGTGTCCTCCCAAAGGTGTGCAAAGTGTGCCATATGTAAGGTCCTCCCAAAGGTGTGCAAAGCATGCCATATGTAGTGTCCTCCCAAAGGTGTGCAAAGCGTGCCATATGTAGTGTCCTCCCAAAGGTGTGCAAAGCGTGCCATATGTAGTGTCCTCCCAAAGGTGTGCAAAGCGTGCCATATGTAGTGTCCTCCCAAAGGTGTGCAAAGCGTGCCATATGTAGTGTCCTCCCAAAGGTGTGCAAAGCGTGCCATATGTAGTGTCCTCCCAAAGGTGTGCAAAGTGTGCCATATGTAATGTTCTCCCAAAGGTGTGCAAAGCGTGCCATATGTAGTGTCCTCCCAAAGGTGTGCAAAGCGTGCCATATGTAGTGTCCTCCCAAAGGTGTGCAAAGCGTGCCATATGTAGTGTCCTCCCAAAGGTGTGCAAAGTGTGCCATATGTAGTGTCCTCCCAAAGGTGTGCAAAGTGTGCCATATGTAGTGTCCTCCCAAAGGTGTGCAAAGTGTGCCATATGTAGTGTCCTCCCAAAGGTGTGCAAAGCGTGCCATATGTAGTGTCCTCCCAAAGGTGTGCAAAGTGTGCCATATGTAATGTTCTCCCAAAGGTGTGCAAAGCGTGCCATATGTAGTGTCCTCCCAAAGGTGTGCAAAGCGTGCCATATGTAGTGTCCTCCCAAAGGTGTGCAAAGCGTGCCATATGTAGTGTCCTCCCAAAGGTGTGCAAAGTGTGCCATATGTAGTGTCCTCCCAAAGGTGTGCAAAGCGTGCCATATGTAGTGTCCTCCCAAAGGTGTGCAAAGCGTGCCATATGTAGTGTCCTCCCAAAGGTGTGCAAAGTGTGCCATATGTAATGTTCTCCCAAAGGTGTGCAAAGCGTGCCATATGTAGTGTCCTCCCAAAGGTGTGCAAAGCGTGCCATATGTAGTGTCCTCCCAAAGGTGTGCAAAGCGTGCCATATGTAGTGTCCTCCCAAAGGTGTGCAAAGCGTGCCATATGTAGTGTCCTCCCAAAGGTGTGCAAAGCGTGCCATATGTAGTGTCCTCCCAAAGGTGTGCAAAGTGTGCCATATGTAGTGTCCTCCCAAAGGTGTGCAAAGTGTGCCATATGTAGTGTCCTCCCAAAGGTGTGCAAAGCGTGCCATATGTAGTGTCCTCCCAAAGGTGTGCAAAGCATGCCATATGTAGTGTCCTCCCAAAGATGTGCAAAGTGTGCCATATGTAGTGTCCTCCCAAAGGTGTGCAAAGCGTGCCATATGTAGTGTCCTCCCAAAGGTGTGCAAAGTGTGCCATATGTAAGGTCCTCCCAAAGGGGAGCACACTAAGCCACATGTAAGGTCAACTAAGCGGGTCCAAAACATGCAATATACAGTGCCATCTCAAAGGGCTGCAAAATGTTGACAAGTAGAAAACGTTCTAAAGTTAGAAAACGTATCATGTAGTCTGCTTGATGTTGATTTTCAATACTGTATTTTTTTTCTAGCTTGTTTATATTATGCATAGTGTGGAAAACAATCCACCATTGCAGCCTGGAAACTGTCAGCAGGCAGCGGCTGCTTATCTAACTTATTGTTATTTTGAACTTGTTAATGTTTTCTATGTTGATTAGTTTAGTAGAGACCTCTTAATATACCTCACTAAGAGAATCTGAGCCTGTAGAGTTAGGTGAGGATCACATGTTGCACATTTTGTGTGGATTTTGCACAATGCGTAAACTGTGAAGCCAAGCTTTTAATATCCCGTGCAGATTTTCTCCACTTATTCATGCTTTTTTGAATGCGGAAAAACAACACAAAACGCAACAATTCACTTTCAGACCGGGGATTTCACCTTCGGATTTAGGATCCCCTTTGAGTCAAATGGGTAAAAGCCGCATGAGAAAGTTCTTCATAAATAAGGGAATCCAGGGTAAAAAAAAAGGTAAATAAATCTCTCCATAGAAAAATGGTTCCAGTATTGACATCAGCTACTATTACTTAGAGGGTTATTCCATCAATATTCATCTACAACATATAACAACATGTTTTCACATCTAAATATTTCTATTCATAAAGAGCATAAAAATATCGAAATAAAAAAACACAAGAAACAAACTGCCATACTCCAGACCTCAAGTAGATGGCGATATAAACTCAATATTCCGACTCCGCAAAGAAATTCCACTTGAATTTTATGATTCAAAATTTGATAACATTTCCAAATCAATACAACTTTAAAAGCAAAATAAACCTCTGTATTCTTATTTTTGATAGAGATTTTCATTCTACCGAGGACGGCAAAGCTTTATAGTATATATTGTACAACGCAACAGAGGATTTCACTAATTCAAGCAAAAATGATGGCTCATAGCTCCTTTAAATATATTCTCCAGGTAATTTTGCCTTTCAAAATGTTTTATTTCTCCATGAAGTTGCAGTATTATAGTAGGTATATTCTTATATATAGAGGCAGTATTATAGTAGTTATATTCCTGTACATAGGAGGCAGTATTATAGTAGTTATATTCTTGTAAATAGAGGGCAGTATTATAGTAGTTATATTCTTGTACATAGGAGCAGTATTATAGTAGTTATATTCTTGTACATAGGGGCAGTATTATAGTAGTTATATTCTTGTATATAGGGGGCAGTATTATAGTAGTTATATTCTTGTACATAGAGGCAGAATTATAGTAGTTATATTCTTGTAAATAGAGGGCAGTATTATAGTAGTTATATTCTTGTACATAGGAGCAGTATTATAGTAGTTATATTCTTGTATATAAGGGCAGTATTATAGTAGTTATATTTGTGTACATAGGGGGCAGTATTATAGTAGTTATATTCTTGTACATAGGGGCAGTATTATAGTAGTTATATTATTGTACATAGGAGCAGTATTATAGTAGTTATATTCTTGTACATACGGGCAGTATTATAGTAGTTATATTTGTGTACATAGAGGGCAGTATTATAGTAGTTATATTCTTGTACATAGGAGCAGTATTATAGTAGTTACATTCTTGTACATAAGGTCAGTATTATAGTAGTTATATTTGTGTTCATAGGGGGCAGTATTATAATAGTTATATTCCTGTACATAAGGTCAGTATTATAGTAGTTATATTCTTGTACATAGGGGCAGTATTATAGTAGTTATATTCTTGTACATAGAGGCAGTATTATAGTAGTTATATTCTTGTACATAGGAGCAGTATTATAGTACTTATATTCTTGTACATAGGGGCAGTATTATAGTAGTTATATTCTTGTACATAGGGAACAGTATTATAGTAGTTATATTCTTGTACATAGGGGCAGTATTATAGTAGTTATATTCTTGTACATAGGAGCAGTATTATAGTAGTTATATTCTTGTACATAGGGGCAGTATTATAGTAGTTATATTCTTGTACATAGGGGCAGTATTATCGTAGTTATATTCTTGTACATAGGGGCAGTATTATAGTAGTTATATTCTTGTACTTAGGGGCAGTATTATCGTAGTTATATTCTTGTACATAGGAGGCAGTATTATAGTAGTTATATTCGTGTATCATAGTATCATAGTTTTTAAGGTTGAAGGGAGACTCTAAGTCCATCTAGTTCAACCCGTAGCCTAACATGTTGATCCAGAGTAAGGCAAAAAAAAACCCAATGTGGCAAACAAGTTCCAATGGGGAAAAAATGTCCTTCCTTCGTCCACATCCGGCAATCAGACTAGTTCCCTGGATCAATACCCTGTCATAAAATCTAATATACATAACTGGTAATATTAAATTTTTCAAGAAAGGCGTCCAGGCTCTGCTTAAATGTTAGTAGTGAATCACTCATTACAACATCATGCGGCAGAGAGTTCCATAGTCTCACTGCTCGTACAGTAAAGAATCCTCCTCTGTGATTATGATTAAACCTTCTTTCCTCAAGACGTAGCGGATGCCCCCGTGTTCCAGTCGCAGGCCTAGGTGTAAAAAGATCTTTGGAAAGGTCTCTGTACTGTCCCCTCATATATTTATACATTGTGATTAGATCCCCCCTAAGCCTTCGTTTTTCCAGACTAAATAACCCCAAGTTTAATAACCTGTCTTGGTATTGCAGCCCCCCCATTCCTCTAATAATCTTGGTGGCTCTTCTCTGCACCCTCTCCAGTTCAGCTATGTCCTTCTTATATATCGGTGACCAGAATTGTACACAGTATATAAGTGCGGTCGCACTAGTGACTTGTACAGAGGTAGAACTATATTTTTTTCATGAACACTTCTACCTCTTTTAATACATCCCATTATTTTATTAGCCCTGGCAGCAGCTGCCTGACACTGTCCACTAAAGTGAAGTTTACCATCCACCCATACACCCAAGTCTTTTTCTGTGTCTGTTTTACCCAGTGTTCTACAATTAAGTACATAATCATAAATGTTATTTCCTCTACCCAAGTGCATGACCTTACATTTATCTACATTAAACTTCAATTGCCACTTCTCAGCCCAATCCTCCAATTTAGATAAATCTCCCTGTAATATAAAATTATCCTCCTCTGTATTGATTACCCTGCAGAGTTTAGTATCATCTGCAAATATTGAAATTCTACTCCGCATGCCCCCAACAAGGTCATTTATAAATATGTTGAAAAGAAGCGGGCCCAATACTGACCCCTGCGGTACCCCACTATGAACTGAGACCCAGTCCGAGTACGTACCATTAATAACCACCCTTTGTTTCCTATCACTGAGCCAGTTTTTAACCCAGTTACACATATTTTCCCCTATCCCCATTATTCTCATTTTATGTACCAACCTTTTGTGTGGCACCGTATCAAAAGCTTTTGAAAACTCCATATACACAACATCCACTGTTGTGTGGATATGTAGTAATGTATGGCACTGCTATTTGGACACCATACTTTACCGTATCATTATGTTGTGCATTCACAGTATTGACCATACAATGCACCATACAACATAAGGATTTACATCTCCAACAATAATGATCTTAAAAAGCCTATGAGTCCCTTTAATGTGGTGTATAGAAGATTCTGCCCTCCAGATATAGTCACCATATGTTCCTGTATATAAATCTTTACGTGGCAGGCGGCCGATACAGCATGACTCTTATCAATACAACTTCACAAACCGCATGGAGTCCCCAGACTACCCACAGATATGTAGGAAGAAATGGTTAATTGAAAGTGCATTAAAGCCTCCGATTGATCTACAATTGACTCTTGTCCAAATCTAGAGAGTACATAAATCAACGGCAATGGAGGCTTATTGATCGGGATGACATTTTGTATCAGTGGATGATGAAATACGTGAAAAGAACATTCTACTAAAAGTTGTCTGTCTCCACATGCATTTAGTACTGACGGTCGTAGGAAAGCATGGCTACCATCCAGTGCCCAGGACCTCAACACTAAAGGGTTTTTCCGCTTTTTATTAAAAGGATGTGAAGACATTCTGATTAAGGAATAAAAAGTGCTATTGACATGCCCACACCGGGGCCGTGGGGCACTCGATACCGGGGCCGTGGGGCACTCGATACCGGGCCGTGGTTCTGTTTCTGGGACGCTGCGGTGGAGGAGGGCCCGGTTCGCCCACCGAGGAGTTTGGCTGGCCTGAGGCAGGAAACAAGTTCAGACAAGTCCAGGCAGAGGAAGAGAGAGGAGGTCTGCAGAGAGGCAGACGCAGACTGGGGCCTAGGTTGGAGGCTAGGTCCCTCATGTAGCCAGTGAGGCAGACGGTAGTGGCCGTCTGCATGAGCCGGGAAGACAGTCTTGGTGGAACCGTAGGTAGCCAGGACAGGGTAGTGGCCCGTCCGGTACCGAACCGGGGAGCCAGCTGGAAACCGGAGCGCAGGAGGAGCGTACACGAAGGGGCAGGAAAGGACTTACACTACCAAACTGGGTCAGGGGAAAAACACCGCAGCCGTCTGTGGGACCCGTCCATCCAGCCGTTTGCTTTACCAAAGACTTTGCATTCATCATTGGCTGAGTGAGTACCACCGTGCCGTGCGGCACAGCGCTGCCCCTGCGACCCTGCACCTCACCAGGCCCCATAACCCGCCTGCCATCCATCCCTACCTCCCTCACCGGGCCCCGGGACAACCAACCCCCCTACCCACGGAGGGGAGAAAACAACACCCAAGCTGCTCCCTGTCATCGCTCCCAGGATCCCCGTCCAGAGCAGCGGTGGTGTCACAACCTTGCCACAACCGTGGGAGGCGTCACGGACAATAAATCCCCAAAACCAATCCCCTTTTCACTCACGGGCGAGGAACGCCGCTCAAGTCCCCGGGATCCGGCCCACCGCTCGAGCCACCACCGAGCAGCAGAGCAGCCGGACCCGAGCAGTGGGTGAGTGCAGTGTCCCCTCCTCCGCCCGCGACAACTTGGCGTCACGAACAGGATCTTACCGCTCTGCGGTCTGGTAGAGGTGCGCCTTGTGACCGCCGGAGGTGTCCGGCCGAAAAATTGCAGAATCCGCCATTTTGGGCACGAAAAGTCCCCGCTCGAGCGTCTTCCCGAGTAGTGGATGGCGTGGGTGTGTCACGCTCTCCGGGTCCCCTGCCCCGCTCCCCGGCTCACCTGCCACGCTCCCCGCGCTTCCCAGGCCCCCTGGTCCCCGCTCCCGGCGCTCGTCGGCTTCCCAGCCCCAGCCCGGCTCTGCTGCGTCCTCCTCACAGCTTCCTGCCCTGGCTTCTGGCACCCGGGCCGCGCGCATGCGCATTAGGGCGCGCGCGCGGTCATTGACCCTTTCTTAAAGGGCCAGCGTCCACTGACAGGAAATGATGCACACAGGTACAGGGTATAAAGGGGTTTAGTGTTCAAGTGGGCGGGGCCTGTTCTTCGTGTTTCCCAAGCTAGGAGTCAGGTCTTCTTGTGTTTCTGTGAGATACTCACCTCTCTCTCTTCTAGAGCTGATCCTGCCTCGCCATCCGGTCCTGCCGAATCCCGAACCCCGAACGCTGTCTATCTGCCATCCTGACAGTCCGTACCATCTCTGATCCCTGCGGTGACCCGTCATCACGCTCCAACGGTTCCGGACTCCGCCTGACATCTTCTCGGCTTCCGAACCTGAGCTCCGTCACCCGGACTACCATCAGTGACTCCGTGGTCCCAGGGACTTCTCCATTATACACGTGTGCACGGACTGCCCTGCTACCTGTAGTGCTCCAGCTACCGGACCCCTTACCATCATCAAGGAGTTCGGCCCAGTGGATCCACCTCCTGGGTCTGCCCGTCCACCTGGCCCTAACAGAAAGAACAGGCCATGGATCCCGCTGCAGCACTAGCAGTTTTACAGGAGGAACTCCAACGCCAGCGTGAGGCCCAGACCCGCATGCTGAACTTTATGACTTCTGTGGACGCCCGCCTGAACACGCTACAAGCGTCAGTTACATCTGCAGCATCTCGGGCTTCCACTAGTCAATCCACGGCTCCAGCTCCCGTGGCAGCCTCTTCGGATGCTTCCAGACTTCGTTTGGCCTCACCACCCCGGTACGCCGGAGATCCCAAGACCTGCAGAGGATTCATAAACCAATGCTCCCTCCATTTCACGCAGCTGCCGCATTTGTTTGCCTCCGACCAAGCCAAGGTCGCCTTCATCATGTCCCATCTAGAGGGCGAGGCACTGGCGTGGATGAACCCCTTGTGGGAAAGGGAGCATCCGGTGACCAAGAACATCAAGGAGTTCCTGCAGGCTTTTCGTGGCACCTTTGACGAGCCCGGACGCGCCTCCGCGTCTGCCTCATCTCTTCTCCGGTTACGTCAGGGGACTCTGACGGTGGGTCAATACGCCATCCGTTTTCGCACCTTGGCTTCGGAACTCGGGTGGAACAATGAGGCCCTAACCGCCGCCTTCTGGGAAGGACTCTCGGGTCGAATCAAAGATGAGCTGGCTGGTCGTGACGTACCGTCCACCCTGGATGCCCTGATTACCCTAGCGACTCGAGTGGACATTCGCTTTCAGGAGCGATCCAAAGAGGTGTCCTGTGACAGACGTCCGGTACGGCATTCCTCTCCTCCGCAGAAGCCCGCTGTACTCCAGTTAGCGGCATCTGGTGTCTCCGTCCACGAGCCCATGCAGATCGACCGTGTGCGGCAGTCTGAACAACGCCGAGCAGAGCGGCTCGCCAAGGGCCTCTGCTTCTACTGCGGAGAAGGCACACACCTGCTACGCTCCTGTCCAGAGAGGCCGGGAAACTCCAAAGCCTAGGGTTGGTAGGAGAGGCCACCCTAGGTGCTGGGACTCTCTCAGACCCAGTTACATGGACTGTGCAAGTGACAACGGGAGAGACGCGGTTCACGGCTGAGGCCTACCTCGATTCTGGGGCAGCAGGCAATTTCATCCAGCAGGCCACGGTGGAAAAGTACCAGGTGCCTGTTACTCCACTCGACAAACCCCTCGTGATCGCCTCTGTGGATGGGAGACCCCTCTCTGACACCATCTCCTGGATCACCAGGCCGGTCGAACTACGTATCGGTGCCCTGCACACCGAGAACATCGCTCTCTACGTCCTCCCACACATGTCCCATCAAATCCTGCTGGGACTTCCCTGGTTACGGACACACGAACCATCAGTCAGCTGGGGCACTGGTGAAATCACCCGATGGGGCTCTTCTTGCCATGAGAACTGTCTGAAGACCATACAACCCATCCGGCGACCTCCGGTTCCAGAGTCCCTACCGGGACTGCCCTCGGCCTATTGGTCCTTCGCGGACGTCTTTGATAAAAAGGAGTCCGAGGTACTTCCGCCACATCGTCCTTACGATTGTGCCATCGACCTGCTCCCGGGAACTACACCACCTCGAGGACGGATATGTCCACTGTCTCCAGCCGAAACAAGGGCCATGTCTACTTACATCACTGAGAGCCTGGCAAGGGGATTCATTCGGAGATCCTCCTCTCCTGCTGGAGCAGGTTTCTTCTTCGTTAAGAAGAAAGAAGGCGACTTACGCCCATGCATAGACTACCGGGGATTGAACCAAATCACCGTGAAAAACAAGTACCCTCTGCCGCTCATCCCCGAACTGTTTGATCGGCTTAGAGGAGCTCGTGTGTTCACCAAGTTGGAGCTTCGAGGTGCCTACAACCTGGTCCGCATCCGCTCTGGGGACGAATGGAAGACCGTGTTCAATACTCGCGATGGGCACTATGAATACTGCGTGATGCCCTTCGGCCTGTGTAACGCACCAGCAGTCTTTCAAGAATTGGTGAACGACGTTTTCTGGGACCTTCTCTACGTCTGTGTGGTGGTGTATCTGGATGATATCCTTGTCTTCTCTCCGGACCTCCAGACCCACCGAGAGAACGTGCAGCTGGTTCTACAAAGACTGAGAGAGAATCGACTGTACGCCAAGTTCGAGAAGTGTGTCTTTGAGCAGTCTTCTCTCCCCTTCCTAGGGTACCTCATCTCCGATACCGGACTGCAGATGGATCCAAAGAAGGTCTCCTCCATTCTCAACTGGCCTCCTCCTTCTGGACTGAAGGCAATCCAACGCTTTCTGGGATTTGCCAACTATTACCGCCAGTTCATCCCTCACTTCTCTGCTCTGACTGCTCCTCTCTCCGCCTTGACCAAGAAGGGGGCTAATCCAAAGGACTGGTCACCTGCGGCCGACGCCGCGTTTGGCTCTCTGAAGCAGGCATTTGCCTCCTCTCCTGTACTCCACCGTCCGGAGTTAAACCGCCAGTTCACCTTGGAGGTGGATGCCTCCTCCGCGGGAGCCGGTGCAGTGCTCATGCAGAAGTCCTCCTCCGGGAAGATGGTGACTTGCGGTTTCTTCTCCAAGAGCTTCTCAACGCCTGAACGCAACTACACCATCGGTGACCGAGAGCTATTAGCAGTCAAACTGGCTCTGGAGGAATGGCGCTATCTTCTGGAAGGAGCAGTATACCCAGTTATTATTTACACGGACCACAAGAATCTGGAATACCTGCGGTCTGCTCAGCGACTGAACCCACGGCAAGCCAGGTGGTCCTTGTTCTTTGCCAGATTCGATTTCCAGCTCCATTTCCGACCCGCGGACAAGAATGTACGCGCTGATGCCTTGTCCAGGTCTTTCATGCCCAAGGAGCAGGAGGAGGAGACATCCCAACCCATCATCTGTCCTAGTAAAATCATTCCAGTGGCTCCTGTCACCCTGGCCCAGATACCGCCCGGGAAGACCTTTGTCTCTGAGACTGACAGGAGAAAAGTGTTACACTGGGGCCATGCCTCGAAAACAGCCGGTCATGCTGGTCAGAAGAGAACTTGGAGTGCGATTGTACGTCATTACTGGTGGCCATCCCTTCGCACGGACGTCGCCTCTTTTGTCTCTGCCTGCTCCTCTTGTGCCAGGAACAAGACGCCCAAACAT
The DNA here is from genome assembly GCF_048569485.1 of Anomaloglossus baeobatrachus. Classification (NCBI taxonomy): domain Eukaryota; kingdom Metazoa; phylum Chordata; class Amphibia; order Anura; family Aromobatidae; genus Anomaloglossus; species Anomaloglossus baeobatrachus. The sequence continues at coordinate 769,970,566 of NC_134354.1, forward strand.
CTGCCATATGGCCATCTTCTGCCTCTGCCTATACCCTCAGTTCCATGGCAACACATTGCAATGGACTTTATTACGGACTTGCCATTGTCCTCCGGACACACAGTCATATGGGTCGTGGTGGATCGGTTCTCTAAAATAGCTCATTTCGTCCCTATGGCTGGACTGCCCTCTGCCCAGGAACTCGCGGACGCCTATATACATCACATCTTCCGCTTGCATGGCTTTCCATCACACATTGTGTCCGACAGAGGAACTCAGTTCACCTCCAGCTTCTGGAGGGCTCTCTGCAAACATCTGGGAGTGACTCTGGACTTTTCTTCAGCCTACCATCCTCAGTCGAACGGCCAAGTGGAACGGGTCAATCAGATATTGACCTCCTTCTTGCATCACTACGTCAACGCCCATCATGACGACTGGTCCACGCTTCTTCCTTGGGCTGAATTCTCCCATAATCACCACGTCAGTGAGTCCTCCTCCAGCTCTCCCTTCCATGTCGTTTACGGACTTCAGCCTACCGTCCCATTGCCTGTATCCTCTTCCTCGGATGTCCCTGCTGCTGATGCTGTAGTCCGTGACTTCACAACCATTTGGGACTCGGTTAAGGCGTCCCTCGCACGTGCCTCCCTGCGGATGAAGAGACACGCAGACAAGAGACGTCTGGACCCTCCATGTTTCTCTCCAGGAGATCTCGTCTGGCTTGCTTCCAAGTACGTCCGATTGAAGCTACCATCCTACAAGCTGGGACCTCGCTACATCGGACCGTTTAAAGTTCTCAGCAAGATCAATGAGGTCTCCTACAAGCTACAGCTCCCGGTCACGATGAAGATACCCAACTCCTTCCACGTCTCCCTGCTCAAGCCGGTTGTCCTTGGTCCCTTTTCCGCTGCTGCCAGTTCGGCTCCTCCTCCTATTGCCGATGACGACATCTATGCGTTAAGGGATATCGTGGCCATGAAGACCGTACGGGGTCGACAGTTCTTCCTGGTGGATTGGGCAGGGTATGGTCCTGAAGATAGGTCCTGGGAACCCCGGGAGAATGTGGGTACTCCTCTGATCCGTGCCTTCCTGTCCCGGTTGCGGGGAGGGGGGCGTGGGGGGGGGTACTGTCACGCTCTCTGGGTCCCCTGCCTCGCTCCCCGGCTCACCTGCCACGCTCCCCGCTCTCCAGCCTCCATTGCCCGCGCTTCCCAGGCCCCCTGGTCCCCGCTCCCGGCGCTCGTCGGCTTCCCAGCCCCAGCCCGGCTCTGCTGCGTCCTCCTCACAGCTTCCTGCCCTGGCTTCTGGCACCCGGACCGCGCGCATGCGCATTAGGGCGCGCGCGCGGTCATTGACCCTTTCTTAAAGGGCCAGCGTCCACTGACAGGAAATGATGCACACAGGTACAGGGTATAAAGGGGTTTAGTGTCCAAGTGGGCGGGGCCTGTTCTTCGTGTTTCCCAAGCTAGGAGTCAGGTCTTCTTGTGTTTCTGTGAGATACTCACCTCTCTCTCTTCTAGAGCTGATCCTGCCTCGCCATCCGGTCCTGCCGAATCCCGAACCCCGAACGCTGTCTATCTGCCATCCTGACAGTCCGTACCATCTCTGATCCCTGCGGTGACCCGTCATCACGCTCCAACGGTTCCGGACTCCGCCTGACATCTTCTCGGCTTCCGGACCTGAGCTCCGTCACCCGGACTACCATCAGTGACTCCGTGGTCCCAGGGACTTCTCCATTATACACGTGTGCACGGACTGCCCTGCTACCTGTAGTGCTCCATCTACCGGACCCCTTACCATCATCAAGGAGTTCGGCCCAGTGGATCCACCTCCTGGGTCTGCCCGTCCACCTGGCCCTAACAGGGTGGCGTCACGGACAATAAATCCCCAAAACCAATCCCCTTTTCACTCACGGGCGAGGAACGCCGCTCGAGTCCCCGGGATCCGGCCCACCGCTCGAGCCACCACCGAGCAGCAGCAGCAGAGCAGCCGGACCCGAGCAGTGGGTGAGCCCGCGACAAAGCCACCTGTGGTATACGGCAAGATAGCTGCCGTTGCTGAGGGATGGGGCCTCTGGGGCAGATGGTGACGCAGCTTAGTTGGTATGGATCTCCACAGGTAGAAGCTGAGCCGCAGGGTGAATGGGGGTAGTAGTCTATGATGGCGGGGGTGCAGGGCCAGAGGAGTGACACAGGGATGCAGTCTCAAGGTTTTTACTCACTGTAGCAGGTTCCAAGGTAAGGTGACACGACTAGTCAGTGACCTCCTTTGGAGTGCTGGGTTCAACTGTGATGGGCTCTAGTCAATCCCGGGTGTAATAGCGTGTCCCTCCCCCGCCTGTGCTCATGGTGTAATAGTCTCTCTCTCCTTGACTGTCCTGTATGTACTACTGGTGGGGGATTGTTTGTTCTTCTCAGCATGGGACTTCTCCAACCACAACTTGGTAAACAGAACAGAACCAGGACTTTCAAAGTCCATTCATGTATCAAATGTCCAGGGGGAGGTGTGCCCACCTTAGGGGCTGATCCCAGGAGAGAAGAATAATGAGACCCATGTTAGTTCAGTTAAGTTAGTTGGATCTTGGCTGGAGAAGGATTAGGATATATAGCTGAGGCTGAATCCTAGAGCCAGTGTATGGACTATGGGACATTGAGGATCAGCTGCCCCGCTGCTGGATTTAGGGAACGCATCTGAGGACTGTTGCATTCTCCTTGGCGTCGGATTGCCCCAGATCTGTTTCCTTTGTGTGGACTCTAAACAACCATTTGGATATTGGATGTTTTATGCTCCCTGCCTCATTAAATCTTCTTGGATTGTTCATCGGTCCGGTGTCCCTTACTGCTCTGTCGCATACCCCGTCACACCGGGTACTTCGGAGGTCAAGACCGGTGCACCTTTCTTATGTTCCTTCCCTGGCCGTCTTCCTGTGCTGACTTCAGCTTCATTATATATAAGGCATCTATTTAACAATATATGCAGTTTATGTTGTGAAATCAGAGGAACCCACCTTAAACTATTTGAAAAGCGGTTTTCCAAGATGGACAAATCCTTTAAAAAATTAATTTACAGCCATCCCTTCTCTTACGAAGTGGCAATAGAACAATAAAGGGTAAATAAATTGTGTAGGAGTCGGCTGTGATTTTTGAATACTGTTCACACACTGTCTGTGGCCCAACACTATATATTTTCTATGTCATACTATGTCCACTGTGCATGGAGTTTGTTGGGTGATACATTCGATGGACTTCTCTGGGGGACAGCTTTCATATTTTATGAGAGTATCCTTATATGATTTACCAGTTTCACATGACCAAGCCATTTTCACACCTCTGTAGTAAAGCAAGAGATCGGAAAAGCAACTTTACCCTAAGATCCAATTTTGCCCACTGTAGAGCTCACAACCAGGAGACGGTAAAGCGGTGAGCTGAAGATGGACACACTGAACCACGTGAGGACTCTGGGGTTACCCCTTTAGTGGGAGTGGCTTGACTAAGTGCCTACCGCAAGGCGGATGCCAGGTGCGACTCCCAGGGTAGAGACCGGGACTCTGGCAGCAGACCACCAGTGCAGGGACGAATACAGGTACAGACAGACTGAGTCTCTAATATAGACAGGGACCACCGGGATAGTTAAGGCAAACAGCACGGCCAGGATGGCCAGGTGGAGTCAGTAGCAAGGCTGGAACCACCAGAGAGGCTGAGGCAGATGGCACGACCAGGACAGATACAGTCAGAGTCACTAAAGCTAACAGGGCAGGACGGACTGGAGCTAGGTACAGGCAGGACAGGGCTGGAACCAGGTGACAACAGGGCAGGATGGGCTGGAACCATGTACAGGCATGACAGGACTGGAACCAGGTGCCAACAGGGCAGGACAGGCTTGGATCATGTACAGGCAGCACAGGATGGGACAAGCAGGTGACCTCACAACTAGGTAGACAGAACACAACTGACTAACTAAACTTAGGGTGTTGAACAGGCACCTCCCCTAGTGGGAGAGTGCCTAAAGTGCCCAGTGCTTCTCAGTGATGGGCTGAGAGGCACTTCCTAGGAGTGGCGTGCTGGCCCTATAAGGGGAGGGCTGTGGTGTGTGCACACACCCTAGGAGCACTTCTAGGAAAGGGAAGCAGGAGGAAGCCATGTGGGGGACCGCAGGGATGATGGGCAGATTGGAGAGAGCCGGCTGCGGCGGTGAGTGACAGCGTGTCCCTGCAGGGTGAAGAGCGAGGAGTGCAGGGACACAACGCTACACCAACCACTTATATTGATGACTCAAGTAAACCCCAAACCACAAAAATGGTCCATTCTTATGGTGGATTTGTAAGACTGTAAACCAGATGAACAATGTTAATTTTCAATTTTATTACTCTCATTTAGTCCATTAACAATTTGCCAAAATTTTAGCTTGAAAATTCAATTTTGTATTTCTTTCATCTATGATTCCTAAAAACTATATTCAAAAAGGTTGCAAGTCTGAATAGAGGAATAAGTCCGTTCAATTCAACACAGTCTGGACATGCCACATTGAAATACTACAAAGTAGAAAACTGATGAGTGTTGAAAGTTTTGTATTTTCCTTCAAAAGTTCACATCTGTAGTCTATGGAGTAATGCTGGACAACGTCAATAAACCAATGATCTGGCAAAGTCTCAAACAAATTGCTGTTCCTACTTTTTTGCAAGTTTTAAGATGAGTCTTCTACTTTTCGCGGTGGGTGCTGAATTGTGGCCGTGGTAGGAAATTGATAGATAAATGCCATGCTTAAAGCGGTGGTCCACTACCCTGAAAGAACCACTTTTTAAATTTAGTATTCCTGCTTTTTAAAATAAAAATTATATATACTCATCTTCTGTGTTGTTCCAGCCATATTGGTGCCAGGTCTCCTGGGCCTCGTATGACATTATTATGACACCTAAGCAATGCAGCCAATCGGCGGCCACTATTGGGCTACTGAACTCTCAGCTCTTCCCTTTGTCCAACATTCATCCCAGGGGAGTGAGATTGTAGCAGCCCAAGAGTGTCCACTGATTAGATGCAGAGTTCATATAGCAAAAAAAAGTCACGTGAGCCCCAGGAGACCTGAAACCGACATCGCTGTAATAGTACTAGGGCGGAAGAATGCCTGCATATAGCTCATTCTCACATTGACATGTTGAATGTCATAGAACATTATTTTAACACATAACATGAAAGTAAGGTTAATAATATAACTTTCATTCCAAAATCTTTAGTTTCACTCAATTTAGTTGATGCAAAAATGAGTACACCCCACATGAAAAATTAATATATCTAGTATTTTGTATGACCTCCAAGATTTTTAGAGTCTGGATGCTGGATGGAGCGTGATGACAACTTGTCTCTTCTGAATCCCCCAGAGGTCTACGGTTGGGGTCAGATCAGGAGACACTCAACCACTGAATCACATTCACCCTGTTCTTCTTCAGAAATGCAACAGATGTGTGTTTTGTATCATTGTCATGTTGTCTACCAAGGGCACGGAGTGATGGCAGCCTTTTCACTTTCAATATAGAGCAGCACATCTTTGAATTCATGATACTGTGGCGCCACAGAGTATTGCACTTTATTTAAGGTGCGATATTCGCCTCGGGTAAGAAGGGGGTTAATCACCGGTGTTCCACATTTTACACTTATATATAGCTTAGGAGCCTTTACCCGGGTAGGGATGGCTCAGGGTAGGCAGGGGGGTGGCCATCATGAGTCATGGGACTTTCCGGTCACTGAAGCCGGGCACCTGGGGGTGGGTTCCACTTGGGGTAGAAGTAGGAGCACACTCACACAATCAATAGTCAGTTTACCCGGGACAGCAGTTCTGGGACACGACACCATCATCTCTTTCTTCTCTTCTCTTCACGGGGCTTGGAACACTCGGCCCAGGTGCCTCACAGCTGGAAGGGCAACTCTGAAAAAGGACTTTCTTCTTCTTTCAATCACCGGTGACTTCTCCTAACTTATCTGGGGTCAACAGAGTGCATCACAGCAGGTGACCAGTACTATCCGGGCGAGCGTCACAGCACAAAGAGTGAGTAAAGACACCTGGAACAACAGCCACTGACTCTGACTCTTGATTACCAGCCCCGCCGCCCCGCGCCTCGGCGCTCAAATGCCATCACTACCCCCATCATCATCCTACATGGGGCCCGCTCCACCTGTGGGGAGCGATACCATCTCTGGCTGCTACTACCATTCGCCCCAGAGGACAGTGACAGCAGCGGCGGCTAAATCCCTAGCCGCATACCACAGGTGGCGTTACGACATTCATCCAACTACTATTATCCCCACCATCTTCCCTCCTTATTAATTTACACCTTGGGGAACAAAGCCGGGCAGGCCCAGCGACAATCCGAATCATCACACCTGCCTGGCGATGAGTAATTTCAGGTACGAGAACCCCGTGCCTGACTACCCCTGCCCCCTGGGTGCTACAATACCATCAGACACGTAGCCCTAAACACCAGCAGGCCTCATGTGCCTCCTCATACGGACACGGTCACCACCAGATCTCACTGTAGGCACCGGGCATTTTGCTTTGTACTCCTCACCATTGCAACCATACAGATTTGAAGGCATCAATTTTTCTTGTTCTCATTACTCAGAAATATCGAGTCTCAGTAGTCTTCATATATTTCAGCATGGGCCCTAGCAAATTGGGGAATAGACTTTATGAAAGGCTTCTTTTGAGGATGACCCCCATGCATGCCATTCCCTGCAACGTGTGCCATATTGTGTCACGAGAACCAATAACCCCAGTTTAGCTCTCTACTTCTTTAACTGCAGTGAACTTGCATGTCAATTTTCTTCAACCTTTCTCATCAGAAGATGCTCCTGTTTAGGTGGTAACTTCCGTGATCAGCCTGGACGCCTTTTGGAGACGCTTGCGCTTCCATCTTTGTCACATTTTTGTATCACTTTTGCTTCAATATCTGATCAGTAAATCTTTGCTGATTTTCTTGTACTCTTCACCTTTCTTATGTAAAGAAATGATTTTCTTTTTCAGGTCTTGTGACATTTCTCTTCCATGAGGTGCCATTGCTGACAACATAAAATGGGAAGAGTTGTTCTTTGTCAAGTAACACCCTTTTAAAGACACTTGTGTAATGAGTAATTGGACTTACCGGCGGTTGGATTCTTGTTGGGCCGGTTTCAGACATCCATGTTTAATCAGTACCAGTCACACTCATGGTTATGGTCATACGTGTGTCATATGTGTCATGCGTGTTACATCCGTGTTTGCATACGTGTGACAGGTACTGGAGAAAACACGGGTCTGTGAAATAAAAAGATTTTCCATATTTACCTGATGTCTCCGGTTCTGCTGCCTCCCGCTCCTGACCCCCGCTCATTATATTCATTGATTAGTCACCGCACTCAGGACCTGGAAGCCGGAGCAGCACTGGGGACAGCGCCGGGTACAGCACCGCTGGGGACAGCATCACGGGGACAGGTTAGTATTCTGCAAGTACAGTGACATCCAGGAGGTCATTGGAGTTCCCAATGAACTCTGATGACATCATGATGACCCCCGCGACACCCGCGCTACAGCTTCACGGGGTCATCAGAGTTCATTGGGAACTGTGATGAGTCCCCGATGCTGTCCCCGCGATACTCCGGCTTCCAGGTTCTCCCAACACACACACACACATGTATACACTGAGCACATATACACATATGTATACACACAAAGCAGACACACATGGATATAGTGAGCACATACACACACATAGCGCACATGCATGTATACACTAAACTCACACACACACACACACTGCTGTAAACTCACCCAGCGATGCGGTCCCCCGCGATGATGCTGCTTCCAGTTCCTCACTGCAGTGAATATTCAGTGAGTATAATAAGCGGGGGTCATGAGCGGGAGGCAGCAGATCCGAAGACAGCGTCGCTGGATACAGATAAATATAGAAAATATTTTTATTAAGAAGACCCCTGTTTTCTCCGGTACGTGTCACACTGATGTCACACGGATCACAACAGTGTGCGATGCGTGGGACACCCGTGCTGCCGTGGAAAAAATGGATATGCCTACGTGTGTCTGTGCGCGGTCATGAGAGGTCACACGGTCCGTGTGAAAACACGGACATGTGAGTAACAGCAAATAATAACATGGGTATGTGTGACATTCTTTTTAAAAACGGATGTCACACGTACCTGAAACACGGACGTCTGAAACCGGCCTTAATCAGACATTTGTTGTCTAAACTTTAGCTGTACTCCTAAGTCTTTCATTGGGGTGTACCTATATTTGCAACACGGCCTTCAATGAATTTGTTAGGAAAATTACTTTTTTTGGGTATGCAAAATAACAAATCTTGTTTGCAATCGATGGCCTATGTGTGGGAGTGCTTCCTATAGAAAATGTGGATTCTGAAAGGAAACAAAAGGTTTTTTGACAAATCTGTTGGGGTGTACTCATTTATGCAAAGCACTGTATACCACCTTTCGAGTGGATAGGTGATTAGCTTCATTTGTGGAAATAGTCTTTTTTAAAAAAAAAAGTAAAATTTTTGACTTTTTACTATAATGTTTGGATTTTTGCATGTGATTATACAATATGGACATGCAGGTACTATTAAAAATACTGATGGTATTGTATTCTGTACCGTGGCTGCCACAGACCAACCATGGGTGTCTATGGGTGTCCCACCGCTGGGGTCTACACCAATCACCAGAACAAGGAGGAGTGACGGGTTGGATGCCTGACTGCTGCTCCATTCATTCTCTATAGGGCTGCTAGAAAAAGCCACACACAATGCTCGGTAGCCGCATAGGAAATTAATGGAGTGACGGTAGAAGATTCGTACCACTGCTCCGATCTAATGGGGGATACAAATGCCCCATTTTTCTGACCAGTGCAAGTCCCGTGGATAGGTTAAGTTTAGTGATGAGCGAACATACTTGGCACTAGTCGTTGCTCGCACGAATATTAAGGTGTTCACAATATCTGTTGTTTGTCGAGTTTTTTGCTCCTTCCCTCGTGAGTTTTGAGTCTACTCCCCACATGTTATCAGCCATTTCAGCCACTAAATATGCGGGGATTGATTGCCAATCACAGTAATGCTGTAGCCATTTTTGCTACTGGCATTACTGTGATTGGCAGGTGCAGTGGGGAAAAAGTAAATATATGACATCCAAACATTAAAGCAGGAGAATTACACTTACTGAGTGTGATGACTGTCACAAGGTGGCGCTAGACACTACTTGTATGCAGTAGATGTAGAGGTAGTCAACCAGGAGGGCACACGGGAGGCAGACAGAGACGAGGTCAGGATACAAGCCAAAGGTCAGAGTTCCAGAAAAGTACATACAAAATACAGGGAGCAGGTGGGGACGTGGTCAGGAGGAAGTCCAAGGTCAGAAGCTGGGAAGTCACAACAGAAACAGGGGAGGACAGGCAGAGAGCAATAGTCTGGAGTCGAGAGACCAAATGTAGATGTAGTCAGACAGGCTGAGATAATAAACTAGGAGGGCACGACAGTACACGTGGGGGGGGCAAATACCCCGAAACAGCTGTCTGTGGATGGATACCATGTTTTGGCATAGGTGGTTTCCTTGACTGGAGACTGCCCTTCCCGTGGTTTTTCCTTCCCGGTGAAAGACCTGGCTATTTACCTGCCAGCGTTGAGAAACATGTGATGGTGTCTCTGCGGCTTCCTTGTTTTGCATATTTCCCAGGGGGCATTGCTCTAGAATCACTGCGTTGAGAAAACACGTGATGGTGCTCCGCTGTGCTGGATGTTGATCTTACTAAGGTCAACTATCCTTACCTGTATAGTCTTCTACTAGGCATTGCTCCCACTAGCCAGTTTCCTACTCCACACTGATGAGGGGCAAATACCCTGAAACAGCTGTTTGTGGATGGATACCATGTTTTGGCATAGGTGGTTTCCTTGACTGGAGACTGCCCTTCCCGTGGTATTTCCTTCCCGGTGAAAGACCTGGCTATTTACCTGCCAGCGTTGAGAAACATGTGATGGTGTCTCTGCGGCTTCCTTGTTTAGGTAGAGAGCAATAGTCTGGAGTCGAGAGACCAAATGTAGAGGTAGTCAGACAGGCTGAGATAATAAACTAGGAGGGCACGACAGTACACGGGGGGGAGGCAGACAAAGACAAGGTCAGGATACAAGCCGTAGGTCAGGGTTCCAGGAGAGTATGTACCAAATATAGGGAGCAGCCGGGGAGGCGATCAGGAAGAAGTCCAAGGTCAGAAGCCGGGAAGTCACAACAGAAACAGAGGAGGACAGGCAGAGATGGGTAAACAGCAGTCCAGAGTTGAGAGACCAAGATCTGAACACCGGGCACCATGGGAAAAAAAACAGCACAAGTGTAAGCAGGAAATATGACTGGCGGCGTCCTGAGCTAACACACTCCCTAATGAATGAAGCAGAGCAATCACCAGGAACGAGAAGCATCTGTGAGAGCACCTCCCAGGGCCAGTGTTAAACCCAGAGCTGTGAAACAACCAGCAGAGCATTCATCCTGCAAAATGCTCTGCACCAAAAGAAACACATACAGTCTCTGCAGGAAAGCATAGCAGAACAATACGGAATGTTCTGCACATCGGAATCATGACACTGAGTTTCCTGTGGCTCTCACATTGCTTTCGGGTCCGATCATTAAATTTCATGAATATGCACTGCTTTCCCCGCCCACACTCTGTGCTTTATGTTGGCTGGTTATCAAAAGTGATGGGGGAGAGGACTTCATGACATTTAAAATTCATTTCTTTAAATAATTTACAAGTAATATGCAAAGGGTCCCTTGTATTTTGATATAGAGCCAAAATAATACACACAGATGGAGGTTGCAGCCTTCTGCTGTCTGCTTTATCTGCACTGGGTATCAAAATACGGGGTACCCTGCGGAATTTTTTCCAATAATTTATTTATTTTTACACTCCAATTTGGGGAAAAAGACAGCTAGTGTGGGGGCAACCAATCGCAGAAGCCAGCACAGAGGGTGGGTGGGGAAAGCAGGACTGCAACCAATCACAGACACCATTTCAGAGAGTGGGCGGGGCAAGCAGTGCATATTCATGAACTTTAATGATTGGACTGGGAAGCAGTGTGACAGTGGCAGGGAAACTCAGTAAGGGCGGCGTCACATGCTACGAAATATCGGGCGATCTGTCGTCGGGGTCACGGATTCTGTCACACACTTTCGGCATCGCTAGAGATATTGTAGCGTGTGACAGCTACGAGCGACTGTTAACGAGCAAAAATACTCACCTTATTGTTGCTCGTTGACACGTCGCTCATTTTCAAAATGTCGTTCCTCCTTCAGCGCGCCGGTTGTTCATCATTCCTGAGGCAGCACACATCGCTACGTGTGACACCCCGGGAACGACGAACACAACTTACCTGCGTCCCGCCGGCAATGAGGAAGGGAGGAGGTGGGCGGGATGTTACGTCCCGCTCATCTCTGCCCCTCCTCTGCTATTGGGCGGCCGCTGTGTGATGTCGCTGTGACGCCGAACGTCCCTCCCCCTTCAGGAAGAGGATGTTCGCCACCCACAGCGAGGTTGTGCGGGAGGTAAGTACGTGTGACGGCGGTTACCGACTTTGTGCGCCACGGGCAATGAATTGCCCGTGACGCACAAACGACGGGGGCGGGGGCGATCGCTCATGCAATCGCACGATATATCATCCCGTGTAATGCCGGCCTAAGGCCAGTGTCACACTTGCGAGTGTCTTGCGCGAGTCCCGCGTTGCATCACCCGGCACGGACTCACACTCTCCTCACAGGAGCGGGCCGGTTGCATGCATCTCTATGCAACCGACCCACTGCTGCGAGGAGAGTTTGAGTATTTGCTGGGTGATGCAACGCGAGACTCGCGCGAGATACACGTGAGGCACTTGCAAGTGTGACACCGGCCTAAGTATAATTCTCCTGCTTTAATCCCCATGATACCCTCACAATATTATTCCCAGAAACCATCTGTGAGTCATAAATGCATCCAGGCATCTTCCCCATGCTGTTCCCATTCAGTTTCAGCACTTTTCCATCCATTGCAGCATTTTTACAGCACTTCCAAATCTACTTCCATGGTCCTCTGGAAAATTATTCAAGTTTTCATTGACTTGCATTAGATTCGTTATTCAGTACGAATAATAGAAATTATTTGGCACGAAGAATCCAAATCCGAATATTTGACTATTCGCCTGTTTCTAGTTAAGTTGTTTTCACCAGACAATCCCTTTAATATACATTTTGTTCTATTCTCCAAATATATTTTTGCATTATTGAAATTCAAAAAGTAATAAACATTTAGTATTGACATTACTAATACTTCCATTTTCTACAGTAACTCATATATCAAAAGGAGAAAGATTTTTTTTTTACTAGGAAATAAAAAATCGAAGAGCGCGCAGCCTGGAATACAAAGATAAAGATCGGAATTGTGGAGAGTTTTTGCGATTGCCTTTCGCTGAGCATCTGGACAATAAAAAAAGCGTGATAAGGAAATTGCTGACAAGGGTAAAGATGTTTATAGAATAAGAAAGATGTAGACAATCAGAGAAATCATGAAAACTATTTGAAAGGCTGAAGAAGACCCAAGCCGGAGATAAAAACATATTCTTGTGAACATTAAAGGGGTTCTTTGGAAATAGAAAATAAAATGTCATTGGAAATAAATTCCTAAAAACATTTACTGAACAAATCGCACTTGTTTTGTCTATGGAGATAACAACGTTATACGTTAAAATGACCATAGTTTTATCACACTGACAGAAATGTGTCCTAGAATGTTAACAGCCTCTTCTTACTTCAGCACCCTGGTCTCTCCAGTATTAAATCAGATAGGCAGAGTGGACTAAAGTGGGAGCAGCCTCTTTTTACTTTATCATCCTTGGGATCTGCAGTATGGTGGACAGCAGTGTGAGCAGCCTCTTCTTACCTCAGCTTCCCTAGTATCTCCAGCAATAGATAAGCTAGATATGGCGGACAGTAGTGTGAGTAGCCTCTTCTTACCTTAGCTTCCCTAGAATCTCCAGCAATAGATATGGTGTACAACAGTGTGAGTGGCCTCTTCTTACCGCTGTAATTTGTATCTCCATTATCAAATTAGATAGTCAGAGTGGACTGAAGTGTGAGCAGCCTCTTCTTACTTCATCATCCTTGGTATCTCCAGTATTATATCAGAAAGACATCGTGGACAGCAGTGTGAGCAGCCTCTTCTTACCTCAGCACTCTTGGTATCTCCAGTAATAGATCAGATAGACAGTGTGGACAGCAGTGTGAGTAACCTCTTCTTACCTCATCATCCTTGGTATATCAAGAATTATATCAGATAGGCATGCTGGACAGCAGTGTGAGCAGCATCTTCTTACCTCAGCTTCCCTAGTATCTCCAGCAATAGATAAGATAGATATGGCGGACAGCAGTGGGAGTGGCCTCTTCTTACCGCTGCAATTGGTATCTCCATTATCGAATAAGATAGTCAGAGTGGACTGAAGGGGGAGCAGCCTCTTCTTACTTCATCATCCTTGGTATCTTAAGTATATCAGAAAGACATGGTGGACAGCAGTGTGAGCAGCCTCTTCTTACCTCAGCACTCCTGGTATCTCCAGTAATAGATCGGATAGACAATCTGGACAGCAGTGTGAGCAACCTCTTCTTACCTCATCATCCTTGGAATCTCAAGAATTATATCAGATAGACATGCTGGACAGCAGTGTGAGCAGCTTCTTCCTACCTTAGCTTCCCTAGTATCTCCAGCATTAGATAAAATAGATACGGTGGACAGCAGGGCGAGTGGCCTCTTTTTTACCTCCGAAACTGGTATCTCCAGTATCAGATCAGATAGTCAGAGTGGACTGAAGTGGAAGCAGCCTCTTCTTACTTCATCGTCCTTGGTATCTCCAGTATTATATAAGAAAGACATGGTGGACAGCAGTGTGAGCAGCCTATTCTTACCTCAACACTTTTGGTATCTCCAGCATTAGATCAGATAGACAATATGGACAGCAGTGTGAGCAGCCTCTTCTTACCTCTGCACTCCTGGTATTTCCAGTATTATATCAGATAGACATGGTGGACAACAGTGTGAACATTCTCTTCTCATCTCAGCTTCCCTAGTATCTCCAGCATTAGATAAGATAGATACAGTAGACAACAGTGTGAGTGGCCTCTTCTTACCTCCATAACTGGTATCTCCAGTATCAAATCAGATAGGAAGAGTGGACTGAAGTGGGAGCAGCCTCTTCTTACTTCAGCACTCCTGGTATATCAAGTATTAGATCAGATAGTCAGAGTGTACAGCAGTGTGAGCAGTCATTTCTTACCTCAGCAGCTCTGCTATCACCAGTATTACATCTTCCTACACATGGAGTTGGAGATTTAAACTCTACATGCTCACAAGCTCCTGTCTTAACAACATTCTAGGAAACGTTTCTGTCAGTGTAACAAGATGGCAACCAAGATGGCAACCATTAAATGTATTACACTGATCAATTTTGAAAACTGTAATGAAAAAAATTAATGAAAACTGTGAATCGCTGCCTGGGGGTGACTCTCGATTCCGGTCTCTCCTTCAAGCCACACATCCAAGCGCTCTTCTTACCCCTGAAGCTGCAAAAACACTAGTGAATGCCCTTATTATCCCCCGCCAGGACAACTGCAACCTAGTGCGGTGTGGCCTCCCTTCTAACAGTCTCGCACCCCTCCAATCTATCCTAAACTATGCTGCCCGACTAATCCACCTGTCCTTCCGCTATTCCCAAGCCTCTCCTCTCTGCCAATCCCTTCACTGGCTTCGCATTGCCCAATAACCCTAACCATGACATACAAAGCCATCCACAATCTGTCTCCTCCTTACATCTGTGACCTAGTCTCCCGGTACTTACCTACACGCAACCCCAGATCCTCACAAGATCTCCTTCTCTACTCCTCTCTTATCTCCTCTTCCCACAATCGCGTACAAGATTTCTCCCGTGCCTCCCCCATACTCTAGACCGTTCTACCCCAACATATCAGACTCCCCTACCATGAAAACCTTCAAAAGGAACCTGAAGACCCATCTCTTCCGACAAGCCTACAACCTGCAGTAACCCTCAGTCCTCCATAGCATCGCACGACCATTTCTACCCTCACCTCCTGTATCATCACCCATCCCTTGTAGACTGTGAACCCTCACGGGCAGGGTCATCTTTCCTCCTGTATCCTTCCCCCATCCCCTGTAGACTGTGAGCCCTTGGGGGCAGGGTCCTCTCTCCTCCTGTATCCTCACCTATCCCCTGTAGACTGTGAGCTCTCAGGGCAGGGTCCTCTCTCCTCCTGTATCCTCACCCATCCCCTGTAGACTGTGAGCCCTCGGGGGCAGGGCCCTCTCTCCTCCTGTATCCTCACCCATCCCCTGTAGACTGTGAGCCCTCCCGGTCAGGGTCCTCTCTCCTCCTGTATCTTCACCCATCCCCTGTAGACTGTGAGACCTCCCGGTCAGGGTCCTCTCTCCTCCTGTATCCTCACCCATCCCCTGTAGACTGTGAGACCTCCCGGTCAGGGTCCTCTCTCCTCCTGTACCAGTCTGTGCCTTTTTTTGTTCATAATTGTTGTACTTTACCCTTTTCACTTGTAAAGCTCCATGGAATAAATGGTGCTATAATAATAAATAATAATATTTTTTCATTTTTTTTTCTATTCCCAGAGAAGAATCCCTTTAAAAATCCAAAGTGCCATAACACAAAATTGAAAATGCAAAAAATTTGTAATATTTTAATTATGTAAATAAGAAACAGATATAAAATATAAAATTCAGAATAGTACATTCATGTAATAAGTTCTCATAACAGTATGGGAAAAAAAGATTGTTTTCTGACAGTGGAAAATAGCTTGCACTTCTTTCTATAACAAGGTTATATAGAATAATAGACCCAAAAATTGTGAAACTTTAAGAAGTCTTAATTCAAATATGAATAGAAAAAAATTAAAATCAACTAATTTTTATACATTTGTATGTAAAAAAAACCCCAAAAATATAACTTGTGTATGAATATAACATTTAACAATAATTTTTCAGCAAAATTTAAAAAAACAAAAAACAAAAAAAAAACAATAAAAAATAAACTTTGTAAAAACAACTGTTACCATCAAAGGTACAAACATATCTGTGCTTTTTTTAATTTTTTTTTTAGAATGTACCAAACAATAAAGTTAACATTTTAGCTTTACTATTGTTCTAGTTTGTCTACCCTAATTTTGTAACTATTTAATTTTTATTTTTCTACTGTTTTTAGTATATTGTATAATTTGTAATTAAATACTATATTGTTTAAATTGTATACTTTAACAAAAAAAAGGTTTCGATTAAATTTGCTAATATTAGAGGAATAGAACAAAATTTTAAATAAAAAAAATAAAAATAAAATAAAAGAGGGAAAATGCAACTTAACTACTTTATTTGTGACAATCAAAATTCCTGATCTCACCTGGAACAGATGGGGCATGATGTGTATGGTACAGGCTTCTCTAATCTCCCAAACTCGAGGAATGTAGCTACATCCTCAGCTCTAGCGGGGCGTTCTGGACAGTCTGGCTTGTTGCGGAGCATTAGTCGGTCGCTCAATAATTTAACTTTACCGACTGACTGCACCTGCAAAAACGAAATTGGAATTTAATATATATAATTAATATGTATAGGCTTTAATATAATTTTGTGTTGTAAAATAATTTTTTTAAAAAAACAATGTTTTGCATTTTTGCATTTTTTTTTAAATTATCTAACTTCTTTTTGTTTACATTTAAAATTCTAAATTAATAAATTTGTTTATCAATATTGAAAAACGACTAGAATCTTAAAAACTGTGCCTTTATAGACGCACAGTAAAAACATATAAAAAGACTAGAAATATACTAACAATTTTGTAAAATAATGTCTATTAATTTTACTAGCTAAGACTTAACCAAAAAGGTACACTAAGTCTAAATGAGTATTTTACCTTACCACGAAGTGCGTTACCTTTAACACCTGCCCATGATTTTACGGCACGTTCTTCCTCCATTGCTTCAACTATCCAGAACAGAACTTGTTCTTATGACTTCTAGACCTGGTGGGGATGGGAAGGGGGATGCCACAATAAGTAAGTAAAGGGAACCTGTCACCTACTCTCCTGCCGGGGGCGGTGCGGTCCGTTGGGCATCACTGGTGTTGACTCGGAGCCTCCTCTCTACTTATGATTGCCGTCCTCCTTTTTGCTTTGTGTGGATTTTATGTTCTACATCATCCGCACTGTGTCCTCCATTGTGCTCCTGCGCATGCGCACTTATATGTAGTGCGCATGCGTGAGCGTTCTTTGACCTTTCCCTGCGCATGTGCATTATTGCACTTTGCTCTGCCCGTAGCAGGACAGAGAGAAGTGTGCATGCGCAGGAGCGCAATGGAGAACACTGTGTGGATGACGTAAGACGTGTCATCCACACGGAGCAGGACGGGAGGACGGCGATCGAAAGAAGAGAAGAGGCGCCGGATTAAGACACCCATCAGACCAGACCGCCCCACAGGTGAGTAGGTGACAGGTTCCCTTTAAATATATTATGGTATATATTTTTATAAATGGACACCTTTTTTCTGTGTATAAAGTAAATGCTTCCAAGCCTTAAAACAATGTTTGGGGCAGTTTGCAGGATGAAGTTGTGATAGTGTGAAAAAAAAAGATAAAAAAAAAATAAAAAATTAAAATGTATTCATTTTTGGAATTTTTTAATTTAAAAAAACGGATGTTTAATTTCTTTTGTTTATACAAACATGTCCAATACTTTTTTATCTAAAAAAAAGTTTAAAAAAACCCCTTGTTATGTCATCAAAGTGCAAGCTTATACAGTGTATTTTTTTTTTATTTTTTTTTCTCTCCTCTTCTTCCAAGAGCGATAACTTTGTTTGTGAAAAAATGAAATTCTTCCATGGTCTTGGGTGTTTTGTTTTGGCAGCGTTCATATGGAGGTAAAAATGACTCAGAATCATGATTCTCCGTGTCAGTACGATTACGGAAATACCAAACTTGCATAGATTTTCCTTTAAAGTAGAACAGAAAAAATGAAACGTCCAAAAACAAAAATTGTGTTGTGTCACCATTTTCCAAGACCAGTTGCATTTTTTTTTCTGTTGACTGAGTTGTGTGAAGGTTGATTTTTGTGTAAGGAGCTGATTATTTTAAAAATATCAAGTTTGGGTAGATTCCACGCTTTGCTCCTCTTTTATTGCATTTAAAAAAAAAAAAAAAAGTATCCAAAAAACTGCAATTTTGGCATTTACCAATCGATTACTTTTATTTTTTTGATAGATTGGACTTGCGATAGCAAATATGTTTATTTATTTGATTTTTTTTAACGTTTTTTATTGTTTTTTTTATTTTTTTTACATTTATTTATTTTTATTGGGAGAAAATGGAGGCTGATTTAAACTTTTATATATTTTTTTAGATTTTTAAATTTATTTATTTATTTTAGTTATCAGCCACAGCTAGAGCTCAGCTCAGGCACAGATGCTGATTTTATAATAATTCAGGTATGTGCTGCATGTGGAGAGAGCTCAGGTACAGATGCTGATTTTATAATATTGCCGGTATCTTCCATGTGTGGAGAGAGCTCAGCTTTTCAGCCCTCTCAACATGCGATCCCCTCATGAGTTTAGGTGCTGTTCATATGTTAATAAAGTTTGTTGAAAAGCTGCAGTGCAGCCAATCAAAAAGCTTTATTGTACGTGGAAGATAAACAATAAGGAATAAAAATAATGTGGGCTCCTGTAACCCTCAGCTGTCTGTTTCACCTTGCCTGGTAATAAAAAAAAAGAGGGAACCCCATTTATTTAAATAATATTTAAAAATGGCGTGGGGTGCCACCTATATTTTGATCACTAGTTAAGGTAATGCAGACAGCTGGGGGCAATATTATGGTTATTTGGCCCTTCCCAGACAAAAAATATTTTTTTAAATTAATAAATTGGTGAATGAAGGAATGTGGGGAGTCTTTATTAATTTAGCTACTTTTGTGTGTGGCTTTTTTAACTCTACATTTTTCGGGTTAGTAATCGGGGTGTCCGATAGACTCCTCTACATTACTAACCCCTGCGCTTGATACCAGCTGTCAATTCACAGCTGACATCAACCCCAAAAGAATAAGCCTGACTGCCACTGCAGCAGGGCAATCAGGAAGAGCCGGGACAAAGCACCAGAATTGGCGCATCTAATGGATGCACCACTTCTGGGCTGGCTACAGACTGCTATATTTAGGCTGAGAGGTTCCAAATAACCAAGGCGTTTACCCAACCGGATAAAATGGACCCCCAACTGTCTTCTTCACCTTGGCTGGTTATCAAAAATAGGGGGGATCCCTTGTCATTTTTTTTAATTTATTCCCTATCCACATTTGTTTGCAGGGCTATTGCCTCCATTTTGCTTCCTTTTGAAGTCCTCCAGCCCTTACTACGTCCATTCTACAGCTAACATAAGTTTGGTTCTCCATTGACTTATATGAGGTTTGGAGTCTGAGGTCAAGTCCATGTCCCGAACCGAACTTTTAACTAAAGTCCAGCCGAACCAGGTGAACACAACCTTCCACGGGTCCGCTCATCTCTACTACGGACCTTAAAATAACTTTGACTGCAGTATCAAAACCGCAGTAAGAAGTTGAGAAGATGGAGCTGCTCTCCTACTGGACAAGCCCTTTTAATGTCCCCAAGGTGCTGAATCAAATAAATAAAAGTAAACTTACATCCGGGACCAGTGCCGCCCCTCCTGGGCAGAATGCAGCCCATCAGTGGCTGCTAATCGGCTGTAGCGCTCACTTGACATAAACAATGTCACAACACCGCCGGTGGACACAGCGCTCAGAGTGGAGGAGTGGCATTGGTTCGGAACCCAACCATGTTTTTTTTCTTCATTTACTCCAACACATTGGTGACCTTCGGACAATTTCATTTCTGTCGCACAGGCTGGATGCATCCTTATTATCTATTGATCATTGGCCTCAGCAGTCATGTAATAATGTATGTTACGTTACTTCCGCAGAGCTGTGGGGGCAACCAGAGGGGCAGGGAGTTGAATACGTAAGTGATGCCCAATTTTTTGAAAAATCCTGGACGTCCCTATTAATTAGTAATCGAGTATGGATCCAAGTGCAGACAAAAAATGCGCCTTGAGGAACAGACTGAGTACTTTTGTTTTCCTTACATATTTTTTCATGGATACCACTGACAAATTGGAGAGCAGATGAAACCCAGTGTGGATTCAGCCCTATCACGTCACACCCATCACATGCAGACACACACAAACTTTCTTTGGAACGTGCATTTTCAATAACCCAACCAGGCCGGACATTTCACCTCTACAAACTCTTGCTCATGAGATTCACCTGGTAGTTATTTTACAGAGGGCTGAATTCGGATGACATTTACAGCCCATCAACAAGAGTGCCAGTGTTTCTGGAAGAATTTTTTTCATGGCCGAACTCGTGGCATGTGCTAGTCATATAACTGACTGGTTAAAAACGTCCCCAAAACTTTATACATGTATATATATATATATATATATATATATATATATATATATATATATATATATATATATGTATATATATATATAAATATATATATATATATATATATATACACAAATATATATATATATATACACTTGAAACAGAAGTTTCCCTCCGATCTCCATAAGGACACAACTGCAGGTTTTTCCCACCACTCTCTATAAAGATAGAGAGCGAGGGAAAAACCTGCAGATGTGTCTTTATAGAGAGCGGAGGGAAACTTCTGGTTTCAACTGTAGATATTATATATATATATCTATATATATATATATATATATATATATCTGTATATATATATATATATATATATATATATATAGATATATATATATATATCCAAAGGAGAAAGAAAGTCACACTCCAGATGATCACCATATCACTTCGGCTTTATTGCAGGGGAAACATGAAGGTACAAGCGGTGGGGAGGGTGAGACAAGCCATACAATGCCGGACGAAGGCGTGCCGTTTCGCTAGAACTTAGCTTCCACGGGTCCAGTGGAAGCTAAGTTCTAGCGAAATGGCACGCCATCGTCCGGCGTTGTATGGCTTGTCTCACCCTCCCCACCGCTTGTACCTTCATGTTTCCCCTGCAATAAAGACAGAGTGATATGGGGTTCATCTGGAGTGCGACTTTCTTTTTCCTTTGGATTTATCTTGGTCTTCACCGCAAGTCTGCACCATGATCCCCTCCATGGCTCAGTAGGGCTCAAGTAGCTGAACGTGTAGTAACACGCGGAGTAGGTGGTGCACCGGGACTCTTACCTCTTTCATATATATATATATATATATATACATATACATTCACACACACACACACACGCACACACACACACACACGCACACACACACACACACACACAAATATATACATGTGTATTAATATATAGACAAGTACATATATCTATATATATATATCTATATATATATATAGATATATATATACACACACATACATATACGCACAAATACATATCAATTATACTCATGCAGTTATGCACACACGCCCAAAAAAAGAAAGACACCATTTTTTTTTTCCAAACAACATTGTGCCTTTAATTTGTTTGATAATTGTACAAACTACAAATTCAAGTAAAAAGTCACGGATAGAACGGATTTCAGTCTTTTCCATCCTCCTTCCCATATAATACCAGTAACTGAACCAACAAAAACTTACATTTCATGTTTAGCACAATGCATAATAGTTTAGTCCTCACTTCTCATTGGCACAGAAACATATTAAAATATCTGAATTGTTTACCACTGTTAACAAAAAAAAAAACATTTTCATCCTCATTTTTTTAAATGATATTGCACGAGTCATGAATACTATCAAATTTACCCCAAAAAATTGAAACAAAGATAAAGCAAGTGAAAAGTATACAACTTTCAAAAATCGTTCTAAAACTAAACTCCATTTATTTATCGTCTGTGGCTTTTATATTGTCTGCGTTTCGATTACGTGGCAACAAGACCAATGAACGACTTCCGGCAGACCCTTTAGGTTGAGCGTTAAGTGCTAGTTTTCGAGATACAGTACAGTGCAGATGCATTGAAAATAATCTTATGTATATGGTCTTGGTACGGTGATGCCCGTAAAAAGTGTAAAAAGTGGTCTATGAATGCATAGAAAGTTCAAAATGGCCTACTGCAAAAATTGTTATTTTTTTTCACAGTATTAAATTATAAAAAACCTTACTATGCCCAATGAGCTGATTGTCTAATGTCATATAAATAGTATTATTTTCAATCATTAATGGCTATTGAGTGATATGACACTTGAAAAAATACACACATTCAATGATATCTATTATTTGCATAATTTTTTTATACAATATTGAATAGAAGCACCAACATATTTTTAATGGAAAATATCACAGAAAACAGTAACAAATTTCAAAAAACAAAAAGGAAAAAAATAAAATAAAAATAAACCCCCAAAAGAAGACTTTTTTTAAATTTAGGAGTTGAAAATGTAAACTATTTTCCTACCTAGATGGATGTCTTGTTATAGCACCATCTGAAGAACTTGCGAGCAAATTTGTTATTTACGAAATATATATATATATATATTTTATATATCATTGCAGCACAAAAAAATTCACAGTAGCTGCATATTGTGTCAGATGGTAGAAAAACAAAGGCGACATCCACACGACGTAGGCAGGACAATACAAGTTGGCGACACTTTTCTACTTTTAAGCAAAATATATGATGGAGGATTCAATATATCAATCATGCAGAATTATCCACTTTATTATTATTTTTTTTAAATCTTTATCATGCAATGAAGCAAAGACACCAAAAATGGAAGAACAAAGCAACGTCATGACCTGAATATTAGATTGTGCCATACATATCTCATATTACAGAATAATGCATAATGAATAATTACATTTTTAAGAAAATATAACAATTTACTTATTTTGTTTCGGAAATCGGAGACCTGGAAGTCGACGTGTAAAATAAAATCTCACATTTCACTTTTATTTTAAAATTGGATCACCATCGAACATGCATTAAGTATCCACACTTTAGGGTTAATACAAATACAGAAAATAAATCTGAAAATTTGAGTTACCATTATCACATATACTTCTGGATATTTCACATTTTTAGATTTTTTTTGTTTATTTTGGCAAAATACTTTAATTACAAAAAAATGTGACCGACAGAAATATTAAATCTCTAAAGTTAAATTTTATTTTAAATTATATTTTAGGTACTTTTTAAAATTAATTATAGTTGATGCAAAAATAACACATAAAAAATATGGACTAAGGAAAAAAGAAAGTAATAGTAAGGATGGCTAATAAAAAATATGGACTAAAAAAAGAATAATGGTAAGGATGAGAGGGGTGGAAAAAAATTGTTTAAAACTCTGTTGGCCCATAAATTATGAAATTATAAAATTGGTGTTTATTAAAATCCACAGAACCTTATAGTGACTTGCAACATTTTTATTGAGGAAATTAAAAAACAAGTTATTTTAAATAAAATAATAAAAAATGTAATATTAAATTAAATTAAAAAATGGTTGTAATTTTAAATAACATTTTTTAATATTAAATAAAAAGAAAAGAATGATAGTTATAATTTTAAATAAAACATAATACAATAATAATCATAATAACAATAATGTAATTTTAAATAAAAATGGCTGTAATGTTTAATAATAATAATAATAATAATAATAATAGTAATTTTAAATAAAATTAATAGTAAAAAAATGTCATTTTAAAATAAAATATGAAAATGATTGCAAGTTTAAGTAAATTTTAAATAAAAATAATGGTTGTATTTTTAAATAAAAACAATTGTATATTTTAAATAAAACAAAATGGTTGTAATGTTAAATAAAAAAAATAATAAAAACACAATGTAATTTTAAATTAAAATGAAAAAATGGTTGTAATTTAAATTAAAAAAATCATTGAAATTTTAAATAAAAAATAGTTGTCATTTTAAATAACAATGATATTAATAACAAAAATCCTAATTTTTAATTAAAATAAAAAATAGTTGTAAGTTTAAATAAAAAATAACAAAAAAATTGTAATTTTAAATAAAAAAAATTGGTTGTATCTTTAAATCAAAATAATAATAAAAAAGATTGTTCATTTTAAATTAAAAATAGGTTATAATTTTATTTCAAATCTGTTTTATTGATGAAACTGTTGTCAACATACAAATTAAAATAAGGTTATAATTTTAAATAAAAAGTAAATAAATTAAAATAAAAAAATAATGTAATTTGAAATAAAAAAACATAAAAGAAAGATTGTAAATTTTAAATAAAAAACATGTTGTAATTTGAAATAAAAACAAATTGTAATTTTTAAATAAAAAAGGTTGTAATTTAAAAAAAATAAAAAATTGGTTGTAATTTTAAATAATAATAGTAATAATAATAGATTATAAATTTTTAATAAAAAAAATGGTTGTAATTTTAAATAAAAAAAAAGTAAACAAGATTATACATTTTAAATAAAAAATTTTTAAATTAAAATAAAAAAGATTATATTTTTTAAAAAATGATAATAATAATAATAATAATAATAATAATAATAATAAAAGGTTGTAATTTTGAATTAAAAAAGGGTGTAATTTTAAATTTTCTATTTAACTATATTTATTTTAAAAAAATAATAATTTAATACAAAAAAATAAAGTTTTCACACCGGCTTCTAAGTTTTCACATTTAACTGATATTTTTGGTGGCTTTTCAGCTTGGGCTGTGCACATTGCGGGCAGGGTAGACAGTAATTTTGTTATTATCACAGGTTAGAATTACGGTGCAAGTGAAGACTTCTAATTTGAAAGTATGGACGAAATGCCAAACACCACTGACAGAAGGTCATGGGAACATATTAATTCCTACTTCACAATGACTACTACATATCTTACTGAGCATGCCCACAACACTCTCTCTAAATAAAGTCATTGGTTATTTTCCAAATAAAAGTGCTATAAAAAGATGTTTTATTAAAAAATGCAGACTATGTAAATTACAGTAAATTTACCATAACAGAAAAAAATACCGTATTTTTCGCTTTATAAGACGCACCTAATTATAAGACGCACCCCCAAATTTGGTGAAGGAAAAGAGATTTTTTTTTTTTAATGTTAAATGGGGTCCATCTTATAATGCCAGTGTCCGTCTAACAAATCATATAGGGTATATGTCCCTCATAGCCCCCCATCCTAAAATTAGCCCCCCTTAATCTGGATATTGCCCCCTTATATTGAATATAGCCCCCTTGTGCTGGGACACGTCCCCCTGTGCTGCCCATGGCCCCTATAGATGGGACATCTCCCCTGTGTTTGATATGGCCCCCATACAGTAGCCCATGGCCCCTATAGATGGCACATCTCCCCTGTTAGATATGGCCCCCATACAGCTGCCCATGACCCCTATAGATGGCACATCTCCCCTGTGTTAGATATGGCCCCCATACAGCTGCCCATGGCCCCTATAGATGGCACATCTCCCCTGTTAGATATGGCCCCCATACAGCTGCCCATGACCCCTATAGATGGCACATCTCCCCTGTGTTAGATATGCCCCCCCATGTGTGCTGCCCATGGCCACTATAGATGGCACATCTCCCCTGTGTTAGATATGCCCCCCATGTGTGCTGCCCATGGCCCCTATAGATGGCACATCTCCCCTGTGTTAGATATGCCCCCCATGCTGCTGCCCATAATAAAATAAAACACTCTTTCCTTACCTTCTCAGCAGTGTCCCTCCTCGTGTCTCCCACCTCGCAGTTGAGCTCCGGCTTCCTTTACTTCCTGGTTCTTGCAGCCGGTCATGTGATCGGCACGGCAGAGTGATATCATCTCTGCGTGCCTTATCACAGACAACAGCAGCAGGAGACCGGAGATCAGCGCTGGAGGTAAGTAAAGCTTTTTTTATTTTACTATGGGCAGCAGTATGGGGGCCATATGTAACACAGGGGGGATCATGTGCGATCAAAGGAGGGCGCAGGCAGATACAATATGCCCCGCTGCCCCAGCCCCTCAGCGTGATGCAGTTTCAGCACCACACTGCTGGACAGCAGCTGTGCATATTATATGAGCGGGAGCAGGAGATCTAACGCTGCCGCTCCCAACTTTCCCTGCCCCCAGCACCTCTCCAGAGCGGACTCTGCAGTATATATATATATGTACACCCCCCGTATATTCAGTTTATAAGACGCACCCCCTACTTTCCCCCAAAATTTGGGGGAACAAAAGTGCGTCTTATAAAGCGAAAAATACATACATATAAAAATCTACCGTAAGCATCTGGACATAAGGAAGCCAAGTAAGAAAACTACTCATTGACTGAATAGTAGATTACAGTGAGCATGCTCAGTGACATGTGCAGGAGCCTCTCTGCAGAGAGGGGGAAGAGATAAACTTTCATAGTCAGTGACAGTCTCTGCCTGGGTTTTGTTCTAACACCGGCTAGAAGTCCAAAAACCTTTTAGATCTTTCTGAATCAGTAGTAATGTATATCAACTTCTGTTAACCCTTTAATTAGTCTACATTTAAAAAGGTTAATCAAGCCTCACGTCCATGACCATAACTGGTTTCCAGAGCTATGATGCTAAAGTGGACTGTGACTTGGTCACGGACATGCAGCTGAGTCTGGTACTTTAGGGCAGCCCATTTAATTGCCCCTTTGTTCTGTTTTGGGGGTCTGGAGAATGGGTTACCCCATTGATCACACAAGGATAGGCCATGTGTTTTTAAATTCTTTAATTTCATATACATTTCCTAGACAATTCTTTATTTAAAATATTCAAGGGATGCAACAGTTATTCCTTTACTTTATCAACAACGGACTCTACTTTTCTAGAGGGAGCTGAAGTAATTTTTTTCTCTTTTTTCGTCATCCTCATTCATTATTATAATTTAGAGAACATTTAGATACGAAAACATATGTACGCATCTTAGAAACCTCCACATTTCAGAATACATATTTTTTTTTTTTTTATGAAAATAAATAAAAATGTTCATACTGGTCTCTGAAAAAAATGAAGCAACTTTGCTGTGCAGAATTGGAAAGAATGCGCAAAGTCATTTCAAGATGACAGGTCTATTGTACTGCTGGGGACATAGATTTGGCATGATTGCTACACTACATGCTATATACACATGTGATTGTGGAAAAAAAAATAATCTATATATCTACTTCTGTTCATTAGTTTGTACCAAATTACCAAGTTATTTCCTATCCATTGAATAGGTAATAACTTACTGATCGCAGGATGGTCCGAACAATCAGTAAAATGACTGTACTTCCTCGAGAGGGACACCACAAAACACAATAAAATGAAATCATTTGGTCAAACCATTAATCTTAATATTCAAACAGAAGCTAAACTTAAAAAAAATAATAAAAGAAGTAAAAATGAAATCATAGAAACACAATCTTGTGGCTGAGAATTGTCTACTGATCTATAATAAAATTGTAAAATTCTGTAAATTTTGCAAAAAAAAGTTTACGTAACATAACCATGTATCATACCACATGTTACAGGTTTGTATGTATGTAAGGAAATAAAAGATTTTTGTTCAGAATGTCGTCAATATATCTATTACGCCAATGTAGATTATGCTCGGTAGACTCCAAAATATTCCAGATGAAATAAACAAACAAGTTCGGAAGCTTTTGTGGATCAAAGAAAATGATATAAATCTTGATTGCAAATGGCAAAAGATAAAGATAAGGATGAAAAAGAAATAAAAGAACAGAAGAAAAAAATAAAGCTTCACTGGAAAACTGAGGAAAGTCAACAAAGCAACATACAAGTGCATTGTGGGTGATAACATGTCTGCAGGACATCCCAATTCTTCATCGCATACAACGCAACAAACATGGATTTATGTAGATAGGGGATAGAATCCAAGTTTTGGAAGGCATGGTTACATCAAGCCCTGTCCGCTGAAGAGTCTCCTTGTGGGTCTTTGATTTAAAATCTACTACCAAAAAAAATAAAACATGTATCACAGGAATAGGACAATGAAAAGCAAAAAAATACATATCATTATTAAAAAAACACTGATGACTTCTTAGCTTCATAATTAACAGACTTGTAAGAGGGTGGTCTTATTGAAAACAATGATGTTATATCTTGTCAATATCTAATCAATGGCGGTCCAGCCACTAGAGCCCGTAACAAGAGGCTTCCAGAAAGTCCTGTGCTGCTTTGTCCCCACTCTACCCCCTTGTTCATAGACCACGAAGACCAACTAGAGTCAAGACTTGATCGTGAGTCCATTGGAAAATGGGCATGGCAGTAGACAAATTGGTACAGGACCTTCTTAGTGCCGCTATCCCTTTGTTGATATACCATCAATGTCTAACCTAAGACAACTCTGTTAAAACAGCAGATGAGTCGAAAATAAGTTGCCATCAAAAAGATTTATATCCACCGAACATGGTTATGAGTTGCAGGCAAAAAAAAATTCTGCAAAATCAGGGACCGTAATGCTTAACAGCTGAATACTAGGAGTAAATAGTGGATTAGATCACTGGCACCAAGGAACCGGTATCAGCAGAATATCGAAATTGTCAAAAACTTTTCAATCCCTTCTACTTTTAGAACTCCTATCTGGAAAACTAAATGAAAGGAGATGTCCCCTTGGAAATATATATTTAGACTTGTTAAAAATGTAATTATATACAAAGGCTAATATACTAGAACTAGGAAAGGTGCTCTGATCTTCAGATATCAGTGTAGATCCCAGGGCCTAACAGTTGGGTTCAACATAAAAGACAACTTTGTCGAAACGCGACCAGTTATCAGTGAATGGGAATAGCTGACTGGCTAATTTCAATAGCTATGCTAGCCCCCTTATTGTTCATAACCAATACATATGCAAATAAGGAGGCTGACCTAGCTATTGAAATTAGGCTGTCAGACAGCCCCCTTCACGCATATCTGGTCATGTGCCAACACAGTTCTATCCTGTTTCGAAGCAAAGCTGAAAGTGTAGATTCCGGTACCTTCCACTGGATCTAATATCTGGAGCTCGGAACACCATTAATAATTTAAATATAGTTGTAACTTGTATATATTTATATTTTAATGATATTTTAACATGTTAACCCCTTGAACATTTGTTAGTGCATAAATCTAGACCATAAAATTCTCGATTAACTATTTCTTAAAGGGAATCTGTCACCATATTTGTGCTCCTTCATCAGAAAGCAGCATAATGTAAGGGCAATGTGTGACTTACTGAGCTGGTTGCTGCCATTTTTTATAAAATAACTGATTTAGCTACTGCTCATTTAGCAGTTCTCTGCATGTTGAGCTCTGTATAGCCCTTCTCATACCACTGATTGGCAGCTTTCTGATCATTTATAGGGTACACAGAAACTTGCCAATCAGTGGTGGGGGTGTAGCGGTGCCATGTGCACCGTCTAGCAGGACTCGAGTAAAGAAACAAACAGAAAATTGTTGGGCTGGGAAATGCAATGGTGGGTGTATGTGCAGCAGCAGTTCAAACCTTGGATGGCTAGCTAGAACGTGGCCAATCGGCTGCACTCTGACTATTACACTTGAAGTTTACCATCAATAATGAAAACAATCACCAATGGCTGCTTTTCTTAATCCTAAATGGCCTTTGCTACTCAGACCGTGCTACTATAGTGACCTAACTACTGTAACCTCTGGTCATCTTAACGCAGGGTTGCCCCAATATAGCACTCACAGTACTGTAGGAAGAAAGAGCTTTTATACTGTAGTTCAGCCTCAAGATCTTGGCTCTAACTCTGCAGGGAGCATTTCCTTCATGACAAAGATTCCCGTCCACCTCTCCGGCCTGCCAGCTTTGGGCAAACCACTTTGGCTCAGCTATGCAGACCTTCTTCTTCTCTCTATGTCGCAGTCCGGGTATACAGTCTCCTATTCCCAAGCGTGTCTTTTTCCCTCTCTCATACCCCACCTCAGCCCACCGCTCACTCAACTTGCCTTTGGGATGTCTTTCTTGCACCAGCACATGGTCCCCTGGTCGAAGCGGAACCACCTGAATCAGGGCCCGGACGCTATGGGCTCTTTCCTGTAAGTGTTAACTAACTAGCTAGTGGATGGTCTGAAGCTGTTGGCGGTGTTCAATCATCCACGAGGGGTTGGACTGTTCAATTGCATCTTTGGGCTGTTCGAATTTTAATTTGACGATTTCTTGGCCACCTCTATCGAAAACAGTATGTATGGGGTATAACTCATGGTAGTGTGAACCCAGTTGTTGTAGGCCCATACCAATTCAGACAAGTAGTCAGGCCAATGCGGTATCTTATCTTTCTCTACGGTTCTTAACATTTGAAACAGTGTCCGGTTAAAACGCTGGCAGGCTCTATTCCCTTGGAAGTGATATGGGGTTGTCCGGGACATTTCAATGCCATACAGTCGGTATAGTTCTCTATCACCTTGCCCTGGAACAATGCCCTCTGGTCTGAGTGGATCTGCTTCGGGCACTTGTAAATCCAGATGAAGTCTTGACAGACAGATTGGCTAGCTGATTCAGCTGTTTGGTCTCTGGTTGGGTTGACCACTGCGACCTTCGAGAAGTGATTAATCATGACCAGGCAGTACTGTGGGCCTCTAGTCTATTGTCCCACGAGGAGATTGTCTGTCATTAACATTTCTAACTGTTCCCTAGTCTGTATGGTTTTTATGGGTACCCTCTGTTTCCACATCACCAATACAGTACGTATGGATGGTCCTCCCTTCAGTGAGGGCCAAGGGCCCACTGTGACCCTGACTGACTGGCACTGCTGGGAGATATTGCAGAGTTTGGGGGGTACGGTCACACTCTAGTCCAACTCCCATTTCGCAGTGAAACCTCTGACTTCCTCTTCCCGTGCGTGCCTTTTTCCCTGCTCTCTCACACCACCCCCCAGCCCCACCGAAAACCAACACTAGGACACCACGGGGGAGGCTGGGCCAGGCCAAGTACACATAATTCGGAGGGGAGCATGGTTCTTAAAGTCATCGTGTTATTTAATTCTTTACGGGGGCTGACTCCCCACAGGAGAAGGGCTATACAGAGCTCATGAATATGAACGACTAACTGGCAGCAGGTTTACTAGTCCTCTAATGATAATCTCCTGCTGATAAAACAGTGATTTAATCAAAAGGAGTCCAGTAAGTGATATACTGGACCACAAGGAGTCCAGTAAGTGATAAATCACTGGAATCATGGCTTCTGTCTACATTATGCTGCTCTCCAATTAGGGGGCAAAAACCTGGTGACAAATTTAGAATACGATGTCCCAATGAGTAGAACATTACTATAATATCCTGACCACAAAGAATAGGAAAAATGTTACAAAAATTAAGTGCATATAAGAGGTTGTCAACTACTTTTAAATTGATTGCTTGTCCTTAGGATGGGTCATCAATGTATGATTAGCCAAGGTCTGACACGTTCCACCCCCACTGACCAGCTTTTCTTGGTCCCGGCTTCGGCAGCAGGCAGCCGGAAATGCTCAGTACCGGAGTTGCTCCATCTTCTGATAGCAGCTGTGGCCGAGTACTGTGCCTCCCATTATAATCAATAGGAAGTGGATGTGCAGTACCCAGCAGCGGCAGCTATCAGAAGATGGAGTAGCTCTGGAACTGAGCATTTCCAGCTGCCTGCTGGTGTTGCCGGGACCAAGAACAGCTGATCGGCGGGGGTGCGGGGAGTCGGACCCCGGCCGATCAGACATTGATGACCTATTCTAATGATTGCCTATCAATGTAAAAGTAGGGGCAAACTCTTTAAGGCCTTATACAAAGACAATAGAAGAAACCATTTTGTAGACCCAACTAAAAGTCATGAAAACAAGTCAAAGCAAAAAAACAACCTAAAAAAAATAAAAAAATCAAGAAAAGTGTTTTAGCAATTTAATTTGATGTATACCAATGCAACCCACAAAATGACTTTCACAAGTTATACAGGGCATCATGGCCCCTCCAATGGGCTTGCCAGGCTGTGGTCCCAGTGGTCAATAACCAAAATGTAAGATGTGTGCCGTCTTTTAGTATTTATACAAGTCAACACACTCATCCGGGTACACGTTTGTTCGGCTGGTAATACATGAGAGGGCTTCCCAGGAATTGGTCCCCCATTGTCCTTTTGTGCTAGAGAACCCCTTTAACCTTCTACTAATGTGAGCTGATCTATTTTCATGATTGAATATATATATATATATATTTATATATTTTAAATATATACTTTTTTTTAGGTTAGGAAATTATATTTTCATAATTTAGGAAATTCATAAATTTATATTTCAACACATATTTACATGTTTTACATAATTCAAATTTTCAAATTTAAATCCTCTGAGTTCACATTTCGCTTCCTTCCACCCTCCACATTCCACTTCCTTCCACCCTCCACATTCCACTTCCTTCCACCCTCCACATTCCACTTCCTTCCACCCTCTACATTCCACTTCCTTCCACCCTCCACATTCCACTTCCTTCCACCCTCTACATTCCACTTCCTTCCACCCTCCACATTCCGCTTCTGTGACGCCCTGGACTAGCCAGGGGTCACAGACTGCAACAAAATACACACACCCCCACCCTAGGCAGTTACAGCAGTCAAACAAAAATTCTTGTTGCCTCCCTCCAGGGGCTGATGTCCACACCAGGTGGGGCGGAGCCAGGCGGTTGGCCTCGCCTATCGAGGAGTTCACAGTCCTGGAGGCGGGAAAAGGAGAGCAGAATAGTTATGGAGGTGAAAGTGGAAGGAGAAAACTACTGCGGTGTCTGGGTCGGAGCCCAGGCACCTACAGCAAGGTTGGCAGACGGTGGTGGCCGTCTGCAGGAGTGACGGATCTCCGCAGAACCGTAGGACCGGGGCTGGACGGTGGCCCACCGGTACTGAACCGGGGACCGGAGTGAAGTTAAGCACACAGGCAGGGCCATCGGACCCCGACCAGACTTGGAGTCGCCAGCAACGGTCAAATACCGAGTGTGACTGGAACCCCAGGAGTTTCCTAACAACCCAAGTCCCGTTAGAAGGCAACCGCTCACACCTTTGAGGATATACAGCCACCGCCAAGGCTAGAGATCCAAGGGCCAGCGCCTTCGGGCAAAAGGGCTCCTACGGTACCTATACACCGGGGAGCGGACTACCGTGTGGGAAGCCATCGGAGTCATTACAGTACACAAAGGTGCAGGGAAAGACAGCCACCATCAGCCCTCCGTGGAGAGCACAAAATCAGCACTGCAGCCGGCTGCGGGACCCGTCCATCCGGCCATTTGGTTTACCAGAGACTCTGTCATTGATTATCTGAGTGAGTACACCAGTGCCGTCCGGCACCACGCCGCGCTGTCCCTGCAACCCTGCACCCCACCAGTCAAGCCTCCCCGTCAACACCATCGGGCCCCGGGAGCACCAACCCCCCCTACCCACGGAGGGAATAACATCCTCGCTGCCTCCCGTCATCTCTCCCGGGATCCCCGTCACCGGCAGCGGTGGTGCCACCATCACCACAAACCGTGGGTGGCGTCACGGACAATCTCCCCACACCAATCATCCCCCTTTCACTCACGGGCGAGGAGCGCCGCTCGAGTCCCCGGATCCAGCCCGCCGCTCGAGCCACCGAGCAGCAGCAGCAGCAGCGCCGGACCCGAGCGTTAGCGAGCGCAGCGCCCCATCGCCTGCGACACTTCCTTCCACCCTCCACTTTCCGCTTCCTTCCACCCTCCACATTCCGCTTCCTTCCACCCTCCACATTCCGCTTCCTTCCACCCTCCACATTCCGCTTCCTTCCACCCTTCACATTCCGCTTCCTTCCACCCTCCACATTCCGCTTCCTTCAACCCTCCTCACTTTACTCTCAGGCCCTTTGTCATGTAAATGGTTTCCCTCTGATATAATTAATATGTTTTTGTTCACCGTTTTGAGTTCTGGTTGAACTGGCGGAGTCATGCTGCCGGTATTAATATTCCAGGGAACTGTTTTAGCTGCCTCACAAAATACATTGCAGGTTTATTTAATGATATTCCGGGATATTAAATTCATTTTTGTAATTACTCTGGGGCGTGAAGAAAATGCACGTAATGTTTTGCTAAAGACTTTAGCTAAATATTTTGATGAAGTGTGTAATTAAATCCGTGCGGTACGAAGTGTAAGTTCTCTGGTCGAAAACAATTAAAAATTATAATAATGGATAAAGGCAAAACAAGTGTAACTGATTTACCCCTAGAAACATCAGCATTGCCAGGAGTCCTAACAAAAGGCTTAAAAAAAAATCTGAAATTCGAGGACTTGATTTTCAAATGTTTGCCAAATTTTTAATGAAACCCAAATGTAAGTGATTTTTAGGCCAAAATACATGCATTTAAGTAAAAAAAATTCCCCTAAAGTATTCATATACCTTAACATAAAAACCTTATTTTTATGATAGATGGTTTTATGATAACACATTTTCTTTAAAGGGAATCTTTATATGTTGCCAGGAAGCTGCTAATCAATGCTGGGGGCATGGTTGGACTAGGAGGCACAACACACCTAGTCCTAGATCATTTCCTGCTGATAAAACACTGATTTTATGCAAACAGAAAAATCCAAGCTAGTAAGCCACAGATTGTTGGAATCAGGGTTTCAGCCATTACATCATGGTGGTCTCAGATTACAAGGCTGACAGATTCCTTTTAAGTAAATTTTCAGAAATGCCCCTTGAAATTTGTGGTTTTGCTAGTTCTTGATTTATGGAAACAGCTAAATCAAGCCTAGTAAGTGATAGGTTGTTGAAATCAGGGTCTCAGCCCTTATAGTATGGTCATCTAAGATTACATGTCAAACACCTGCTGACAGATTCCTTTCATGTACATTTTCAGAAATGCCCCTTTAAATTTGTTGTTTCGCCAGTTTTTTATTTTATGGAAATAGCAATACCCAGCCTAGTGAGTGACAGATTGTTGGAATCAGGATTTGAGCCCTTACATTATGGTTGTCTAAGATTACATGGCAAACACCTGCTGACAGATCCCTTTTAAGTACATTTTTAGAAATGCCCCTTTAAATTTCTGGTTTCGCCAGTTCTTGATTTATGGAAACAGCTAAATCCAGCCTAGTAAGTGACAGATTGTTGAAATCAGGGTCTCAGCCCTTATATTATGGTGGTCTAAGATTACATAGCAAACAGCTGCTGACAGATTCCTTTCATGTAAATTTTTAGAAATGCCCCTTTAAATTTGTGGTTTCGCCAGTTCTTGATTTATGGAAACAGCTAAATCCAGCCTAGTAAGTGACAGATTGTTGAAATCAGGGTCTCAGCCCTTATATTATGGTGGTCTAAGATTACATAGCAAACAGCTGCTGACAGATTCCTTTCATGTAAATTTTTAGAAATGCCTCTTCTAATTTGTGGTTTCGCCAGTTCTTGATTTTATGGACACAGAAATATCCAACCTAGTAAGTGAAAGATCGCTGGAATCAGGGCCTTAGCCCTTACATTATGGTGGTCTAAGATTACATGGCAAACATGTGCTGATAGATTCCCTTCAAGTAAATTTTCAGAAATATCTATTTAAATTTCTGGTTTCGCCAGTTCTTACTTCAGCAGGAGTGCTGTGTAACATATTATGATCCTTTTTTATAAAAGTTACCTTATCCTATTTAGCTTTTTTTTTTTAATCTTGACCATTGAAAATTCAGAATCGTTAAAATATATCTGTAATATATATCAGAGCATAGAAGATAGCCTATTTGTGGTGTGAAAGCTGCAGCCCGTGCCCCTGGTACCAGTGCTAATAGGGTCATTAAAACCTCCTTTTTGAAACCCTATATTCAAAGTCTGTTTCAATATATAACTCCATATTGACGACTTTTTTTCCTATCCCCAAACAATACGCTTTTCTTTGCCATCTTCTGGTGCTCTTGTCTAACATCGCCGTTGCCTATGGAACCACCGGACACAAGAATAGAGTGGTCACGTGTCATTCAATGTATGTCCCAGCATGCAAAATCATTCTTATGTATGGATTTGGCTCTTACTGCTGCTCGAATTTACTCAAAGATCAATTTTTTGGACCCCTACTGATGGCATAAGCATAGTCCATCAATGTTTTTGCCGGCTATCATGTGTATACATGTGGAATGGTCATTATATGACTTGTATCCTGCATTTTCACTAGATTTCCCTTCTATAGGCTCTAATTTTCAGTTGTCTCTGAGCTAGTGTGTGGAGACTCACTGTTCTCCTATACACAACACACACAGACGTGATGGATTCCTGCTCTCCTGTCTGTGAGTCCAGCTCTGGGGTGAGATAAAACACTTACTAGGAAATCTGTAGCAGGATCTGTCTGTGTCTCCCTCCCCTCTCTGTACACTTTAATATTCTTTGTAGTCTGATCCCTCAGTGAGTTGTCAGTCTATCTTTGTAGTTTGTAGTTCCAGTTGTGAGTCCAGCGCTGGGGTGAGATAACACACTTACTAGCAAATATGCAACATGTTCTGTCTGCACCTTCCTTCTTCCTCCCCTCTTTATAGACCTCAATAATCTTTGTAATCTGATGCCTCAGTGAGTTCACAGTCCATCTTTGTAGTTTGTAGTTGTGAGTCGTGCTCAGGGCAGAGATAAAACACTTACTAGCATGCCTGCAGCATGATCTGTCTGTGTTTCCCTCCTTCCTCCCCTCTCTATAAACATCAATAATGTTTGTAATCTGATCTCTCAGTGAGTTGACAGTCCATCTTTGCAGTTTGTAATTGTACTTGTGAGTTCAGCGCTAGGGTGAGATAAAACACTTACTAGGAAATTTGCAGCATGATCTGTCTGTGTCTACCTCCTCCTTCCCCTCTCTATAAACTTCAAATAATCTTTGCAATCTGCTCTCAGTGAGTTAGCAGTCCATATTTGTAGATTGTTGTTGTGAGTCCAGCTCAAGGGTGAGATACAACACTTACTAGCAAATCTGTAGTATGATCTGTCTGTGTCTCCCTCCCCCCTCCCTGCTCTATAGACTTCAATAATCTTTGCAATCTGATCCCTCAGTGAGTTTACAGTCCATCTTTGTAGATTGTAGTTGTGAGTGCAGCTCAAGGGTGAGATAAAACACTTACTAGCATGTCTGCAACATGATCTGTCTGTGTCTCTCTCCTCCCTGCGCTATGGACTTTAGTAATATTTGTAATCTGATCCCTTAGTGAGTTGACAGTCCATCTTTTTAGATTGTAGTTGTGAGTCCAGCTCAAGGGTGAGATAAAACACTTACTAGCATGTCTGCAGCATGATCTGTCTGTGTCTCCCTGCTCTATAGACTTCAATAACCTTTGTAATCTGATCCCTCAGTGAGTTTACAGTCCATCTTTTTAGATTGTAGTTGTGAGTCCAGCTCAAGGGTGAGATAAAACCCTTACTAGCATGTCTGCAGCATGATCTGTCTGTGTCCCCCTGCTCTATAGACTTCAGTAATCTTTGTAATCTGATCCCTTAGTGAGTTGACGGTTCATCTTTGTAGTTGTGATTCCAGATATGAGGTGAGCTAAAACACTTAGTAACAAATCTGCAGCATGATCTGTCCGTGTCTCCCTCCTTCCTCTCCTCTTTATAGACTTTAATAATCTTTGTAATATGATTCCTCAGTGAGTTGACAGGCCATCTTTGCAGTTTTTAATTGCACTTGTGAATTCAGCTCTAAGGTGAGATAGAACACTTACTAGCATATTTACTTCTCCTCTCAATACACTTCAAATAATCTTTATAGACTTTAATAATCTTTGTAATATGATCCCTCAGTGAGTTAACAGTCTATCTTTGTAGTTTCTACTTGTGAGCTCAGCTTTGGGGTGAGATAAAACACTTACTAACAAATCTGCAACATGATCTGTCTGTGTCTCCCTGCTCTATAGACTTCAGTAATTTTTGTAATCTGATCCCTTAGTGAGTTGAAGGTCCATCTTTGTAGTTGTGGGTCCAGCTCTAA
Source organism: Anomaloglossus baeobatrachus (assembly GCF_048569485.1). Classification (NCBI taxonomy): domain Eukaryota; kingdom Metazoa; phylum Chordata; class Amphibia; order Anura; family Aromobatidae; genus Anomaloglossus; species Anomaloglossus baeobatrachus. The sequence goes on from NC_134354.1 coordinate 770,008,532, forward strand.
GGTGAGCTAAAACACTTACTAGCAAATCTGCAGCATGATCTGCCTGTGTCTCCCTCCCCTCTTTATAGACTTTAATAATCCTTGTAATCTGTAATCTGATCCCTCGGTGAGTTGACAGTCCATCTTTGTAGTTTGTAGTTGTGAGCTCATCTTTGGGGTAAGATACAACACTTGCTAGCAAATCTGCAGCATGATCTGTCTGTGTCTCCCTCCTTCCTCCCTGCTCTATAGACTTCAATAATCTTTGTAATCTGATCCCTGAGTGAGTTGTCAGTCTATCTTTGCAGTTTGTACTTCTAGTTGCTAGTTGTGAATCCAGTTGTGGGGTGAGATAAAACACTTACTAGCAAATATGCAACATGATCTGTATGCACCTCCCTCCTCCCTCCCCTCTTTGTAGACTTCAATAATCTTTGAAACCTGATCTCTCAGTGAGTTGACAGTCCATCTTTGCGGTTTGTAATTGTACTTGTGAGTTCAGCTCTTAGGTGAGATAAAACACTTACTAGCAAATATGCAACATGATCTGTCTGTGTCTACCTTCTCCTTCCCCTCTCTATACACTTAAAATAATCTTTGAAATCTGATCCTTCAGTGAATTAACAGTCCATCTTTGTAGATTGTAGTTGTGAGCCCAGCTCTGGGGTGAGATAAAAAACTTACTAACAAATCTGCAACATGATCTATCTGTGTCTTCCTCCTCCCTCCCTGTTCTATAGACTTCAGTAATTTTTGCAATCTAATCCATCAGTGAGTTGACAGTCCATCTTTGTAGTTTGTAGCTGTGAGCTCAGCTGTGGGGTGAGATAAAACACTTGCTAGCAAATCTGCAGCTCAGGGAAGAGATAAAACACTTACTAGCATGTCTGCAACATGATCTGTCTGTGTCTCCCTCCTCCCTGCGCTATGGACTTTAGTAATATTTGTAATCTGATTCCTTAGTGAGTTGACAGTCCATCTTTTTAGATTGTAGTTGTGAGTCCAGCTCAAGGGTGAGATAAAACACTTACTAGCATGTCTGCAGCATGATCTGTCTGTGTCTCCCTGGTCTATAGACTTCAGTAATCTTTGTAATCTGATCCCTTAGTGAGTTGACAGTTCATCTTTGTAGTTGTGAGTCCAGCTCTGAGGTGAGCTAAAACACTTACTAGCAAATCTGCAGCATGATCTGTCTTTGTCTCCCTCCCCTCTCTATAGACTTCAATAATCTTTGTAATCTGATCCCTCAGTGAGCTGACAGTCCATCTTTGTAGTTGTGAGTCCAGCTCTGAGGTGAGATAAAACACTTACTAGCAAATCTGCAGCATGATCTGTCTTTGTCTCCCTCCCCTCTCTATAGACTTCAATAATCTTTGTAATTTGATCCCTCAGTGAGCTGACAGTCCATCTTTGTAGTTGTGAGTCCAGCTCTGGGGTGAGATAAAACACTTACTAGCAAATCTGCAGCATGATCTGTCTATGTCTCCTTCCTCCCTCCCCTCTTTATAGACTTCAATTATCTTGTAATGTGATCCCTCAGTGAGCTGACAGTCCATCTTTGTAGTTGTGAGTCCAGCTCTGAGGTGAGATAAAACACTTACTAGCAAATCTGCAGCATGATCTGTCTTTGTCTCCCTCCCCTCTCTATAGACTTCAATAATCTTTGTAATCTGATCCCTCAGTGAGCTGACAGTCCATCTTTGTAGTTGTGAGTCCAGCTCTGGGGTGAGATAAAACACTTACTAGAAAAATAATTCATGCAAAAGCTTATTGAACATTTAAATCTAGGGATCCAAAATCTCTGGCCATTTTATTTCTCTTGGTTTCGGTACCAGGGGTTGAAAGCTACAGTTTCCTCAATCACAAAAAGGAAAATGGTAGCCAGTAACGTAAATATAAGTAAGGAGTCTTAAGAAAGAAACGGCAAATTTCCCAAAAACTCCCAAGTGATCCAAGTACAACACAGCCCCGTAAGGTAGGGGCGGACATGCCATTGGGGCCCAAGAGGTCAGGGGGCCACATCCACCTCCAAAGCCGCACACAAAAGGATGCGTTACGATGAGCTATTGGGCACACTACGCCGCCAGAGGCGCCCCCTTCCCGTGCCGTAAGAAATGGAGAGAAACGTTTCATACCCAAGCGCCATAAGCCACAATGAATTGACCATACACTGTCAGTAAAGGAGAAACTCAGGGTAAAGTTCCCGTATTTATTTCGGTAAGTTACAGCATTTCCCAGTCGGTAAAGCACAAAGAATGGTAAAGCTTGGAGCGCGTTCAGCAATTCCTCAAGTATAAGTCCAATGCAAAAAACCATCACAAATGTCACTGTCAATTTAAGGAGGCGTCCTGACAAAATGATACTGCTGCTATAAGGCTGCTCGTATTAGAAATAATAGATATGAAAGGCGTTTTCTGACCTGGTGTAGTCATCCTCCACAAGCATGTGCTTTGGGATTGGAGAGTATCTTCCCGGAGAGATTGGTGGCAATGAGCTCTTGTATTCCAAGGTGCCATTGTTTGCAGTGCTGAGGATGTGGCTCTCCAGAGGTGGCGAGTATGCTACAGAGTAGGAAAGGAAAGAGTTACAACAGGCCCCACGGCACGGCATCTAGAGCCCGGGGTGACATTGACTTATGGGGTATGTACCACCGAAAGGTGGCAGGAGAGGTTTAGCTTTCTTCCTCTTCGGGGAAAGCTAAATTGCATACCTTCTCTTCCCATGGTCAAGAAAGCTCCATACACCAGATTGGCAGTCTTCACAAGGAGAAATGATACCCGAGGGGTTATCTACTATGATCACTTATGGTGGACCAACATAGACCTTGCGCATCCCATTAATTACCAGATATGATCCAGGCCACAAAAACTTGAGTGAAGTTGTATAGACTTTGAAGGGGTTGTTCGAATGTTCTGATTGGTGGGTGTGCCAAAAAACAGATTTTTTTTTTTATTACCTGACATACAATGGAGTAGCAGCACAGGTGCCACTGCTCCTCTCATTGTCTATGAGATTCTTTGTAACACTTGGCAGCCCCACAGGGAATTAAAGGAGTGGTGGTCGAGCATTAGCACGATCACTCCATTCTGGATAAAAGTTCCCCACTGTTCTCCCTGTGGTCTGTTCTCCACTAATCGACAAGTTACCACTAGAGATGAAGATTGAGAGGACCCCAGTGGCGTACCACCAATACAGGCAGGCCACGCCACTGCTATGGGGTTCATGATCTGCGGGGTGCCCGGTGGCGACTGTCTACAGTGTCAGCACCAGCACTGGGTCCCCATCCAGGATTGCACTTTCAAGAGTATCGGCATCACAGACAGAGTGCAGTGCGCCTGCTCAGCATTGTCCCGCTTAGTCTGTGCTCTGACAGCTCAGCACAGTGGTGATGTCACTACTGCAAGCCACTGTGTAGAGATGTGCAGATCACAGACACAGCGGGCGAACGAGGAGCCACAGCAGGGGACCGAGGAGAGGTGAGTTTGTATTTATTCAGTACACGGTGGAGATGCATAATGCTATGTGGGAGTGTATAATACTATGTGGGGTGTATAATGGTATGTGGGATGCATAATGCTATCTGGGGCTGCATAATGCTATGTGGGAGGTGCAGACTGCTATGTGGGAAGTGCATAATGCTATGTGGGAGTGTATAATGATATGTGGGGGTGCATAATACTATGTGGGGCTGCACAATGCTATGTAGGGAGTGCATAATACTATGTGGGAGTGCATACTACTATGTGGGCTGCATAATGCTTTGTGGGTCAGCATTATGCTCTGTGGAGGGTGCATAATGCTATGGGGAGGGTGCATAATGCTATGTGGGACTGCATAATGCTATGTGGGAGGTGTATAATAGTATATGGTAGTACATAATACTATGTGGGGGTGTATAATACTATGTGGGGCAGCACAATGCTATGTGGTGCAGCACAATGCTATATGGAGGAATTTGGAGAGTGTATGATAGTATGTGGAGGCCTATGGGGTGCATTAGATGATATTGAGGACTGTGTGGGGTCCATTACTATATGAAGGACTTTGTGACTATGTGAGGCTCATTATAACATATGGAAGGCTTTGTGGGACCATTATAATATTTGGAGAGCTATGAGAGATCCTTTATACTTTATCTAGAGTTATATGAGGGCCACTATACTGTGTGAAGGTTTGTGAGGGGTCTATCATACTGTGTGGAGGGCTGTGTGGGGGCCATTATACTATTTGGAGAGAGATAGAAAGAGCCATTATACTGTATGTAGGCCCATTATACCGCATGGAGGGCTGTGTGGGGGTCACAGTTGGGGATCTAACTGTGTTGGGGGTCACCATTCATTGCTGGGGTAGTTGAAGGGGGTACAGTAGGGTCATCATAGTGTGTATATATGTGTGTGTGTGTGTGTGTGTGTGTGTGTGTGTGTGTATGTATGTATGTATGTATGTATGTGTGTGTGTGTGTGTGTGTGTGTGTGTGTGTGTATGTGTGTGTGTGTGAGAGGTCCAGTGGAAGAATTTACTGTCCTACAGTGTTTGTGGGGCACTTTTGTTGCCATCACACTTTATGGCTGAAATGAAAAGGGAAACTAGGGGCTTCAATAGGAGGAAAATTACTTTGTAAAGCTGTGAAATTTTCTCTTCTGTGATCCAGCCGAATATTTTTTATTTTTTTGGGGGGTTGGGGGGCAAATTAGCAATTCTGCTATGTGGCCCCTTGATTTCTATGTACGTTCCTGGTGGACCCGTTGACGTGTGGCTTTGGGGGGTTCAACCGGATTTTAGATAACGTTAATTTCGGGATCTGGTCACGACCCCATGGGAAGTTACTGATTGGGCAGTTGTGCTCTCCACCCACCTACAGCTAGCCATAAACAGAGCATGTATGGAGGAGGGATTTTTCGGAGTTTTTCTACATTCGATATCGCTAATTTTACCACCAGACATTGCAAGTGGCTCGCACTACGCTGAGCACTGAGTGTACCCGAGCACAGCGATGCTCGATCAAGTGGTTAGCATGCATAACGCACCTAAACTTCAAGCTCAAACACATTATCTTGTAAGTTCGGTACAAACCCCAAACTTTACCATACGGGTTCGCTCATCTCTTGTAGATAGGTGGTTACTTTTTACTAAATATGCCCATGTATGAAATAACCTTAAAAAAATACATTTTAAAGGGAACCTGTTACCAGGTTTTCCCCATACAAAGTGCAGCCACCACCTTTAAAGCCTCTTTTCCGGTACACTAGAATGCTGTACAAAAGTTCTCAATTGCCTCTGCAGATCCCCTTTTATTATACCCAAATACGGCAAAGGTCCAGTTCGATGGGCGTCTCTGGGCTTGATCGGGCGTTTCCTCTCTTCCTACAATGGTTGTCCGCCAGCTTGCTTCATGTAAATGACGCGTCCACATAGTGTCCGTCAATCATGCTTCCTGCACTAGTGTACTCCTCTCTGCTCTGTCAAGGGAATAGCAAAGTGCTGTAGTGCTCATGCGCCGGATATACTTCTGGGTCATTTCGGCGCATGCAAACTACAGAAATTTGCCCTGTCCTTGGCAGGGCAGAAAGAAGTGAACTTGCGCAGGAATGCGATTGTGGGACACTTTGTGAATGACGTAGGATCTGTTATCCACATGAAGAAAACTGAGGATGACCATTGTAGGAAGAGGGGAGGCGTCGGATCAAGATCTGAGATGCCCAGAGGACCAGACCGTGCCATCTGTTGGTTTCATAAAAGATTTTTTGGGGGATCTGGACAGGGAATTGGGGACCTAACTAGGCTGGACACACATCATTGACAAATACGATGTGCATCAAATCCCATGTGGAGACCATAGAGAGCGAGTGGAGGACCAGGCGGGGATAAGCAGAGGACCAGGCAGAGAGCTGCATAGGCAGGAAAGGTGAGGGGTCATGGGAGTATAATATTTTAGTATTTTTTAAACACTCCATTGAATTTCTCAGCCAAATTTGAGCTAATCTCCTTAATTTCGGGAGGTTTTCTCATCTCTACCGGCAAGCAAATTTCAAACCATGCCCTGTGCCGAATGGTGCCTAACAGAAATCAAACTAAATTGTCCAATGTGAGGCGATTCCAACTTCGTAAGCGCATCGGTACTTACAGTGAGTGATATCAGGAGGCCCATACGGATCTGTCATGTATATTGTTGTGGGTTTTCCCACTTTCAGGTAAACTACGTCAGACGTGTTCTTCAAAATCGCTACAGCTTCCTCATGAGTGACTTCTTCTAAACTGTAATTATTTACCTGAAAAGAAAAAAAATCACAGAGAGTCACCAAGGAAAAATGGTGGCGTCCATATGTGGTATGGGTAAATTGAACTTTAAAGGGGTTTAAAAAAAAATAAAAAAGTAAGACCCTAGTAGGGAATCATAAAGTAGTGGTGGACGTTCCCCATTGAGGAACCTCAAGGATTAGACAGCAGCTAAAAAAAGAATCCATTACTTTTGAGCATCGAGGTATATCTATGTATTGACTTAGGGGGCTTGGGTGAGTCTATTTGTTTAGCCAATCTCGTGTAGGAATGAACTTAGGTGGTCTTGGGATTCTATTTATGAAGTCTGTATAATTTTATGGGGTCTTGTCTGGGTTTTATTTATTTAGAAGGTCTGTTCTTGTTTAGTGGGGTCTAGTTTGGGATCTGTAATTTATTGAGGGTGTCCAGATCTCTATTAAGGGATTATGATGTCTGTATCTGCTTACAGGTCTGGTCTTGGTTCTGTATCTGTTTAGTTGTTTTGGTCACAGAATTTCCCTGATGTTGGCTCTAATTTATTGACATTATTGGCTATATTACTCTCCTACGATAGGGTAGTGGATACTCAGGGTAGTGATCCTAAAACTATGGCTCTCAGCTATGTAGATGTTCCAGATATGGAGTTGGAGAGACACAGGTTAGAGACCACTCGTTAAAAAAACAAATTGAAATGTTTTTAGACTGATTGGGGAAGAGGAGACACAGTTAGATCTCCTATGAGTAGTCTTAGTCTTGACGACCTCTACTGGTCAACGGGCACCCAATGTTTCATTGGTCATTTTTTAGTGAAGGCATGGATTTGACGAGTGTCAGATTGAAGGGGGTTCACTAGGTTCTCTCACCATAAGTAACCTATCCCCCACTTGTAGTCGTCCATCTTTTTGTGCTGCTCCTCCTTCGATAATTTTGGTTACATAAATGCTGTTGTCTCCGGGAATGTGTTGATTTCCGACTCCTCCAGCAATACTGAAACCCAAACCTGGAGAGAACCGGGAAGAAAACACCATTTGTGAACAATCAAAGGTTAGAGTGGAAGACTCATAAAGGCAACCTCTTATCCTACACAATATGAAAATATCATCAAAGAGAAGGGTCTCACATTCCAGACACCGGGTGATAATTGTCCAGTTTCTACTTCTGAGTATTATATTTTAATCCTCCATCGGGTACCAGAGACAGGCTTTTAAATTTAGTGCTAATTTTGATGGTATTTACCAAGGGAGTGTGGTTCTGTCACGCTAGGTAGGTGGAAGAACCAAGCGAATGGCAAAAGGGAAGGTAAACCCTGCATCTAGGGAAGGGGGAGTTGCTGACCCCTGATTGAACCTACCGCTGGTCCGTAGGGTTCCTCACCACCCTAGATAGGTTCCGCACCTATGCGCCAAGCCGGATACCTGACTCTAGGTATCCCTAGTGCTGGGCCCTAAATAGGGAATGGATGGGATGAGCTCTTCGTCAACCTCACTAAACACTAAAGAAGACACAAGGTGGACACAGGGGGAAAGTGCATGAACTACTACTTATCTAAAGATGACTCAAGTAGAAGTTCAGAAAAGTTTCATCAACAATACCACAGATTAGTGCAAGCTGCCTGCTTGCATCCAAAGCTTGAATGTCCTGAATAATATTACCAGCACCAGTCAAGTGAAAATGATAGTATTTAAACCCAAGAGGAAATACAAATGACAAGCAGCTGAAGGAAAGACTGGCTCCACCGGGTCTTAAAGGTAAAAGGATAGATACCAGAACACTCAATAGTGACAGCAGGAACAATAGAAAGTCAGGGAGCATTCTGCACAGCCAAACGCTGTGAGCTTCTATTGCCGGACACCACAGGACTGGCTGTCACACCCATAACAGGTTCACAGAGTAATTATGCAGCACAGCCTATGCACACACCCCAGAGGATCCTGAGTGCCACGCCCCCTTAGAAAATAGCATACAAATTAGCACTAAATGAAAAGGCCAATATTTCTTGACCCGTAAGGTGAATTTTAACAAAATAACACTTAGAGGAGGAGTCTGAATAAGGCAAAAGCACTTTTTGCCTGGTGATAGGTCCTCTTTAAATTATTATTATAGTGCCATTTATTCCATGGTGCTTTACATGTGAAAAGGGTATACATAAAAACTAGTACAACAATCATGAAGAGTACAAAACAGACTGGTATAGGAGGAAAGAGGACCCTGCCCATGAGGGCTCACAGTCTACAGGGAATGGGTGATGGTACAATAGGTGAGGACAGAGCTGGTTGTGCAGTGGTGTACTGGACTGAGGGTTATTATAGGTTGTAGGCTTGTTGGAAGAGATGGGTCTTCAGGTTTCTAAGCTTTCCTTGGTAGGGGAGAGTCTGATATGCTGTGGTAGAGCGTTCCAGAGTAGGGGGGAGGCACGGGAGAAATCTTGTATGCGATTGTGGGAAGAGGAGATAAGAGAGGAGTAGAGGAGGAGATCTTGTGAGGATCTGAGGTTGCGTGGAGGTAGGTATCGGGAGACTAGGTCACAGATATAAGCAGGAGACAGGTTGTGGATGGCTTTGTATGTCATGGTTAATGTTTTGAACTGAAGTCTTTGGGCAATGGGAAGCCAGTGAAGGGATTGGCAGAGAGGAGAAGCCGGGGAATAGCGGGGAGAAAGGTGGATTAAGCGGGCCGCAGAGTTTAGGATAGATTGGAGGGGTGCAAGAGCGTTGGAAGGGAGGCCAGAGAGCAGGAGGTTGCAGTAGTCAAGGCAGGAGAGGATGAGGGCATGTGCTAATGTTTTTGCTGATTCTTGGTTAAGGAAAGTTACAGATTAATACTAGATTTCCCCTGTAGTGGCCACTGACAGTATAATCCATGATTATTCCTAGCAATTACACAGATTGCTGGGATTTGCCAGATTAATGGACCATTGATTGAAATCTCCAAGCAGTGTTAAAGGGACAGACTACTGTTGCCTAATCCTTTTGGGTATTCATCGGATATGAACTTATGACATGCCTATATGGCATATTTACCTTTCAAGAAGATATGTCACTTGCCATGAATATGTTTTTGTATACTTAGGCATCTTTGTTTCCGAAATAAGACCTTATATGTCTATTTATTGGCCAAATGGGCATGGTCCTCAAGTCATTTTTTTTTAGTTTCTTCTTGAAGACCACACCTACTTGTCTAAAAAGATTAGGCTTATATACAAGTAATAGAAGGCCATATCTCAATAATGGAAAGACGCAGGGACAAAAGAAAAACAATGCCGAATTCAGAATAATTACATATTAAAGGCAAGTGACAGGTTCTTTTTGATGTTTTTCACCATCACATTCAAAACTACATCTCTTATAAGGCTGGATTCACATATAGTGGTAGCGTGGCACCCAACCAATCATTTTGGTCTGAACTGGCACACTTTTGCGGGGTGGATATTGGCCACATATGTTTTACAGATGAAAATATGTTGACTTGTAAAAACTCAGTGGTCATTGACTGGCCTACTACCGCTACATGTGATCCCAACCTCATAGTTTTAGGCAAAGTTACTATGAAATTATCAAGTCATGGTGAAAATTTACCTTTCGGCCCTTTAAAAAGTTTAATTTCTACAACAGTTTCCAAGATAGGTCTTCTCCTGCGGACGTAGAGGCGGACAATGGAACCGGCTTCTTTCAATGCTTCCACCGCTCGACTGTGCGACACTTCAGAAACATCCACTTCATTCACTCGGAGAATACAATCGTTGACCCTGGAAAAAAGCTGATATTTTAGTCATTGTTCTTCTCCAGGCCCTTCTTAATGGCAGAATGAACGTCCTTGCACTTTAGATATGCTCAGCGTTTCATCACATAGGCATTATATGAAATAAAAGATGTGATTGTATTGATACATTCTGTAGTGCACGGAAAGGACAAGGACGGTATATAAAATGCTGCAGTATAAAAGCTGCTACGTCTAATGAGCATATTCTGCGCAAAACATTGAAAGAAGTCACGTAAGTAAAAACAAGTCATGGACAAGGGAGTCTATGGGAATCTTACCGGCCCCATAACAACTGACAATCGGCCCCTCATCCCACTGATAACTGCGTCATCTGTACTGTGCCATTATTATTGTAGGACAGTAATATAGCCAATACTGTCATTAACTGAGATCCGACATCAGGGAAATTCTGTGGCCAAAACAACTAAACAGATACAGAACCAAGACCAGACCTGTAGGCATATACAGACATCATAACTCCTAAATAGAAATCTGGACCCCCTCAATAAATTACAGATCACAAACTAGACTACCTAAACAAAAACAGACCTCCTAAATAAATATAAACCCATACTAGACCCTATAAAATTATACAGAGTACAAACCTCATAAATACAGTCCCAAGACCACCTAAGTTCATTCCTACACGAAATTGGCTAAACAAATACAGACTCGCTCAAGCTGACTCCTAACCCTAACTAATACTAACCCTCAACATAACTACAAACCCCTAAACAAATATAGATACCAGACATACCTCGCCTCCCTAAACTAATACAGATGCCAGACTAGGCCCACTAAAGTAATACAGATACCAGACCCCTTAAACTAATAAAAACCTCAGACAAGACATCCTAAACTTAAACTTATTCAGACCTCAAATCAGAACCCCACTTTTAATCAACTTACAACCCCCAGGCCAGACCTCCAATACAGAACCCAGACAAGTCCTGTAAACTAATGCAGACCGCACATTAAGACTACTAAATCCATACTCTAGAAACTAATTTGGACCCCAAACCAGACCATGTAAAGTAATACAGATCTCAGACCAGACCCCCTAAACTAAAACAGACACCAGGGTAATCCCCTAAACTAATACAGAACTCAGACCAGACTACCGAAACTAATGTAGACTCTAGATCAGACTCCCTAAACCTATAAAGACCTTGGACTAGATAATGTAAACTAATACAGAGCCCCTAAATAAAAAAATATAGACTCCAGACCACCTTAAATAATACAGGCTGTAAGTAAGTACCGAATTCTGCCACCTTTGCAATGTCCATTACTGTGGTTTTCATTTCATGTTTCGGTTATACGACAATTCCAGAATCTTACAGGACAATCTTCTGATATGATAGATGACTTTTAAGCTGAGATTTTAAGAGGAACAGTTTGGCTATATTAGATCCTCAGCACTATATATTAAGAACAACATATAGAGCACATAAGATCTTCAATGGGTTAATAGAATTCGTAATGTGACCAGGATTCTAAATCACTCGACTGAAACTATGGCTGGCGGCAGCGTGTCACACTGATTTAGGCTGAACACATGTGACTCTCGAAGTTCAGCAGCAGCGTTCAGGCGCAGCTGATCCCCCAAACTGGGTCTCACCCACTCTACAGGACGCATCTGGCTCTCCATTCTCTGCCTTCAAACTTTTCTCTAGAAATTAATATATGGTACTTTAATCTGGAATCTGATAATCCATCTAGTCAATGTTGTTTCAATAAACTCTGGCTTATTTCAGCCCGAAATATCACTCCAAAGTGCCACCATTAGATGTGTCCATTCTGTCTAACTTACAGTTCAATGACTGTTGTCTTGTGTAAACTACCTCTAGCAGCACATAAACTGAGAGCGACTAAAGAGGTGGTGGGTTTTGTCTCTGTACAAGAAGTGGTAAAAGGCCTTTATCTACAGGAAGTGGGTATGGGTCTTTATCTCTCTACAGGAAGTGGCAGCATATCTTATCTCTTTATAAGAATGGGGCAGGTCTTTATCCCTCTACAGAAAGTGGGGGTGGGCTATTATCTAGCTACAGGAAGTGGGGATGGGCCTTTATCTCTCTACAGAAAGTGGGTACAGGTCTTTATCTCTCTACAGGAAGTGGGTGTAGGTCTTTATCCCTCTACAGGAAGTGTGGGGGCAGGTCTTTATCTCTCTACAGAAAGTGGGTGCAGGTCTTTATCTCTCTACAGGAAGTGGGTGTAGGTCTTTATCTCTCTACAGGAAGTGGGTGTAGGTCTTTATCTCTCTACAGGAAGTAGGGGCAGGTTTTTATCTCTCTACAGGAAGTGGATGCAGGTTTTCATCTCTCTACAGGAAGTGGGTGCAGGTTTTTATCTCTCTACAGGAAGTGGGTGCAGGTTTTTATCTCTCTACAGGAAGTGGGTGCAGGTCTTTATCCCTCTACAGGGAGTGGGTGTAGGTCTTTATCTCTCTACAGGGAGTGGGTGTAGGTCTTTATCTCTCTACAGAAAGTGGGGGTGGGCCTTTATCCCTCTACAGGAAGTGGGTGCAGGTCTTTATCCCTCTACAGGGAGTGGGTGTAGGTCTTTATCTCTCTACAGGGAGTGGGTGTAGGTCTTTATCTCTCTACAGAAAGTGGGGGTGGGCCTTTATCCCTCTACAGGAAGTGGGTGCAGGTCTTTATCTCTCTATAGGAATGAGGGCACATGTTTATCTCTCTGTAGGAATGGGGGAAGGTCTTTATCTCTCTACAGGAAGTGGGTGTAGGTCTTTATCCCTCTACAGGAAGTGTGGGGGCAGGTCTTTATCTCTCTACAGAAAGTGGGTGCAGGTCTTTATCTCTCTACAGGAAGTGGGTGTAGGTCTTTATCTCTCTACAGAAAGTGGGGGTGGGCCTTTATCCCTCTACAGGAAGTGGGTGCAGGTCTTTATCTCTCTATAGGAATGAGGGCACATGTTTATCTCTCTGTAGGAATGGGGGAAGGTATTTATCTCTCTACAGGAAGTGGGTGTAGGTCTTTATCCCTCTACAGGAAGTGTGGGGGCAGGTCTTTATCTCTCTACAGAAAGTGGGTGCAGGTCTTTATCTCTCTACAGGAAGTGGGTGTAGGTCTTTATCTCTCTACAGGAAGTGGGTGTAGGTCTTTATTTCTCTACAGGAAGTAGGGGCAGGTTTTTATCTCTCTACAGGAAGTGGGTGCAGGTTTTTATCTCTCTACAGGAAGTGGGTGCAGGTTTTTATCTCTCTACAGGAAGTGGGTGCAGGTTTTTATCTCTCTACAGGAAGTGAGTGCAGGTCTTTATCCCTCTACAGGGAGTGAGTGTAGGTCTTTATCTCTCTACAGGAAGTGGGTGCAGGTCTTTATCTCTCTACAGGAAGTGGGTGTAGGTCTTTATCTCTCTACAGAAAGTGGGGGTGGGCCTTTATCCCTCTACAGGAAGTGGGTGCAGGGCTTTATCTCTCTATAGGAATGAGGGCACATGTTTATCTCTCTGTAGGAATGGGGGAAGGTCTTTTTCTCTCTACAGGAAGTCAGGATGAGTCTTTATCCCGCTACAGGAAATTGAGGCAGACCTTTATTTCTCTACAGGAAGTAGAGAGTGGAAGGGGGCTTTTATCTCTCTACAAGAAATGGGGGAGAGTCTTTATTTCTTTATAGGAAGTAGGTACCGAGTTTTAACTCTCTATAGGAATGGTTGCAGGTCTTTATCTCTCTATAGGAATGGAGGCAGGTCTCTATCTCTCCAAAGGAAGTCAGGATGGGTCTTTATCCCTCTACAGGAAGTGGGTGGAGGTCTTTATTTCATTACAGCAAGTGGGGGCAGGTTTTTATTTAGAGGAAGTGGGGGAGGGCTTTTATCTCTCTACAGGAATTGTGCGTAGGTTTTGTGGGGGAGGGCTTTATCTCTCTACAAGAAGTCAGGATTTGTCTTTATCCCTCTACAGGAAGTGTGTGTAGGCCTTTATCACTCTCTATGAATGGGGTGGATCTTTATTTCTCTAAACAAAGATAAGGTTGGCCTTTATTGCTGTATAGCAATGGGCAGATCTTTAACTCTCTACAGAAAGATGGGGTGGATCTTTAGCTCTTTATTAGAATGAGGTGGAACTTTATCACTCTCTACAGGAAATAGAGTGGGTCTTTGTCTCTTTATGGGAAGTGGGGGAAGGTTTTTATCTCTCTACAGGAAGAGGAGGCGGGTCTTAGATCTCTACAGAAAGTAGGAGTGGGTATTTATTGTGCTACAGGAAGAGGAGTGGGGTCTTAGCTCTCTACATGAGGTAGTGGCAGATCTTTATTTTTCTACAGTAAATGTGGGTGGGTCTTTATCTCTTTACAGGAAGGGGAGGCAGGTCTTAGCTCTCTACAGGAAGTGGAGGCAGGTCTTAGCTCCCTACAGGAAGTAGAGGCAGGTCCTAGCTCTGTACAGGAAGTGGAGGCAGGTCTTAGCTCTCTACAGTAAGTGGAGGCAGGTCTTAGCTCTCTACAGGAAGTGGAGGCAGGTACTAGCTCTCTACAGGAAGTGGAGGCAGGTCTTAGCTCTCGACAGTAAGTGGAGGCAGGTCTTAGCTCCCTACAGGAAGTGGAGGTAAGTCCTAGCTCTCTACAGGAAGTGGAGGCAAGTCCTAGCTCTCTACAGGAAGTGGAGGCAGGTCTTAGCTCTCTACAGGAAGTGGAGGCAGGTCTTAGCTCTCTACAGGAAGTGGAGGCAGGTCTTAGCTCTCTACAGGAAGTGGAGGCAGGTACTAGCTCTCTACAGGAAGTGGAGGCAGGTCTTAGCTCTCTACAGGAAGTGGGAGTAAGTAATTTCCTCACTACAGCTTGACAGGATGGGTATTTCCTTCTCTGCAGGAAGTGGGGGCTGGTATTTACCCATGTACTGGAAGTGAGAGTGGGTCTTCATGTCTCCTCATGTAATGAGGGTTGGTCTTTTTTGCTGCAACAGAAGTGGGGGTGGATCTTTATCTCTTTACATGATGTGAGGAGTTGTCTTTGTCCACACGGGAATTGGGAGTAGGTTTTCATGTCTCTACAAAAAGTAGGGTTGGGTATTTATCTCTCTACAGGAAATAGAAGGTCTTGATTCCTCTCCAGAAATTAGGCTGGGTCTGTGAAAATGTGTAACAAATTGGTAGGCTTGCTTTTCAGAGCAGAAAGCCATTGGACAACAGCAGAAGCAATGTATGCTGAGAAGTGAGGATTATTAAGTGTTATAAACATATAACACTCAAATGGGAAACGTAAAAGGAGGCCGCACCCAACTGGTCCAGATTAAAGACCCTAGCCGCACAACAGCATCTCTTTGAACCAGGCTTCCTAAATGGCCATCAAAGTATTTCTCAGGCCTTATGAGGGATCTGAGGGGAGGCCACAAAGTACTACCTATAAGGGGAGATGAAGGAGTGAAGTAACAATCAGAATTCCAGTGTGAGCTAGTGAAGCTTGTATAAAGTGAAAAGAAAGGAGGGCTGAAAGAAAAACACACAGATAATAGAAGACACTCAACTTAGGTTTTCTTCCAAGGAAAATCCCAAATATAAAGAGCTGGAGATTCCAGAAACAGATCCACATGGAATTAAAGCCAGCAAAAATATTCAGCGAAGGGAAAACATACACTGATGTGCAAAAGGGTAACAATGTTTTGAGCTTTTGACTTTCAGGCTCCATATCTCACCATCGCCTACAGCTTCTAGCGTGAGATGACCTTAATTTTATAGACAATCATCTTGGCTATCCCATACATAACTTTGACTTGCAAATATTTAGCATATGATTAGCTATTCAGATTCTTGTTTTCTATACCAGAATGGGGCCCAGGATGAAAACATATATACCAGGAAGGGACCCAGGATAAGGACATATATAACAGGATGGGGACATTTATACCAGGAAGGGGTCCAGGATAAGGACATATATACCAGAATGGGGACATGTATACCAGGATGAGGCCTATAAAGGGGACATATTTACCTGGATGAGGGCATATATGTCAGGATGGGGAGCATATTTACCAGGATGGGAGACATATATAGCAGTATGGAGGACAAATGTACCAGGTAGAGACCCAACATAAGGACATATATACCAGGATGGGGTCATTTATACCAGGAAGAGGTCCAGGATAAAGACATATATATCAGGATGGGGACATGTATACCAGGAAGATGCCTATAATAGTGATATATTTACCAGGATGGGGCATATATACCAGGATGTGGTACATATTTACCAGGATGGGGGCATATATTTATCAGGATGGTGGACATTTTTACCAGGAAGGAGCCCATGATGAGGTACACTAGAACACAGAAGGAACATTACTACATAATAGGGGGAGGGCAACTCATATGTCTTTATAGGATTTAGAACTCTACAAGGGCTCATATATCTGATGACTAATATGCAGGTGGGAAGGAGGGTTAAGGTCCAAATTTTGCACAAGGGCTGATCGAACTCTAGTTACATCACTTGGTTGAAGTCGTAATTTTTCACAAAACCATGGCTGGAAAGAACAGCATGTCCTGTGTACTTCATGGAAGCTGTAATAAATGGCAATCAATGGACAGAAAAGAGGCCATTGACTAATAGAGTCTCCAGGAAAGACAAAGGACAAACTCCTCCCCAGAGACCACGGAGTGATGGGAAAGTTGCACACAGAGTCTTACTGTGGGAATAAAGTGTTATTATCCTGCAGTTTAACAGAGCTGTTATTAACTTGTTAGCCCTAATTATAATAAGATTACTCCGCTCCTCTTGCTCCAATCTATACAGCAAAGCTGAAAACTGAGCTCTAGAAAACAGGGGTAATGGGTCTAATGTCTCCTTACTTAGTGGCGGACGTGTGAAGTGACGTATACTATTTATAGAGATAATTATATAATAAAAACCTTCTCAAAGAGGCCGCACAATAGACTCCTACTTAATTATTACAAAGTCTGTACAGACAATAAAGCAGGTGTTTACGTTATAGCAGTTGTAATCATTGGGAGTTAAACAGGTTATCCACAACAATACTAAATATCAGAAATTGACCCATATGTGTCTTCCAGCAGGGGGCGTCATATGACAACTCCGTCGTCAGTAGCCACTGATTTACTGCAGCACTGATGCGCTGTCTATATCATATGATGCAATGCCCTAGCGCTCCTGGCTCAGATGGAACATCAAGGCTGCAGACAATCAGCGGTCACATGATATCGCAACTAGGAGGAAATTAGGTGACTACCGGGGAATATGTTCAACAGTGTAGTGGCATAATGGGGTACAGCCCATCATCTTGTCACACGGAGTTTTGCAAAACCTTCACCATCTGTCATGGTATTATTGGACTCTGTTCAGATTGCAGATTCTGACACTCTGAAAGATGCTTTCCGTGGTGTCTGGGGTCAACACAGGAAGACTCAGGCATTGACCTGCTGTGTGCTGATTCATAGGCAGACTAGCAAGAGTTAATCTCTGTTAGTCTGCTTCCTCTTTTTAATCACATGTTGGGGGGAGTGCCATCACATCTGCTCCCCTTCTATTTATACTGGTGGAATCCTTCCACCCATGCCAGCTATAGTTTATTCTATGTTGGTTTGTGAGATGTGGTGTCCCAGAGTCTGTAGTGAAAGTTGTGCTCATTGCTTGGTGTGGTTATGGAGTTTCCTTTCTGATCTTGGTTTCCTCCTGAATCTTTCATTGTCTTTACGTGTGTGTGTGTGTGTGTGTGTGCTCTCTGTGACAGAGTTTTGGTTTTCCTTGTCTGTCTTTTTCTTTGGTATCAACACACTCCTGTCCCATCCCTCCCTTGGGGGAGGGGGAATCAGATCAGGGCTGGTCAGGAGCAGAGCTAGGAAGGAGACTCAGACCTCTCCATCATCAGGAGTATCCCTTAGATTAGGGATAGCATAGGGTCCCCTACCTAAAGGACAGCTTAGGAGCACCAGTTCACCACTATGCCAAAGTCATCATGACACTTCTAGAGATAAGAGAGTGGTAAGGGAGCTATTTACAGAAACCCATATGTGTGTAATATGTGTGTTGTTAATATTCTGCCTTATCTAACCCTCTAGCTGCACAATATAAAAGTCATTAACTTGCCACCCTACAATTATGATGAGATGACTCTGCTCATTTGCCCCAGTCTATACAGCAAAGCCGACAAGTGATCTGCAGAAAACAAGAAATGTCTAATACGCATGTTCTGCTCTAGGAGCTGCACAATATAAAAGTCATTAACTTGCCACCCTACAATTATGATGAAATGACTCTGCTCATTTGCCTCAGTCTATACAGCAAAGCCGACAAGTGATCTGCAGAAAGCAACAAGTGTCTAATACGCATTTAGGGACCAGTATGAGAACTGGAGTATGTTTTTTTCTCCTGAACCTCTTATTACCTTTACCTTTGTGTGTGTGCTGTGTGACAGTTTTGTTTTTTCCCCTGTCTGTCTTTTTCTGTGGGTTTCATCACACTCCTGTCCCATCCCTCCCTGGGGAGAAGGGGGAAATTAGATCAGGACTGGTCAGGAATAGGGCCAGGAAGGAGACTCAGGCCTCTCCACCATTAGGCGTATCCCTGAGGTTAGGTATAGTATAGGGCCCCCTTGTTGGAGGGATAGGTCACTGAAAGTATATATATCTATATCTAATTTTACAGTGTTTTGTACGATGATTTGATACCCCTTACTTTAGGGACAGCTTAGGATCCCCAGTCCCACTCTATCCCATAATCATCATGACATCTATAATATAAACACTTCCCGACACGGTATTCTCAAGTTCTGTGTTTTTAAAAGCAGGTCAGCTCACACCACAAATCGTTAAATATATGAAGCCAAGAGAACAGTTTAGGAAGGACACACTTGTATATCTGTATACATATACGCAATCTCCAGATTGGACTGGTATCAAAGTTTAGAGCACACTATACAAAAACTCTTACCTGAGTCTTCCGTCTTCTGCTGCTGCTCCTCCTGGTATAATCTTTGTTATAAATATTCCTGGGTCATCCCCTACATGAGGGTTATCTATTCCACCAGCGATACTAAAGCCAAGACCTGAATTTCCCTGTAAATAAAAATAATCAATAAATCAATCACAATAAAGGTACTGTGCTGTTCCAGCTAATACAATGGTTATCTCCTCACTAGATATTACATTAACAGTTTAGCTTTGATGTACATTGTTTAGTGTGCTGTTGCTGTCACCATAAAAATAATTTTTCCTGTTACTCCTTCTATTCGTTCAGCCCATATCCTATTTGCTTTGGTACCATCTTTTTCTGCCGAGACACGCATTTCAGACCCAGAGAGAAGATTCTTATTTGACCTCTATCACATTATTTTTCAATATAAAAACAATAAATTACCTAAATGCTCAATCATTGCATCTTACATATTGGATTGTCTATATGCGACTGTTCTGGCTAGAAAAGACATGATAGGGAGGTCACTATCTTCACATTTTTCAGACACCTCTCCCAAATATATTGGTGGCAGAATAGGCACAAAAACAATACAAAAGTGTATTACATATGAATTACTCTGAAATAGGTTAATTATCACATAAAGAACCTTAACTAAAAGTGTACATGTCCTCGTGAATATTTAGTTAGGCACGGTATTTCCCACGTCAGAGAAACAGTTTGTGCTCCAGAGCTGCTATTCCTTTTGTAAAGTAGACAGCAGTATACATAGGAAAAAAGCAGCGATATTATACAAATCATAATTTTCTCATCTCCTTTATGGTGCCTGATTGTTACTCATCTGTCCAGGCTCCAGGGCAGAGCCCCGATACCTTCTTCTATAACTACCACTATTTTCTGAGTCTTGCAAGTTGCCCGGTGAACTCCAGTGACATCATCACCCAAGTCCTTTTTAAGGTTAACTCAGACACCCATGTATGCCTGAGTATTGAGTAAGCTTTATGTCTAGCTACTCTGTGCATTAAAGATTTCCTCACCAAACAGGTTTTTTTTTGCAAACTCCTGTTTGTTTCTGAATTCTGCATTTACTTCCTGTCTCAGACCTTCAGCTCAACCCTTCATCTGCTGTAAGGATAACAAACTCTTCTCTGGAGCTGTTCACACTACACATGCTGCTACAACAGATTGTATCCTCTCTAAAAACAAGTTGCTAATTTATCACTGCTGACAGTGGCTATCCAGTTGTTTTCTGTGGTTCACGCTGAGTTTTGAAAGTAGGCTGGTGAACTCCAGTGACATCATCACCCAAGTTCTTTTTAATGCTGACTCAGACACCCATGTATGTCTGAGTATTGAGTAAGCTTTATATTTAGTTACTTTGTGCATTAAAGTTTTCCTCACCAATCAGTTTTTTTGGCAAACTCTTGTTTATTTCTTCAATCTGCATTTAGTTTCTGTCTCAGACCTGCAGCTCAACCCTTCATCTACTGTAAGGATAACAAACTCTTCTATGGAGCTGTTCACACTACAAACGCTGCTGCAACAGATTCTATCTTCTCTACAAATATGTTAACCATTTTATCACTTCGACAATGTCTATACAATTGTTTTCTGTGGTTCACGCTGAGTTTTGGAAGTTGGCAGGTGAACTCCTGTGACATCATCACCCAAGACCTTTTTAAGGTTGATTCAGACACCCACGTATTTATGTCTAGATACTGTGTGGATTAGATTTTTCCTCACCTCTTGGCAAACTCCTGTTTGTTTCTTCAATCTGCATTTACTTCCTGTCTCAGACCTTCAACTCAACACTGAATAGGATAACTGAAGTGAGCACTAATATATATGTTATGAGTGCAAGCCAAAAAAATACATACTATATAAGGATAAGGCTGCACATCAAACTTAGATAATAGTATAATGCCTCAAGCATATGGAAAAATATTGGAAAATACAATGAAAAATGCTACTTGCTAACTTGAACATGTGAATAATGAATTGCATACCTGCCATGAATATTAGGAAAAAGGAGATATTTAGCAATCGCATTGATCAATGTAACTGAGCCCCAAAACCTCGTCAAGGTATATCTCTATATTGGGGTCCCTAGCTCTGTGACCCTGTGTGTCATCTCATTGCAATTAAAAATTGCTAAATATCTCATTTTTCCTAATATTCATGGCAGGTATGACACACAGTTAGGGTCACAGAGCTAGGGAGTCTATACCTGTTCTAATTCTTTTCTCATCTCTTTTAGGCACAATAAACGTCATCACGGAATCACACCATCATGCTATCATTATCCACGGATTCGCCTATTTCACATATCCGCTGTGTGTGTGCATGCGAGGATTATGGCCCCGTGCCCGCGCCCGCGTCTGCCATGTACGGAGCCACTCCTCCCACATCCCAGCGACGGGTGTGGGGCGCGCGCGCGCGCATGCGGGATTCCCCTCACAGGGCTTCCCCGCGTGTGCGCGCACTTGCGCTCCACGGGTGGCAATGCGGTTCACTCACTCGGGCCGTCTGTGGTCCGCCGGCGCGCATGCGCATGCGCGCGGCTGCGTTCCACGGGCGGCGCTGCGTTCCACCAGCAGGACTTCCTGCTCACGTGCTCTGGCTTTAAATGGCGGCTGCCATACACGCACCAGCACCTTTGAACTCCACTGGCTCCCACCCCACACACGGCCTTTCATCCCCACGGGAATCACCACTGCATTCTGCACATTCAGGTAACGAATAGGGGCTTTGACCCAGCTATGTCAAATTATATATACAAACAGCAGTTGATTTTGATAATCTTATAGATCCCTACAGGGGGGCTGTAGACACAGGGCCTTCATACTCTATGGAAACTTTGGCAATGGAATAAGGTTGGTGGCATATCCCCCAATATGTTGAAATGATCACTGTCAGAACATAGCTTGCAGATATATTGATGCACTTTTTCTGTATATCATAGTTTCAAGGACTTGGAGTCTTATTCTTATATTACTTAACATTGATCTTGACACGTATTGTAGTGTGTGACAAAGGTGATGCATTTCCCCTCCCCCCCCCTATGGACGTCTCAGGCTGATACGTTCTGTTTTCTTTATGTTTCATGCAACCTAGTGGCTTTCATACTAAAGCAATCTAATGAACATTAAGTCCATGAGAGACTCGTTCCATAGACAATAGTAAAGGTAATTCCATACAGTTAGGTCCAGAAATATTTGGACAGTGACACAAGTTTTGTTATTTTAGCTGTTTACAAAAACATGTTCAGAAATACAATTCTATATATAATATGGGCTGAAAGTGCACACTCCCAGCTGCAATATGAGAGTTTTCACATCCAAATCGGAGAAAGGGTTTAGGAATCATAGCTCTGTAATGCATAGCCTCTTTTTCAAGGGACCAAAAGTAATTGGACAAGGGACTCTAAGGGCTGCAATTAACTCTGAAGGCGTCTCCCTCGTTAACCTGTAATCAATGAAGTAGTTAAAAGGTCTGGGGTTGATTACAGGTGTGTGGTTTTGCATTTGGAAGCTGTTGCTGTGACCAGACAACATGCGGTCTAAGGAACTCTCAATTGAGGTGAAGCAGAACATCCTGAGGCTGAAAAAAAAGAAACAATCCATCAGAGAGATAGCAGACATGCTTGGAGTAGCAAAATCAACAGTCGGGTACATTCTGAGAAAAAAGGAATTGACTGGTGAGCTTGGGAACTCAAAAAGGCCTGGGCGTCCACGGATGACAACAGTGGTGGATGATCGCCGCATACTGTCTTTGGTGAAGAAGAACCCGTTCACAACATCAACTGAAGTCCAGAACACTCTCAGTGAAGTAGGTGCATCTGTCTCTAAGTCAACAGTAAAGAGAAGACTCCATGAAAGTAAATACAAAGGGTTCACATCTAGATGCAAACCATTCATCAATTCCAAAAATAGACAGGCCAGAGTTAAATTTGCTGAAAAACACCTCATGAAGCCAGCTCAGTTCTGGAAAAGTATTCTATGGACAGATGAGACCAAGATCAACCTGTACCAGAATGATCGGAAGAAAAAAGTTTGGAGAAGAAAGGGAACGGCACATGATCCAAGGCACACCACATCCTCTGTAAAACATGGTGGAGGCAACGTGATGGCATGGGCATGCATGGCTTTCAATGGCACTGGGTCACTTGTGTTTATTGATGACATAACAGCAGACAAGAGTAGCCGGATGAATTCTGAAGTGTACCGGGATATACTTTCAGCCCAGATTCAGCCAAATGCCGCAAAGTTGATCGGACGGCGCTTCATAGTACAGATGGACAATGACCCCAAGCATACAGCCAAAGCTACCCAGGAGTTCATGAGTGCAAAAAAGTGGAACATTCTGCAATGGCCAAGTCAATCACCAGATCTTAACCCAATTGAGCATGCATTTCACTTGCTCAAATCCAGACTTAAGACGGAAAAACCCACAAACAAGCAAGACCTGAAGGCTGCGGCTGTAAAGGCCTGGCAAAGCATTAAGAAGGAGGAAACCCAGCGTTTGGTGATGTCCATGGGTTCCAGACTTAAGGCAGTGATTGCCTCCAAAGGATTCGCAACAAAATATTGAAAATAAAAATATTTTGTTTGGGTTTGGTTTATTTGTCCAATTACTTTTGACCTCCTAAAATGTGGAGTGTTTGTAAAGAAATGTGACAATTCCTACAATTTCTATCAGGTATTTTTGTTCAAACCTTCAAATTAAACGTTACAATCTGCACTTGAATTCTGTTGTAGAGGTTTCATTTCAAATCCAATGTGGTGGCATGCAGAGCCCAACTCGCCAAAATTGTGTCACTGTCCAAATATTTCTGGACCTAACTGTACATATACCTATATCCCCCTCTCTTTATATGTCACTCCATATGGAGTCACAAGAACTAGATATCTCTGTGGGAGGGCCCGCCCGCCTTCCCCCCCCCCCCCGTGGATATTTCAATATTTCAGTTTAACAGCTACTGCTCTTCTTGTATTTTATGCCATTCAGTGGGCTTTACGCTACAGCATTCAAATGAACGTTGTGTCCACAAGAGATGTATCATATAGACAATAGCAAAGGTAATTTCATTAGAAACCTTTTAACTTATATCCCTTATATCCCCTGTTTCACATTTTATACCTATCGGTCCCCTGCCGTCACATGCATATGTATTATATGTATTTTTCTCAGACGACTTTGTTCGTTACCTTAGGTTGATTACTAGGGTCCATTTGCCAACACATGTGAACTTGTTTTCACCATTCTAGCATCATATACGTTTCCTGTGGTATGTATTCTTTTGCACTATAAAAACTTTGTACTTGGGTCTAATAAGGACTAATAGCTCTCAACCTCTGGACTATTGATTGTTCACACCATAGCGTGTACTTAGGTTTAGTTTATATGATTTCTTTTATTTCTATTGTTCTTTGGAAACGAACATCTGCCAATTTTTGTCCCATGCACTATGAAAAGTGAATTTACATGTATGTGAAAATAACATTGTGTACTTATTGTGATATTTTGTTTTTCCAGTGATCATTTATTTGATAAAGGCCTAATTGTATGGCCGAAACGTCATAACATACCTTTACATGAATAAAATTGGAATCAAAAGCATCAACATTCTCTATTCTTTCATGTTCTTTGAGTGCCCGAGTTGACTTTTTATATACCTACCAGCGATCAGGCCCCTGCTGTGAGATCGCTAGTCGTTGCCGAATGCTCCGGATCACTGTGTTTGACACTGTGTGACAGGGTCACAGTGACTGCTGAGATCGTTATACAGGTCGCAACTGCGACCTGTATTGTTCTGCATCATTGGTAAGGTGTGACTGTGTGACATCTCACCCGCGACCTCCCAGCGACTTACCAGCAATCCCTATCAGGTCGCATCGTTTTCGGGATCGCTGGTAAGTCGTTGTGTGTGACTGGGCCTTAAGCTTTGCAAGTTGGCTGGTGAACTACTGTGACATCATCACCCAAGATCTTTTTAAGGTTGATTCAGACACACATGTATGTCTGAGTATTGAGTAAGCTTTATGTCTAGCTACTTTGTACATTAGAGTTTTCCTCACCCAAACAGTTCTTTTGGGAAACTCCTGTTTGTTTCTTCAATCTGCATTTACTTCCTGTTTTAGACCTTCAACTCAACCCTTCATCTGCTGTAAGGATAACAAACTCTTCTCTGGAGCTCTTCACACTACAAACGCAGTTGCAACAGATTGTATATTCTCTACAAACAAGATTGCCATTTTATCACTGCTGACAGTGGCTATCCAGTTGTTTTCTGTGGTTCACGCTGGTGAACTACTATGACATCATTACCCAAGACCTTTTTAAGGTTGACTCAGACACCCATGTATGTCTGAGTATTGAGTAATTTTTATGTCTAAATACTGTGTGCATTAGATTTTTCCACACCTCTTGGCAAACTCCTCTTTGTTTCTTCAAACTGCATTTACTTCCTGTCTCAGACCTGCAGCTCAACCCTTCATCTGCTGCAAGGATAACAAACTCTTCACTGGAGCTGTTCACACTACAAACGCTGCTGCAACAGAAACAGATTGTATCTTCTCTACAAACATGTTTGCCATTTTATCACTGCTGACAGAGGCTATCCAGTTGTTTAATGATTAACCTATTGTCTGCTGTAAGCATAATAAACTCTCCAATTGAACTGTTCACAATACAAACACTGCTGCAAGTCCTTGAATAACTGTACATCTTCAGTTCCTGTGTTTTCGGTGCCTCCTGCTACACTTGTCTGCCTGCCATCCATTACACCTTTGCTGTTCTGGGCTGTATCGTGCACGTTCTGAAGATTGTAATGCAGTGGAATGAAGTTGCAGGAATAGATATCTGATATAAAGCCTTTTTAGCTGGGCAGAATTAGTAGAACAGGACATTTCCTTCATCTCATAAATAAGACATGGAGAACAGCAGCAACTGATAGAATTTGCAAAAGATAATGCAGGTCTCACACACAAAGCACCGCTCAGCGTCGCCCCATTAAAATGTTAATAAGCCAAGTTCCTGAGATTCCGGTTCATGGTATTTCCAATTCTAAATGAAAACACAGAGATACGAATCTTCCCAAATATCATCCAATTCATTGCACATTAGCCTCGCAGTCGTCTCAGCCTTGTTGTGTAAAGTATTGATTCTGCATGACTTCTCCTCGGAGCTGCGTGGGCTGCAGACAGCTGATACACTCTCATGGTGGGTACAGAAGTCATCCTCAGAGATACGGCAAATTCACATATATACAGATTTCTGACACTAAATGGATGGGTGCATCTTGTGTGGATGGGAAAGACTGTGGGTTCAAAATTTGGTGTAAATAGCTGTTCCTCCTGTATTGTCCCTAATACAAATTTCAAGCAATACTTCTCCAGAAAATGGTCGTAAACTGCTTGATAAATTGTCCCCAATATCTTTAAGACTTGGGTTGGACACACAATTTTGTTCAACTTACTAATATAAAAGTATTACAACTCTACCTCCTTTCTCCTGTTCTCAAATCAGTCTCCTCCAATTGAAACACACTGCAAAGGGGAAGGTTGATTTCCAGTTGGGAAGGGGGAAAAGGTGAAACCTAACCAAACCGTTGTCTGGCCCCTGGCTTCCATGACCATCCCAAGATAGGTTCCGCACCTATGCGCCGAGTGGAAACCCTGAGTTTACTGAAGGGCGAAAAGGTTACACCTGACCAAACTTTCCTCTGGCCCCTGGCTTCCATGACCCTCCAAGATAGGTTATGCACCTAAGCGCTGAGCGGAAACCCTGAGTCTACTGAAGGGGGAAAAGGTTACACCTGACCAAACCTTCTTCTGGCCCCTGGCTTCCATGACCATCCAAGATAGGTTCCGCACCTATGCGCCGACCGGAAACCCTGAGTCTACTGAAGGGGGAAAAGGTGACACCTGACCAAACCTTCCTCTGGCCCTTGGCTTCCATGACCATCTAAGATATGCACCTATGCCCTGAGCGGAAACCCTGAGTCTACTGAAGAGGGAAAAGGTGACACCTGAACAAACCTTTCTCTGGCCCCTGGTTTCCATGACCATCTAAGATAGGTTCCGCACCTATGCGCCGAGCAGGATACCTGGCCTTGGCTGTCCCTGAACTGGGCCCTAGGTGGGGAACGGATGGGATAAGCGCTTAGTCAACCCCACTAGTGTCTAACTCCTTCACCTCGGGGCAATTTTCTGTTTGTCATCTTCGTATTGTTTCCCCCCCTTTTTCCGAGAGGCATAACTTTTTCATTCTTTCTTTCAATATAGCCATCTGGGGGCTTATCTTTTGCGGCACGAGTTGTACTGTACTTCTTAATGACACCATTCTTTTGACCATATACTGTACTGAAAAATGGGAAAAAAATCCAAATGTGGAGAAATAGTGAAAAAAGTGAAATTCCAAAATGGTGTTCTGATGTGTCAGTATGATTCCCCAAGTCGGTACAAGTTCGTAAACACCAAACATTTATACAGTTCTATATAGTTTTACTTTTATCTAACTGGTGAAAAAAATTTGAGAAGTTTGTCCAAAAAAAGAATTGCACTTTTGTCGCCAATTTCCAAGACCAGTAGCGTTCTCATTTTTCAGTGATGGCTTATTTTTTGCATCTTGAGTGGATGTTTTCAATTATACCATGTTTTGATCGTCTGTAATTGCTTTTTAATGCAATATTGAGGCGACCAAAAAACGAAATTTTGGAGTTTGGAAGTTTTTTCTTGCCACGATCAGATTAATTGATTTTATATTTTTATAGATTGGGCATTTCTGAAAGTGGTGATACCAAATATGTGTACAGTATTTTATTTTTAATTGTTTTATTTTCAATGGGGCAAAAAGGGGGGTGACTTGAACTTTTAGTTCTTTTGTGTTTTTTTTCATATTTTTTAAAACTTTTTTTACATTTTTTTATTGATTTTACTAGTCCCACTAGAGGAGATAATGACTGCACAGTCCGATCACTTCTCCTACTCAGAGCGATGTTTCAGTACCACTCTGATCAGGAGAAATGCTGTGATGGCTGTCACTCTGTTGGCTCTCACAGAAAATAAACCATGGCAATGTCATCAGATGACCCTGTGCTACCATAACAACACATTGACACCCTGTGACTGTGTTACTGGGCAGCCGATAGCGGTGGGAAACTGCGCGAGCCGCGTCACGGCCCTTAAATCGCAATCTAAAGGGATAGACGATGAGGGTGGATCTCCGATCCACACATGTCTGCTGATCAGATCAGGATTCTTCTAAGGATTCTTCACCACAGCAACCTAAAATCACGATATCGTTCAAATTGGTCAAGAAGAAAAAGTTGAGGCATAATGAAATTAACAGGATGGATAGACGTGTTAGTGATCAGCAAACGTTGAAAAATTGGAAGCAAAATTTTCATAACATCTCAATTTATTTATCAGTATGGAGTAAGAGTATCACAGCAGTGTTGTGTTGATAAAAGGCTCCTTTGATACTTTAGAGTAATGGCTTCACCAATGGTTCTACCACCAAATCAATATAATGCCGAGCTGTTAGTGTACCTGGAATGAAGACAAGAGCCAGCTACTGTACTTTATGCCACCTCACACCATTATCTGGTAGAAGGACCGGTTGTAACACTCACTGCTGGCAAAGGTGGCGAGTGGGAGTGAATCCACTGGACCACAGGGGAAAGACAGGCTTACCCTTCGGTGGGAGGTGCTTGAGGCAGACACCAGGGGCCACTCCCAGGGAAATACTCGGGACAGTGGCAGAGTGGAAAAGGGAGACAATGGGACCAGGATCAGGTAATGGACAGGACAGGCAGGACGGGCACTGCCAGGACAAACGGGCAGGGCAGAACAGGAACATAGTCTGGAAGGGAACCGGCAGAACGGCTACTGGCAGGTAATTAACTTCCGACAGGTCAACAGGTTCAGGTCACTAGGCGTGGAACATCAGGCATAGGACATCGAACACAGGTGCAGCCAGGACAGGACCTCATAAGAAACTCCAGTCATCAGCGTCCAGGTCATTAGGCACGGATCACCAAGCATGGGGCATCAGGCACAAAATATAAGACACAGGTGCAACCGGGATGGCTGAGGCTGACAGGACAACAAGTGCAGGATATAGGCTGGTACGGACATAGGTGTAGCATATAGGCTGGTACCAGGGAACAGACAGACACTGCAGAGCAGAACTGGTTGCATGCAGGGCTGGTGCTGGAGACTGGGAGACCAGAGCAGACTGGCAGTGTGCTGCCCCCGTGACAGCCGACGGGCCGCTTGGATCCGGATCCGCTGTGGCTCGAGGGGTCTCCGGACCCGAGGCGGGGTCGCGCGGCAGCTCGAAATAAAAAGGGGGGAATTGTAGGGATTTGGATAATGTTCGTGATGCCACCCACGGTGTGTGGTAAGGCAGGATACCACCACTGCTGCGTTTAGGGAGGGAGCGCCCGGGAGCGATGGGATGGCAGGTTGGGATGTTAACTTCTCCGTGGGCAGGGGGATGATGTCCCGGGGCTCGGTGATGGTTGGCTGGGGACATGTCGGGATTAGAGGGACACAAGGTACTCACACAGTCCAGAGGTGCTGATGTGACGCTCTGGGCAAGCCAGGGGTCACAGGTCACAACACCACACGCACCCCACATTCCCTGCAGGTACACCAAGCTAACCCAAAATCCTTGTTGCCTTCCTCCAGGGGCTGATGTCCACACCAGGGGGTGGGCCAGGCGGTTGGTTCCGCCCACCGAGGAGTTCACAGCCCTGGAGGCGGGAAGAACCAGGCAGATAGAGTTTGAAGGAGGAAGTGGAAGGAGTTGAGCTCAGGCAGAGCTTGAGTGAGGAACGGAGTTAAGCTAGGGAAGTGGAGGAGTAAGGAGTAAAACAGTGAAGTGGTAAAGGAGAGAAGCTGAAGTGACAGAAAAGTGACAGTAGTAAAGCCTGAAGTTGGTCCGGGTGTGTGCCCCGGACTGTGACAGCAAGGTCAGCAGACGGCGGTGATAGTCTGCAGGGGGACTGCTTGGAGGTTGCTGGAAGGACTGCGGACGGGTGGTGACCCGGCGGTACCGGAGCAGTATACGAAGAACAGTCAGCACCAGGGCAGGGGCCTTTCGGATCCCGGCAAGGCTAGGAGTCGCCATAATTTGCCAAATCCGTCAGTGAAGGGGACGTCTGTCTCCCAACAACCAAGTCCCGATTGAAGGCAACAGTCCGACCGATAAGGGGAGACACCGCCACCGCCAAGGCACCAGTTTCCCAGGGCCAGCGCCTGCGGGCAAGAGTAGAGCTCCTTCGGCCCAGCTTGAAGCCGAGGAGTGGGTAACCGGTGGGAACCCATCGCTACCAAAGAGACTTTCATAGGTGCAGGGAAGAGACCGTCACCGCTAACTGCAGGGAACATCAGCACCGTGAACCGTCCGAGGGACCCGTCCAACCAGCCGTTTGTTTACCGAGAACTATGCCGTGTTTACTGGCTGAGTACCTCCGTGCCGTGCGGCACAGCGCTGCCCCTGCGCCCCTGCACCTCCACAGGCCCCATAGCCCGCCTGTCCACCATCCAACACCCCATCACTGGGCCCCGGGATCACCAACCCCTACCCACGGAGGGGCAACACAACAACTGGCTGCTCCATACCATCACTCCCGGGCTTCCCATACAGAGCAGCGGTGGTGTTAACAAATCACCACAACCGTGGGTGGCGTCACGGACAATAAACTATCCCAAAACACCAATTCCCCTTTTCACTCACGGGCGAGGAGCGCCGCTCGAGTCCCCGGGATCCGGCCCATCGCTCGAGCCACCGAGCAGCGGCAGGCCGCAGCAGCCGCGGCAGCCGGACCCGAGCAGCAGAGGGAGAGCGCGGCATCCCCTCCTCCGCCCGCGACACTGACACTGACATCGGGTAAACCAAAGTCTTGAATGCCTTGCCACACTTGGACGAACACGCTGGGTCTGTGCCCTTTTGGCGTTGCTGGTTGGTCTGAAGCCTTGTCCCTTGGCACTGTGTTTATCCCTTTTGCCTAAGACTACTTGGGTCCCGCTCACCTGCGTGCTAGCAGGGTGAGCTTGCGTTCAGGGTTCACGCTTGGGATTTTCTGGACGGATTTGGGAAGTCCTATCCCCCTCGTTGCTCTAGTACCCCGATTTTGGAGCGGGTGGAGAACGGTTCGTGAAGATTCCGTCCTCGTCGGGTGAATTACTGGGCTTCATGAAGCTCTTTCCCAGCCTAGGGTCCATGTACTCCGTCGTGCCCTGGCCCCTGCCCGGTTGTAGCACAAGGCCGCCGGTCTGCCCTCCGTGGCAGTACCGTGCCCCCTGTCACTACCCCCTGTGACTGGGGTACCAGCTCCTTCCAGGCCAGGCCAACGTCTGGCACCTGGGACAAGTACAGGAGCCCAGCTCCGCAGCGTGACCTTGTCCTGTCACGGCTCACTGACACTCTCTACTACTCTTACACTTCTGGCCCTCCTTCTACCATCCCTCCAGCTGGGCGGCCCTATTCCCCTCAGGCTGCCCAAAGGGTGTTTGGTGGGAATGGTGCAGCGTGTTCCTCAGGATTTGTGTATAAATGTTCTTAGCAACACCAAATGGACAGGACCCGTAACCAAGGCGTTGCGGGTACCATGCAGAAGGGCAGATTGCACGGCACCCTTGTGACGACCTGATAGGCCAGGGCGTCACAGCAGGACCAACATAAAACTTCGATCAAAACCTAATGGATTGCTCTGGCTCCTCGCAACAGGGGAGTGAGCCTTAAGTATGTAGTGCCTTCCAGTGATAGGCTTAGCAAGGTGCACATGCTTCCTCTTAAAGGGACAGGAAACACACATGCCCCGTAGGCTTAAGACTAGGAAACCTCACGCAGCGTGAGCAGGGCCTGGGGCCTAAGCAGGAGATGAGGACCGACATGAGGGCATCCACAGGTGGGGATGAGCCAGGGATTACACTACATGTGGACGACAACGAAGGGAACGCACATGACCACGCAATATATGGGTGGCCATGCAAATAAGCAGAGGCCCGCACAGCACGAGGATGGCCGTGTAGCGGGGAGGAGCATGCATGACATGGCGCAAGGAATGTCGCGGAGCGCCGGTGCAGTAGGGAAGCCGTCGCTACCCCAGTCCAACGTTTCCTCATGAAAGCACATTCATGGCATTGTCCATGTGGTCTCCAAATGGAGTCCTGAGTCGGGAAAGGAGCAATGGAGGCTGCAATCGAGGTCTCTCCATTGCAGATCATTAACATGTGATATCAACATTTTCCCGACATATACTTATGATGTTGTAATTTCAATGTTGGGGTGTGTGCTAGTAATGGTCAAAAAATCATGTCCCCAAACATAGGAATAAATAATGATAAATTGGACAACCCCTTTTAAAGGTGGAGGAGGACGCGACGTTCTTAGCTCTACGCGGCTCGCAGTGTCTCTTTAAACAAATTCTTATCACACAGTAATTTCCCATCTGTCGGCACGGTTTATTTAAAGCTCAGTGATTTTATATTTAATATGCATGTATCAGTCTCTCGAGTGTTACCCCAACCATCTGTGCCCGGACTCACTGATTTTAATTTTATTATTTTATTTCCTTCATTCTGTCATAAGCCTCAGATTCCTGGATAATAAAGGGATTATAAATGCAAAAAATAAAAAAAACAACCATGTCCTGGGACACCGCACTGAGAAAAGATTATTACCGCGTGTCACTGTCACCTTCTGCTGAGTAATGTGCTTTATATATAGAAGCTGATAAGCACATTACCAGACCAGATCAATGATTGTGCCATATACCGACCCACACAAAGATGAATGACTTTACTATACGGCCAAACAGGACAATAACACTGCCTACTATGTAAAACTACTATAATACTGCACCCCATGTACAAGAATATAACTACTATAATATTGCCCTCTATGTATAAGAATATAACTACTGTAATACTTCCCCCTATGTACAAGAATATAACTACTATAATACTGCCCCTATGTACAAGAATATAACTACTATAATACTGCCCCTATGTACAAGAATATAACTACTATAATACTGCCCCTATATACAAGAATATAACTACTATAATACTGCCCCCTATGTACAAGAATATAACTACTATAATACTGCTCCTATGTACAAGAATATAACTACTATAATACTGTCCCCTATGTACAAGAATATAACTACTATAATACTGCCCCTATGTACAAGAATATAACTACTATAATACTGCCCCTATGTACAAGAATATAACTACTATAATACTGCCCCTATGTACAAGAATATAACTACTATAATACTGCTCCTATGTACAAGAATATAACTACTATAATACTGCTCCTATGTGCAAGAATATAACTACTATAATACTGCCCCTATGTACAAGAATATAACTACTATAATGCTGCCCCTATGTACAAGAATATAACCACTATAATACTGCCCCCTATGTACAAGAATATAACTACTATAATACTGTCCCCTATGTACAAGAATATAACTACTATAATACTGCCCCTATGTACAAGAATATAACTACTATAATACTGCCCCTATATACAAGAATATAACTACTATAATACTGCCCCCTATGTACAAGAATATAACTACTATAATACTGCCCCCTATGTACAAGAATATAACTACTATAATACTGCTCCTATGTACAAGAATATAACTACTATAATACTGCCCCTATATACAAGAATATATCTACTATAATACTGCCCCCTATGTACAAGAATATAACTACTATAATACTGTCCTCAATGTACAAGAATATAACTACTATAATACTGCCCCTATGTACAAGAATATAACTACTTTAATACTGCTCCTATATTCAAGAATATAACTACTATAATACTGCCCCTATGTACAAGAATATAACTACTATAATACTGCCCCCTATGTACAAGAATATAACTACTATAATACTGCTCCTATGTACAAGAATATAACTACTATAATACTGCCCCTATATACAAGAATATATCTACTATAATACTGCCCCCTATGTACAAGAATATAACTACTATAATACTGCCCCCTATGTACAAGAATATATCTACTATAATACTGTCCTCTATGTACAAGAATATAATTACTATAATACTGTCCCCTATGTACAAGAATATAACTACTATAATACTGCTCCTATGTACAAGAATATAACTACTATAATACTGTCCTCTATGTACAAGAATATAACTACTATAATACTGCTCCTATGTACAAGAATATAACTACTATAATACTGCCCCCTATGTACAAGAATATAACTGCTATAATACTGCCCCCTATGTACAAGAATATAACTGCTATAATACTGCCCCCTATGTACAAGAATATAACTACTATAATACTGCCCCCTATGTACAAGCATATAACTACTATAATACTAGGTAAAGCAGGAGTCCAGCATGTGTGTCTTCTTATAAAAAAAAATCCTTTATTCCAAAATACACATCAACAGCTAAAAACATAGAAAGTCACAGCTTCAGAGTAAGTTAAAAACAGACGCGTTTCGGCATTACATCTTATTCATTGTGTGTGAACATTTCATAAAGTTCACACATAAAGAATAAGGTGTAACACCAAAATGCAGGTTTATCCCTCCACTCTCTATAAAGACACATCTGCAGGTTTTTCCCTCCTCTTTCTATGAAGATACATCTGCAGGTTTATCCCTCCACTCTCTATAAATACACATCTGCAGGTTTCCCCTCCGCACTCTATAAAAACACATCTGCAGGTTTTTCTCACTATCTGACATGAAAACAGAATACATCTTTCCTGTTTTAGGTCAATTAGGAACCAAAATGATTTCTATTTGCCAAATGCCAGAATAATGAGAGAGAGATACTGTTTTCAGGCATTTTTATTCCTTTCTGCACAGTGAAGTTTCCCCCATGTCATTAGTATTTGGTGGCATTGCCCTTACACTGTGTGATTTGGGGGAAACGTTTTGGATCTTCTTCGACAAGCCTTTCACAATAGTTGGTGGTATTTGGGCCCATTACTCCTGACAGAACTGGTGTAGCTGAGCCATGTTTGTAGTCTTGCTTGCACTGGCCTTTTCAACTTCGCCCATAAATTTTCAAGGATTGAGATCAGGGCTTTGTGATGGCCACTCCAAAACATTGACTTTGTTAATCTTAAGCCTCTTTGTAACCAGTTTGGCAGTAGCTTCGGGTCATTGTCCATTTACAAGACCCAAGCTTTAAGTTCCTGGCTGATGTCTTGAGATGTTGCTTCAGTATTGCCACATAATCTTCATTCCTCATTATGCCATCTATTTTGGGAAGTCACCAGTCCCTCCTGCAGCAAAAAAACCCCACAATATGACACTACCACCCCCATGCTTCACAGATGGGTTGGTGTTCTTAGGCTTCAAAGCTTCTCCCTTTTTCCTCCAAATGTAATGATGGTCATTATGGCCAAACAGTTCAATTTTTGTTTCGTCAGACCACAGGACGTCTCCAAAAATATAGGTCTTTGTCCCTGTGTGTATTTGCAAACATTAATCTGGCTTTTTATGGTTTTTTTTGAGTAATGGCTTCTTCCTGGCAGAGTGGCCTTTTAGTCCATGTTGATATAGTACTAGTTCACTGTGGTTAATGACACAATCTTACCAGCTTCCTCCAGCATCTTCACAAGGTCTTTTGCTTTTGTTCTTGGGTTGATATGCACATGTCTGACCAAAGCACCTCCATCTCTGGTGCACAGAACCCGTCTCCTTATTGAGCGGTATGATGGATGGACATTCCCATCTTGTTTGTACTTGTGTATAATTCTTTGTACAGATGAACGAGGCACCTTCAGGTATCTGATAATGGCCCCAAGGATGAACCAGACTTGTGCAAGTCCATAATTCTCTTCCTGAGATCTTGGCTGATTTCTTTTGACTTTCCCTTGATGCTACACAAAGAAGCTGTGTGTTTCAGGTGTGCATTAAAATACATCCACAGGTGTGTCTCTAATTAACTCAGATGTTGACAATAAACCTATCAGAAGCTTCCAAAGACATGACATCATCATATGGGCTGTGCCATATTGTTTAAAGGCATAGTACTCTTAGTGTATGGAAACTTTTGACTTTGCAGAAAGTAACAAAAATGTCTGAAAACATTCTCTCTCATTATTCTGGCATTTGACAAATATTAATAATTTTGTTTCCTAATTGACCTAAAACAGGAAAGGTTTATTCTGATCTCATGTCAGATAGTAAGAAAAACCTGCAGATGTGTCTTTATAGAGAGCGGATGGAAAAACCTGCAGATGTGTCTGTATAGAGAGCGCATGGAAAAACCTGCAGATGTGTTTTTATAGAGAGCGGAGGGAAAAACCTGGAGATGTGTCTTTATAGAGAGCGGAGGAAAAAACCTGCAGATGTGTCTATATAGAGAGGGGGGAAACCTGCAGATGTGTCTATATAGAGAGGGGGGAAACCTGCAGATGTGTCTATATAGAGAGGGGGGAAACCTGCAGATATGTCTTTATAGAGAGCGGATGATAAAAACTGGCAGATGTGTTTTTATAGAGTGGAGGGAAAAACCTGCAGATGTGTCTTTATAGAGAGCGGAGGGGAAAACCTGCGGATGTGTCTGTATAGCGAGTGGAGGGAAAAACCTACAGATGTGTCTGTATAGCAAGTGGAGGGAAAAACCTACAGATGTGTCTTTATAGAGAGCGGAGGGAAAAACCTGCAGATGTGTCTTTATAGAGAGCGGAGGGAAAAACCTGCAGATGTGTCTTTATAGATAGTGGATGGAAACTTCTGGTTTCAACTGTAGGGGCAGTATTATAGTAGTTGTGTTATAATACTATACTATAAGGACATAGCCCTATCTTTTATACATCTTTGTGGTATATTACTTTGGGATTGCCATTCCGTTGTATGTACTATAAGGTCCATATTGAACATTTAGTCCCAGGGTCCCCCTCATATTATTGGGGTATTTATAGGTTGCACTTTTACAATCTCTTTGATGATGAAGGGACAATGCGCGTCACATTATAGCCATATATATTCCTCTCTCCCTGACTGGAGATTAACAATTCATACGGGGACGGTGATAACATGAGACAGGGCTCCTTATGAATTGTCTGATTAAGGATTCTCTCGGTGTCGGCCTTACATGCTAATTGGGTTATTAACAACTCACAAGATGGAAATGTTAAGATAAGTTGCTATAAAACATATTCATCCTGAAAGGGCAGCGGCGAATGTCAAAAAATGTGAATCTAAGAAATGAAAATGTATAAAAAATGGGAGGAGGAGGGGGGAGGGGATGAATAATGGAGCAGAATCACATAGACTTGTTACGGAGGAGTTAGACTGTGCTGGGCCGCAGGGCTTGTTTCATTACGCTGATGCACAAAGTATTCCCAAATACGTTCCCTTCCCTCCCGTGCATTGCATACGTCTGATTTACTGCTACATGACTGCTAATGAGTCCTGTGCTGGGAGAATCACTTTTATAATTAGCTCGATAGGAATATTCACGTGTGTTATTTATGTGTTTACTTGACAGATACGGTCATCACCTCACTATTGATTCAGTAGGACAGTGGTGCCGATAAACCAGAGGAGCATTACCTGGATACTCAGGAAATATTCTACCAGATACAAGCTAAGTGTGATAGCATTCAGCCATTGTCTACATTTAGGTCTGGTAGCATTCAGCCATTGTCAACATGTTGACCAGTCATGGATTGTCTAGTCTACATGTTGACCAGTCATGGATTGTCTACTCTACATGTTGACCAGTCATGGATTGTCTAGTCTACATGTTGCCCGGTCATGGATTGTCTAGTCTACATGTTGCCCAGTCATGGATTGTCTAGTTTACATGTTAACCAGTCATGGATTGTTTAGTTGACATGTTAACCAGTCATGGATTGTCTAGTCTACATGTTAACCAGTCATGGATTGTTTAGTCTACATGTTGACCAGTTATGGATTGTCTAGTTTACATGTTAACCAGTCATGGATTGTCTAGTCTATATGTTGACCAGTCATGGATTGTCTAGTCTACATGTTGACCAGTCATGGATTGTGTAGTCTACATATTGACCAGTCATGGATTGTCTAGTTTACATGTTGACCAGTCATGGATTGTCTAGTCTACATGTTGACTAGTCATGGATTGTCTAGTCTACATGTTGACCAGCCATGGATTGTCTAGTCTACATGTTGCCCGGTCATGGATTGTCTAGTCTACATGTTGCCCAGTCATAGATTGTCTACTCTACATGTTGACCAGTCATGGATTGTCTAGTTTACATGTTAACAAGTCATGGATTGTCTAGTCTACATGTTAACCAGTCATGGATTGTCTAGTCTACATGTTGACCAGTCATGGATTGTTTAGTCTACATGTTGACCAGTTATGGATTGTCTAGTTTACATGTTAACCAGTCATGGATTGTTTAGTCTACATGTTGACCAGTTATGGATTGTCTAGTCTACATGTTGACCAGTCATGGATTGTCTAGTCTACGGCGGGCTTTGCACGTTGCAACATCGCAAGCCGATGCTGCGATGTCGCACGCGATAGTCTCCGCCCCCGTCGCAGGTGCGATATCGTGTGATAGCTGGCGTAGCGAAAATTATCGCTACGCCAGCTTCACATGCACTCACCCGCCCTGCGACCGTCGCTCTGGCCGGCGACCCGCCTCCTTCCTGAGGGGGCGGGTCGTGCGGCGTCATAGCAACGTCACGCGGCAGGCGGCCAATAGCGGCGGAGGGGCGGAGATGAGCAGGATGTAAACATCCCGCCCACCTCCTTCTTTCCGCATATCCTACGGAAGCCGCAGTGACGCCGGTAGGAGATGTTCCTCGCTCCTGCGGCTTCACACACAGCGATGTGTGCTGCTGCAGGAACGAGGAACAACATCGGACCGTCGCGTCAGCGTAATTATGGATTACGCCGACGCTGCACCGATGACGATTACGACGATTTTGCGCTCGTTAATCGTATCATCTAGGCTTTACACAGTACGATATCGCATGCGATGCCGGATGTGCGTCACTTTCAATTTGACCCCACCGACATCGCACCTGCGATGTCGTAGTGTGCAAAGCCCGCCTACATGTTGACCAGTCAAGGATTGTTTAGTCTACATGTTTACCAGTCATGGATTGTTTAGTCTACATGTTGACCAGTCATGGATTGTCTAGTCTACATGTTGACCAGTCATGGATTGTCTAGTCTAAATGTAGACCAGTCATGGATTGTCTAGTTTACATGTTGACCAGTCATGGATTGTCTAGTCTACATGTTGACCAGTCATGGATTGTCTAGTCTACATGTTGACCAGTCATGGATTGTCTAGTCTACATGTTGACCAGTCATGGATTGTCTAGTCTAAATATTGACCAGTCATGCATTGTCTAATGGCTTTGATTGGTAAAAATTAATCAATGTCATCCAGTGGCCTTGTCATTAGGCCATTGCCGCCACACAGTAGCCCTGATTACTGCTCTAATCTATGTAAATCCCATGGCCTCTGCTAATTAGTAGACCTGGTGTGACTTCATGGATGCATCACAGCAAAACCAAAGCATTGAGCAGGATGTAAAAATGAAAGGATGCATCAGAGATTTTGACAGGTAGAAGACCATTTACCACTGATGTGTTTGCTGGACCAGGAGCGGCGCAACATGTAGGGAAAACTAGGCAAGAGATACAAGGGAAGGCCCTGATGTTAGGGAATAGGGTCACTTCATAATACTAAACTCAAGCTCATACCTGTACTCCCTAACGTCCTTAGATGTGTACTTCCCCCGAGCGTCGTCAAGTGCCTAGGCCCTTGCTGGCCCTCAACTCACATTGTGCCGCCGTACAAAAATCAGAGGATGCATCAGAGATTTTGACAGGTAGCAGACCATTTGCACGGCACCTGCCTGGTGACCACAAACCATTGCTGTGGTTGGTGGACCAGGAGCGGTGCCACACGTAGGGAAACCTAGGCAAGCTATACAATGGAAGACCCTGATGCTAGGGAGAGGGGTCACCTCCTAACACTAACCTAAGGCTTATCTCTGCACTCCCTAACATCCATAGACAGGTCCTTCCCCCGTGCACTGTCACATGCCTAGACCCTTGCTGGCCCTAAACTCTCCCTTACTATCAAAGTCCAGCGAGACACTAGTCTTGCCTCTGCAACAAGACAATATAAGGAAGGCCCTGATGCTAGGGAGTGGGATCACCTCCTAACACTAACCTAAGGCTGATCCCTATACTCCCTAACGTCCCTAGATGGGTCCTTCCCCCGTGCACCATCACGTACCAAGGCCCTCACTGGCCCTGAACTTTCTGACTATTGAAGTACAACGAGACACTAGTCTCGCCTCTGCAATAAGACAATACAAGGAAGGCCCTGATGCTAGAGAGTGGGATGACCTCCTAATACTAACCTAAGGTTGGTACCTGCACTCCCTAACATCCCAAGACGGGACCTTCCCTTGTGCACCATCACGTGCCAAGGCTCTCGCTGGCCCTGAACTCACCCTGACTAGCAAAGGCCAGTGAGACACTAGTATTGCCTCTGCAATAAGACAATACAAGGAAGGCCCTGATGCTAGGGAGAGGGATCATCTCCTAACACTAACCTAAGGCTGATCCCTGCACTCCCTAACCTTCATTGACGGGTCCTTCCCCATGTGCTGTCATGTGCCTAGGCCCTCACTGGGCCTGAACACACCCTGACTAAAGAAGGCCAGCAAGATGCTAGTATCACCTCTGCAATAATACAACACAAGGAAAGTAAGACAAACTGGTGGAGAAAGACACAACAAATAACATCCCACAGCTTCTCCAGCAGGAACTTCTCAGCTGCAACAGAAGCGACACCTCAGCTTTTCCAAAGATAGGCTCCTTCAATGTGGCCAGCTTCTGGTGTTTCTTTGGCAGCTTTACCAACTTTTTGGGCTAGTTTACCCACTTTAGTGAGGCTTAATGAAAAGGAGTGCAGCTGAGCATGACTTTGTCAAACATTAGTGATAGAAATGTACACCAGTCCATGTTTATAGAGTACATATATTATGATGGTTGCCTGGCAGGTGAAAAATGTGGCAAATTCATTAAGAGGTGCGGGGCTTTCTTCAGCGCCTTCTGGATCACGTCTAGCATACAAAAATTCGGCCTTATTGAATCGCTCCTTAAATCTGTTATGGGAACAATATGGCACTTGCGTTAAGTGAATATGTCAAAATTCGAATTCGGCATTTCTGTGGCACCCCTGCGGCTTCAGGAGCCACAGGGTACTGCACCTCACCCGGCTTGCAGTATTCATCTTGGATACGGAGGAGGTTATCACCGTTAAACCACCATAACTCATCCAACACATAACACGGGAGCTCTGTCACTGGGACTGGGCCAGGGTAGATGCCAGGGGTGGCCATCGCGAGGTAAGGGACCTCTTGGCCACTAGTTCAGAAACCCGAGAGGCGGGGCACCTGCAGGGAAAGTGAGGAGCCATCACACACAGAATTCAGTTAGCAGCAGACTGGAGCTAGAGCCAGGTCGGCACCCAGGACGGGGTGTCGAGAAGGCATCAGGAACTGACGACAGGAAAAGGACACAGAACAGAAAGGGGCCTGTGGTCCGGAGCTGGAGGCTCGACCCGGGTTCTTAGGAAAAAGGGGGATCCCAGGGTTTGCGGGGAGTGCAGCAGGCACTCGTGACCCATTCCACGGCCCAGGAGCTGCGGGTGGAGGGAAGATCGTTGGAAAGGACACACAGAAGATAACACCGGCCTTGACCTCTGAACTATCCGGAATCGGCTGGAGCCCATCACGGAAATCCCAGCATTCCAAAGGCTGTGACATCTCAGTGAGTAAAAAACCTTGACTGCACCCTCTGTGTCATGCCATGCTCGCGCCCCTGCACCATAGGCAACTACTACTCCCAATATCCTCCCTTGGGCCTAGCTCTACCTGTGGAGAGCTGCAACATCCGAGCTGTGTCACCATCTTCCCCAGAAGAGAGAGACTTTTCGCAGCGGCGGCTAATAACTGGCCGCACACCACAGGTGGCGTCACGAATAACAACTCCCATCATCCCCATCTTTACACCAGGGTCACGAAACCGGGCAAGGCCATTGTGACATCCCAAACCGACACCAGCCCGGTGACGACTAACCCCGAAGACTCCGTGGGCGCCTCAGTTCCATTAAATTTTGGCAGGAAATTTGATTTGCATCTTGGCTCTGCAGACTCCAGAGCATAATAAAAATATGCAAAAAAATCTGAAAAATTATACTTGGCCCTTGCCTGCATTGACTTGCTTTGGTCTGGTGATCTTCTCTGGTCTAGTCATTGGTGTGGTGTTCACTCCGCCATCTTTGGCATCCTCTGGTATTTGACATCTTCAGGGTCTAGGATCTTTGGCATCTCTTGCTCTGATAAGCCCACTACACATCTCATGACGTTGTATTGGATCAGGCACAGGACATCAGGATGCCATGGCTTAGTCAGTGCAGGAACACTCTGAAGATGCCATGTGTCGGAAGATGCCAAAGATGGAGAATACCAAACTGGTGACCGGGTCACCATGTTTTAGACTGATCTTGAGAGTCCTTTGGGCGGTCCTCTATAGTGATTGACAGCTGTCTCTTTCAGCACAATCATGAATCATATGCTTCCTTGTGTGGCAGAGGCAATTTTGCCTCTACTAACAACATAGGGCACAGTTTGGAGCAGCGGGTTAGCCAAATTGCTTGTCCAAACTGTCAATCTACAGGTATGCACCAGACCCAGAAAGCAGGAAGCCAAAAGGGAGGAGAGCAGTCCGCTTCTGAAGAAAGAGGATGAGAACAATCCTTTAGGTGTCCTTAAAGCAGTACTCCAGCATTTTTTTTACTCCGCCGTTAGAGTGATGTCTTAATCCCAAGTCCCCTTACGGTTTCATCCCTTTTTGACATCACTCCGGTTCCGGGATGCGAGTCAGATGTTACATTAAATTAAGCCGTTTTCCAGTTAGATCAATCCATCTAAAAGGGAATTTTCCAATCAAGATATTTATTGCATATCTGCATTTTATACACTGTGTGCAGAATTATTAGGCAAATGAGTATTTTGATCACATGATACTTTTTATACATGTCGTCCTACTCCAAGCTGTAAAGGCTGACAGCCAACTACCAACTAAGGGGTGCTTAATTATTAGGCAACTTCCTTTTCTTTGGCAAAATGGTTCAGAAGAGAGGTTTGATGGACTCTGAAAAGTCCAAAACTCTGAGATGTCTTGCAGAGGGATGCAGCAGTCTTGAAATTGCCAAACTTTTGAAGCGTGATCACCGAACAATCAAGCGTTTCATGGCAAATAGCCAACAGGGTCGCAAGAAGCGTGTTGGGCAAAAAGGCGCAAAATAACTGCCCATGAATTGAGGAAAATCAAGCGTGAAGCTGCCAAGATGCCATTTGCTACCAGTTTGGCCATATTTCAGAGCTGCAACGTTACTGGAGTATCAAAAAGCACAAGGTGTGCCATACTCAGGGACATGGCCAAGGTAAGGAAGGCTGAAAAACCACCACCTCTGACCAAGAAACATAAGATAAAACGTCAAGACTGGGCCAAGAAATATGTTAAGACTGATTTTTCAAAGGTTTTATGGACTGATGAAATGAGAGTGACTCTTGATGGGCCAGATGGATGGGCCAGAGGCTGGATCAGTAAAGGGCAGAGAGCTCCACTCCGACAAGATGGATGTGGGGTACTGGTATGGGCTGGGATCATCAAAGATCAACTTGTAGGACCTTTTCGGGTCGAGGATGGAGTGAAGCTCCACTCCCAGACCTACTGCCAGTTCCTGGAAGACAACTTCTTCAAGCAGTGGTACAGGAAGAAGTCCGTATCGTTCAAGAAAAACATGATTTTCATGCAGGATAATGCACCATCACATGCATCCAACTACTCCACAGCGTGGCTGGCCAGTAAAGGTCTAAAAGATGAAAAAATAATTACATGGTCCCCTTGTTCCCCTGATCTGAACCCCATAGAGAACCTATGGTCCCTCATAAAATGTGAGATCTACAGGGAGGGAAAACAGTCCACCTCTCGGAGCAGTGTCTGGAGGCTGTGGTAGCTGCTGCACGCAATGTTGATCGTAAACAGATCAAGCAATGACAGAATCTATGGATGGTCGGCTGTTGAGTGTCATCATAAAGAAAGGGGGCTATAATGGTCACTAATTTTTTTGGGTTTTGTTTTTCTATGTCAGAAATGTTCATTTCTAAATTTTGTGCAGTTATATTGGTTTACCTGGTGAAAATAAACAAGTGAGATGGGAATAGATTTGGTTTTTATTAAGTTGCCTAATAATTCTGCACAGTAATAGTTACCTGCACAAACAGATATCCTCCTAAGATAGCCAAATCTAAGAAACCCCACTCCAACTGCCAAAAATATTAAGCTTTGATATTTATGAGTCTTTTGGGTTGATTGAGAACATAGTTGTTGATCAATAATAAAAAAAATCCTCGAAAATGCAACTTGCTAATTATTCTGCACGCGGTGTATACTATGTTGCCAGGTTTGTTATACTTTTTGTTATAAGATTATATTTACATCATTATTTTTTATTGCAAAATTATTTACATTTAACTATTAATTCATTAACATGACACTCTGCGTTACGACCTCGCATTACCCGTCCCATGCGTCCCGGAATATGACATTCAGCTCTCAATACTCGTCGCTGAGACTATACGTTTTAAGCTCATTAGTCGCTTTTTATTATTAAACACTGGTTTGGTAATTACTGTAAGCTGAAAGGATCGCTGCAATAATTTATATTGTCCCAAGGCAGAGATCAAACGTTTTCCTCTGAGCGAAATTGCTTTTACGTAAAGGGCGACATATAGATTTT
This sequence comes from Anomaloglossus baeobatrachus, assembly GCF_048569485.1. Taxonomy (NCBI): domain Eukaryota; kingdom Metazoa; phylum Chordata; class Amphibia; order Anura; family Aromobatidae; genus Anomaloglossus; species Anomaloglossus baeobatrachus. Next base: position 770,053,290 of record NC_134354.1, read on the forward strand.
CTATCAGTCCTAAAAGCACTAGAGAATATGGGAATTTGACTTTCTAAGAAGTGAGGACATTTTTTTCTTCTTTCTATAACATTGATATAAAACTTTTTTGATTTAAAACTTTTTTTTTTGTGTTAAGCATAGTCTGTTCATGGCAAATCCTAATACAGTGTTATATATGCAAATTCTCCCAATATGTAGCGCAGAAAGGTCCTATGCTGGATTCGAATGCATGACATCCGCAACTCAGCATAGCCTGTGTATTCTGCTATTGTTACTAAACCTCTTTCAAGCTGCGTCCTGCAAAGATATACAGCCGTTACCAACCAATCATATCTGCTTTTTCCTGCAACGGACTGGAGCTTGCACAATGCCTGCAAAATGTGGAATGCTGCTGCACAAGGCACAGTCTATAGTCTCTCCTGTGCCTTTAAAAAAAAAAATAACTTTCTAAATAAGAGGTTACATACCTTGCTAAAAACCCTGAGTTCCCCTGATTCTGTCACTCTTTTCCTTTTTCTTCTGCGTCGCTCCAATGCAGAGATATTCACATTTGTTGTTTTTGAAGACCAGTATGTGAAATCTCTGCTTGCAGTCCAATTGGGCGTTTCTTCAGAGTCTTCCCTTAGAATGTGTACTTTCACACTTTCACTCTTCCCTCCCAGATGTTGCCAATCAAAGCATGACAGCTTATCTAGTAGTCTCAGAAGCGGCCAAAGTGTGATTAGCATTGTCTGAGAGTAAGGGGTGATAGCACACTACCCCAAGAGAAGACTCTGAAGAAATGCCCAGTTGGACTGCAGCAGAGATTTCACATACTGTGCTCCAAAAGGAACAAATGTTTTATGTTGAAAATGTATGGCAAGTGTGGACCAGTATGTGAAATCTCTAATTGCAGTCCAACTAGATGTCTCTTCAGAGTCTTCTCTGAAGGCGTGCTCTTTCACTCATCTATCCCAGATGCTGCCAATCATAGCTTGATAAAAAAACATCTCATTTGCTAAAAAAGGGGTTATTTACCTTGCTAAAAACCCCAAGCTCCCCTGATTCTGTCACTCTTTTCCTTTTTCTTCTGCGTCATTCCATTGCAAAGATATTCACATTTGTTGCTTTTGAAGACCAGTATGTGAAATCTCTGCTTGCAGTCCAATTGGGCGTTTCTGCAGAGTCTTCCCTTAGAATATGTACTTTCACACTATCACTCCTCCCTCCCAGATGCTGCTAATCACAGCTTGACAGCTGATATAGTAGTCCCAGAAGCGGCTGAGCTGTGATTAGCAGCATCTGGGAGTAAGGGGTGATAGCACATGCCCCCAAGAGAAGACTCTGAAGAAACGCCCAGTTGGACTGCAAGAAGAGATTTCACATACTATGCTCCATAATGTTTTATGTTAATGTATGGCAAGTGTGGACCAGTATGTCAAATCTCTACTTGCAGTTCAACTAGATGTTTCTTCAGAGTCTTCTCTGAAGGCGTGCTCTTTCACTCATCTATCCCAGATGCTGCCAATCGTAGCTTGATAAACAAAAACATCTCACTTGCTAAAAAAGGTGTTATTTACCTTGCTAAAACCCCTGAGCTCCCCTGATTCTGTCACTCTGTTCCTTTTTCTGCTGCGTCGCTCCAATGCAGAGATATTCATATTTGTTGTTTTTGAAGACCAGTATGTGAAATCTCTGCTTGCAGTCTAATTGGGTGTTTCTTCAGAGTCTTCCCTTAGGATATGTACTTTCACACTTTCACTCCTCCCTCCCAGATGCTGCTAATCACAGCTTGACAGCTGATCTAGTAGTCCCAGAAGCAGCCAAGCTGTGATTAGCAGCGTCTGGGAGTAAGGGGTGATAGCACATGCCCCCAAGAGAAGACTCTGAAGAAACGCCCAGTTGGACTGCAAGCAGAGATTTCACATACTGTGCTCCAAAAGGAACAAATGTTTTATGTTGAAAATGTATGGCAGGTGTGGACCAGTATGTGAAATCTCTACTTGCAGTCCAACTAGATGTTTTTTTCAGAGTATTCTCTGAGGGCGTGCTCTTTCACTCATCCGTCCCAGATGCTGCCAATCATAGCTTAGCAGCTGGTCTAGTAGTCTCAGAATGGGCCAAGCTGTGATTGACAGCATCTGGGAGGAAAGTGTGATAGCACAGATCCCCAGAGAAGACGCTGAAGAAACGCCCAGTTGGACTGCAAGCAGAGATTTCACAAACTGTGCTGCAAACCAACAAATGTGGTGATCAAAGCTTCATTCTAAGCGGAAGTTTTCTAGCTGGATCAATGCATCTCCAAGGGAATTTTCCAATCAAGATATTTGGCGCATACCTGTATTTTATATTGAAAACGTATGGCAAGTGTGGACCAGTATGTGAAATCTCTGCTTGCAGTCTAACTGGGTGTTTGTTCAGAGTCTTCCATGCTTTCACCCCTCCAAACCAAATGCTACCAATCACAGCTTGGCAGCTGATCTAGCAGTCTCAGAAGCTGTTGAGCTGTGATTGGCAGCATTTGGGAAGGAGTGAAAAAGCACGCCCCTAGAGAAGACTCTGAAGTAAAGCCCAGCCGGACAGCAAGCAGAGATTTCACATTCTGTGCTCCAAAGCAACACATGTGGATATCTCTGCAATGGAGTGACGTAGATCAAAAAGGAAAAAGGCACCAGAATCAGGGGAGCTTAGGGATTTTTACCAATGTTACTCATTTTTTTTGTGCAATTGATAAGTCTTCTAAAACTACATCTGAGCTGCACAACATCCTGATCAGTTTCGGATGATCTATATAATTTACTTAGCCCAATATTGAACAACTGGTTGTCACTGGTACAAAAACAAAACCTCTGGGGAAGCGTTATTCTAAGAAGACGTTTTCCAGTTAGATCAATTCATCTAAAAGGGAATTTTCCAATCTAGATATTTGATGCATATCTGCATTTTATGTTAAAAATGTATGGCAATTGTGGACCAGTATGTGAAATCTTTGCTTGCAGTCTAACTGGGCGTTTCTTCTAGCAGTCTCACAAGCTGCCGAGCTGTGATTGTCAGTGTCTGGGAGTAAGGGGTGATAGCACACGCCCCCAAAGAAGACTCTGAAGAAATGCTCAGCTGGACTGCAAGCAGAGATTTCACATACTGTGCTCCAAAAGGAACAAATGTGGATATCTTTGCAATGGAGTGGCATAGATCAAAAAAGAAAAAGGCACCAGAATCAGGGGACCGTAGTGATTTTTACCCAGTGATTCACTCAGTTTTTTTGAGCAAGTGACAGGTCTTCTATATGAGCTGTACAACATCCTGATCAGTTTTGGATCATCTATATAATTGACTCAGCCCAATATTAAACAGCTGATCATCACTGGTACAAAACCAGGACCACCGAGGAAGCTATTCTAAGGAGTTTTTCAGATGGATCAATGCATCTAAAAGGGAGTTTTCCACTCAAGATATTTGTCGCATATCTGAATTTTATGTTGAAAATGTATGGCAAGTGTGGACCAGTATGTGAAATCTCTGCTTGCAGTCTAACTGGGCGTTTCTTCAGAGTCTTCTCATGGGGTCATATACTTTCACCCCTCCCTCCCAAATGCTGCCAATCAGAGCTTGACAACTGATCTAGCAGTCTCAGAATCGGCTGAGCTGTGATTGGCAACATCTGGTAAGGGGGAGTGAAAGAGAACGCCCCTAGAGAAGACTCTGAAGAAAAGCCCAGCTGGACTGCAAGCAGAGATTTCACATACTGTGCTCCAAAAAGAACAAATGTGGATATCTCTGCAATGGAATGATGTAGATGAAAAAGGAAAAAGGCACCAGAATCAGGGGACCTTAGGGATTTTTACAAAGGGATCCACTCAATTTTTTTGACAGGTCTTCTATATGAGCTGTACAACATCCTGCTCAGTATCGGATCATCTATATAATTAACTCAGCCCAATATTAAACAGCTGGTCATCACCGGTAGAAAACCAGAACCACCGAGGAAGCTTTATTCTACGGAGTTTTTCAGATGGATCAATGCATCTAAAAGAAAGTTTTCCACTCAAGATATTTGTCGCATATCTGAATTTTATGTTGAAAATGTATGGCAAGTGTGGACCAGTATGTGAAATCTCTGCTTGCAGTCTAACTGGGCGTTTCTTCAGAGTCTTCTCATGGGGTCATATACTTTCACCCCTCCCTCCCAAATGCTGCCAATCAGAGCTTGACAACTGATCTAGCAGTCTCAGAATCGGCTGAGCTGTGATTGGCAACATCTGGTAAGGGGGAGTGAAAGAGAACGCCCCTAGAGAAGACTCTGAAGAAAAGCCCAGTTGGACTGCAAGCAGAGATTTCACATACTGTGCTCCAAAAGGAACAAATGTGGATATCTCTGCAATGGAATGACGTAGATGAAAAAGGAAAAAGGCACTAGAATCAGGGGACCTTAGGGATTTTTACAAAGGGATCCACTCAATGTTTTTGTGCAAGGGACATGTCTTCTTTAAAACTACATCTGAGCTGTACAACATCCTGTTCAGTTTGGGATGATCTATACAATTGACTCAGGTTTAGTGTTCCCTTAAATTTTCTTTGCCTTAGAATATATTAGAACAAAACTGTGAAAATCTTGCATGCCGGGCTAATGTATTAGTCTTCACTCCAACACATACAGCCGTAACATAAATGCTGCGCAACTCGAACAATTACCGCGCTGAACAAAATAGTTTTTTAGAGAGCACGGACGCGACTAAATGAATCCGGATACAGAAAAGAATTAACAATCACAAGAGAACTTTCAGCTTCACAGCTCATCACCTCAAAGATTAATTTGTAGTTAGGAGCCGGCATGGAAAATTCCGCAAATCCTAATGACAAAATTATTAATAATCTTAATATGACTATTAGTATGCAGGATCTGACAGGCACCGACACCACACAGGAAGGGAATTTGGGAACAAAAATGATAGATGACTCCATTGACTTACAGCTAGACTATAAAGTATGTAATGGCAAAATAACACATTAGTACATCTAAAGAATTGCAAAGGTTTTTTGTTTTTTTTTTGTTGTTTTTTTTTTTTAGATATAAGAGAATCTTTTGAAATTTGAATTTGCAAAATTTTCTCAGGAAATTAGATTTGTGATAAAAAAAAAATATTCCAAAAGATCCTTGAATGTTTTATTGCTTTCTCTCTGTCTTTTATGGTGAAGCTGTGAGCTCTGACATCTTCTCACTACTCAATTTCATCAAAAAACGGCTGCTGCACTCTCTGCCTCAGCTTTTATACTGGCTATGATGGAGTGAATGACTCCTGAATGACTGTGCTCTACCATCTTATGCGATAGCTGTATGGCAATATAGGGGAAGCTTTCCTGGCTGAGTCATGTATTCCCTCAGTAGATGATGCAATCTTTTGCAATAAGGACGCTTTGCCAGAACCCTATAAAGTAGTCCAATACCATGGGACAGATAATATGTGACATATTTGATGGCCACATATGGGGGGTAAAAAGTGACTTGGTGGGGGTATGAAGTTTTATAAGAATTAAGTTAGCATGGAGATAGGCTTGATTATATGCTAATGCTTAAAGAAAGTTCATGTGTCCTGCTTCCATCATCTGAATCATAGAAGAAGCCTTGCAGGGTCCCTTCCACCAGCCCTATCGTATAGAAAACGAGGAAGTATTGCTTCGCCATCTCCGGTTATAGAACAAGTCTGGGGTTCCGCATCCCCATTACACTCACTGAAAGCCTGTGAGTCCTGCCTCTCTGTCTGCATACATACAGAAAGCCTGTGAGTCCTGCCTCTCTGTCTGCATACATACAGAAAGCCTGTGAGTCCTGCCTCTCTGTCTGCATACATACAGAAAGCCTGTGAGTCCTGCCTCTCTGTCTGCATACATACAGAAAGCCTATGAGTCCTGCCTCTCTGTCTGCATACATAGAGAAAACCTGTGAGTCCTGTCTCTCTGTCTGCATACATAGAGAAAGCCTGTGATTTCTATCTCCCTGCCCCATACATACAGAAAGCCTGTGAGTCCTGCCTCCCTGCCCCCATACATATATAAGGCCTGTGAGTCCTGCTTCCCTGCCCCATACATACAGAAACCTGTGAGTCCTCCCTCCCTGACCCCCATACATACAGAAGGCCTGTGAGTTCTGCCTCCCTGCCCCCCATACATACAGAAGGCCTGTGAGTTCTGCCTCCCTGCCCCCCATACATACAGAAGGCCTGTGAGTTCTGCCTCCATACCCCATAAATACAGAAAACCCTGTGATTCCTACCTCCCTGCTGCCGTACATACAGAGAACTTATGAGTCCTGCCTCCCTGCCCCATATATACAGAAAAGTTTAGTCCTGCCTCCCTGCCCCATACATACAGAAATCCTGTGAGTCCTGCCTCCCTGCCCCATATATACAGAAAACCTGTGAGTCCTGCCTCCATGCCCCCATACATACAGAAATCCTGTGAGTCCTGCCTCCATGCCCCATACATACAGAAACCTGTGAGTCCTGCCTCCCTGCCCCCCATACATACAGAAATCCTGTGAGTCCTGCCTCCATGCCCCATACATACAGAAACCTGTGAGTCCTGCCTCCCTGCCCCCCATACATACAGAAATCCTGTGAGTCCTGCCTCCATGCCCCATACATACAGAAACCTGTGAGTCCTGCCTCCCTGCCCCCCATACATACAGAAATCCTGTGAGTCCTGCCTCCATGCCCCATACATACAGAAACCTGTGAGTCCTGCCTCCCTGCCCCCCATACATACAGAAATCCTGTGAGTCCTGCCTCCATGCCCCATACATACAGAAATCCTGTGAGTCCTGCCTCCATGCCCCATACATACAGAAACCTGTGAGTCCTGCCTCCGTGCCCCCGTACATACAGAAATCCTGTGAGTCCTGCCTCCCTGCCCCCCCATACATACAGAAATCCTGTGAGTCCTGCCTCCATGCCCCATACATACAGAAACCTGTGAGTCCTGCCTCCCTGCCCCCCATACATACAGAAATCCTGTGAGTCCTGCCTCCATGCCCCATACATACAGAAATCCTGTGAGTCCTGCCTCCATGCCCCATACATACAGAAATCCTGTGAGTTCTGCCTCCATGCCCCATATATACAGAAATCCTGTGAGTCCTGCCTCCATGCCCCTATACATACAGAAATCCTGTGAGTCCTGCCTCCCCGCCCCCATACATACAGAAATCCTGTGAGTCCTGCCTCCATGCCCCTATACATACAGAAATCCTGTGAGTCCTGCCTCCCCGCCCCCATACATACAGAAATCCTGTGAGTCCTGCCTCCCTGTCCCCGTACATACAGAAAGCCTGTGAGTCCTGCCTCCCTGCCCCCGTACATACAGAAATCCTGTGAGTCCTGCCTCCCCGCCCCCATACATACAGAAATCCTGTGAGTCCTGCCTCCCTGCCCCATACATACAGAAATCCTATGAGTCCTGCCTCCCTGCCCCTATACATACAGAAAGCCTGTGAGTCCTGACTCCCTGCCCCCATACATACAGAAATCCTGTGAGTCCTGAGTCCCTGCCCCCATACATACAGAAAACCTGTGAGTCCTGACTCCCTGCCCCCATACATACAGAAAACCTGTGAGTCCTGACTCCCTGCCCCCATACATACAGAAAACCTGTGAGCCCTGAGTCCCTGCCCCCATACATACAGAAATCTTGTGAGTCCTGTCTCCCCGCCCCCATACATACAGAAAGCCTGTGAGTCCTGCTTCCATGCCCCATACATACAGAAATCCTGTGAGTTCTGCCTCCATGCCCCTATACATACAGAAATCCTGTGAGTCCTGCCTCCATGCCCCTATACATACAGAAATCCTGTGAGTCCTGACTCCCTGTCCCCATACATACAGAAAACCTGTGAGTCCTGACTCCCTGCCCCCATACATACAGAAAATTTGTGAGTTCTGCCTCCTTGCCCCCATAAATACAGAAAAGTTGTGAGTCCTGCTTACCTGCCCCATTCATACAGAAATCCTGTGAGTCCTGCCTCCATGCCCCATATATACAGAAAACCTGTGAGTCCTGCCTCCATGCCCCTATACATACAGAAATCCTGTTAGTCATGCCTCCCTGCCCCATACATACAGAAAAACTGTGAGTCCTGCCTCCCTGCCCCATACATACAGAAATCCTGTGAGTCCTGCCTCCCTGCCCCCGTACATACAGAAATCCTGTGAGTCCTGCCTCCCTGTCCCCGTACATACAGAAATCCTGTGAGTCCTGCCTCCCTGCCCCATAGATACAGAAATCCTGTGAGTCCTGCCTCCCTGCCCCCGTACATACAGAAGGCCTGTGAGTTCTGCCTCCCTGCCCCATAGATACAGAAATCCTGTGAGTCCTGCCTCCCTGCCCCATACATACAGAAATCCTGTTAGTCCTGCCTCCATGCCCCTATACATACAGAAAGCCTGTGAGTCCTGACTCCCTGCCCCCATACATACAGAAATCCTGTGAGTCCTGAGTCCCTGCCCCCATACATACAGAAATCCTGTGAGTCCTGACTCCCTGCCCCCATACATACAGAAAACCTGTGAGCCCTGAGTCCCTGCCCCCATACATACAGAAATCTTGTGAGTCCTGCCTCCCCGCCCCCATACATACAGAAATCCTGTGAGTTCTGACTCCCTGCCCCCATACATACAGAAAACCTGTGAGCCCTGAGTCCCTGCCCCCATACATACAGAAATCTTGTGAGTCCTGCCTCCCCGCCCCCATACATACAGAAAGCCTGTGAGTCCTGCTTCCATGCCCCATACATACAGAAATCCTGAGTTCTGCCTCCATGCCCCTATACATACAGAAATCCTGTGAGTCCTGCCTCCCTGCCTCCATACATACAGAAATCCTGTGAGTTCTGCCTCCATGCCCCCATACATACAGAAATCTTGTGAGTCCTGCCTCCCCGCCCCCATACATACAGAAAGCCTGTGAGTCCTGCTTCCATGCCCCATACATACAGAAATCCTGTGAGTTCTGCCTCCATGCCCCTATACATACAGAAATCCTGTGAGTCCTGCCTCCATGCCCCTGTACATACAGAAATCCTGTGAGTCCTGACTCCCTGCCCCCATACATACAGAAAGTCTGTGAGTCCTGCTTCCATGCCCCATACATACAGAAATCCTGTGAGTCCTGACTCCCTGCCCCCATACATACAGAAAGCCTGTGAGTCCTGCTTCCATGCCCCATACATACAGAAATCCTGTGAGTTCTGCCTCCATGCCCCTATACATACAGAAATCCTGTGAGTCCTGCCTCCATGCCCCTATACATACAGAAATCCTGTGAGTCCTGACTCCCTGCCCCCATACATACAGAAAACCTGTGAGTCCTAACTCCCTGCCCCGATACATACAGAAAGCCTGTGAGTCCTGCCTCCCTGCCCCCATACATACAGAAAATTTGTGAGTTCTGCCTCCTTGCCCCCATAAATACAGAAAAGTTGTGAGTCCTGCTTCCCTGCTCCATACATACAGAAATCCTGTGAGTCCTGCCTCCATGCCCCATACATACAGAAAGCCTGTGAGTCCTGCCTCCCTGCCCCCATACATACAGAAATCCTGTGAGTCCTGCCTCCCTGCCCCCGTACATACAGAAATCCTGTGAGTCCTGCCTCCCTGCCCCATACATACAGAAATCCTGTGAGTCCTGCCTCCCTGCCCCCGTACATACAGAAATCCTGTGAGTCCTGCCTCCCTGCCCCTATACATACATAAATCCTGTGAGTCCTGCCTCCGTGCCCCCATACATACAGAAATCCTGTGAGTCCTGCCTCCGTGCCCCCGTACATACAGAAATCCTGTGAGTCCTGCCTCCCTGCCCCTATACATACATAAATCCTGTGAGTCCAGCCTCCATGCCCCTATACATACAGAAACCTGTGAGTCCAGCCTCCATGCTCCCATACATACAGAAAATTTGTGAGTTCTGCCTCCTTGACCCCATACATATAGAAATAGTGAAGTCACCACTAGGGGGAGCTGGAACACTGGAGTGAGTAACAGGACTATGGAATCACGAGGTGTCACATGAGTAATCACAGATAGATTACCAAGAGAAGTCATACAAGCAGGGTCGGGGCCGGGAAATCACACAGTAAAAGGGAGTAGGCGGAGTCATTGTCAGGAGCAAGACGAAGGTCGGGAACCAGAAAACCATGCCGAAGGATGGGGAGCAGGGATGGAACAACAAACAAGGAACAGGAGAGGAAGACCGGAAAATAAGACAAAAATGGAGGGAATGGGAGTCAGGGAGGTCAGACGAGGTAGTGGGCAGAATCAAGAACACTTTCAGGAACCAGGCACGCAAGCTACAGATCAGGGCTATAACTGGCAACGCACCGATGAAGGAGACATCCTGATAAAGCGGCGTGATCCCGGGAACGAGGCATGGCAGGATAGGCTCCACCCACCGGCTGAGCACCGGGAAACACTGACCGCAGGACCAGGTGACAAATACAACTCTATCACAGCAGAGTCCAAACTGATTTATGACACAAAGCCTGTCAGCACTGCTTCGTCTGTGAAGCTTAATCTGGAATTCTGAAATTTCTCTGTATTTTGTGAATCCTGATTAACAATATTTGCATACAAATTGTTATGCGCTGGAGTGCACCGCCATTGCGTGTCAGACTCCGGGTACTCCGGGTGTTAGAATTTCTCTCAATTTATCTCAACTTTCCTATATATTAAGGGGTACTTTACATGCTGCAACATCGCTAGCCGATGATAGTGATGCCGAGCGCGATAGTCCCCGCCCCCATCGCACATGCAATATCTTGTGATAGCTGCCATAGTGAACATTATCGCTACAGCAGCTTCACATGCACTTACCTGCCTTGCAACGTCGCTCTGGCCGGCGATCTGTCTCTTTCCTAAGAGGGTGGGTTGTTCGGCGTCACAGCGACGTCACCGCAACGTCACTAAGCGGCCGGCCAATAGAAGCGGAGGGGCGGAGATGAGCGGGATGTAACATCCCACCCACATTCTCCCTTCCGCATAGCCGGTGGACGGCGGGCGCAGGTAAGGAGATGTATGTTGCTCCTGCAGGTTTACACACAGCGATGCGTGGAGCTGCAGGAACGACAAACAACATTGTTCCTGCGGACGCACCGACATTATGAAAATGATCGACTTGACACAGATCAGCGATTTTTGACTGTTTCACGCTCGTTCATCTTCTCTCCTAGGCTTTACACATTGCAACGTCATTACCGGTGCCGGATGTGCGTTACTTTCGATTTGACCCCGACGATATCGCAGTAGCGATGTCGCAACGTGCAAAGTACCTCTAAGGGTCTCAGGCAAATCTCCAGGACGTCATTATAAGGTGAGAAAAATATACGGTAGCACCGATCTATTGTAAGAAAGAAAGTAGATGATATCACTTACCCGCTCCAATGTTATTTCTTCAAATTCATACTCAATTTCTGACCCATTAATCTACAAAAAAAGAAAAACATTCCACATATTACAAGACGTCATTATAACAAATTGCTGGACATAATACTGCTGCCACATACACAAATATGTCGGCCATGAAAGAGGCTGTGCTAGAATTATATACATTTTCCCATCTATAGACCTAGAATTAGTGTCTGGTAACAGGTTATTATTCTCCATACATTTAAAATCAGATCAGACAATTACAGAAGGTGGTTACAAAGGAACTGTGAGTGACATACAAGTGCTGAAATATACCTATAATATCTATAACTAGTATAATACTGCCCCTATGTACAAGAATATAACTACTATAATACTGCCCCCTATGTACAATAATATAACTACTATAATACTGCCCCTATGTACAAGAATATAACTACTATAATACTGCTCCTATGTACAAGAATATAACTACTATAATACTGCTCCTATGTACAAGAATATAACTACTATAATACTGCTCCTATGTACAAGAATATAACTACTATAATACTGCCCCCTATGTACAAGAATATAACTACTATAATACTGCCCCCTATGTACAATAATATAACTACTATAATACTGCCCCTATGTACAAGAATATAACTACTATAACACTGCTCCTATGTACAAGAATATAACTACTATAATACTGCCCTTATGTACAAGAATATAACTACTATAATACTGCCCCTATGTACAAGAATATAACTACTATAATACTGCTCCTATGTACAAGAATATAACTACTATAATTCTGCGTCTATGTACAAGAATATAACTACTATAATACTGCTCCTATGTACAAGAATATAACTATTATAATACTGCCCCTATGTACAAGAATATAACTACTATAATACTGCCCCTATGTACAAGAATATAACTACTATAATACTGCTCCTATGTACAAGAATATAACTACTATAATACTGCTCCTATGTACAAGAATATAACTACTATAATACTGCTCCTATGTACAAGAATATAACTACTATAATACTGCCCCCTATGTACAAGAATATAACTACTATAATACTGTCCCTATGTACAAGAATATAACTACTATAATACTGTCCCTATGTACAAGAATATAACTACTATACTACTGCTCCTATGTACAAGAATATAACTATTATAATACTGCCCCTATGTACAAGAATATAACTACTATAATACTGCCCCTATTTACAAGAATATAACTACTATAATACTGCTCCTATGTACAAGAATATAACTACTATAATACTGCTCCTATGTACAAGAATATAACTACTATAATACTGCCCCCTATGTACAAGAATATAACTACTATAATACTGCCCCTATGTACTAGAATATAACTACTATAATACTGCTCCTATGTACAAGAATATAACTACTATAATACTGCCCCCTATGTACAAGAAGATAACTACTAGAATACTGCTCCTATGTACAAGAATATAACTACTATAATACTGCCTCCTATGTACATGAATATAACTACTATAATACTGCCCCTATGTACAAGAATATTACTACTATAATACTGCCCCTATGTACAAGAATATAACTACTATAATACTGCTCCCTATGTACAAGAATATAACTACTATAATACTGCTCCTATGTAGAAGAATATAACTACTATAATATTGCCCCCTATGTACAAGAATATAACTACTATAATACTGCTCCTATGTACAAGAATATAACTACTATAATACTGCCCCCTATGTACAAGAATATAACTACTATAATACTGCTCCTATGTACAAGAATATAACTACTATAATACTGCCCCCTATGTACAAGAATATAACTACTATAATACTGCTCCTATGTACAAGAATATAACTACTATAATACTGCCCCCTATTTACAAGAATATAACTACTATAATACTGCTCCTATGTACAAGAATATAACTACTATAATACTGCCCCTATGTACAAGAATATAACTACTATAATACTGCTCCTATGTACAAGAATATAACTACTATAATACTGCCCCCTATGTACAAGAATATAACTACTAGAATACTCCTCCTATGTACAAGAATATAACTACTATAATACTGCCTCCTATGTACATGAATATAACTACTATAATACTGCCCCTATGTACAAGAATATTACTACTATAATACTGCCCCTATGTACAAGAATATAACTACTATAATACTGCTCCCTATGTACAAGAATATAACTACTATAATACTGCTCCTATGTAGAAGAATATAACTACTATAATATTGCCCCTATGTACAAGAATATAACTACTATAATACTGCCCCCTATGTACAAGAATATAACTACTATAATACTGCCCCTATGTACAAGAATATTACTACTATAATACTGCCCCTATGTACAAGAATATAACTACTATAATACTGCCCCTATGTATTAAAATATAACTACTATATTACTGCCCCTATGTACAAGAATATAACTACTATAATACTGCTCCTATGTACAAGAATATAACTACTATAATACTGCTCCTATGTACAAGAATATAACTACTATAATACTGCCCCCTATGTACAAGAATATAACTACTATAATACTGCCCCTATATACAAGAATATAACTACTATAATACTGCCCCTATGTACAAGAATATAACTACTATAATACTGCCCCCTATGTACAAGAATATAACTACTATAATACTGCTCCTATGTACAAGAATATAACTACTATAATACTGCCTCCTATGTACATGAATATAACTACTATAATACTGCCTCCTATGTACATGAATATAACTACTATAATACTGCCCCTATGTACAAGAATATAACTACTATAATACTGCTCCTATGTACAAGAATATAACTACTATAATACTGCCTCCTATGTACATGAATATAACTACTATAATACTGCCCCTATGTACAAGAATATAACTACTATAATACTGCCCCTATGTACAGTTTTGAGAGCAAATGATCGTCTTATACATTAAAAACAGAAAGCAAAAAACTCTATAGACCCCTCGGTTTTGTAACACATAGATATGAATAATCTGTATGATGTTAGTTCCCTGCTGTATAAGGATGATGTGATTACATGGAATAGATTTTCTTACCGCGTTTTCGTGGAATGGGGTGTAGCTAACATAGGGGATTGTATCCAGAGTGTCCGTGTTCACAATGATGGGTGCAGGACTTGCCTAGAAATAAAGAAAAATAAATTAAGTTAGTCATTATTCATAGAATATAGAAGAAACAAAACATCATTAAAGTGACAGCCATTAATAAAAATAAAATGTGCACAAACAGAAGGTATTGTTCTTCACGTGCTATAGCTATATGCAGGAAAAGCCTCATACCTGGCGCTAGCCGGTGAAATTACACTAGATAGACTCTTAAATTGTGGTCGAAGTTGTATTCCACTTGTCTAACCATGTTGGTTATTGCTCCAAGCACATAAGAATGTGTTGACGTGATTACAGGCTACAAAGAAAACTACAGACTTACATTCCTATTTTCCATCTGTCTTGTCTTCTACCGTAGATTACAGCATATGGGCCAACTATTAAGGGGGTGTCACACGCAGAGATATTGCTAGCGATATCACTGGTGAAAGCACCTGCCCCCGTCATTTGTGCGTCACGAGCAAATCGCTGCCCGTGGCGCACAATATCATTAGGAGCCGTCACACGGACTTACCTGCCTAGTGACGTCACTGTGGCCGGCGAACCGCCTCCTTTCTAAGGGGGCGTTTCGTGCAGCGCCACTGCGGCGTCACTAAGCGGCTGCGCAATAGAAGCGGAAGGGCGGAGATGAGCGGGATGTAACATCCCGCCCACCTCCTTCCTTCCTCATTGCCGGCGGCCGCAGGAAAACTGCAGTTCGCCGTTCCCAAGGTGTCACACGTTGCGATGTGTGCTGCCTTGGGAACGATGAACAACCTGCGAGATCAACAATCAACGATTTTTTGAAAAGGAACGACGTGTCAACAATGGACAATAAGGTGAGTATTTTCCATCATTAATGGTCATTCCTTGTTGTCACACGCAACGACGTCGCTAACGATGCCGGATGTGCGTCACAGAATCCGTGACCCCGGCGATATATCGTTAGATACGTCGTTGCGTGTAACGGGGCCTTTACTGTTGGCCTTACCCAGTCCTGTTAATGGGCCATGCCCCATCCATGCTCGTTCTTCGCCTCTTCGTGCCCTACTTCCCGAATACTGAATGTGGACATCTCCTGGCATCACATACAAGAAACCTTAGGGAAATGCTGCCTTCCAAGAGGTTTCAGAGTTGTGAAGTACGCCAAGACCTTCTGGGAGTTTTGGCTAGTATGTGATTAGTGAAAGTGACCAGTGATCGCCAACATTTAGCTTTCGAGCAGTAGAGTATTCCACCGGTCTTACCAAATACTGGAAGTTGTATTTTTGCTAAAGGCTACAGTTTACTACTTTCCTACTCAGCCTCCACTTAGAAGGTCATAAAATTAGGTAAACACCACTTTAAAAATGAACAATACATAACAAATTACACTGTGACATAATTTATTTACAAAACATTAGGCCAAAATGGAAAAGCGGTATGTGAAAAATTAATTACATCTGTGTTGCTTCCATAGGAATAAAGAAAGTAACTAGCAGTCAGATCCTGCTTATCAAATGCCTGTAATTGTCCATCAGCAAGTGTAAGCACTTTAATAAGAGCAGACGTTTTGTCAGATTGCTGGTCTGGAGCCATCAGGTATTTCTTACACAATGCTTAGGAGGAAAAATATCTGCAACGATCCTAAAGAAACAATTTTTGCTTCCCATCAATCTAGAAGGAGTTATCAGGCCATTTCCCAACAATTTGAAGTTGATCATTCAACGGTGAGCAATATTATTCATAAGTGGAAAACATTCTAGACCTATGACAATCTAACCACTTCAATAAGAGCAGACGTTTTGTCAGATTGCTGGTCTGGACCCATCCGGTATTCTTAACACAATGCTAAGGAGGAAAAATATCTGCAACAATCTTAAAGAAGCAATTTTTACCGCCCATCGATCTAGTAAGAGTTATCAGTAGAGATGAGCAAACCTGAGATTCGGTGTTCGTACCAAACACATGCTTAAAAAAACCCACAGAGTTGGCATTCGGAGTTTGGGTTCTTTACGTATGAACACCAATTCATTAAGAAAGGAATTAAGAAAGTAACTAGCAGTCAGATCCTGCTAATCAAATGCCTGTATTTGTCCATCAGAAAATGTATGCCCTTCAATAAGAGCAGAAGTTTTGTCAGATTGCTGGTCTGGAGCCATCAGGCATTTCTTAACACAATGCTAAGGAGGAAAGTTATCTGCAACAATCTTAAAGAAGCAATTTTTGCCGCCTATCAATCTAGGAAGAGTTATCAGGCCATTTCCCAAAAATTTGGAGTCCAGCATTCAACAGTGAGCAATATTATTCATAAGTGGAAAACATTCTAGACCTATGACAATCTAACCACTTCAATAAGAGCAGAAGTTTTGCCAGATTGCTGGTCTGGAGCCATCAGGCATTTCTTAACACAATGCTAAGGAGAAAGATATCTGCAACGATCTTAAAGAAACAATTTTCCTTCCCATCAATCTAGGAAGAGTTATCAGTAGAGATGAACAAACCTGAGGTTCGGTGTTCGTACCAAACACAGACTTTAAAAAAAAATACACAGAGTTGGGATTCAGAGTTTGGGTTCTTTACGTATGAACACCAGTTCATTAAAGAAGGAATTAAGAAAGTAACTAGAAGTCAGATCCTGCTAATCAAATGCCTGTAATTGTCCATCAGTAAGTGTAAGCACTTCAATAAGAGCAGAAGTTTTGTCAGATTGCTGGTGTGGAGACATCAGACATTTCTTAACACATTGCTAAGGAGGAAAGATGTCTGCAATGATCGTAAAGAAGCAATATTTGCCAACCATCAATCAAGGAAGAGTTATCAGTAGAGATGAGTGAACTCGCGGTTCGGTGATCGCACCAAACACATGCTTTAAAAAAAAACCCATAGAGTTGGGATTCAGAGTTTGGGTTCTTTACGTATGAAAGGAATTAAGAAAGTAACTAGCAGTCAGATCCTGCTAATCAAATGCCTGTAATTGTTCATCAGAAAATGTATGCCCTTCAGTAAGAGCAGAAGTTTTGTCAGATTGCTGGTCTGGAGCCATCAGGCATTTCTTATCTTAACACAATGCTGAGGAAAGATATCTGCAATGATCTTATAGAAACAATTTTTGCTTCCCATCAATCTTGGAAGAGTTATCAGGCCATTTCCCAACAATTTGGAGTCCATCATTCAACAGTAAGCAATATTATTTATAAGTGGAAAACATTCTAGACCTATGACAATCTAACCACTTCAATAAGAGCAGAAGTTTTGTCAGATTACTGGTCTGGAGCCATCATACATTAACACAATGATAGGGAGGAAAGATATCTGTAACGATCTAAAGCAATTTTTGCCGCCTATCAATCTAGGAAGCGTTATCAGGCCATTTCCCAACAATTTGGACTCCATCTTTCAACACTGAGAAACATTATTCATAAGTGGAAAACCTTCTAAACAGATGACAATCCTAACAGAATTGAATGTCTCTTAGAATAAACCTTAAGGACAACCGTGCATTTGTTGTGAGGAATTGCAAAAATAACAAGTGGTGCCCACTAATGTGAATGAAGTTCTTTGAGCCATAATTGGATAATCTTCGAAACCAAAGAGCTACAGCTCATACTCTAAAGGCCTGACTTACCATTTTAAATGTTTAAGTTCATGAAAACTCAATTAGAAAAAAAGACTGAACCAGTGTGACTTATTTGGAAGGGTTGTCAGGAGATGTACTCTTTTTTTCTAAAAATAATATGGCAGCATGGCTAACATTTGCACAGTTGCATCTGAGCAAATCCCAAGACTTTTTAACATATGAGACTGCATTGGTCACAATGGTTTACACCACATTAGGTGATAAAACAAACGCAACATGCCAGCATAAACAGGTCATAAGAATACTCCAGCATGGTGGTAGAGGGGTGATGATTTGGACATATTTAGCAGCCACAGGACTTTGCAGTCATTGAGTCAACCATGATCTTCTCTGAATACCAAAGCTTTCTATAAGCAAATGTGAGGAAATCCATCCAAAATCTGAAGTCTTGCTGAAACTGGGTCATGCAACAGGATAAGGGTACCAAAATAACCAACAAATCATGGTGTTGCAATGACCCAAAAGCCAAACCTCAATGTAATGGGTTTAGGAGTTTTAGCTTTTTAATATGTAGCTGCCTCTTTTTCAAGGGACCAAAAGTAATTGGACAATGATCTGAAATGGTCTTTAATGGGCTGCATGGGCGATTCCCTCATTAATCCATCATCAATTAAGCCGGTAAAAGGTCTGGAGCTGATTCCAGGTGTGGCATTTTCATATGTAAGCTGTTGTTGTGAACCTACAAGATGCAGTCAAAGGAGATCTCAATGGAAGAGAAACCGACCATCATTAGGCTGAAAAAAAAAAAATAAATCCATCAGAGAATTAGCCGAAATGTTAGGAGCGGCCAAATCAACAGTTTGGTACATTCTAAAGAAAAAAAGAGCGCACTGGTGAGCTTGGGAACTCAAAAAGGCCTGGATGTCCATGGAAGACAACAGTCGTGGATGATCAGAGAATTCTTTCCATGGTGAAGAAAAACCCTTCCAAACATGCACCCAAGTGAAGACCCCTCTCCAGGATGTCGGTGTTTCAATATCTAAGTCCACCATAAAGAGAGGACTTCATGAGAGCAAATACAGAGTGTCACCACAAGGAGCAAATACAGAGGGGTTACCACAAGGTGCAAATACAGAGGGGTCACCACAAGGACCAAATACAGAGGGGTCACCACAAGGACCAAATACAGAGGGGCCACCACAAGGACCAAATACAGAGGGGTCACCACAAGGTGCAAATACAGAGGGGTCACCACAAGGTGCAAATACAGAGGGGTCACCACAAGGTGCAAATACAGAGGGGTCACCACAAGGTGCAAATACAGAGAGGTCACCACAAGGTGCAAATACAGAGGGGTCACCACAAGGTGCAAATACAGAGGGATCACGACAAGGTGCAAATACAGAGGGGTCACCACAAGGAGCAAATACAGAGGGGTCACCACAAGGTGCAAATACAGAGGAGTCACCACAAGGAGCAAATACAGAGGGATCACGACAAGGTGCAAATACAGAGGGGTCACCACAAGGTGCAAATACAGAGGGGTCACCACAAGGTGCAAATACAGAGGAGTCACCACAAGGAGCAAATACAGAGGGGTCACCACAAGGAGCAAATACAGAGGAGTCACCACAAGGGGCAAATACAGAGGAGTCACCACAAGGTGCAAATACAGAGGGGTCACCACAAGGAGCAAATACAGAAGGATCACGACAAGGAGCAAATACAGAGGGGTTACCACAAGGAGCAAATACAGAGGGGTCACCACAAGGAGCAAATACAGAGGGGTCACCACAAGGAGCAAATACAGAGGAGTCACCACAAGGAGCAAATACAGAGGGATCACGACAAGGTGCAAATACAGAGGGGTCACCACAAGGTGCAAATACAGAGGGGTCACCACAAGGTGCAAATACAGAGGAGTCACCACAAGGAGCAAATACAGAGGGGTCACCACAAGGTGCAAATACAGAGGAGTCACCACAAGGACTAAATACAGAGGGGTCACCACAAGGTGCAAATACAGAAGGATCACGACAAGGAGCAAATACAGAGGGGTCACCACAAGGTGCAAATACAGAAGGATCACGACAAGGAGCAAATACAGAGGAGTCACCACAAGGAGCAAATACAGAGGGGTAACCACAAGGAGCAAATACAGAGGGGTCACCACAAGGAGCAAATACAGATGGGTCACCACAAGGTGCAAATACAGAGGGGTCACCACAAGGAGCAAATACAGAGGGGTCACCTCACCACAAGGTGCAAATACAGAGGGGTCACCACAAGGTGCAAATACAGAGGGGTCACCACAAGGTGCAAATACAGAGGGGTCACCACAAGGACCAAATACAGAGAGGTCACCAGAAGGTGCAAATATAGAGGGGTCACGACAAGGAGCAAATACAGAAGGGTCACCACAAGGACTAAATACAGAAGGATCACGACAAGGTGCAAATTTAGAGGGGTCACGACAAGGACCAAAAACAGAGGGGTCACCACAAGGAGCAAATACAGAGTGGTCACCATAAGGATCAAATACAGAGGAGTAACCACAAGGTGCAAATATAGAGCGGTCATCACAAGGAGCAAGTACAGAGGGGTCATCACAAGGACCAAATACAGAGGGGTTACCACAAAGTGCAAATACAGAGGGGTCACCACAAGGTGCAAACCATTAATCAGCCTGAAAAATAGTAAGGCCAGATTAGACTTTGCCAAAAATCATCTAAAGAAGCCGCCCAGTTCCGGAAAAGTAGCAGAGGACAGATGAGACTAAGGCGGGCTTTGCACGCTGCGACATCGCAGGCCGATACTGCGATGCCGAGTGCGATAGTCCCCGCCCCCGTCGCAGCGGCGATATCCTTGTGATAACTGCCGTAGCGAACATTATCGCTACGGCAGCTTCACATGGACTCACCTGTCCTGCGACCGTCGCTCTGGCCGGCGACCCGCCTCCTTATTAAGGGGGCGGGTCGTATGGCGTCACTGCAACGTCACATGGCAGGCGGCCAATAGGAGCGGAGGGGCGGAGATGAGCGGGATGTAAACATCCCGCCCACCTCCTTCCTTCCGCATATCCTACAGAAGCCGCAGTGACGCCGGTAGGAGATGTTCCTCGCTCCTGCGGCTTCACACACAGCGATGTGTGCTGCCGCAGGAACGAGGAACAACATCGGGCCGTCGCGTCAGCATAATCATGGATTACGCCGTCGCTGCACCGATGATACGATTACGACGCTTTTGCGCTCGTTAATCGTATCATCGAGCCTTTACACACTACGATGTCGCATGCGATGCCGGAAGTACGTCATTTTCAATGTGACCCCACCGACATCGCACCTGCAATGTCGTAGTGTGCAAAGCCCCCCTAAGATCAACCTGGATCAAAATGATGGGAAGAAGAAAGTCTGAAAAAGGCTTGGAACATCTCCTGATCCAGAGCACAGCACGTCCTCTATAACAAATGGCGGAGACAGTGTGATGGTCGGACATGCATGGCTAATAATGGCCCTGGGGCACTAGTGGTTATTGATGATGTGACTGAAGACAGAAACAGCCGGATTAATTCTGAAGTGTACAGGGCGAGACGTTCTGCTCAGATTTCACCAAATGCAGCAAGGTTGATTGGGCGACGCTCCACAGACAGATGGACAATGACCCAAAACATCCTGCGAAAGCAAAGAAGTGGAATGTTCTGCAGTGGCCGAGTCATCACCAGATCTGGCTGCAATTCCTTAACGTTACACAGGATATTTTTGTCCAAACCTGAAAGTCGACACTTCATTTTTATCTCCTGAAATCACAAAGAATCGCTCACTGTCCAAATATTTCTGGACCTCACTGTATATTCTGGCGGAATGTTCAGTCTGTTGCTCTAGCAACGCACTGCATGATCGAGTGCACAAACAGCAAATACAATCTCAAAACGATAACTCGTGTACTTGACTTAATGCAAATACAACACATGAATGCATAAAGCAAAATGACTAGAAATCCAACAGTAAAAGTTACATAACGGTCAATCCTCATAAATAAGAGCAAATAAAAATGAACTCCAGAATATTCCTCTGTATTGATGCATTTCTTTGTTGACTCGTAAAGTACTCCACAGTTTAATCTGTATTTTGCGGTTTGTTTTTGCTTGTATTTTTTATTGCTCGCTCTTTTTTTTATTATTATGAATGAATAAAAACAAGAAGAGCTTTTGCTGCTTTTAGGATGAAAAATCTACCGATTTGCTAAAATAATAATTGCCAAAAAATAAAACTAAATGGCTCACAGGAAAGTAGCTAAAATATCAATTGATTGCTTAAAAATAGTCAACAAACTGCATGTATCGATAGTACATGTGAAAATAAGAAACTTTGTAATATATTTTATCAGAGAAATCTGCTCCTTTCTCCACTTATGGTCCAATTTTTCACCCCTTTCCCCACCATGCTTCATGAACCTATCATTTATTCTGAACACAGCTGAAATCCGACCTGCTCAAAAGAAGATGAATTGCGAGTTCACTGAGGGATCAGATTGAAGAAGGGAGATCGAGACAAGAAGCAGAAAGATCCTGCTATGGCTTCTTAGCAAGTGTTTTATCTCACCCCATAAGTGGATTCACAGCTACACTACATAGTACTGCTGGATAATGTCCTCCATGCTGCTGTATAATGTCCTCCATTCTGCTGCTGTATAATGTCCTCCATGCTGCTGCTGTGTAATGTCCTCCATGATGCTGCTGTATAATTTCCTCCATGCTGCTGCTGTATAATGTCCTCAAGCTGCTGCTGTATAATGTCCTCCATGCTGCTGCTGTATAATGTCCTCCATGCTGCTGCTGTATAATTTCCTCCATGCTGCTGCTGTATAATGTCCTCCATGCTTCTGCTGAATAATGTCCTCCATGCTGTTGCTGTGTAATGTCCTCTATGCTGTTGCTGTATAATGTCCTCCATGCTGCTGCTGTATAATGTCCTCCATGCTGCTGCTGTATACTGCCCTCCATGCTATTGCTGTATAATGTTCTCCATGCTGCTGCTGTGTAATGTCCTCCATGCTGTTACTGTATAATGTCCTCCATGCTGCTGCTGTATAATGTCCTCCATGCTGCTGCTGTATAATGCCCTCCATGCTATTGCTGTATAATGTCCTCCATGCTGCTGCTGTGTAATGTCCTCCATGCTGTTGCTGTATAATGTCCTCCATGCTGCTGCTGTGTAATGTCCTCCATGCTGTTACTGTATAATGTCCTCCATGCTGCTGCTGTATAATGTCCTCCATGCTGCTGCTGTATAATGCCCTCCATGCTGCTGCTGTATAATGCCCTCCATGCTGCTGCTGTGTAATGTCCTCCATGCTGCTGCTGTATAATGTCCTCCATGCTGCTGCTGTGTAATGTCCTCCATGCTGCTGCTGTATAATTTTCTCCATGCTGCTGCTGTATAATGTCCTCCATGCTGCTGCTGTATAATGTCCTCCATGCTATTGCTGTATAATATCCTCCATGCTGCTGCTGTGTAATGTCCTCCATGCTGCTGCTGTATAATGTCCTCCATGCTGCTGCTGTATAATGTCCTCCATGCTGCTGCTGTATAATTTCCTCCATGCTGCTGCTGTATAATGTCCTCCATGCTTCTGCTGAATAATGTCCTCCATGCTGTTGCTGTGTAATGTCCTCTATGCTGTTGCTGTATAATGTCCTCCATGCTGCTGCTGTATAATGTCCTCCATGCTGCTGCTGTATACTGCCCTCCATGCTATTGCTGTATAATGTTCTCCATGCTGCTGCTGTGTAATGTCCTCCATGCTGTTACTGTATAATGTCCTCCATGCTGCTGCTGTATAATGTCCTCCATGCTGCTGCTGTATAATGCCCTCCATGCTATTGCTGTATAATGTCCTCCATGCTGCTGCTGTGTAATGTCCTCCATGCTGTTGCTGTATAATGTCCTCCATGCTGCTGCCGTGTAATGTCCTCCATGCTGTTACTGTATAATGTCCTCCATGCTGCTGCTGTATAATGTCCTCCATGCTGCTGCTGTATAATGCCCTCCATGCTGCTGCTGTATAATGCCCTCCATGCTGCTGCTGTGTAATGTCCTCCATGCTGCTGCTGTATAATGTCCTCCATGCTGCTGCTGTGTAATGTCCTCCATGCTGCTGCTGTATAATTTTCTCCATGCTGCTGCTGTATAATGTCCTCCATGCTGCTGCTGTATAATGTCCTCCATGCTATTGCTGTATAATATCCTCCATGCTGCTGCTGTGTAATGTCCTCCATGCTGCTGCTGTATAATGTCCTCCATGCTGCTGCTGTATAATGTCCTCCATGCTGCTGCTGTATAATGTCCTCCATGCTGCTGCTGTATAATTTCCTCCATGCTGCTGCTGTATAAGTTCCTCCATGCTGCTGCTGTATAATGTCCTCCATGCTGCTGCTGTATAATGTCCTCCACGCTGCTGCTGTATAATGTTCTCCATGCTGCTGCGTATAATTTCCTCCATGCTGCTACTGTATAATGTCCTCCATGCTGCTGCTGTGTAATGTCCTCCATGCTGCTGCTGCTGTATAATGTTCTCCATGCTGCTGCTGTATAATGTTCTCCATGCTGCTGCGTATAATTTCCTCCATGCTGCTACTGTATAATTTCCTCCATGCT
Organism: Anomaloglossus baeobatrachus; assembly: GCF_048569485.1. Taxonomy (NCBI): domain Eukaryota; kingdom Metazoa; phylum Chordata; class Amphibia; order Anura; family Aromobatidae; genus Anomaloglossus; species Anomaloglossus baeobatrachus. The sequence continues at coordinate 770,078,057 of NC_134354.1, forward strand.
GCTGCTGTGTAATGTCCATCATGCTGCTGCTGTATAATGTTCTCCATGCTGCTGCTGTATAATTTCCTCCATGCTGCTGCTGTATAATGTCCTCCATGCTGCTGCTGTGTAATGTCCATCATGCTGCTGCTGTGTAATCTCCTCCATGCTATTGCTGTATAATGTCCCCCATGCTGCTGCTGCTGGTGAACATGTGCTACATAATCAAATGCTGCGGATTACACTGGCGCTATGTAAATAAAATTATAATGTCTGTAAAGCTTTGTGAAAATTAATGGTGCAATACAAGTGAGTAACATAAATAAAGAAGTAAAATAATTATTATTACATAGAGACAAGGGAGCTGGAATCCGTCATGTCTGTGAGTGCTGTGTATGGGAGACATCATAGCAGCTGGTCTCACTCACCAGCTCAGCGGCAACTGAAAATTAGAGACAAAGTCTGCAAAGTAGAAAACTGTTGCAAAAATGGAGATTACAAGTCATATAATGGTCAGTCAATCCTCATGTTCTCACACATGACAGCTTATTCTGAATAGACAACTGAAATGACATCTTCGATTTAAGGAAGGTCAGTAGCTAATAAAGCATATACATGAAATAGGGGGGAAAAATGAACCCCCCACTGCTTTAAAAATGTCTGAGAAAGCTTGCAACTTTCTGTCTTCAGCAGATCTTCACTCGAACTGCAGTTATAAGAATCTGAGGATCCAAAATGATTTTTTAGAAAAAAATTATATTTTTCAAAGAAAGAATTTGAGATCACTTGTTATAGCAAATTTTTTTTATTTTTAAATTCTTCTGTATTTTTAAGAATAACTGTTTTTCAAATGTCTTAAAGGGAACATGTCATCATGTCTCTAAATGCTATCAATCTGCAGGTTAATAGTGTTATAAAGATGTGCAGCCTCCTCACAGGAAGACAAGCTGCCAGGAGGAAATAGGCTATAGTCCTACTGGCAGCCTGAGGTTAATCTGCAGATTAATAGTCTTCCAAAGTTCTATGGCCGCCTCACAGAAAGCCCGGCTACTCAGAAGAAATGCGTATTATTCCTTCTCGCAGCCTGCTATTAACCTGCAGATATGAGGTTAATCTGCAGGCTAATAGTCTTGTAAGGTTGTGTGGCCACCTCACAGAATGCACGGCTACTGGGAGGAAATGAGCTTTATTCATGCTGGCAGCCTGCTACTAACCTATAGATATGGGGTTAATATGCAGGTAATAGTGTTTCTAAGTTGTGCGGCCACCTCACAAAATGCCCAACTGTATGGAGGAAATGAGCTTTATTCCTACAGGCAGCCTGATATTTACTTGCAGATATGGGGTTAATCTGCAGGTTAATAGTCTTCTAAAGTTGTATGGCCGCCTCACAAAAAAAATCGGCTACTGGGAAGAAATGAGCTTTATTCATGCTGGCAGCCTGCTATTAACCTGTAGATATGGGGTTAATCTGCATGTTAATAGTCTTGTAAAGTTGTGTGGCTGCCTCACAGAATGCCCAGCTACTGGGAAGAAATGAGCGTTATTCCTACCAGCAGCCTCTGGCTTTCAATCATAGAGGTACGGCTTCAGTCACCGCTCAGTACATAAGCAAATCTATCTGTAATAAATCATTATCCATTTTGTTATTAATTACCCAAAATTTCAGATTTTGTCACATCCCAAATTTTGGGGGTTCGATTTACAGCCAAATGGTCAATGCTTTTTTGTTTTCGTTTTTTTTGGGGGGGGGGGAGCCTGGAAGGGGTTAAAATAATAACCCAGAAATAAAGACTAGACAGGTGAGGTCCTAGCTCAGGAGTATATCATATATTTTACTATATGAGACCCCTTCCTTCCCTTCTGTTCATTAGGCTTTGGGGTTGAAAAAGATCTCAGAGTACAACATAATGTTTTATTTTTTGGGGCAATCGGACTGAATCAAATCAATTTTTAGTAGATTTGCTCATCTATTGTCGTAGCATACAGAGCATATGGAAACAGGGAAATGTTAAGTCCTGATCTGCTGCAACAAGAAAGATATATATCGATATAGTAGGGTGCTGCATGAGTGTTCTGAAGTTTTTGCCTTTTTTCCCTCCACATTCTCATACAGTAGCTAAATACAAATATCAATAAAACAGAAACAAAATATAGAGTAAGTAACTATAAAATAAAAAAAAATTAAAGCTGTAGCAGAGCTAGAACGATCACTCAACTATCTCTGTTGCTCCGGCCGCGTTCACACCTCCGGATACATTGAAATTCTTTAACATAGGAAACTCTATTTGATCTAGTAAATTTTAATAATAATCAATTAATTAATTTATTTAATTTAATTAATTAATTTAATTTTATTTAATTAATAATAATCTATTGTCATCCGTTTTTATGCATCAGCCGTTGTTCAAATTTACGAGACCAAATACAGTTTCCTACAGTATGTTAAAGAATTGCAACGTATCCGTGAAAATCAGATTGTATATGGTTAATCCGTATGGGAGCCAATTTTTTGAACACCAATTTGAATGGTCGAGTCTCATCCTGCGGTTTTTTTTTTACACGCGGTTTCAGTTGTGCCCAATGGAATAATATTGCTCCGAGTGCTGCCAGTTTCTTTCACAGATAACACTACGACCAAAAATACGGTTGGGTGAACTTGGCCTTAGAGAAATTTAAAAAAAAATGATCTGGTAGATATCATACCTTCAAATGGCTAACAAAAATACAATAAACAACAACAAACAAAAAAACAAAGGAGCTTGAAAAATAAATCCTTAGTTTAGACAAGCAGTGACGGAATCATCTCCACCATGTTGGTAAAAACACAACAAAGCTGAATTTTTCACTTGACTTTTTTGGTACTCTGATCAGTTTAACTATGAAATAATTTTTTAACTGACGAAGTCTTTGGCACAGAAAATTTGAAAAATCCCCCAAATTTAGTCTGGAGTCTTGGACAGTTTCTGTCCAAGAACGCAATAAAAAAAACCCCCTCTGATGAACACAACCCAACTATTCGAACAAAACTCATGGTTGCGGAACTCCTTGTGGTTTTTGCACAATTTCTTCTCCTAAAAGTCTTGACAAAAACTCAGTGTGCAAAGACCCTAAATTTAAGGGTCTGGTTTATATTGGACATTAAAAAAATGCTTAAAATACTCTTGGAATACTCTTTGATGTTGAATTAGAAGAAGATCTATGTAAAATTTAAACTTGGCGTGAAGATACACTAATGCGGAGTTATAACCTAATGAGAAGGATTCATACCCCATGGAGAACCCCAAACTAGTATCGAAAACAAAAGAGCTCAGTACTTACTTGGAGAGGGTTGAACCATCCTTGGGAATAAGGATACGGGGAGTAACAGTCCCTAGAAGAACCTGACACTTTCTCCACAGGGATTTTCTGATCGTTGCCCCAACGAGACGACGACCTTGGCTTATTGTAGGGAGAGCCCATGGTTAAGTTGCCGGTAAGATTTGGAGCATTCGTATAAAATCCCTGAGGTGGTTTGTGCCAACCGCAAGCACAGTGGGGATCGCACATAATTTGAGAAAAAGTTGACCTCTGGTGGATCTTTTTGCTCTACGATGACTGGTGCCCCTTAGGAAGACAGGACCAGTGAGAGGAACATGATGGCCACCCCAACCTAGACTCTAAATGAAGCGTTTTGCCTTGTCGAGGGTCCTTTTAGAGCGGTTCTTCCATGTGGAAAGTGTGCACAAGAGCGTATACCCACTCGCTTGTAGCTCCTCGTCAATACATGAGTCAACTCTACAGTCCAAGACGACAGAAATCCTGCTTGAGGCTGCAGTGATCAATGCTCGGCACAGCTGGGATACCAGACCGTGCTACGCTTACCAACCACTGCTGCCAAAATGCAGCAGCGCAAAAAGGGAGGGGGGTTAATTTTGTAACCTTTCAAAAAAAAAGAAAACGCCGCGGTCTGAGCAGTCGGCATGATCCAAACAGCCTGAAATGAGCGGAATCCCAACGAGAAGATGAGTTTATGCAAAAAGAAGATTAGTTTCTGAAGGCTATGGAAAACATTTCTTACTGGCGAGACCTTAAAGATCACTGTGCCACGTGCGGCTCGGGAGCAGGATGACTTAGATTCCAGTGTCACAAAGAATCAATCACCAAAAATCACTGGATGCTAATTGCAGGGGGCGGCTAAGAAGGGGGTTAGCAGGAGAGGACTAGGATGGATCCTATATTCTCCGTGCACTTCCATCATGACCAACTCCTACATGACCTGCTAATTTGAAGCTTTTGAATTACTTATCGAGAAATATATTTAGGAGCCACAATTCCATATAAACTGAGCCAACGGAGTCTTACCCATGACGGTATTATGCTTACCAACAGTCCTAAATTAGCCGGGATTGTCGGGATTTTTTACGTACGTTCCCATCCCAGGCCAAAAGTACAAAGTTTATTTAAACCTTGCCCTGAAAATGGGAGTCCTCCCCAAATTGGAGACTTTATAGGGTGGGGGGTGTAATTGGTGTTGTCCACCACTAGGGATTTTGCAATTTAGTTACAATACAATTTTTCACCGTTTTGGCTTTTTGCTTCCCGACACATTGAACTTTGATGTGGTCTATGGGTAAAAAACAGATGATCTGAGCTCAGAAAAATACAGATAAAAGAGTCACAAATGCTCCGTTTGGGTCATCAGAACAAGCTCACTAGTGGATTTCCAGCTACCGCATTCTACAGCCGGTAATAGACGGTGTAACATGGAGGCTGTAGAAGGCAAATGGTGGAATATTTTTAAGAAACCCCAATTTCAAAAATTGCTTTTGGCCAAAAAAAACAAAAAATTGTTCTCAATGGTGGACAATAGATTTAACTAGTTGAGAGATTGGCCATTTTTCCCCAAATTTTCAATTTTTATTGCACATGTACAGTACTCTTTTCATATCATTGAGCTCAACGGGAACCTGACAGCTGATAGGTGCTGCCCAAACCACAGGCGGCTTGTATCAGCCACCGGCTATACGATCTCAGCCATGTATGTTTGACTCTGAAATTCTGCGGTGTTTCAGAAAAAAATACTTTAAAAGTTTTCAGGGAACAAGTCAGCTGGAAGACTAGTCAAAAAGCCCATTTCTTGGGGGGTTCTACCCATCCGCTGCCAATGACTAAAATTTGAAAGTACCGTATTTTTTGGATTATAAGATGCACCGGACTATAAGACGCACCCCAAATTTAGAGGAGAAGAACAGGACAAAAAATAACTTTTATATGTAAAAATGGGGATCCGTCTTGTAGTCTTATGGTCCGTCTTATAGGCCAAATGTAGCTTACTGCGGGTGGTGCAGGGTCATAGGAAGCCGGCTACGTCACGGTGGCTGTCCAAGAGGTGCTGACCTAGCTTTAATGGAAGCTAAAGTGGGGTCAAAGGGGAGAACTTTTCTCCTTAGATCCCACTTTAGCTTCTCATAAAGCCAGATCAGATCTCATACTTTGCACTGACGAGGGACAATCATCCCCAAACACCGTCTCTGAAAAATTGAGGATCTGATCTGGCATAAATCCTAAGTCATATGAAAAGGCTTGTTAAAGAGCCACTTTTGACTTTTAGGATTGCTACTTTCAATAGGTGGCTCTAGAGTTCATCTTCTTCCTCCCTGAAGAGACAATGTGAATACATCCCAGAGGAGCATTGCGGCTATAAGACTCCTCACCACTGACAGCCAGATTGGTTTAATTGAATAATTCATTCATAGGTTAAGTGTTCCTTTAAGATTTCCGTAAAGAGACTGAACTGGAAGCAAGTAAAAATTTCAGAAAATCAATATATTTCTCGGCGCCGTAATTGTGATTTCTTTTCTATCATATTACAATGATGTCTTACAAATCATTCCGCTATGAATAATTGAACAGTACGCTATTAGGAACACAAATGATGTAATATCCTTGGCAGTGCAGAACTGGCTTGGCAATAGAAAGTTTTCTATAATTGCATTGCAGAAGGATGTGAATATAGCTAGGAAAAAAGATCCTCACTTGTGTTTATCAGCATCATTCCCCCCCATTCATATTCCAGGGAGCTGGGCAGTTTATACTTTTAATACCAGAACAGGAAATGTCTTTGATGAGGGTATCTTCTCTCTAAAACCATAGTTGCCAACTTTTATAAATTGTTGTGAAGAATTGTTTTTTCAGCACCAAAATATGATTTTTGCATGGCAACAGTAGATGTGTAGGCAAATCTGGCAAGTTTCTTTGAAAGATGCAGCTACACACAGGAATAAAAGATGAATTGCATAGGTAATTTGGTAACTTGCTTGCAGAAACAATGGTACGCACAGAAATAATAGACATCTTACAAGTAATCTAGTAACTTGCTTGTAGAGATGCAGTAACACCCAGAAATAGTAGATGTTTAGGTAATCTGGTAACTTTAGTGCAGAGATGCAGTAAAACACATAAATAATAAATGTATCACATAAGCAATCTGGATTCTTGCTTGCATAAATAATAGATGTATTGTATAAGTAATTTAGTAACTTGCTTGTAGAGATTAACATCCCAAAACAGTAGATATTTAGATAACCTGGTAATGTTAGTGCAGAGATGCAGCTGGTAACTTGCTTGCAGAGATGAAGTTATCCCCAGGAATAGAAGATTTACTCTCAGAAAATGTAGTTGTATAGGCATTATGATAACTTGCTTTCCGAGATAAAGTTACACACAGGTAAAGTAGATTTAAAGGCAATATGGTAACTTGTGGCTGAGATGCGGTTACACATATGAATAACAGATGGATTGGTAATGTGGTAACTTGATGCTGAAGAGTGCTTACTCACAGGAACAGGAGAGCAGTGAGTATAGGCAACATAGGAATAACACAGACACTTAATAATCAGGTACCTTGCTTGCAGAGACAAAGGTGTAAACAGCAGCTTTATCAGAATTGTGATTGCATACAGCAATAATAGATGTATTGAAAATCTGGTAACTTGATGCTGAAGAGTGCTTACTCACAGGAACAGAAGAGCTGTGAGTATAGGCAACATAGGAATAACACATACACTTAATAATCAGGTACCTTGCTTGCAGAAACAATGGTGTTAACAGCAGCTTTATCAGAATTGTGATCGCACACAGCAATAATAGATGTATTGAAAATCTGATTACTTGATGCTGAAGAGTGCTTACTCACAGGAACAGAAGAGCTGTGAGTATAGGCAACATAGGAATAACACAGAGACTTAATAATCAGGTACCTTGCTTGCAGAAACAATGGTGTAAACAGCACCTTTATCAGAATTGTGATTGCACACAGCAATAATAGATGTATTGAAAATCTGGTAACTTGATGCTGAAGAGTGCTTACTCACAAGAACAGAAGAGCTGTGAGTATAGTCAACATAGGAATAACACAGAGACTTAATACTCAGGTACCTTGCTTGCAGAGACAAAGGTGTAAACAGCACCTTTATCAGAATTGTGATTGCACACAGCAATAATAGATGTATTGAAAATCTGGTAACTTGATGCTGAAGAGTGCTTACTCACAGGAACAGAAGAGCTGTGAGTATAGGCATCATAGGAATAACACAGACACTTAATAATCAGGTACCTTGCTTGCAGAGACAAAGGTGTAAGCAGCACCTTTATTAGCAGAGATGAGTTCTTTATCAGAAACTTAATTGCAGCAGAGTTGAGAGTGCAAAAACATCAGGATTTGTAATACTATTACAACAACTACTACTACTACTACTACTACAGACAAAATTTGGCTGGTTAGATGATTTGACACCTGACTGAAGCTGAGTGAAATGGATCATGAGGCAAATTCCTGTAAAACACTTAATTTTGTATAACCCAGTGTACAGAATTATATACATTGTACAGACAAAGCAATGAGAAATTGAGACCACTGGGGCATAGTCCTGTAGGAGTGGACAGAAGCAACAAGCTCATACAACAGCCATGATGTTCCACCACTTTAATTGGATAAATTATAACTTGTCTGCCCCTTTCTGATAAGTGCCCAATCGTGAAAAAATCTATGCCCAACTTTAGTTAATGCATTTGGACGATTGTCTCCTGTACGTGGTCAATAACGGTCTATCGTATTTTCCTTGAGGCAAGTTTTAGTCATATTTCTTATTGAGGTCAGTGTGAAATTCATCTCAATATAATTGAATGTATCATTGTAAATTGCAGGTTAGTAAAACCTCATCTACAAAACCAAGATTGTCTGCAAGTAGGAAATGGAATGGACACATGTAGATATCAAGAAAAAACATTAGGGTCAGGTATCTGGCTCGGCGCATAGGTGTGGAACCTACTGTATCTAGGGTGGTGAGAAACCCAAAGGCCCAGCAGTAGGTTTGGTCAGGGTTCACCAGCTTCGCCTTCCCTAAAACCAGGGTTTCCCTTCCCTTTCGCCGTTCACTTGGTACTTCCCCATACCTAACTTGACACTGATGTGATCTTTGGGCAATCTGGGATCAGAAGGTCATCGTCGCATTGTGGATCACACATCCACTTTAGTACCCACTCAGCATTTAGCCTGAGTTTGGAGCATATTTTATTCCATCCAGGGGTTAAGGTTCGTTTCTATCCTGCAGTGATCTAACAGGTAGTTGTAGCCTCAGCTGTAGCCATTCCCTTCTGCTATAAATATCTGATCCTGATTCCTTCCTATGTAGGCTATAGTTCATACCCATGCTGTCCATTTGGAAGGAACCAGTTTCTAGAGGAACTGTGGTGTCGCTTCAGTTGCAGCTGAGAAGTTCCGGTCAGAGTTATATTTGTTGTGTCTTTCTCCCCTGCTTTTCTTTCCTACCTCATGTTGTCTTATTGTAGTGTCTCGCTGGTCTTCACTAGTAAGGGTGAGTTTAGGCTCAGTGAGGGCCTAGGGACATGATCGGTGATAGAGGGAAGAACCTGTATAGGAAATTTAGGTAGTACAGGGATCAACCCTCAGGTGAGTGTAGGAGGTGACCCTGCTCCCCTCCCGCTAGCGCCAGGGACCACTGTTGTATTGTGATCCCGTTGTAACCTGTGTGTTGTGGTGCTCACCAGGTAACCCCGGTAGTCACTGCATGACAAAAGGTCACTGCCTCCGTCAAAATCATCACACTCTTCTCCTGAAGTTGTCACCAATCCCATGTTCATTAAGAATGTACATTGTTATATCCTCATTTTATCACACTGCCCTTGCTATAAAAATAGCTTTGATCAGTAATATAGTTACATATGAAAAATGGTCACTTCTTCCTCTCAAAGCCAAAACACTCTTTTCCTTCTGTGTGTATTATATAAATTAATTACATTAAGTCATTATTGCCTTGTTGTCAACATAATGCTACCACTTTATATATAATAACTCTGTCAATAACACAATTCCATGACAATGCAGGTCACTTACACCTACAAGATCAACATACTCCTCTGCTGCTGTTTAGATCAGTCCCATGACCATATCCACTGCAAGATGCGCCAATCCCAACTAACATCATAGAACTGAACTTGGCACATGCTGCCGAGACCTCCCCAAGAAGAGGAAACAAGTCACTGCTTTCCTGTATCATCAGAACACCCCTCTCCTGCTGCCGGAATAATGCTTCAATTTTATCGACTTTTGAGTGCATTTTCCTCCTAATTTGTCATATGAAAAATGAATAGAATAAGCATGTAATAACTCCTAAAAAGAAATAAAAACAAGTATAATATGTTCATGCTGTTGCTATGATCAAATTGGCTTCAGGATATTCTATGTTCACCCAATTTATCCAACTGTCCCATCACCCAATAAATATAATAACAAAAATTTAAGGGGAAAGTCACTGTTTACAACAACATCAACACTCTCCTCCTCTGCTGCTGTCATTCTTTTATAATTTTATCCTTCTAAACGTACCAGAAAAGGGGAATTATTTCTCTATTTTGGGAAGTGTCAAGGGATATGTAATGATAGGACAGGGGCCCCTAGGTTGGCCCTCGGACTCGAGACCCTGTGCTGTCCCTTATCTTGGAGGTAGGCTTGATGATAGCCAGGTCCGAGCTCCCAGTGTTACCCTAATTCCTGTCCGAGCACTGATCTTACTTTCCCTCTCCCACACCCTTGGGCCGGGCCGGAAATCACAATGACAAAACACCACAAAACGATACGGACAAGGGAGAACAGGAACTCGTACGCACAGGAGAGACAATATGTGTGCAGGACAGCAACGGAAGAAGGAAGAAAGTAACAACAGGGGAACGTCCACACCACTCAAAAGCACAACACGGATCACCATAAACAGGATAACCACCAAGACCGGTATCGCTGGAGCTAATGCTGAAGCTATAATCGGCACCTACTAAAGGAAGTCGTGCCTTAGGACACAGCTGCCTGAGGTAATTAGCTCACCAGTCTGCAGGAATTAACTCCTGCACAGCTGAAGACCAGAAAACCTAAACCAGCCGACGTCCGGCTCTGGCTGAACAATACAGAAGCCTTAAGGCCCTGTTACACGCTTGTGAGCGTACCCGTCCCCGTTGTTTGTGCGTCACGGGAAAATCGCTGCCCGTGGCGCACAATATCGTTAGGAGCCGTCACACGGACTTACCTGCCGAGCGACGTCGCTGTTGCCGGCGAACCGCCTCCTTTCTAAGGGGGCGGTTTGTACGGCGTCACAGCGGCGTCACTAAGCGGCTGCCCAATAGAAGTGGAGGGGCGCAGATGAGCGGGACGTAACATCCCGCCCACCTCCTTCCTTCCTCATTGCCGGCGGCCGCAGGTAAGCTGTAGTTCGTCGTTTCCGAGGTGTCACACATAGCGATGTGTGCTGCAACGGGAACGACGAATAACCTGCGTCCTGAACCACCAACGATTTTTTGAAAAGGAACGACGTGTCAACGATGGACGATAAGGTGAGTATTTTCCATCGTTAACCGTCGCTCCTTGGTGTCACACTCAATGACGTTGCTAACGAGGCCGGATGTGCGTCACGAATTCCGAGACCCCAACGACATCTCGTTAGCGATGTCGTTGCGTGTAACGGGGCCTTTAGGTTGCTTGGTGTGAACAGAGTCTGACGACGCCATGCCAGCAGATGTGCGCAAAGCCGAACATCGCATGACAGTAAGTTTCTCATTGTGCATCCCAGAAACTGGTACCAAATGCTCACACAAAGATCAAAACTTGGAATAAAATATTTCACAACCCATGTGACAAATCAACAATTTGCGTATTCAAAAATCGCATTCTTTTTTCTGGCGAATGTAATATTCTCACATCCTTTTAATGACATTGTCATATAAGCCTTGCATTCTCTAGCAAGACAGAAAAAAAAATAGTTGGTCACTTTCTCCTACAAGATCAACATACTCTTCCACTGCTGTTATAATTATAACCTTTCTTTTTTTGACTGGGATATTTTGAGATTTTGCTATTCTGCAAAATTCCAAATTAATTCTTCACTATACACATTTAGGATGAATGTGTCCCTTTAATATAACGTTATAAAGTCTAAATGGGCATTCGCATATCTGAGCTGTGATCAGCATAATTACATCATTGTGTCTATTCATTTTGTACTAATCATTGTCCAAAAATACTCTTTGTGCCCAAAAACAAAGCCCCTTATTGTGGTGACTCATCGGGCACGGCCACCTCCTGGCTAATGACGATATCCCAGTGGCAGAGCGATCACTAACACTTCACTAGATACTTTGTTACCAGTCTACCAAGTGGATAGAGTAACGCCACTGGCCCGAAAAGCACCATTGTGATTGTGTAATGCGTCAGATAAAAGTTTTCGAACAAAATAGAAGTTGTACAAAGAGTACAAATTTAGAAAAACATTCCTAAAAAACAGTGCTACTTTTAAGAACTACTGGGGAACACTCAAGGTACTGATGATATATGGCGCCCCCGTCTTCCCATTACCATACCGGTTGACCCTAATGGAAGTCATGCCTCTCCAGTGTCCCAGAATCCAAAGGTTGATTGCCCATGAGCCCTTTATCTCGCCAGGACCAACATCCAACCAGAAGGCAGGACCTTGGGAATTCGGAAATTGTGATACAAAGTTGACGCGGTTTCCTAGTTTGTGCACTATTTATCTGTGAAATGTACGTTACTCCACGTGCAAAATTAATTACTGATGTGTCTACAGTTACATGTACTCAAATTGTACTAAAGACTCCAGGTCATGATGACTATGGGGCTCTTAAGCTGACCCTCAAATTAGGTTGCCCTATGCTGCCCCTCACCTCAAGGATACTCTTGATGGTGGAGAGGCCTGAGTCTCCTTCCTGGCCCTGCTCCTGACCAGTCCTGATCTGATTCCCCCTCCCCCCAGGAAGCGACAGGGCAGGAGTGTGTAAAAACCCAAAGATAAAGATAGAGAAGGAAAAGCCAAAACTCTGTCACACAGCACGCACACACAAAGGTAAAGACAATAAGAGGTTCAGGAGGAAAAACAAGAGCAGGAAGGAAGCAACAAGTCAACAAGGGTACATTTATTACATATAAACTCTCAGAGTCATAATGAGTATAGGATAGTGGGGAACCGGAGCTCCTAATATATCCCTCAAGCTAGGGGGCCCTATGTTATTCCTAACCTCAGGTATACTCCTGATAGTGGAGAGGCCTGAGTTTCCTTCCTGGCCTGTCTCCTGACCAGTTCTAATCTGATTCTCCTTCCCCCAAAGGAAGGATGGGACAGGCGTGTGTTGAAAAGCACAGATAAAGACAAAAGAAAACTAAAATTGTACACACAAACGTAAAGACAAGAGGAGATTCAGGAGAACAAATAAGAGCAGGAAGGAAGCATAAAACAACAGGGGTAAACGTCCACAACCGCACCATGCAATAGGCACAACTTAAGCACAACTTTCACCAAAGAGTCTGGGACACCATACCTTACAAACCAACATAGAATAAACTATAGCTGGCATGCGTAGAAGGATTCCACCAGCATAAATAGGAGGGGAGCAGATGTGATCGATCTCTCCACAACATGGGAAAAAGGTAGCAAGCAGACTTGCAGAGTTTAACTCTTGCCTATGAATCAGCACACAGCAGGTCGATGCCCGAGTCTGCCTGTGTTGATCCCAGACACCAGAGAAACCATCAGCCGGAGTGTCAGATTCTGCAATCTGAACAGAGTTCAATGCCGCCATAACAGTCGGAGAGAAGCTTGTGCAAAACTCCAATTTCTCAATACAAAATATATTGTAAAACAATCAATAGACTACAATACATATTACAACCGCTGTGTGGATACATAGAGACACAGCATAACCGTTCTACAAAAAAGCACTATAGAACCATATTTTTTTCAAAGCTGGTCATTTTGTGCTGATTACCTTAGGATATGTCAAGAACAAGTGTAAGAGAGAACATGCTTTTACGTATGAACATAAATGGTCAATTTGGTGGCCAAAATATGACAATCCAGGCAGCCATTACTTAGTAGTCCAAATGTGAAGCCAGCAACAATCACAAGGGGACAAAACTCACTTACTGCAACCAGTAACTCTACGTGGTGCTAAACCATATGATGCTATAAGGGTACAGTATAATATATACACATTATGTATATATATATATATATATATATATATATATATATATATATATATATATATATATATATACAGTACAGACCAAAAGTTTGGACACACCTCATTCAAAGAGTTTTCTTTATTTTCAGGACTCTGAAAATTGTAGATTCACATTGAGAGCATCAAAACTATGAATTACCACATGTAGAATGAAATACTTAAAAAAGTGTGAAACAACTGATAATATGTCTTATATTCTAGGTTCTTCAAAGTAGCCACCTTTTGCTTTGATTACTGCTTTGCACACTCTTGGCATTCTCTTGATGAGCTTCAAGAGGTAGTCACCGGAAATGGTTTTCCAACAGTCTTGAAGGAGTTCCCAGAGATGCTTAGCACTTGTTGGCCCTTTTGCCTTCACTCTGCGGTCCAGCTCACCCCAAACCATCTCGATTGGGTTCAGGTCTGGTGACTGTGGAGGCCAGGTCATCTGATGTAGCCCCCCATCACTCTCCTTCTTAGTGAAATAGCCCTTACACAGCCTGGAGGTGTGTTTGGGGTCATTGTCCTGTTGAAAAATTAAATGATGCTCCAACTAAACGCAAACCGGATGGAATAGCACGCCGCTGCAAGATGCTGTGGTAGCCATGCTGGTTCAGTATGCCTTCAATTTTGAATAAATCCCCAACAGTGTCACCAGCAAAGCCCCCCCACACCATCACACCTCCTCCTCCATGCTTCACGGTGGTATCCAGGCATGTAGAGTCCATCCGTTCACCTTTTCTACAAAGACACGATGGTTGGATCCAAAGATCTCAAATTTGGACTCATCAGACCAAAGCACAGATTGCCACTGGTCTAATGTCCATTCCTTGTGTTCTTTAGCCCAAACAAGTCTCTTCTGCTTGTTGCCTGTCCTTAGCAGTGGTTTCCTAGCAGCTATTTTACCATGTAGGCCGGCTGCACAAAGTCTCCTCTTAACAGTTGTTCTAGAGATGAGAAGGTGCATCCAAACTTTTGGTCTGTACTATATATATATATATATATATATAAATACTACAAAATTTTGTCTTCTGCAGCTACTGTGTCGCCCTGGGCAAGCCAGGGGTCACAGGTCACAACACCACCACACCCCACACTCCAGGTAGGCACACTTAAGCTGAACCAAAAATCCTTGTTGCCTTCCTCCAGAGGCTGATGATTCACACCAGGGGGTGGGCCAGGCGGTTGGCTCCGCCCACCAAGGAGATCACAACTCTGGAGGCAGGAAGTTTCAGGCAGTCTAGTCAGGGAGGAGGAAGTGGAAGGAGTGAGGAGTAGCCCAGGCAGGGGCTAGAGTAAACAACAGAGAAGTGAAAGTGGAGGAAAGAAGAGTAGTAAAGGAGGAAAGCAAGAAGTGGTGACAGAGCAGAGAGCGTGCAAGCCTGAGAGCCCAGCTTTGTGTAGGGCCAGTACAGCAAGGTCAGCGACGGCGGTGACTGTCCGGAGGGGGACCGTTTGGAAGTTCCTGGAAGGACCCCGTTGGCTGTGTGCCCGGTGGTCTGGAGCAGTGTTCCGAAGGACAGTCAGCACCAGGGCAGGGGCCTCTCGGACCCCGGCAAGGCTAGGAGTCGCCAAATTTGCCGAATCCGTCAGTGAAGGGGACGTAGATTCCCCCAACAACCAAGTCCCGATTGAAGGCAACAGTCCAACCTGTACAACAGAGGCACCGCCACCGCCAGGGCACCAGTCTCTGAGGGCCAGCGCCTGCGGGCAAAGTGTAGTGCTCCTCCGGCCCAGCTTGAAGCCGGGGAGCGGGTTACCGGTGGGGACCCATTGCAACCATCCGTACATACAGGTGCAAGGAAGAGGGACATCACCGTCACCTACCGGGAAAGCAAAGCAGCCGTCTGTGGGACCGTCCTACCAGCCGTTTGGTTTACCGTACAAACTGTGTCCGTGTCTCAGGCTGAGTGAGTACCACAGTGCCGCAAGGCACAGCGCTGCGCGCCCCCGCGTCCCTGCGCCCACCAGGCCCCGCACCTCCGTCTCCACCACCGGGCCCCGGGATCACCAACCCCTACCCACGGAGGGGCAACACAACACCTGGCTGCTCCGCATCACCATCCCCGGGACCCCCGAATTGAGCAGCGGTGGTGAAATCACCACAACCGTGGGTGGCGTCACGAACTATAACAATCCCCCACACCCAACCACAAATCCCCTTTCACTCACGGGCGAGGAGTGTCGCTCGAGAAACCCTGGGATCCGGCCCACAGCTCGAGCCACCACTGAGCAGCTGCCGGACCCGAGCAGAAGGGGTGAGCGCGGTGTGCTGACACCCTCCTCCCCGCCCGCGACACTACCACTAGGGGGAGCTCACTGCATGCATAGGTATACAGCTTCCATTGAGTTCAATATTACCTGCATTCAGCGCCATCTAGTGGTGTGGGCAGAAAGTCAAACCATTTATCAGGTCAGTCCTCATTGAGAAATTCTGTGCATTACAGGACCTAGTGAAATACGTCCATCTAAAGCTTTACAGAACTAAATAACATGACAATAAAGGCTCCACAAGAATAAATGTTTTCTTGGTTTCTCGCTTGTACAATATTTATATAATACGAGTAAGAAAAGTGAATCAATCACAAATGTTTGCACCATTAACTGCAGAACATTACACTGACCCAAAGTCGAGTGTTTTCTTTTCTTTTTGGTATAAAGCTTAATAAAGTAATTCTTCACATTTCCTGCACAATGACAAACCGCGGCCACTCGAGCGTGCTAAACCGTTTAGTCTCTCATTAAAATAAATTACTTCAAGAGATTGACTTGTACTCAAATGAAATCAGCGAGACATCCTCAAAATTATGTTACACTGAGTTGTCGTTACTCATGTCACACAAATACAATTTAAATCAATTTGCCGCCGACTAAGAGAAGACAGAGACCACCTCATCCATATTCCATGTCAGGACAGAGACACCGAGATATTACTGTTTATAAAAAAGAATATAACTATAATACTGCCCCTATGTACAAGAATATAACTACTATAATACTGCTCCTATGTACAAGAATATAACTACTATAATACTGCTCTTATGTACAAGAATATAACTACTATAATACTGCTCTTATGTACAAGAATATAACTACTATAATACTGCTCCTATGTACAAGAATATAACTACTATAATACTGCTCTTATGTACAAGAATATAACTACTATAATACTGCTCCTATGTACAAGAATATAACTACTATAATACTGCTCTTATGTACAAGAATATAACTACTATAATACTGCCCCTATGTACAAGAATATAACTACTATAATACTGCTCCTATGTACAAGAATATAACTACTATAATACTGCTCCTATGTACAAGAATATAACTACTATAATACTGCTCTTATGTACAAGAATATAACTACTATAATACTGCTCCTATGTACAAGAATATAACTACTATAATACTGCTCTTATGTACAAGAATATAACTACTATAATACTGCTCCTATGTACAAGAATATAACTACTATAATACTGCTCTTATGTACAAGAATATAACTACTATAATACTGCCCCTATGTACAAGAATATAACTACTATAATACTGCTCCTATGTACAAGAATATAACTACTATAATACTGCTCTTATGTACAAGAATATAACTACTATAATACTGCTCCTATGTACAAGAATATAACTACTATAATACTGCCCCTATGTACAAGAATATAACTACTATAATACTGCTCCTATGTACAAGAATATAACTACTATAATACTGCTCTTATGTACAAGAATATAACTACTATAATACTGCTCCTATGTACAAGAATATAACTACTATAATACTGCTCTTATGTACAAGAATATAACTACTATAATACTGCCCCTATGTACAAGAATATAACTACTATAATACTGCCCCTATGTACAAGAATATAACTACTATAATACTGCCCCTATGTACAAGAATATAACTACTATAATACTGCTCCTATGTACAAGAATATAACTACTATAATACTGCCCCTATGTACAAGAATATAACTACTATAATACTGTTCCTATGTACAAGAATATAACTACTATAATACTGCCCCTATGTACAAGAATATAACTACTATAATACTGCCCCTATGTACAAGAATATAACTACTATAATACTGTCCCTATATACTATAATATAACTACTATAATACTGCTCCTATGTACAAGAATATAACTACTATAATACTGCTCCTATGTACAAGAATATAACTACTATAATACTGCCCCTATGTACAAGAATATAACTACTATAATACTGTCCCTATATACTATAATATAACTACTATAATACTGCTCCTATGTACAAGAATATAACTGCTATAATACTGCTCCTATGTACAAGAATATAACTACTATAATACTGCTCCTATGTACAAGAATATAACTACTATAATACTGCCCCTATGTACAAGAATATAACTACTATAATACTGTCCCTATATACTATAATATAACTACTATAATACTGCTCCTATGTACAAGAATATAACTGCTATAATACTGCTCCTATGTACAAGAATATAACTACTATAATACTGCTCCTATGTACAAGAATATAACTACTATAATACTGCCCCTATGTACAAGAATATAACTACTATAATACTGTCCCTATATACTATAATATAACTACTATAATACTGCTCCTATGTACAAGAATATAACTACTATAATACTGCTCCTATGTACAAGAATATAACTACTATAATACTGCTCCTATGTACAAGAATATAACTACTATAATACTGCCCCTATGTACAAGAATATAACTACTATAATACTGCCCCTATGTACAAGAATATAACTACTATAATACTGTCCCTATATACTATAATATAAGTACTATAATACTGCCCCTATGTACAAGAATATAACTACTATAATACTGCCCCTATGTATAAGAATATAACTACTATAATACTGCCCTCTATATACAAGAATATAACTACTATAATACTGCCCCTATGTACAAAAATATAACTACTATAATACTGCCCTCTATATACAAGAATATAACTACTATAATACTGCCCCTATGTACAAGAATATAACTACTATAATACTGCCCTCTATATACAAGAATATAACTACTATAATACTGCTCCTATGTACAAGAATATAACTACTATAATACTGCCCCTATGTACAAGAATATAACTACTATAATACTGCCCCTATGTATAAGAATATAACTACTATAATACTGCCCCTATGTACAAGAATATAACTACTATAATACTGCCCCTATGTATAAGAATATAACTACTATAATACTGCCCCTATGTACAAAAATATAACTGCTATAATACTGCCCCTATATACAAGAATATAACTACTATAATACTGCCCCTATGTACAAAAATATAACTACTATAATACTGCCCCTATATACAAGAATATAACTACTATAATACTGCCCCTATGTACAAAAATATAACTACTATAATACTGCCCTCTGTGTACAAGAATGCAACTGCTATAATACGGCCCCTAAGTGCTAGAATATGAAATAGTGTCCTGTAGTCCATGCTGTTTGTTACTTAGGTGTTCCTTGTTACCTGTTCAGTATTTTCGGTTAGGCGCAGGTGAGGCATTGTGATTGGTCCGCTGTTTTCGCTACCCCTCGGTAGATTGATTGCTGTGTGCCGCATGATGCTGCAGTTATTGTAGGTGGATTGCGATGTACAGAGGCAGTAAGGTGTCTGGGATCCTTTGGGAGTTTGCAGCCCTGATTTTGGGAACAGGGGGGTGATGCTGGTCGTCAGTCCCCAGTAATGGAGCCTACCTTTTATTTCTATGTGAAGTTTCCTGCACTCAGAATCAGGCAGAAAAAGTTTAACCTGTTAAATCCTGGATGTTTTCGACAATCTGCTCTAACACCTTATACAGCTGCTAATTAATTACAGAGAACAGTCTGCCTGGTAGCTCATTACCATAAATATTACATATGCAAATAATAGTCCCCATCAGCATGCATACTAATAAGCTAATTTAGAGAAATATTTGCATAGTCCCATCCCGAGGCATTACAGACTGAGAATAGGAATGTGGAGACAGTATATAGGGTGGTACGTACAGTATATACTCGGGTATACGGACATGAAATATGCATTTGATTCTATGGTAAAATAATTTGATTCTCCATAACTTAGCACTTTCACAATCTTTATGTCACACAGAGTTTTGCAGAAAGTTTGCCGACTGTCATGGCGGCGTTGGGCTCTGTTCACATTGCAGATTCTGACACTCCGCCCCATGGTGTCTGGAATCAACACAGGCAGATTCGGGCATTGACCTGCTGTGTGCTGATTCATACACAGGCTAGCAAGAGTTAATCTCTGCTTGTCTCCTTGCTCCTTTAATCACATGTTGTGGGGAGACCAATCACATCTGCTCTCCTCCTATTTATGCTGGTGGAATCCTTCTACCTATGCCAGCTATAGTTTATTCTATGTTGGTCTGTGAGGTGCGGTGTCCCATACTTACTGGTGAAAGTTCTGCTTATTGCTTGGTGTGAGTGTTTGAGTTTACCCCTGTTGTTTTGTAGCTTCCTTCCTGCTCTTGTTTTCTTCCTAATCACTTATCGACTTTACTTTTGTGTGTATGCACTGTGTGACAGAGTTTTGGTTTTCCCTTGTCTGACCTATTTTTGGTTTTCCTCGCATTCCTGTCCTGTCCCTCCCCGTGGGGAGAGGGAAACAGATCAGGACTGGTCAGGAGCAGGGCCAGGAAAAAGACTCAGGACTCAGGCTTCTCCACCATCAGGAGTATCATTGAGATTAGGGATAACATAGGGTCCCTCTAGTGTGAGGGATTGATTAGGAGCCCCGGTTACCCGCTATCTCATAGTCATGGTGACACTCTGTCAGTTTACATTCAATAAATGTAAAATCGGCCCTTCCATCGAATTATCTTGTTCCAGGGCAAAATGCATTTAATGTCAGCCCTCTAGATAATATTCTTCAAAATTCTTGTAAAGAATCAACTAATACAAATTAATTTGCCTGCTGCCACCACTAGGGGGAGCCCAGGAGCTTACTGCAGTCATTGGGCTTAATTTTAACACAGTAGGCTCCCTCTAGTGGTGACTACAGGTAGATATACTTATTTTTTGGTTTTAACTTATGGCCTTGGAAAAATTGACATTAATAAATATATAAAAATTGTAACCACACAGAATGTTGTACCTCAATGCAACAAGGTATTAAAATCTGGACATTCCCTTTAAATTGGATAAATATGGTGACTCAGAGTCATTTTGTATCTGCACACGTTTCTGATAAGGTGACTTTTTTCTTTGCATATTAATGGTAAACGCTGACTAATTGAATTCCGCATCCTCCATGTTCTTGATCCCGGCCTTACAGGCAGTTGATGCCAGACTCATTACTTATTTGCAGCATATACAATGTATTGATTTCATCATAGGCCAATTACAGCGTCCTCTAATTGCAGCCTAATAAATGCGCTGCTGTGTTTAATGCTGAAGAACGTAGAACGCGCTCTCCGGAGGATCCGATTGGCTGACGAAGCATCGATATAAAATTTAGAGCGGCGGATGAAGCGGCCTATAGAAAAAAAATGCGCATAAGGGAGTTATTAAAAAAAAAGTTCTGACTATGAACTCCTCTAATATGGGCATTAAAGGGGAAATGCACAAAGACTGTGATACTAGACACTACAAGCAGTATGAATAGAAGGGTAGTCAGACAAGCTGGGATAATAAGCCAGGAGGTAAAATAAGATTTAGGGAGCAAAAAGAAATGTGGTCAGGAAGAGGTCCGAGATCAAAAGCCAAGAGGTAACATATAAGGTTCAGGGAGCAGACAGAGACATGGTCAGGAAGAGGTCCAAGATCAGAAGCCGGGAGGTAACGTATAAGGTTCAGGGAGCAGACAGAGACATGATCAGGAAGAGGTCCAAGATCAGAAGCCAGGAGGTAACATATAAGGTTCAGGGAGCAGACAGAGACATGGTCAGGAAGAGGTCCAAGATCAGAAGCCGGAAGGTAACGTATAAGGTTCAGGGAGCAGACAGAGACATGATCAGGAAGAGGTCCGAGGTCAGAAGCCAGGAAGTAACATATAAGGTTCAGGGAGCACATAGAGATGTGGTCAGGAAGAGGTCCGAGGTCAGAGGCTGGGAGGTAACATATAAGATTCAGGGAGCAGACAGAGACGTGGTCAGAAAGAGGTCTGAGGTCAGAAGCCAGGAAGTAACATATAAGGTACAGGGAGCAGACAAAGACATGGTCAGCAGGTCCTCGGAAGGCCAGCTACAAGCTAAGTTTCCTGGAAATACAACCATGTCAGTCACTGAGACCTTAAGCAGGTCCCTGGAAGGCCAGCCACAAACTGAGCTTCCTGGAAGTGCAAATATGTCAGACATTGAGAGCTTCAGCAGGTCCCCAGAAAGCCAGCCACAAGCTGAGCTTAATGGGAGTGCAAACATGTCAGACACAGACCTTCAGCAGGTCCCCAGAAGGCCAGCTACAAACTGAGCTTCATGGAAGTGCACCCATGTCTGACACTGAGAGTTTAAGCAGGTCCCTGGAAGGCCAGCCAAAAGCGATGCTTTCTGGAAGTGCAATTATGTCAGACACTGAGAGCTTCAGCAGGTCCCTGGAAGGCCAGCCACAAACTGAGCTTCATGGGAGTGCAAACATGTCTGACACAGACCTTCAGCAGGTCCCCAGCTACCAAAACAATGCAATCAGCACAACGATACATTGACCTAAAGAGATGACGGAAAGACAACTCTTTTTCTAACCGCTTAAATGCTATGGTCACAATGATATCAGCATCTAAGGGGTTAAACTACTGCAATTGAAGCTAGTTTTTGAACCAATTCCAAACATTTTTGTGGGCACTTTAAAGCTTACATGTATGGCAAGGGGTTATTAATAATAATAATAATAATAATAATAATAATAATAATAATAGAAGAAGAAGAATCATTAATATTGACATTATCTAGTGGTAATGACCACAGTGGCCACTAGGTGGCTCATATCTACTACTAGAACATAATGGACATTTCCATAAGTAAGATAAATGTCCGCAGTTTTGCCTCTTTCTATCAGTATAAATTGGTCACTTATTTCGAAACTTCCGTAAGCAAAATAAGGCTAAACGCTCTTTTGGGATTAATACCGGCCATTAGCAGGAGCTGACCAAAACCCTCCGAGCAAGTGGATGTTCTCAACACATCATTTACCAAGACACGCCTGACAAATAGCCCGTCTCAACAAGCAAGGTGACTAATGGGAATGTTTAACAGAAAGAAGTAGTACAGATTCCACTGTCATCCTGAAAATTGTAAATAATAGAACAGTGAGAGATCTGCCACTGCCACATATCATTATGTAGTGTTTATATAGAATTTTTAACCTTAAGATACAAAATTATATATTTCAAACTGTGGATTATACCCTGTAATAATACTACTGTAAATATAATAAAGCTGTAAATTTAATCCTGCACTTTACACTGCTGCCACTAGATGGCACAATACAGTGTTTACTGTACTCTTCTGACTTCCTAATGGGCATTGTCTGGTATAACAGCACACCGTGTGGTCAGGTGCAGTATTGCAGCAAATGTATATTTTAGTTTTTAGTACAAGCTCAATTTTTATTTTAGAATGATCCCTTTATACAATCATAGTGCTCCAAAATAAAATTATATCAGCCAACAGTAGCCACAAGAGAGAGATTATTAATTACTAGCTGTAGTACCCGGGTGTTGCCCGGTATAGTAACTGTCTCTCTGTCAGTCTCTGTCTGTTTGTCTCTGTCTGTCTCTGTGTGTCTGTTTCTGTGCGTCTTTGTGTGTCTCTGTCTGTCTCTGTGTGTCTATCTCTCTGTCTGTCTCTTTACCTGTCTGTTTCTGTGTGTCTGTCCCTCTTTCTGTCTCTTTCCCCATTTGTCTCTTCCCCATCTGTCTCTTTCCCCGTCTGTCTCTGTCTGTCTCTTTCCCCGTTTGTTTCTTTCCCCGTTTGTCTCTTTCCCAGTCTGTCTCTTTCCCCGTCTGTCTCTTTCCCCATCTGTCTCTTTCCCCATCTGTCTCTTTCCCCGTCTGTCTCTTTCCCCGTCTGTCTCTTTCCCCGTCTGTCTCTTTCCCTGTCTGTCTCTTTTCCCATCTGTCTCTGTCTCTTTCCCTGTCTTTTTCCCTGTCTTTCTCTCTCCCGGTCTGCCTGTCTCTTTCCCTGTCTGTGTGTCTTTCTGTCTCTTTGATTGTCTCTTTCTCTCTGTCTCTTTCCCTGTCTGTCTGTCTCTGTCTGCCTCTTTCTCTTTGACTGTCTGTCTCTCTCTGTCTTTTTCCCTGTTTGTCTGTCTCTGTCTGTCTCTATCTGTCTGTCTCTTTCCTTGTCTGCCTCTGTCTGTCTGTGTCTATGTATGTCTGTCTCTGTCTGTCTCTCTGTCTCTTTCTGTCTCTCTCTATCCATCTCCCCACTAAAATCGTATTACCTCACACATAAACTTCTTATACTAAGAATGTATTTTGTTCCTATAGCAATCAATCACAGCTGCTATTAATAACCTGTAGTTTCCAGCTCCATTGACTTTAATGGAGGCAGTTTTTTTTGGAGAGTAATTGTAAAGCACAGGGTTAAATTTTCCCATAAATGCGATGGTACGGATTCCTGTATGGTAGGTGGTGGATGGTGGGTCCTTATAGGAAGAAGGGGTGGGTCTTTATCTCTCTTCAGGAACTGTGCATGGGTAATTGTCTTGAAACAGGATGTGGAGGGCATGTCTATCTCTCTTCAGGAAGTGAGGATGGGTCTTTGTTTCTTTACAGGAAGTGGGGTTGGTCTTTATCTCTCTTCAGAAAGTAGAAGTGTGTCTATTTCTTCAGGAAGTTGAGGTATGTATATCTCTGCAGGAAGTGGGGTGGGTCTTTATCTCCCAACAGGAAGTGGGGGCAGGTCTTTATCTGTCTTCAGGAAGTAGGGTGTGTCTATCCCTTGAGGAAGTGTGGGACTTAATTCCTGTACATGAAATGGTGGTGTGTGTCTGTTTCTTTACAGGAAGTAAAGGCGGTTCTTTATCTCTCTGCAGGAAGTTGGGGCAGGTCTTTATCTGTCTTCATGAAGTAAGGTATGTCTATTCCTTCAGGAAGTGGGTCTTTATTCCTCTACAGGAAGTGGGGGCGGTTCTTTAACTCTCTACAGGAAGTAGGGGTGGTTCTTTATCTCTCTACAGGAAGTGGAGGTGGGTCTTTATCTCTGAAGGAAGTGGGGCGGGCCTTTATCTCTCTACAGGAAGTGGAGGTGGGTCTTTATCGCTGAAGGAAGTGGGGGCGGGCCTTTATCTCTCTACAGGAAGTGGGGGTGGCTCTTTACCTCTGAAGGAAGTGGGGGCGGGCCTTTATTTCTCTACAGGAAGTGGAGGTGGGTCTTTATCTCTGAAAGAAGTGGGGGCGGGCCTTTATCTCTCTACAGGAAGTGGGGGTGGCTCTTTACCTCTGAAGGAAGTGGGGGCGGGCCTTTATTTCTCTACAGGAAGTGGAGGTGGGTCTTTATCTCTGAAAGAAGTGGGAGCGGGCCTTTATCTCTCTACAGGAAGTGGAGGTGGGTCTTTATCTCTGAAAGAAGTGGGAGCGGGCCTTTATCTCTCTACAGGAAGTGGGGGCGGGCCTTTATCTCTCTACAGGAAGTGGAGGTGGGTCTTTATCTCTGAAGGAAGTGGGGGCGGGCCTTTATCTCTCTACAGGAAGTGGAGGTGGGTCTTTATCTCTGAAGGAAGTGGGGGCGGGCCTTTATCTCTCTACAGGAAGTGGAGGTGGGTCTTTATCTCTGAAGGAAGTGGGGGCGGGCCTTTATCTCTCTACAGGAAGTGGAGGTGGGTCTTTATCGCTGAAGGAAGTGGGGGCGGGCCTTTATCTCTCTACAGGAAGTGGGGGTGGCTCTTTACCTCTGAAGGAAGTGAAGGGGTTTTATGTCTCTCTTTAGGAAGTGGGGTCAAATTGTTGTTTCTAAAGTAAGTGGTGACAGTTGCTGTCTCTTTGGTCTAGTTTTCCTTTCTATCAAATTGGGAAACAATTTGAAAGGTGGGCTCCAGTTTAGGCCATTTAGGGTAGGCAAGTAATTGGACAACGGCAGGTGCACTGCATGCTGGGCAAAAGAGTTCAAACACATATAGAGCTGGTAGAATGCTGATGGATTCATGAATAGTGGATGGTAAGTTACCGAGCATGAGAACACTGGTAAGCAGATTTACCTTATTGTGGATGATGACAGCAGTGAGACCATCCTTTTCTACAGGTTTTTTGCATAAAATGACAAAATCTAAAATTATGTAATGTCCTCATCCCATAACACCGAAGCTGTAAATTTTTAGTTGATGCCAGAGAGGGCATAGATGATGTAATGAAGGACGAGGACGGGACGCCTACTAGGCATCATAAAGAGAGTACAATCTGAATTATGTGACCGCCATTCACACCGCTGTACGAGATCTCAACAGAGGGAACATAAAACACAAACAGAACTGTCAGAACAGGAGCAAAGCGCAAACGTCGGGATCAGTGACGCAGGGAACAGAGAGAAAAGATACGAAGAAATAAAGATAGATAGACAGATAGATAGATAGATAGATAGATAGATAGATAGAGGGATAGATAGATAGATAGAGGGATAGATAGATAGATAGATAGATAGATAGATAGATAGATAGATAGAGGGATAGATAGATAGATAGATAGATAGATAGATAGATAGAGGGATAGATAGATAGATAGATAGAGGGATAGATAGATATATAGAGGGATAGATAGATAGATAGATAGAGGGATAGATAGAGGGATAGATAGATAGAGGGATAGATAGATAGATATATAGATAGATAGATAGATAGATAGAGGGATAGATAGATAGATAGATAGATAGATAGAGGGATAGAGAGATAGATAGATGTGCAGTACACATGATGCAAAAATATTGCTGCGTTCCATATGCAGCTTTGGATGTGAATAGAGAACAAGTAAACTGTAAAAAACAAAACAAAAGAAAAATAAGAAAAATAAATATATTTTTATATATATATATATATATATATATATATATATATATATATATATTAAAGCTGAATGTGTGTGTGTGTGTGTGTGTGTATGTATGTCCGGGACTGGCATCTGCACTGTCGCAGCTACAGCCACAAAATTTTGCACACTCACGCGTCTTTAACCCCGCGCTTTACAGTTATTCGCCAAAAAACCTGCCTCCATTAAAGCGAATGGAGCTGGGAGCCACAGTGCAGCCAGAACTTCAGAAGAATGCAAAGCCATGCCCTTATATGGAATGTTGGCTTTTCACAATGCAGCCAGGGAAAGAGACAGATACAGGCAGGGAAAGAGGCAGACACAGAGAGGGTAAGAAACAGACACAGACATGGTAAGAGACAGACACAAAGAGACAGACACAGACAAAGAGACAGACTGATAGGGAAAGAGACAGACAGGGAAAGAGAGAGAAAGAGAGAGACAGGTTAAGAGGCAGACACAGACAGGTAAAGAGACATACACAGACAAAGAGACAGAGACAGACACAGGAAACAGACAGGGAAAGAAAGGGAAAGAGACAGACAGGGTAAGAGACAGACAAAGACAGGTAAAGAGACAGACAAAGAGGCAGACACAGGGAAAGAGACACAGGGAAAGAGACAGAGGGAATGAGAGAAAGAGACAGACAGGGAAAGAGAAGGAAAGAGAGGGAAAGAGACAGACAGGGAAAGTGACAGATAGATAGACAGACAGTGAAAGAGATAGATAGACAGACAGGGAAAGAGATTGAGACAGACGGAGAAAGAGACAGAGACAGTCAGAGACAGACAGGGAAAGAGACAGACAGACAAAGAGATAGAGAGAGAGCGACAGAGAGATATACAGAGGGGGAGACAGACATTATAATTACATTTATATCTATTTGTTTTGTGGTTTTTGTGTGCAGAATACATTTTTGTTAATACATTCTATTCTGTTAACAGCAGTTATTAACCCGGGCGAAGCCGGGTAGTACAGCTAGTATATATATATATATATATATATATATATATATATATATATATATATATATATATACACACACACATATACACACACTACAGTTCAAAAGTTTAGGGTCACTTAGATATTTCCTTATTTATGAAAGAAAAGTACTTTTTTTTTCAATGAAGCTAACATTAAATTACACAGAAATCCCCTCTATACATTGTTAATGTGGTAAATCACTATTACATAGGTGTATAGATATTTCCAACAACCACCACTCCAGTGATCTAATGGTACATTGTGTTTGCTAACTGTGTTAGAAGGCTAATGGATGTTTAGAAATCCCTTGAAAACCCTTGTGCAAGTATGTTAGCACAGCTGAAAACAGTTTTGCTGATTAGAGAAGCTATAAAACTGACCTTCCTTTGAGCTAGTTGAGATTCTGGAGCATTACATTTGTTGGTTTCATTAGACTCTCAAAATGGTAAGAAAAAGAGAACTTTCATGTAAAACTCGACAGTCTATTCTTGTTCTTAGAAATGAAGGATATTCCATGCGTACAATTGCCAAGAAACTGAAGATTTCCTACAACGGTGTGTACTACTCCCTTCAGAGGAGAGCACAAACAGGCTCTAACCAGAGTAGAAAGAGAAGTGTGAGGCCGCGCTGCACAACTGAGCAAGAAGACAAGTACATTACAGTCTCTAGTATGAGAAATCGATGCCTCACAGGTCCTCAACTGGCAGCTTCATTAAATAGTACCCGCAAAACACCAGTGTCACCGTCTACAGTGAAGGGGTGACTCCGGGATGCCGACCCTCAGGGCAGAGTGGCAAAGAAAAGCCATATCTGAGATTGGCTAATAAAAGAAAAAGATTAATATGGACAAAAGAACACAGACATTGGACAGAGGAAGATTAGAAAGAAGTGTTATGGACGGACGAATCGAAGTTTGAGGTGTTTGGATCACACAGAAGAACATTTCAGAGTGAAAAGGGGGTTAATGCCGCGCATCAGCCAAAATGAAGATGTAGCATCAGATGTTGATGCACTGGTGCTGAAGAAGAGGTATATCCTCGAAACGCGTAGACCGATGGAATAAAAGAATACGTTTATAACATCAACGTGCTACATCTTCATTTTAGCTGATGCGCGGCATTAACCCCCTTTTCACTCTGATTTGTATGCACATCCACGTGGGGCTGCAGCAGACGCCTTCATCCTATGCTCTATCAGTGGTTGTGACTATCACAACCATTTCAGGTGAGTGTATTTTTCCTGATCTACCTCACTGATCTGTTGGTATTACACTATCAGCGCTCCTTATTTTTCAGCTTATACAGAAGAACATTTGTGAGACGCAGAACAACTGAAAAGATGCTGGAAGAGTGCCTGACGCCATCTGTCAAGCATGGTGGAGGTAATGTGATAATCTGGGGTTGCTTTGGTGCTGGTAAAGTGGGAAATTTGTACAAGGTAAAGGGTATTTTGAATAAGGAAGGCTATCACTCCAATTTGAAACGCCATTGTGTCGCCCACCACTCCCCAGGACATCTATCCTCTTGCAGGGACGCCGCGGGGACCCACCTTGTTAGTACTTCTGGCCACAGGTCAGTCAGGTTTTCTTTATATCTAGTCGTGATGCCACTCTCGGTAATTGCGGTCAGGATGAGGGGTGACCGCCACTGCAGTTTAGCGAGCTTCTGGGGCTGATGGTATGTGCAGTTAGATGGTGTGGCCTCCCGAGAGTGAGGCTGGCCCCAGGGCTCGAGTGTAGCGTAGAACCACAGGTTGCAGAAGAACTCACACACTGTCCAGAATGTCTTTCATGGCTTTTACTCACTTTTTGCTGGTTGTTGTGATATGCCCGGGCAATGCTGAGATAGACCAGGGTGAACCGTGTATCCTTTCAGGCTGGTCGAGGGGTGACTGTCAACTCGCCTTCCTAGCCCTTCTTATTTTGGATAACCCCTTTCTGGCCCGTTTGCTGGCAGCGTGGACCAAGTAAAGATGGCTTCTTGCCCTATCTCACTTATGGGCCCCCTCGTTGCTGCTGATGCTGCGGACTCTGTGTTGGTTGGCGAGGTACATCCAGCACCTTCACCGGCAGGTTTAGCAGACCGAGTAAATGGATTTCTGCTCTAGGGACCTGATTCCCTGTGCGGGCCTGGTCTACACAAAAGTCCCCGTACTCAATCACCCCGATTCTTCCTGAGGTGTCTTTCAGGCTGACTACTTGATAGCCGTACTCTCCCCTGACAGCAAATACACGTGCAGGGTCTGACTAGTGACACCGCGCACGTCCTCCTTCTGCGACTGCACACTGCGCTTCCTCACTTCAGACTGGCTCACTACTGCCTCCCCTCTGTGCCTGCCACTGCAACCTAGCAACCAGCTTCTCTACCGCACCACTAGCTGAGATGTGGAGGCCACGACCCCTCCTGGGTATGCCCAGGGGTTTCCCCCTAAGGTGTGTGTGAGACATGGTCACTATGTGTCTGTGCGTACACACCCCATTCCAGCCATCAGGTTTACCTGTTTGCACTCACCCAGCATGGGTGCAGTACTCAGTGGTGCCTAACCAGGTCAGAGGCGCCACACCATGCCATACCCTGTGGACAGCGCATGATTGGAGCCAATTTCATCCTACAACAGGACAATGACCCAAAGCCACCTCCAAATTATGAATGAAGTATTTAAGGAAGAAGCCGGCAGCTGGTATCTATCTGTAATGAAGTGGCAGCCCAGTCCCCAGATCTCAACCCTATAGAGCTGTTGTGGGAGCAGCTTGACCGTATGGTGCAAAAAGTGCCCATCAAGACAATCCAACTTGTGGGAGGGGGAAGCATGGGGCGAAATATCTCCAGATTACCTCCACAAATTACAGCTAGAATGCCAAAGCTCTGCAAAGCTGGAATTGCTGCAAAGGAGCATTCTGTGCCGAAAGCAAAGTGTGAAGAGAAAATTATTATTTCAAGTAAAAATCATTATTTCTAACCTCGTCACTGTCTGGACGATATTTTCTATTCATTATGCAACTCATGTGATAAATAAAAGTATGATTTTCCATGTTAAAGGCAAAATTGTCTGGGTGACCCCAAACTTTTGAACTGTAGAGTATGTATATATATATATATATATATATATATATATATATATTATATTATAATATTATATATAATATTATATATATATATATATATATATATATATATATTTATATTTATTTATAAAAAAAAATATTATATTTAATACTATTATATATAATATTATTATTATTTATATTATTTTATATATATATATATATATATATATATATATATATATATATTTATATTTATTATATATAGAATTTTAATCACCGGCCACTAATTTCTTATTTTTAAAATTCACAATCCTAATTGAGAAAGTATAACAGTTTATTACATGAATGAATATCATGAACAAAATTTCTAGCTGGATTTTTCTGCGTCATAAAAACTGTCCCCGGACGTCAGACCCGCAGGACGCCGGCTTCTGTCTCGCCAATGTTTCTTCCAGGGTCAAGAAGCTAAAACTATTCCCCTGGACTGCGCCTGTGCCGCTCCCCCCGGTGCTGTCAGGCTCTTCTCCACCTTCTGCTAATCACCCGTCTCTGCTCCTCGCTTACATTTAAGTCCATATTTAGATTCCGGCTGATAGGGATAATGTTATACTCCCCGGGGAGGGACCGCAAATGCGAGCTATCAATTAAGAAGTAAAGAAGCAAAGCTTCCCTGGATCTTAATCACATTCATAAAATCACATTTATGAAATCCGGGTACATTGACACCAGGTATTAGACCTTGAAAGAAAAGGTTATAACGCTAATGTGATCAAAAGAATAATTACTATAATATGATATACAGCAATACAGCATTATATACACTAGATAGATACATCCTGTATTATACTCCAGAGCTGCACTCACTATTCTGCTGGTGCAGTCACTGTGTACATGCATTACATTACTGATCCTGTACTGACTCTGAGTTACCTCCTGTATTATATTCCAGAGCTGCACTCACTATTCTGCTGGTGCAGTCACTGTGTACATACATTACATTACTGATCCTGTACTGATCCTGAGTTACCTCCTGTATTATACTCCAGAGCTGCACTCACTATTCTGCTGGTGTAGACCCTGTGTACATACATTACATTACTGATCCTGAGTTACCTCCTGTATTATACTCCAGAGCTGCACTCACTATTCTGCTGGTGCAGACCCTGTGTACATACATTACATTACTGATCCTGAGTTACACCCTGTATTATACTCCAGAGCGGCACTCACTATTCTGCTGGTGCAGTCACTGTGTACATATATTACATTACTGATCCTGTACTGATCCTGAGTTACATCCTGTATTATACTCCAGAGCTGCACTCACTATTCTGCTGGTGCAGACCCTGTGTACATACATTACATTACTGATCCTGAGTTACCTCCTGTATTATACTCCAGAGCTGCACTCACTATTCTGCTGGTGCAGACCCTGTGTACATACATTACATTACTGATCCTGAGTTACCTCCTGTATTATACTCCAGAGCTGCACTCACTATTCTGCTGGTGCAGTGCCTGTATACATACATTACATTACTGATCCTGTATTATACCCCAGAGCTGCACTCACTATTCTGCTGGTGCAGTCACTGTATACATACATTACATTACTGATCCTGTATTAATACTCCAGAGCTGCACTCACTATTCTGCGGGTGGAGTCCCTATACATATATGCACACTGTGCTGGGCGGCCCCGCCATCCTGGTGTTTCGGGCTGTACCGCTTCGTGCCTGAGCTGTGCCGACACTACGAGGGGGCTTGTCTCGCAGGTGTGTGATGTATTGTATGACATCAGGCTTGCGAGAGCTGCGCTCTCTTTACTCCTACGATGCTGGATTTGTATAACAATGACCCCCACTATAGAAAGGCTAAAGATATCTAATGACCGGTCAGCGGTGCCAAGTCCGCTCGTTCCACAGACCAGATGTCGGTCATTAAATCTTTAGAAAATTGTTAAAAAATGAACAAAACCCCGTAAATCCTGTTTATTATCATTGTGGGGAAGCGATGAGTGGGCGTCCGCTCACCGTACGGCGAGATGTCCACCCTGCCGTCTAATCAGCACTTCTCATGTATAATGCCGGGTAGTTGAGCCGACGCGTTCTCAGCCAAGTTACTGTATTTTCATCCCCTTTACAGATCCCTGACCCGCCGCGCAGCATAAGCTAATTGTTCCACTTAATGCACACAAGCCTCCGCGCCGTTCTTTGCTATCGATCTTGTGCACTATCGCGTTTCGGTCCACACAATACAAGTGCCCGCGTAGCTTGTGGCGCTTTTTTTGGCAATCTCTGCTTCAGGTGGCCCTCATCGGTGTTTCGTAGCAACTAGAGACCTTCGGAGCCTCATTCTATTCACAGCGCGCGACCGAGGCTCATCAGATAAACCGGTGACAACAATGACCTATATAATATCACACATTCGCTCGCTCGTGAGTGCTTGAGACTGAAAGGAGGTCAGGAAAGTGCAGCTCGTGGTCAATCCCATATAATAACAGGGTGAATAAAGAAACCGAGACAAAGAAAAGAAAGAAACCGCACGCACAGCTCTGCTACATCTGATTAACTCTTTGGCTTTGCCTTATTATTCTTTTTGCATTTTTATAATAATGACTTTCTAATTATGTCTTATTCATTATCTAATTTGCGTAGATTATACAGTTTCTTTAGTTGGTTTTGTCTCTTTTTTTATTTCATTATTATGGGTGGGGTGTAAAGCTACCACTAGGGGGCGCTGGGACTCAGGTAGAGGTTGAACTCCTGAGTGCATTAAGACTGAGGCCCACTAGAGGTCGCTAACACAAGAGCAGGGATAGTCAATCAGCCAAGGTCTATGCCGGGATGTCACGTCGGTACCGAGAGGTAAGCAAGCCAAAGTCAAAGAACAGAGCCGAGGTCGGAGGCCGAGAGAACAAGTATGCACAGGGGAGGGAGCGGAGGTGGGAACATGGAACTGGACCATGTTCAGAGGACAAGGATAACAGACTGGGCAAGAGGGACGGAGGTCAGGGAGAACAAGTACGCACAGAGGAGGGAGTGGAGGTGAGGACACGGAACAGGACCGGAATCAGGAGGGCAGGGAGGTCAGGCTGGGCAGGAGGGACGGAGGTCAGGGAGAACAAGTATGGCACAAAGGAGGGAGTGGAGGTGAGGACACAGAACAGGACTGGAGTCAGGAGGGTAGGAAGGTCAGGCCGAGCAGGAGGGATGGAGGCCAGACCTGGCATGAGTAACGGAGGTCAGGGAAAACAAGTACGCACAGAGGAGGGAGTGGAGGTGAGGACACGGAACAGGAGTGGAGTCAGGAGGTCAGGCCGAGTAGGAGGGACCGAGGTCAAACCGGGCAAGAGGGACGGAGGTCAGGGAGAACAAGTATGCACAGAGGAGGGAGTGGAGGTGAGGACAGAAACAGGACCGGAGTTAGGAGGGCAGGGAGGTCAGGCCAGGCAGGAGAGACGGAGGTCAGGAAGAACAAGTACACACAGAGGAGGGAGTGGAGGTGAGGACATGGAACAGGACCGGAGTCAGGAGGGCAGGGAGTTCAGGCCGAGCAGGACTGATGGAGGTCAGACCGGGCAGGAGTGACGGAGGTCAGGGAGAACAAGTGCACACAGAGGAAGGAGTGGAGGTGAGGACAGGAACAGGAACGGAGTCAGGAGGGCAGGGAGTGCAGGCCGGGCAGGAGAGCCGGAGGTCAGGGAGGACAAGTACACACAAAGCAGGGAGTGGAGGTGAGGACACGGAACAGGACCGGAGTCAGGAGGGCAGGGAGGTCAGGCCGGGTAGATGGGTCGGAGGGCAGGGAGAACGGTACTGGGTAGCGGGAGTTGATCAGAGTACACTCACAGGATCCAGTTGCACGTTGCAGAGCAGGAACTATTACTAGCGGCGTCACAGAGGTAACAACACCAACATAAGGCCTCCGGAACGAAGCACGACCGAACAGGCCCCTCGGACTTAACCTCAGAGACAACATACATGCTCTAGTTCTGCAGAGTCAAAGCCACGCTAAAATCATGACATGGTTTTTTTGTAATCCAGATGTTTTAACTTATTTCATCAATTGCAACTTTTCAAAAAGTTTCAACATTTTCTCCACAATTTCAGTCCAGTGACCCGAGACAGAGTCATTATTTTATTTTGCAAAGTTGAAGACTAATTTTAATGGATCGAGGAAATGTTCAATCTAAAATATGAATTTTGTTTTCTCTAGAAAGGTAAATAAAGAGCCTCCCTAATTTTACACAAAATTCATCCTGCTACGTGCCCGATTTGGTAAAATGTGGCGCAAAACATGATAACGAATATCACAAGAC
The DNA here is from genome assembly GCF_048569485.1 of Anomaloglossus baeobatrachus. NCBI lineage: Eukaryota > Metazoa > Chordata > Amphibia > Anura > Aromobatidae > Anomaloglossus > Anomaloglossus baeobatrachus. The sequence goes on from NC_134354.1 coordinate 770,112,999, forward strand.
AAAACAGTCACTTAAAAATAAAAAAGAGCGATAGTTACAACAGCTGGTTATCGAAAGAATAGAGTTCATAGCTGTGAGCATCGCCTCCTCAATTTCTGGTTACCTTTATGAATAGGGAAAGCCCTTGGTAAAGGACAAATTGACATAAATGTGGTACACAGTAATGGTTTGACCGGTTTTCTTGGGCTTCCAATTATTTTTTGTACATGGCTCAACAGATCTCAACAGGAGCAGTTTTAAGACTAAAGGAGATGATTTTGCGACACGTTGTCAGATGGTCATACTGAAAGTGCATATGTGGCCCCCCCAGTGGTTATGATGTGTTTTGCAGTCTGTGGATGTCACAAGGAGGCTTTTGCAAGACTGTTATGGCAGCGTCTTGATCTGTCGAAACTCCAGATTTCTGCACTAAGCCTGCTGACGTCTCTAATGTCTGTGATCAGTGTAGGGAGACTCGGGTGTCGACCCACAGACTTGTAGTTCATAGGCAGGCTAGCCAGAGTTAAGGGGGTTTCACACGCTGCGACATCGCTAACGAGATGTCGTTGGGGTCACGGAATTCGTGACACACATCCGGCCTCGTTAGCAATATCGTAGCGTGTGACAGCTACGAACGACCGTTAACGATCAAAATTACTTACCTTATCGTTGATCGTTGACACATCGTTCAAATTCCAAATATCGTTGCTGTTGCAGGACGCAGGTTGTTCGTCGTTCCTGCGGCAGCACACATCGCTATGTGTGACACCGCAGGAACGAGGAACATCACCTTACCTGCGGCCACCCGCAATGAGGAAGGAAGGAGGCGGGATGTTCGGCCCGCTCATCTCCGCCCCTCCGCTTCTATTGGGCGGCCGCTTAGTGACGCCGCTGTGACGCTGAACGACCTGCCCCTTTAGAAAGGAGGCGGTTCGCCGGTCACAGCGACGTCGCTAGGAAGGTAAGTATGTGTGACGGGTGTAAGCGATGTTGTGCGCCACGGGCAGCAATTTGACGCACAACCTACGGGGGTAGGTACGCTTGCTAGCGATATCGATACCAATATCGCAGCGTGTAAAGCGGCCTTTAATCTCTGCTGGTCTGCTTGTTAATCTCCTTTAGTCTCCTATATATGCTGGCTGAACACTTCCATTATTGCCAGCTATAGCTTGTCCATACTGGTCTGGAGAGGTGGTTTTATCTAGACTTACAGATGGTTGTTTTGCATTATTGCTGTGAGCAGTTGTGGTGTTAACTTTTGTTGTCCATTTGTTGCTGCCTTACTTCTCTTGATTTTCTCCTTAGATTCTTACTGTTTATTCCTGTGAGTTTGCAGTTTGTATGAGTTCTGTTTTTTCCTGTCTGTCTTTAACTCTGTTGCCATGACACTCAAGCCCCTTCCTTCCCTGGGGGAAGAACATCTTAGTTCTGATCAGGAGTATAGCCAGGCTCAAGACTCAGGCATCTCCACCATTAGCCTGGGGACCTGAGGACAGAGATAGCCTATGGTCCCCTAGCATGATGGATAGTATAGGAGCCCCCTTTGACTCACTATTCTGCAGTCCCATCGTGACAGTGAAGGGTTGTAGAAATTCCCAAAAAGGTAACATACAGTATATGTATAATCACTGAAAAAGGGACATCATGGTCAGAAGAAAAGAAGGAACAATTTGAAGGTGAAGACCAGCAACCTGATGGCTTGATACTACGAAAGTAACGGTGGTGAAGACCCTGGTGGACCTATGTAGGTGGAGAAGACCCTGGTGGACCTATCTAGGTGGAAAAGACCCTGATGGACCTATCTAGGTGGAGAAGACCCTGGTGGACCTATCTAGGTGGAGAAGACCCTGGTGGATCTATCTAGGTGGAGAAGACCCTGGTGGACCTATCTAGGCTTGCACAAGATAGATCTTCCTATAGGGCGTTTAGCCATCAAGTCGCCATGGCTCGAGATTGAGCTGAAGGCCATTAAAAGAAAGAAAGACTGTGTATAGAGCTCATATATGTCTCCCCTATAGGACCCACTTCTAAGCTGATGGGTCAAGCCTGCCATGGGTATAAGGCCAGTGCACCTTCTCGGGCTCTACACCTTCAGCTTTATATAGAGAAGAGACCGATGCATTCACCTCACTTGACGCCAGATTTAGTTAACGACATCTCCAAGTTCTATTTCGGCATTGACTCTTAAATTACTGATGATCTGCTCAGATAAGGATGACGATTTTACTGCTAGATTTATAACTTTATTTGTAGCCATTCGCCTCTTTATTGACAAATCATGAGTCTTGATAGCGTGCGGCAACCATAATAGCAGACACTATAAAAAAGATGTTATCTCCTTATGTCTTCTTAACTTATTGCTTCCTTCAGAACAATTCTTTACACTTATTGGTCTTCGCGCTTAGACTTTTTTTTTTATGAAATGGATAAAATAACCCAGAGTTGTACATTAATCATCCAAATAGAGTGAGGGTTCTTCTTAACTTAAAGGGAACCTATCACCAGATTTTTCCCTATTAAACCAAAAATATCCCCTTCTGCGCCTCCGGGGCTGCATTCTAGGAAGGTGCACCTTGTTGCTGACCCCCCTTGCAGACCCCTAAAAGAACTTTATAAAATCTTACCGTTTCCTATGCAAATGAGTTTGGTTGGCCAGATGGGCTGGCTCTAATTCGGCTCCTGTCCCCCCTCCTGCCGCTGTTTGCCGACCACCAGTCATGATTTACATCGTCCGTGCTGCTGGAGTCTCGCGCAGGCGCATTTCGCTGTACCCCTATTGCAAGGCTGAGCATAAAGTTTCCCTCGCGCGCGTGCCAGTGATGTAGTTGCGCAGGCACGAGATTATGGCCGGCGCTGTGTATGACCTCACCAGCGTCATCCTTGTACCTGCCCATAATCTCGTGCCTGTGCAACTACATTACCGGCACTCACGTTACAATGCCAACCAATTCTTCATGATTTGCTGGGTATGATTCAGTTTCTGATTATATTTTAAGTTCCTGCTGAGAGAGGGGGACAGAGAGCTGCTTTATGTCCAACCTCAGGATTTTGGTTTACCTCTCTAGCTAATTGTCACTCTGTAGCGTATATGTCACGGGTGTGTGACAAGTGACAGACAGTCATTTGGTTTCTGGCCATAGAAGGTCACAGTGTCTGCCTGCACAGAATTCTCCCTGACTTTCCATTGTTCCTGCTGTCAGTATTCATTGGTATAGGTAGCTTTTCTGCTGGATTCAGCTCTCTCCCTTTTGGACCCAGCAGGAGCTCGCCTCTACCCAGCTGCTGATCATCAGTATTCCTTTGGTGTTTGAATACCCCTTCCTTACTTTGGACTGGTGCTGGTGATATTTTCAGTTCCTTCAAGCCAAGGTTGAAAGCAGGTGGCTTGTACTCCTCTGTGGTATCGTTGCTGAAGCTTTTCTGAACTTCTACCTGAGTCATTTGTAGATAAATAGTTCATGCTTTTTCCCCTGTGTGCCCCTTGTATCTTCTATAGTGTTTAGTGGGGTTGATGAAGGGCTCATCGTATCTGTTCCCAATCTAGGTTCCAGCATTACGGATACCTAGGGTAAGGTATCCGGCTTGGCGCATAGGTGCGGAACCTATCTAGGGTGGGGACTCCAAGGACCAGCAGTAGGTTCAGTCAGGGGTCACTATCTTTGCTCTCCCTAGACACAGGGTTTCCCTTCCATTTTGCCGTGCGCTTGGTACTTGCCCATACCTAACGGACAGTATAAACACTCAGTGTGCAGCACAATACAGGGGTAACAATGGAAATTGTATTGAAGAAAGGCAATATTGATAGAGAGAAGGGACATCTCCTGCTGCTCATCTGTGTCTGTATCCTAAGCTCCCTAACAATCCTAAACAGAGAAGGGACATCTCCTGCTGCTCATCTGTGTCTGTATCCTAAGCTCCCTAACGATCCTAAACAGGTCCTTCCCTCAATCACCATCACATGCCTAGACCTTTGTTTGCCCTAAACTCACCCTGGCTAGTGAGAAGGCCAGCAAGAGCACTAGTCTCACCATTGCATTAATACAACACAAGGGAAGGAAGACAGACAGAGGATAAATAGGCGCAAAAAGGTAAACGCTCCAAGCTCCTCCTCCAGCACCACAACTACAATTGTCACGACTCTTGTCCTTTTATCAGAGACAGGCTCCTTCCAAAGGGGTCAGCATAAGAATGAGATTCTATAACCGGCAGCATATGGAAAGACATGTGACTTTTTATAGCAAAGGAGATAGGTCACAAAGAGCTGCACCTGAGATTAAGGCTACAAAGGATAGCCAGAAAGGAAAGAGTCCTTAATCTCTACAACACCAAAAGAAAGTAGATTCACTCAACCCACATTCTACAGACCTGCACACAATAAGGTGTTGTGACCTTCTGGTCCGAGACTCACCAGAGGTCTCCCCAGAGCGGGACACACCCATGACACAGACCTCATCAACTTGACTACATCTACTTATTTCCGGAAGCAAAACCCAATGTTACCATGTCCCAAAGCAAAATCGAATATGGCCCCCATTGCACTATTGCTTTCTAATGTGATGAAAGGGAAATTAGGCCCCTAGAAGCACCAAGATTTAGCTACAGAAAAACAATGGTCGGGTATAATTACCCAGAGAACACTGTCTATATGAACTGCCCGGTATGATTTGGCTGCTGATGGTGATTCACTGTAACTTCGTACATGCTTTCCCCCTTGTCCCCAGTTTATAGATCTACCCTAAATGGTATATTCTGCATTTTTGTTGTCTTGCAACTGTAACTCCAAACTATCCCTATGTGATCTGGTTATTCTACCTATGCAATCCCTAATCTAAGGTAGTGTTTCCCAAACTCCAGTCCTCATGGCCCCCAACAAGTCATGTTTTCAGGATTTCCTTACTATTGAACAGGTGATGGAATCATTATCAAGGCATCACCTGTGCTATATTAAGGAAATCCTGAAAACATGACCTGTTGGGGGTCTTGAGGACTGGAGTTTGGGAACCACTGATCTATGGGATGTACACTGGACTAGCGCAGCCACCAAACGCCTGTGGCCACTTGAGTGCCTTGGTCTAAAAATGGGATCAATATGTGTGGCGCCGGCGTCTCTGCAGAGACAACAACTTTCTCACCACCCCGGCCGGGTCACGTCCTCCCCCACACTTCCCTGGCCATCCACGTGTGTGCCTGCCTCCTTCCCCTCCTGGAACCTGTACATGCAACCCAGATTTCCTGGGACTGTGCTTAGGTCACACGCGTGCACTGGCTCGCCTCTTACAGGGCCGGCGTGCTATTTCCAGGAAGTGCCACTCCGATTATGACTGAGAGGCACTGTGTATTTAAGGCACCCTCTCATTAGGGGAGGTGCCTGCGCAAAGTTCCCAGGTAGTCAGTGTTCTGTCTGTCTAGCTAGTTGTCAGGTCCTGTATTAACTGCCTTCCTTTTCCTATCTATCCCTGCTGTGTTCATCATTCCTTTCCATACCCGCCTGTCCAGCCTGCCTCCGTCACCCCACCTGTATCTGTGTTTATACCTGAGTCCATCAGCTGTCCTGGAGGTCAGCTGCCACAGTCCCGGTCACTGCCCTGGGAGTGGTACCTGGCGTCCGCCTCTCGATGGGCGCTTAGTCAAGGGTAAGCCCGGAGTCCCTCTGTGGTCCGGTGGGTCCACTAACCCTGCTTGCTGCCTCTACACTGGCCATGAACGTTACAATCTGAGAGATGTGTGATGCATTCTGCTTCTTTCTTCCAGTTCTGTATCTCTCCTCAATCACCATGAAGAAATATCCGTCATCAGTATCTGATCCGACGCTTTCTTCGCAGCATTTTTCAATGTCATTGTATTTTTATGCATCCACTTTTATGAACAGGATTGTATTTTTCTAGCTCAATTGCAGAAAAAAAAAGAAAAATTACCCCAATTTTTCCATTTTATAGCTGCCAACAGCGATCACAACATTGGTGCAATCATGCAGCAGCCGAACATAATGAAAAACAAACTCATTGACATCCATTCCGTTTCTCCGATAGGGACGGCTCATCCTCTCGGATGAAATTATCTCCTGGAATGTAATATGCGCGGATACATAATTGAATGCTGGGGGGGAGTCTGAAGTTTGAAGAGTGATACAAGTAGATTAGAAAAATAAATCAATCAATTAATGTGCAAAGCCAGGCGTCTCCGCCGTAATCCTGACCTTCAAGGATCAACGTCAGTTTCCACGTAGCTCTTAACTGAGTAACTGGAGAAAATGTTATTTTACATTCTGGTAATTGATTAATTACAACGTTGCGGTGTTGGAACTACGATCTTCACATGAAATCATGCCGGAGTGGATACCTCATTCCAAAAGGTCACACTAATCCCCCCCTTAAACCCGTTTTGATCATCTTGGAATGGGAAGTTGTTGAAGGCTTGATTAGCCACCATGAAAAACTCATTGTTGTTCCAACAAATATTGGAATTAATTTCGTAAACTAACATCAGTCAACGAGCTCAAGGAAATACGATGGGTACCGATTAATGAAACGGCGTACGTCAGAAGTCTGGGCTAAAACACTTTGAAAAGTTGCCAAAATTTGGAGCTGCTCCGTCTTCTGATAGTGGACGCGGTTGGGTACTGCACGTCCGTTTCCTATTGATTTGAATGGGAGGAGGATGTGCAGTACCCAACTACGGCCGCTATCAGAAGACGGGCAGCTCCAGAACTGAGCATATCCATCCACCAGCCCTGAAGACAGCTGATAGGTGGGGGTGTGGGATGTCGAACCCCGGCCAATCAGACACTGATGACATATCCAAAAGAATGTCCATCAATGTAAAAGTAGTGGACAACCTCTTTAAAGAATCTGCTACACACCAGTCCCAAATAGACAAGTCTCTGCTCTCTTCCGTTATGGCTGCCCCTTTTTGTTGTGCTCTATATCAAATTTTTGCAAGTTGCCCAATTTCTTTCAAGTGAGCTCACCCTAGGTCTCCTAAAGCCCAGTTAGGGGTACAAATGTGCCTTTGTAATGAGACTCTAGAGTTCAGTTGTTTAAAGTGCGCCACCTGTGTTTTTGTATTGGGATTCTAGGATTCAGTTGTTTGGAGTGCTCCACCTGTGCCTTTGTATTGAGACTCTAGGATTCAGTTGTTTGGAGTGCTCTGCTTGCGCCTGTGTATTGAAATTCCAGGATTCAGTTGTTTGGAGTGCTCCGCCTGTGCCTTTGTATTGAGACTCTAGAGTTTAGTTGTTTGGAGTGCTCCAACTGTGTCTTTGTATTGAGACTCTAGGATTCAGTTGTTTGGAGTGCTCCACCTGTGCCTTTGTATTGAGACTCTAGGATTCAGTTGTTTGGAGTGCTCCACCTGTGCCTGTATATTGAGATTCTAGGATTCAGTTGTTTGGAGTGCTCCACCTGTGCCTTTGTATTGAGACTCTAGGATTCAGTTGTTTGGAGTACTCCACCTGTGCCTTTGTATTGAGACTCTAGGATTCAGTTGTTTGGAGTGCTCCACCTGTGCCTTTGTATTGAGACTCTAGGATTCAGTTGTTTGGAGTGCTCCGCCTGTGCCTTTGTATTGAGACTCTAGAGTTTAGTTGTTTGGAGTGCTCCACCTGTGTCTTTGTATTGAGACTCTAGGATTCAGTTGTTTGGAGTGCTCCACCTGTGCCTGTGTATTGAAACTCTAGGATTTTGTTATCTGGAGTGCTCCACCTGTGCCTTTGTATTGAGACTCTAGGATTCAGTTGCTTGGAGTGCTCCACCTGTGCCTGTGTATTGAAACTCCAGGATTCTGTTATCTGGAGTGCTCCACCTGTGCCTTTGTAGTAAGACTCTAGGATTCAGTTGCTTGGAGTGTTCCACCTGTGCCTGTGTATTGAAACTCCAGGATTCTGTTGTCTGGAGTGCTCCACCTGTGCCTGTGTATTGAGATTGTAGGATTAAGTTATTTGGAGTGCTCCACCTGTGCTTTTGTATTGAGACTCTAGGATTCAGTTGCTTGGAGTGCTCCACCTGTGCCTGTGTATTGAAACTCCAGGATTCTGTTGTCTGGATTGCTCCACCTGTGCCTTTGTATTAAGACTCTAGGATTCAGTTGCTTGGAGTGCTCCACCTGTGCCTGTGTATTGAAACTTCAGGATTCTGTTGTCTGGAGTGCTCCACCTGTGCCTGTGTATTGAGATTGTAGGATTCAGTTGCTTGGAGTGCTCCACCTGTGCTTTTGTATTGAGACTCTAGGATTCAGTTGTTTGGAGTGCTCCACCTGTGCCTGTGTATTGAGATTATAGGATTCAGTTATTTGGAGTGCTCCACCTGTGCTTTTGTATTGAGACTCTAGGATTCAGTTGTTTGGAGTGCTCCACCTGTGCCTGTGTATTGAGATTGTAGGATTCAGTTGTTTGCAGTGCTCCACCTGTGCTTTTGTATTGAGACTCTAGGATTCTGTTGTTTGGAGTGCTCCACCTGTTCTTTGAATTCAGACTTTATGATTGAGTTGTTTGGGCCGCTCCAAGTGTGCCTTTGTATTGAGACTGTAGGATTCAGGGATGTGAGCCAGAGTCTTGTGATCTAGCCTCCCCAAGAATTGAACCCACAACCTACATCACTGCAAGCAGCAGCTAAAGCTGTGAGCCAGGGTCTTGTGATCTGATTGCCCCAGCAATCAAACCCACAACCTGCATCATTTCAAGCAGCAGCTAAAGCTGTGAACCAGAGTTTTGTGATCTGAACCTAGGGCCCATTTTTAGTGTGGCGCACCTCCATACCACCCATGTGGGAATCCTAAGATTCAGATTATTAAAGTGGCCCAAAAATATTTACCGAGAATATGGCAATCTGGATGAAGACGTCAGGCACTCTGAAGACAAAGGGGGGGCCAAAAAGGTGAAACTTTTTACATTTTCTAACATTTTATTGATTTTCAAAGTTGCTTCTCCGAGATCTTTGAAAGTAAATTCAATCTGCGTAGCTTTTCAGTAAAATACAAAACATATCGCTTGACTGTTCTTCTCTTCCAGTTCCTTTACAATGATAAAGTGCACAAAGGAGCATTAAGAAACCTCATTTTTCAAGCGAGAGAGTGTTTCTCACTTTTAGTGAAAAAATGACTTCTAGGGGAGATATTCTTACTGAATCATAGCTGCGTGTATTCACAGCCATTAGATAATGGGAAAAAAAGAAGAAAAGAATCCTGCACTGACAGCAGAATGTAATAGCGGAGTAAAAAAAAATACTATATAAAATGCTTTAGATTGATTTGTGGGGAAAAAAAAAGAAGAAAATAAAAGAAGTAACTCGAGTTATGAAGAAGAAAAACAAAGAAAAAGAAAGTATGAACAAAATAAACATTTAAACAAGTAACAGTTGAATTCCCCTACACTGCCCCCGCAGGAAAAATAAGGTATTACATCATGTCTGTTGGAGTCAGAATGTAATGAATGGACATGGTCCTCCATAGTGAAGGACGCTCTTTATAGGGGAAGGCCATGAACAAGGTATGTCACGGTTGACAGACAACCCTGTGGTGTCTGGCTGCAGAAGGTCGCTGCGTTTGGCTGCACAAACTGATCCTTGATATTCCATCCTTTCCTCTGTGGTGTGAATGAAGATGTGTGTGTCTTCTCTGTTAGGGTTTACTCATTCACCTTTAGGACCCTGCGGAGATCTTTTCCTTTCAGTTGCTAATCATCATCCTCACCCTTTGTGTCTTTATATACCTACATTTCCCCTTAGTAAGTTGCTGGTGATAGCGTTAAGTTTCTATAGGGTCCTGATTGAAAGCAGTTGGCTTGTAATCATCTGGAGAAATGTTGTTGTATGTTGCTGTTTCTCTCCGAGTCATCTTGGAGATAAGTTGTTTGTTTGCTTCCCTTGTTTGTTCTTTAGCACTTAGTGGGGTTGACTAGCACTCATCCCGCCCATTGATTACCTAGGGCCCAGTTCAGGGTCAGCCAGGGCCAGGTATCCTGCTGGGTGCATAAGTGCATAACCTATCTAGGGATGTCAGGGGAGCCAGGGGCTAGCAGAATGTTTTATCGGGGATCATCATCTCACCCTCCCATAGACACAGAGTTTACCACTTCCCTTTCCTCCCTTTTTGCCATTTGTTCGGAAGAACTTAGTGGGGTTGACTAGCGCTCATCCCGCCTGTTCATTACCTGGGGCCCAGTTTAGGGTCAGCCAGGGCCAGGTATCCTGCTTGGTGCATCGGTGTGGAACCTATCTAGGGATGTCAGGGGAGCCATGAGCTATCGGAAGGTTTTTTCAGAGGTCACCATCTCCCCCTCCCCTAGACACAGGATTTCCCTCTTCCTTCTCCTCCCTTTTTGCCATTTGTTCGATAGGACTTAGTGGGGTTGACTAGCGCTCATCCTGCCTGTTCATTACCTAGGGCTCAGTTCACGGTCAGCCAGGGCCATGTTGACTAGCGCTCATCCTGCCTGTTCATTACCTAGAGCCCAGTTCAGGGTCAGGCAGGGCCAGTTATCCTGCTTGGTGCATTGGTGTGGAATGCATCGAGGGATGTCAGGTAAACCATGAGCTATTGTAAGGTTTTATCAGAGGTCACCATCAACCCCTCCCCTAGACACAGGGTTTCCCTCTTTCTTCTCCCTTTTTGCCATTCGTTCAATAGGACTTAGTGGGGTTGACTAGCGCTCATCTCTCCTGTTCATTACCAAGGGCACAGTTTAGGGTCAGCCAGGGCCAGGTATCCTGCTTGGTGCATTGGTGAGGAACATATCTAGGGATGTCAAGGGAGACTTCAGCTATTGGAAGGTTTTATCAGAGCTCACCATCTCCCCCTTCCACAAACACAGAGTTTGCCTCTTCCGTCTCCTCCCTTTTTGCCATTAGTTTGATAGGACTTAGTGGGTTTGACTAGCGCTCATCCCGTCTGTTCATTACCTACGGCCCAGTTCAGGGTCAGCCAGGACCAGGTATCCTGCTCGGTGCATTGGTGAGGAAACTATCTAGGGATATCATGGGAGCCAGAGGCTTGCGGAAATTTTTATCAGGGGTCACCATCTTCTCCTCCCTTAGACACAAGGTTTCCCTCTTCCCTCTCCTCCCTTTTCGCCATTTACTCGGTATTTCCCTATATCTGGCATGACAAAACCCCTCCTTTTATTAAATCTCAAAGGAGTGTTCTAATATTGAGGAGGACATTGACCCGTGTACAGACTAATCACAGGATACCTCAGCTATAATCTGTGGAGAAACCCAGGCGGTAACCATTAGATTCCCCTATAGTGCCTCCGCAGGGGAAATGGAGTATTACATAATTCTATCAATCGGCTGTATGTAGAAAAAAACTGTTGTCTGGTGTGAGAGAAACACGTCTTGAGCTTCTACAACCAATTTCCTAATAGATTTATTTTTGAAAATAGAATTTATAAAGCATTTCACATTTTCGGTGATGTAAGGTGGGTATGATGAGGTTTGGTTGGAGCCACGCTGGCTCTGTTGGATGTGTTGGTTGGAGAGTCCCCGGACACCTAGAATACTTTCCTAAGTTTTCTGCAGTATTTTTGGAATTTCCATTATCCCTAAGGCCTCCTTCACATGTCCGTGTCTCCGGTACGTGTTTGGTCCATTTCCTCACGTACCGGAGACACGGGCACACGTAGACCCATTAAAATCAATGGATCTGCGCTCACGTGCGTGTTCTGCCATGGACCGTGTATCCGTGTGGATCATACGTGTGCCCGTGTGCATCACACGTAGACATGTCCATTTTTCTCCGGCATCACGGGTGTCACACGGCCCGCATACGGACCACACGGATGTGATCCATGTGACACGCGCCAGAGAAAACACATGTGTCTGAGAAAAAAAATAGAAAAACTTTACTCACCTTCTCCAGCTCTCCTGTCTCTGCCGCTGCTGTCACTTGCTGCCGACCGCCGCTCATTATGCTCATTGCATATTCACTCCACTGCGGGCCAGAAGCAGCAGCAGCGGGGAGTCGGCAGGACTGGAGACCGCAGATCAGCACCACGGACAGCGACGCCAGGGACAGGTGAGCAGAAAGTTTCCGTTCTCCGTGTGTTATCACGGATAACACACGGAGAACACACGTGTGCCATAAACGCGGCTCACGGAGGGCAAAACGCACCTTTGACACGTCCGTGAAAAACGTGCGTGATTTTCACGGACGTGTGAAAGAGGCCTAAGATTCAGTATTTTTGAACTTTTTTGTGCTGCTAAGGGGTTAATATTGCCGATCATTCTTGAATCAAAGGCACCTTTGGCGTTGAGTGCACTGAATGACGTGATGGTCCTTGAGAAGAATAAGTTGACGCAGCTGGTACTTTACTTCAAGAATAAGTACCATTTTTTTCTCCGGCTTCTTAATGTTTTTTTTAAGTGCGCTACATACAGAAATAAAAAAACACAACTTGACTCAGAATGCAGCCTAATTGATCCAACCTTCAAGAAGACGCATAATATATTTTCAGAAAATACCTTTAAGGGCCCTGCTGGATAAAAAGGGACAATAAACCATCTGCTCTATTACAAAAGTCAAAAGTATGAAAAAATGAAAAAAAAAAATTCTCCCTGAGGGTCACAGGTTCCATCCCGACCAAGACAACGTGAGCTTATACAGAATGTCCTATTTCATTAGGCTGTTTAGCAGCAGAATGACAGTTAAAAGAGGATCTGTCACCAGATTTCTCAATACGAACTGCATACAATCATAACTAGACATCTTAGACCTGATGAGGCTGGTGTACTTACTTTGATAATCCATGTCAGAACGGCCATGCAATCCAGGTATAGAATAAGAAAGTTCTAGAATCCAAGTGTATTCAGTTGAAGCCCACCCAGCCTGACTGCAGCTTGTGCTGAATAGCGTGAGATCTCAGCAGCAGCAGGGAGGAGGGACAATGAGGTAAAGCCAGTCAGTAGGTGGGCAGATGTTCAGTAGCAGCAGCAAGAAGGAGGGACAATGAGGAGAAACCAGTCAGTAGGTGGGTGTTACGAGGGGGACCCGGGGAAGCGTGCCAAGATGGGGAATGGACAGCTTCCGCCGGTCAAGGTCCACTGTGCGGTGTAAGGGACCGCTGCTATGGTGGGTGAAGAGTGAGCGGGTTGCTGCTAGCGATCGTCTGGAATGTCACAGACGATCTATGTACACCGGTCTGCCCTAACCCGTGTGGGTTGTATGGCAGGGATCACACGGCTCGGTGTACCTGTTGCACGGGGAAGCACAGAGGTGCCCACGCACGTGTGCCAGTGGAAGTCACGAGAATATGGCACGAGGGTAGCACAGAGGTGCCCACGCACGTGTGCTTTCAATAACCAGGTGAGTCCAGTGGAGACTCGAGGAGCTCACCTGGGACAGGAACACGGCCTGTAGAAGGAGCTACTGCCGGAGCAGCAAGGCAGGGACACGGCCTGCAAACCAGGTGCTGCCTAAGCAGCAAGGGCCAAGCCCACAGAAGAAGATAATGCCTGAGCAGTGGCGTGGCAGCACGCTGCCAGACATCCAAACATAGAAGGACGGTCGCGCGCCGCCATGATGGCAGGAGGAGCTTTTAAGGAGGTGTAGCTCCAGCCAAGGGCGGGCGCGAGGCGGAGATGACGGACTTGACCCAATCAGGATCCACGACATCCCAGCCTGGCCAGTCAGGATTCACCACGTCACCAGCCTTGTCATCAAGCCGTGTGACGTCAGTGGGCGAATCAGGATCCACCAAGCATAGCACATGCTCACCCTCCTGCCTCTGGGAAATAGAGGCGGGATCCTCGGTCTCACAATGTGTAGAGATAACGGGAGTCTCACTGCTTCCCTGAGCAGCAAATCTCTGCACATTGCGCAACCTCACAGACCTTCGAGGCTGCTGAGCAGGAGGAGCTGTGGCAGGCAAGGAATGGGAGACCGCCTCATTTCTTGCAACAGGAGTACCACTAGGTGTCACCCTTGTGCTGCCTCTCTGAGGAGGTTTCTCCTGCACTCTGCGCAGTCTGGCAGACCTTCGGCGCTGCGGAGCAGGAGCGCTCGTGGCAGGCAAGGAGACTGTCTCATTCCTTGCCACAGGAGAGCCACGAGGTGTAACATTACCCCCCCGTCTAGGCCCCCCCCCCCCTGCCCGTGCTCGAAGGCCGCTATCAAACCCGGGGCGTGGATATGATCCTCCAATTCCCAGGATCTATGCTCCGGACCACGGCCGACCCACTCCACGAGGTAGTACCTCCTGCCCCGTATAACTTTTGTCTCCACAAGCTTCGCCACCTCAGAGTCGTCGGGCGGGGAGTCAGTTTGAGGCGTCAGGGACCCCGAGAACTTATTAAGTCGTACGGGTTTCAGGAGGGACACGTGAAAGGTGTTGGCTATAGCCCAGCGTGGAGGGAGCTGGAGTCGGTATGCCACCGGGTTCACCTGCTCTAGCACTTTAAACGGACCCAGGTACCTAGGGGCGAACTTGGCTGCCTGTACCCGTAGGTTAACATTCTTAGAGGACAGCCACACTAGGTCACCAGGGGCGAAGGATGGTGCAGGGCGGCGGCGCTCATCAGCCGTTGTCACCATCCGGTCTTTAGCCCTCTTAAGGGCCTCTTGGGTGTTATCCCAGATCTCCCGGGCCTCGGTCGCCCAATCCTCCACTCTAGGATCGGGTGACGTAATGGGCATCGGAACCGGGATTCTGGGATGTTGTCCGTTATTGAGCAGGAACGGAGTCTGACCAGAGGATTCATGGACCGAATTATTAATGGCAAATTCGGCCCAAGGAAGGAGGTTAGCCCAGTTGTCGTGGTGCGCAGAGATAAAATGGCGGAGGTAAGTTACCAAGGTCTGATTGGTCCTCTCTACCAGTCCATTGGTTTCGGGATGGTATGCGGAGGAGATGTTCAGCTCTATCTGCAGGAGCTTACAGAGCTCTCTCCAGAAGCGAGACGCGAACTGGGGACCCCGGTCGCTCACCACCTTGTCAGGCATGCCATGCAGCCTAAATACATGCCTAATGAATAAGGTGGCGAGAGCACGTGACGTCGGGAGTCGTGGGAGAGGCACCAAGTGGACCATTTTAGAGAAGTGATCCGTGATGACCCATACGACCTTGTGACCTGCTGACTTGGGCAGATCTCCCAGGAAGTCCATTCCCACCACTTCCCAGGGACGATCCGGCACTGGCAGTGGGTGAAGAAGACCTGCCGGTCTCTGCCGGGACGGCTTATTCCGTGCACACGACATACAGGCTCCCACATACTCCTGTATGTCCTGGGGTAGTCTCGGCCACCAATAGTGCCTAGTCACAAGGTCTCTGGTCCTTTTGACCCCAAAGTGACCCCCGACCTTGGAGGCATGGGCCCACGATAGCACCTCATTCCGTAGTTCAGGGGGAACGAGGGTCTTGCCAGGTGGCACCTGGTCCAAAGAAGTGGGAGTGACCATCCTCAAGCTGTCCGGGGGTAGTATAAGACGAGGCTCCTCCTCGTCCTCCTCCAACACAACCATACAACGTGACAAGGCATCGGCCCGTACGTTCTTCTCACCGGCCAGGTGGCGGATAATAAAGCGGAACCGGGAGAAGAACAAGGACCAACGGGCCTGCCTTGGGTTCAGGCGTTGTGCTGTCTGGAGGTATGTGAGATTTTTATGGTCGGAAAATACTTCAAATGGATGCTTCGCACCCTCCAGGAGATGCCGCCATTCCTGGAATGCTAGTTTCATCGCCAGTAACTCCCTATCCCCTATGGAGTAGTTCCTCTCGGCCGGAGAAAAGGTCTTGGAGAAAAAGAAACAAGGATGCTTCCTTCCTCGTTCGTCTTTCTGGTACAGGGCTGCACCAGCACCGACCGAAGAGGCGTCTACCTCTAGTAGAAAGGGTTTGGAGATGTCTGGATGATGAAGGATGGGAGCTCTGGAGAAGTAAGTTTTGAGAGTGTGAAATGCCTCTACCGTTTCCCGTGTCCATGCTTTGGGATTAGCGCCCTTGCGGGTAAGGGCAATGATGGGTGCTGCCACCGTCGAGAAGTTGGGAATGAACTGGCGATAATAATTGATAAACCCCAAGAATCGCTGGATCGCTTTCAGCGAGCGGGGCTCAGGCCATTTCATCACGGTCTCCAACTTCCCCGGATCCATTGCTAACCCCTGACTGGACACGATATACCCCAGGAACGGCAAGGATTCACGTTCAAAAACGCACTTTTCTAGCTTAGCATATAACGAATGAGTGCGGAGCCTTCTAAGTACTCGGATGACATCCCTCCGATGGGTGGCAAGATTGGGGGAGAAGATAAGGATATCATCCAGGTATGCAACCACGGAAAGATACAAATCCCGGAAAACATCATTCACAAAGTCTTGAAATACGGCGGGGGCATTGCAGAGTCCGAAGGGCATTACGAGATACTCGTAGTGACCGTCCCTGGTGTTGAAGGCGGTCTTCCACTCATCGCCCTCTCGGACTCGCACTAGATTATACGCCCCGCGTAGATCCAGCTTCGTGAAGATCTTTGCCCCGCGGAATCGATCAAATAACTCCGTAATGAGGGGCAAAGGGTATTTGTTTTTGATCGTGATTGCATTTAATCCCCTGTAATCGATACAGGGGCGTAGATCCCCTTCCTTCTTTTGCACGAAGAAGAACCCCGCACCGGCCGGTGAAATAGACTTGCGAATGAACCCTTTTGCCAGGCTGTCCTGAATATATTTGGACATAGCCTCCGTCTCTGGAGCAGAGAGGGGATACACTCTGCCCCTAGGGGGCTCGGAGCCTGGCTTCAGGTCTATTCGGCAATCGTATGGCCGGTGGGGAGGAAGGGTATCTGCGGCCCTCTTGGAGAAGACGTCCCTGTAGGCCTCATAAGGTGTCGGTAAACCTGGCTCCCCTGTATTCCCTGAGGACCCAACCGACCTAATGGTAGCGGGTGGTTCGGTAGTCACGAGGTGCTCCCTACAGGATCCTGCCCATGATGAGATCTCCCCTGTTGCCCAGTTGAGTATAGGAGCATGCTGTCTCAACCAGGGGAGGCCCAGTAGGATCTCATCCGTCCCCCCTGGAAGCACCAGGAAGGACACCTGCTCATGGTGTCCCGGTGGTACTTCCATCCTGAGAGGGATGGTGATCTGGGTGATGGGATCGACTAGTAGGGACCCGTTGACTACCCGAACCCTGAGTGGCTTGGGTAAGAGAACCAGGGGAACTGAGTATCGGGTTGCCAGGGAGGTCGAAATGAAATTGCCATCAGCGCCTGAGTCCAGGCAGGCCAGAGCAGAGAAGAGAGTAGTGCCAAACTGCAACTGGGTGCTGATAGTCAACCTAGAGGGAGAAGCAGCGTCTAGTAACCCCCCTCTGATGGAAACTAGACGCTGTCTTTTCCCGACGGTTTGGGACATCGGGTAGCTATGTGTCCCCTCTGCCCACAGGAAAAGCAGATGACACCAGACCGAGAACCTGGGGTAGAGGAGACCGCTTTGGACACCTCCATTGACTCCACGGAGTCGCCTACAGAGCTGGCTGGGAGACCTGTCTGGTGGAATACGGTAGCCAGACGCTTTTTAGGCCGTGAGGACGTGGGTGCTGAAGAGACCTCGAGCCTCCGCTCCACCTGGCGGATGTCTATGCGAGAGGCAACCACAATCAAGGACT
Source organism: Anomaloglossus baeobatrachus (assembly GCF_048569485.1). Taxonomy (NCBI): domain Eukaryota; kingdom Metazoa; phylum Chordata; class Amphibia; order Anura; family Aromobatidae; genus Anomaloglossus; species Anomaloglossus baeobatrachus. Next base: position 770,130,565 of record NC_134354.1, read on the forward strand.
CTAAAGTAGCAGGCACCTCACGCGTGGCCAGTGAGTCTTTGACGAACCCTGCCAGGCCCTCCCAGAACACAGGGACAAGGACCTTATCGGGCCAGTCCAGCTCTGCGGCAAGTGTCCTAAAGTGTACGGCAAAGTCCCCGACTGAAGCAGACCCTTGCCGAAGTCGTAGGAGGCGCAGCGCGGAGTCGTGGGTGACTTGAGGCCCGAGGAACACCATTCTCATGGCCCCAAGATAAGATGCTAAGTTATTCACCACCCGATCTCCGCGCTCCCACAACGGCGTGGACCACTTCAGCGCTCTCCCTGTGAGCAGGGACTGGACGAAGGCTACCTTCGCCTTCTCGGTAGCGTAAAGAGTCGCGGACAGCTCTAAGTAGGTGGTAACTTGGTTTATAAACCCACGGCACTCGGAGCTGTCCCCGCTAAAGCGCTCTGGAAGCGCAAGGCGAGGAGACCTTCCGCCCAATAGCACAGCCTGGGTAGCCGCCTGGGTGGCGACTGTCGTCAGAGCAGTCTTGTCGGAGGAAGACTGCTCCACTGCTGCCAAACGTGATTCCAACTGCTGCACATAACGCAGCAACTGCTGCTGCTCTTCAGCCATAGCCAGACCTTTGGCGCGACCGTAATGTTACGAGGGGGACCCGGGGAAGCGTGCCAAGATGGGGAATGGACAGCTTCCGCCGGTCAAGGTCCACTGTGCGGTGTAAGGGACCGCTGCTATGGTGGGTGAAGAGTGAGCGGGTTGCTGCTAGCGATCGTCTGGAATGTCACAGACGATCTATGTACACCGGTCTGCCCTAACCCGTGTGGGTTGTATGGCAGGGATCACACGGCTCGGTGTACCTGTTGCACGGGGAAGCACAGAGGTGCCCACGCACGTGTGCCAGTGGAAGTCACGAGAATATGGCACGAGGGTAGCACAGAGGTACCCACGCACGTGTGCTTTCAATAACCAGGTGAGTCCAGTGGAGACTCGAGGAGCTCACCTGGGACAGGAACACGGCCTGTAGAAGGAGCTACTGCCGGAGCAGCAAGGCAGGGACACGGCCTGCAAACCAGGTGCTGCCTAAGCAGCAAGGGCCAAGCCCACAGAAGAAGATAATGCCTGAGCAGTGGCGTGGCAGCACGCTGCCAGACATCCAAACATAGAAGGACGGTCGCGCGCCGCCATGATGGCAGGAGGAGCTTTTAAGGAGGTGTAGCTCCAGCCAAGGGCGGGCGCGAGGCGGAGATGACGGACTTGACCCAATCAGGATCCACGACATCCCAGCCTGGCCAGTCAGGATTCACCACGTCACCAGCCTTGTCATCAAGCCGTGTGACGTCAGTGGGCGAATCAGGATCCACCAAGCATAGCACATGCTCACCCTCCTGCCTCTGGGAAATAGAGGCGGGATCCTCGGTCTCACAATGTGTAGAGATAACGGGAGTCTCACTGCTTCCCTGAGCAGCAAATCTCTGCACATTGCGCAACCTCACAGACCTTCGAGGCTGCTGAGCAGGAGGAGCTGTGGCAGGCAAGGAATGGGAGACCGCCTCATTTCTTGCAACAGGAGTACCACTAGGTGTCACCCTTGTGCTGCCTCTCTGAGGAGGTTTCTCCTGCACTCTGCGCAGTCTGGCAGACCTTCGGCGCTGCGGAGCAGGAGCGCCCGTGGCAGGCAAGGAGACTGTCTCATTCCTTGCCACAGGAGAGCCACGAGGTGTAACAGGTGGGCATATGTTCAGCAGCAGCAGGGAGGAGGGACAATGAGGTGAAACCAGTCAGTAGGTGGGCATATGTTCAGCAGCAGCAGGGAGGAGGTACAATGAGGTGAAACCAGTCAGTAGCTGGGCAGATGTTCAGCAGCCAGAAGAGCGGACAAAGAAGAGATGCGACTCAAGCTATGTGTGCAGATATTCATCAGAAGAGAGGAAGGACAATGAGGAGATGCCAATCAGAATAGGTGGGCAGATATTCAGCAATAACTGGGAGAAGGGGTGAAGAGATGCCAATACGGCTAGGTGGGCAGATCAGCAGCAGAGGGAGGTACAATGAGGAGATGCTAATCAGGTTGGGTGGGCAGATAAGCATCAGCAGGGAGGAGGGGAAGTGAGGTGATGACAATCAGGCTGGGTGGGCAGAGATTCATCAGCAGCCAGGAGATGGGATGAGAAGATTCCAATCAAGCTAGGTGGGCAGATCAGCAGCAGGGAGGAGGGGCATTGAGGAGAGGCCAATCAGGCTAGCAAGGAATAGATTCAGCAGCAGCAGTGAGGAGGGACAATGAGGAAATGCTAATCAGACTAGGTGGGCAAAGATGCAGCAGCGAGGAGAAGGGATGAGGAGATGCAAATCAGGCAAGGTGGGCAGATGTTCAGCAGCAGCTGGAAGGAGGGGCAATGAGGAGATGCCACTCAGGCTAGGTGGGCAGATGTTCAGCAGCAGCAACAGAGAGGAAGGACAATGAAAAGATGCCACTCCAGCTAGATGGGCAGATATTCAGCAGCAGCAGGGAGGAGGGACAATGAGGAGATGCCAATCAGGCTAGGTCAGCAGATCAGCCACAGCGGGGAGGAGGGTCATTGAGAAGATGCCAATCAAGTTAGTTGGGCAAATATTCAGCAGCAGCAGGGAGGAGGGACAATGAGAAGATGCCAATCAGGCTAGGTGAGCAGATCAGCCACAGCGGGGAGGAGGGTCATTGAGAAGATGCCAATCAAGTTAGTTGGGCAGATATTCAGCAGCAGCAGGGAGGAGGGACAATGAGGATATGCCAATCAAGCTAGGTGAGAAGATCAGATATTCAGCAGCAGCAGTGAGGAGGGACACTGAGCATATGCCAATCAATATAGGTGAGCTGACCAGTAGCAGCGGTAAGGAACAACACTTAAGGAGGTGTCAGTCAAGAGTAAATTTGGCAGCAGATGAGAGGAGCGACAGTGTCAATCAATTTAAACGTTTAACCCTTCAAATTCTGACATGGATTTTCACAGTAAGCATACCTAGATCTACTTACTAATGAATGCAGCTTGTACTGTGAAATCTGGTGACAGATTCTCACTAAAGAACCTTCCAAACAGTTTTTCAAAGTTCTATAATCTTCAGTAATCTGACTTTATAAAAAAAATATTTTAGGATATTCTGACAAGTAAAAAAAAACTTCCTCTGGTTATATATGCTACCCAATTGTATCATGAAAGAAATGTAGTGAAAAAAGACCCACGGCAATTTTCCGAGAGACCCTATAAAAATAATCAGAGACAGCAATTCTTTGGCACAGATGATGATTCTTTTTGAAAGTCTCCACCCTCGGTCCTCGCTCATCTGTACGTTATCGGCCAATAAAGTCTAAGAAATTCTGAATAAAAAATATATATTTAAAATATTTAAAATGATTTTTTTTCTAAAAGAAAAAATAAGAAAAAGATCGAGGACCTAATAGTTTAGCAATGGTTTTCCCGTTGTGATTATATTGATAGGTTGCTATGGATACGGCCATAAATAGTAGAGTGAGTAGGTTGCCTTCACTTGATACATCCTTGTCGTGTTTGGATTTTTTATTTTTTTTTTTTATAAAAATTAGTCATCTTCACGTTTCTTATTCTGAAACTGAAAGATTAAAAGCAAAATAAAATAAAATAAAAAATAAATCAAAAGGAAATGTTCAGAAAAAGAATGTGAAGTGACAACCACTATGGGTGTACTTCTGGTCATCCTCGTTTGGGCCCTTTACTCTAACCCCTTTACTACCCCATGGCCTATTGTGATTTATACCTTGTCATGGCATCACTCGTTCATGGTACAAACTGCTGAAGACAAGAGCTTTGATTTGGGACATTAGGAATGTTTAGACCCTCCCCCGAGGAACGCTTGGAAGGGGTTTTACCAAAACAACACAATTTACTGTTTGATTTGAAGGAAAATACATTTTTTGGGCAAGTGTGACCCCAGTAAAACTGCAGTCTAACACATTTTTAACACACTTTTTAATGTTAGTGGAATGTTATACTATTAAAAGGGGTTGTCCACTACTAGGACAACCCCTTCTGCTTCCACTTGATTCCTACAGTTAAAATAGAATACCCTGTACTCACCTCCCATTCTGGCACCATTCCTATGCTGTTAATAAGTGCGGATCTGGGCTCCCGTGACGTCACCGGAGCTGCGGGTAAAATCACAGCTGGATTCTCTCTCTCCGCCATTGGACCAAATGAGCAGTCAACAGGAAGTGAGTAGCAGCCGCAGCGTCACTTCCTGTTGATTGAGAGAAAAGCCAGTGGTGATTGGATGTGGGGCACGCAAGACGTTACAATGCTACGTAAGCCCCAAGCAGTGGTTACCAACAGCGCTGGAACGGCAACAGAATGGGAGGCGAGTACAAGGTCTATTATTTTCACTAGTGGAAATAAGTTGAATCAGAAGGGGTTCTCCTAGTAGTGGAAAACCCCTTTAAAATATCTATTAAAGGGGATGATTAGAGAACCTTAACGAGGTAGCTCACTACTCTACAATAGTGGCCACATCTCTGTAAAACTGACAAGGAAGACTTTTTCTAAATACCTTGTTTGGCCAATTCTACCTCTGAGTGGTGCTATTGCAGTCCGCTCATCCCCATGAAGTGACCCCGCCCCCCGGCTCTGTGACTTCTCACTTCCAGTTGACCCGACATCACCACGGCCATCCCTAGTCTCTGAGTGACTGGGCTGTGGACGGAGTTTCACCACTCGTCACAGCCCAGCATCGCTCCTGCTTGCCGCGCTCTGTAGCGAAGGAGAGAGCAGGGAGATGCTAGGCTGTGACGAGTGTTGAAACACCGCCCACAGCCCAGTCCCTCACGGACACTAGGCCCTGCCTTGGTGATGTCAGGTCAACTGGAAGTTGACCTGATATCATCCGATCTCTGAGGTCACAGAGACTTGGGGGTCACTTCATGGGGATGAGCGGTCCGCAATAGCACCGCTCACGGGCAGAATTGGCTGAACAACGAATTTGACAAATGCCTTCCCTATCAAATTTAAAGGGATGTGGCCACTATTGCAAAGTAGGGAACCACCCTTTTAATGCAACAAAACAACCCCTTAATCTTTAGAGGATACATATAAATGTGGACCTTTGTCTCCAAGGACTAAGAAGGCCCATGCTAAGAAACTTTCCAAGATAATCGAGTCTGATCAGGGAGAAGGAGCCATTACGTTTTGTCACATGTATATAGTGCTGGAACACTTGTCACAAATCCCAAAAGAAGTGAGGTTCAGGGACGTTTTCCACTTTCTCCCATGTAACCCTAAAAAGAAAAATCTTTGTCAGGTCACAAATGACCATTATCCTCGTACACAGAACTATAGTTAATACCTTTCCACTTGTGTCCTCTACCTTTCTTCTTAGCTTGACAAATCCTGAGATGAGTAATGTTAGAGGACCAGTTATGATTTTGGGATACTCTGTCCAAAGAGGTTTATGCTATACGAGTCTACATGTGGTCAACTTTTGGTTGTGAAGATGATTGCTGCCTGTCAATGTAGTGACAATACATTGAATTTTTCTTGTAAGAAATTAGCCTCCTTCGCGAAACTTGAAGAACGTTAAGAGTGGACACCTTTATAGGCTCAGCCAATGTAAAAAATATACCCAGAACTCAATACAGCTGACTGGAGAACAATCCAATATTGTGTCCAATTTCTGTACTGTTATAGCTTCCACTTACAGTTCACGAGAGAAGGTGGCTAACCATGTTTCCCACCCAAAGATGTCAGATATCTGCCATCATATAAAGGAGACAGTTGCTCCATAGAAGATTCAAGATATCCTACAGCAGGAATTTTGTGCAGTTTGACATTATTATTATTTATTATTATAGCGCCATTTATTCCATGGCGCTTTACAAGTGAAAGAGGGTATACGTACAACAATCATTAACAGTACAAAACAGACTGGTATAGGAGGAGAGAGGACCCTGCCCGTGAGGGCTCACAGTCTACAGGAAATGGGTGATGGTACAATAGGTGAGGACAGAGCTGGTTGCGCAGTGGTGTACTAGACTGAGGGTTATTGTAGGTTGTAGGCTTGTTTGAAGAGATGGGTCTTGAGGTTCCTCTTGAAGCTTTCTACGGTAGGGGAGAGTCTGATATGCTGAGGTAGAGCATTGCAGAGTATTAGGGAGGCACGGGAGAAATCTTGTATGCAATTGTGGAAAGAGGAGATAAGAGAGGAGTAGAGAAGGGAATCTTGTGAGGATCTGAGGTTGCGTGCAGGTAGGTACCGGGAGACTAGGTCACAGATGTAGGGAGGAGACAGGTTGTGCATGGCTTTGTATGTCATGGTTAATGTTTTGAACTGGAGTCGTTGGGCGATGGGAAGCCAGTGAAGGGATTTGGAGAGTGGCGAGGCTGAGGAATAGTGAGGGGAGAGGTGGATTAAGTGAGCCCAGAGCTTAGGACAGATTGGAGGGGTGCAAGAGTGTTGGAAGGGAGGCCAGAGAGCAGGAGGTTGCAGTAGTCGAGCCGGGAGATGATGAGGGCATGCACTAATGTTTTGCTGATTCTTGGTTAAGGAAAGCATGGATCCGGGAGATATTTTTGAGTTGTAGTCTGCATGAGGTGAAGAGGGCTTGGATGTGTGGCTTGAAGGATAGAGCAGAGTCGAGGGTTACTCCAAGGTAACGAGCTTGTGAGACTGGGGAGAGTGAGCAACCATCAAGTTTGATGGAAAGGCTTGTTGGAGGAGATGAGTGAGGAGGAGGAAAGACAATGAACTCTGTTTTGTCCGTGTTAAGCTTTAGGAATCGCGCAGAGAAGGAGGATGAAATAGCAGACACATTGTGGAATTTTGGTTAGTAGAGACGTAATGTCAGGTCCAGAGAGGTAGATCTGTGTGTCATCGGCATAGAGATGATACTGGAAGCCGTGGGACTCTATGAGCTGTCCCAGGCCGAAGGTGTAGATGGAGAAAAGCAGGGGTCCAAGAACTGAGCCTTGGGGGACACCGACAGATAGGGGGCGAGATGAGGAAGTGGTGTGAGAATGGGAGACGCTGAAATTTTGGTCGGTTAGGTATGAGGAGATCCAAGATAGGGCCAAGTCTGTGATGCCCAGAGATGAAAGAATCTGTAGTAGGAGGGAATGGTCTACTGTGTCGAAGGCAGAGGACAGGTCCAGGAGGTGGATGATAGAGTAGTGTAGTTTGGTTTTGGCGGTTAGTAGATGATTGGTGACTTTGGTTAGGGCAGTTTCAGTAGAGTGATGCGGTCGGAAGCCAGATTGTAGCTGGTCAAAGAGGGAGCAGGAGGAGAGGTATGAGGACAATTCAAGATGGACATGCTGTTCCAGTAGTTTTGAGGCATAGGGGAGAAGTGATATGGGGTGATAGCTTGACACAGAGGATGAGTCAAGGGAGGGCTTTTTGAGGATGGGTGTAATGGAGGCATTTTTAAAGCATGAGGGGAATACACCACTTGTTAGTGATAGGTTGAAGAGATGGGTTAGGGCTGGGATGAGGAATGCGGTGATGTTGGGGATGAGGTGCGATGGGAGCGGGTCAAGTGCACAGGTGGTTAGATGTAATCTTGAGAGTAGAGTGGAAAGATTGTTTTCTGTCATAGTGGAGAAGCTGGATTTGGAAGAAGAGGGCTGAGTAGCTATGATGAGGGGCCGTGGTGATTGTGGGCCAAAGCTTGCTCTGATGTTGTCAATTTTCTGCTTGAAGAAAGAGGCAAAGTCTTCAGCTGAGATGAGGGAAGAGGGAGGTGGTGCTGGAGGACAGAGGAGAGGATTGAAAGTGTTGAATAGCTGTTTAGGGTTGTGAGAGAGAGAGGATATGAGGGATGAGAAGTAAGTTTGTTTTGCAGCAGTGAGTGTGGACTTGAAGGTGGTGAGGGACTCTTTATATGCAATGAAGTGCTCAGTAGAATGAGACCTCTTCCATTTGCGCTCAGCAATTCTGAAAGCCCATCTCAGTTCTTTAGTCTGACTCGTGTGCCAGGGTTGCCTGTTCATTGTGCGGGTTTTGGTGTGTGTGAGGGGGGAAGCTGATTCGAGAGCTGCAGAGATTGTAGTGTTGTATAAAGTTGCAGCAGCATCTGCATCATATAAAAAAGCAATGTCTGTGAGAGGGAGAAGGGACTGAGAAAGTGCGTGTAAATCAAGGTGTTTGATATTTCTGCGAGGGTGTGAAAGTTTGTGGAGGGGGGTTGCGTACTTGGAGAAGAGAGTAGGTTGTGGTCAGACTGAGGGAGAGGTGAGTTAGAGAGGTTAGATAGGCAACAGAGGCGAGTGTAGATGAGGTCCAGCGTGTGGCCATCTTTGTGAGTAGTTGCAGAAGACCATTGGGTGAGGCCAAAGGAGGAAGTGAGTGTTAGAAGTTTGGAGACAGATGATTGGGAAGTGTCAATGGGGATGTTGAAATCACCCATGATAATGGTGGGGATGTCGGTGGAAAGGAAGTGTAGTAGCCAGGTGGTGAAATGGTCAAAAAAGGCAGTGGTTGGCCCTGGGGGGGCTGGGGGGCCATCAAATACAACAGCTGAGGACTTCAGCAACTTAAAGAAGCCTACACAAATGTTAGATAGGACTTAAACATCATGTCGCGTTGAGCAAAATGATACACAGGACCTTGGTTCAGCACCCACGTTGGTAGTCTATGGCTGCCACATCAGAGTCCTACGAATCTGCTCCTACCTGTTGGAATCTCTGGCTCCATCTTGGCTTCCTAACCAAGAATCGGGAGGTGCCCAGGGCTCTGGATTTTTAGCCACACACTACCAACATGGCAGCAGTATCAGAGTTTTGAAAATCATTTTGCTCCACTCTACCACCATGATGGTTTTATGATTGCCAGTCAATGAAACTTCGCAGGAGAACCTCCCTAGACTAAGTCATCACAAAGGATCCACCAAAGAGTTTTAGACCCTTCTGGTGTCACCAATGGTAATGGATTCCATAAATGTCTCCTCCATAACAGCTATATGCAAGGAATCACTGTACCAGATGTCAACTGCTCCAAAAACCAGGTCTATGACCTAAATCTAAGACTACAGAAATCTAAGCTCATATTTTGGATCTAACAAGGATGTGTTGACCAAAGTCGGAACATCTGACATTAATAATGTATCACTCACAGTGAGGAACATCGCATCAGGAGAAAAAGAGGCTTTTCTCAGCGTATTATACCGCAAACCCAGCATTCTCTAAGGTAAGATGTGGGATAAAGCACACGTACCGTAAGTGATGACTTAGACTGTTAGAGTACATATGACAAACTCGTCAAGTTAAGGCATGACACGTCCTACTAAATCTATATTATTCCAAGGATCTAAGAGGCAAGGAGTAAATGGTGACGGCTCTTCACGTCTCTCACAATAAGAAAACTTATTTTCAGTTATGTCAGGGTTACTAATAATTCTTTCATATTATTTTCAAAGCTCATACGCCAAATTCTGGGGTGAAAGCTTTGATAAATCAGCCCTAATACCTGGCACCACTACCAGCATTACTGCCATTATCTGCCCAAGTTGTACGATCGGGAACCGGGTCAGAAATGATCTGCTGGTATTAAAGTGATTTTTATTTTTTTATTTTTATTTTATTTTCTTTTGGGGGCAAAATAGAGAATTTACAGTTTTAATATTTTAAGCCACCACAAAATATTTGTTTGAAAAAAAAAATGACGCTGAGGTTTTATTAACGTTGAAAAGTGCATTTAGCTGACAAAACAATTTACAAATCACTTCAGGTAATTGACTTCTTGGAACAGAGTCCAAGAAGAAATGGCTCATAAAAGATATCAAAAACCAACATAATCTTAAGGAAATAATACCCATCCCATGGGATACAATACATGGCTTCTTAAAGGGGGTTTTCATCCCAAAATTGTATAACTGGCAAAATATCAGTAAATTAGGGATTGGAGAAGCAGCAAAACTTTGGCAATGGTATCCCCATCACTTAAAGAGATAATGGAATGTTTTGGTTTAGATGTGGCGGCCATTTTTTAAAGGTGCAACAGGAAATCCATTTTGAATAAGATTCTAAGCAGCTGATGAAAAAAAATTAAAACAATACTTGTCACCTTCTTATTAATAAACAGCTGCACATATATAGTGGACATTTTTTTTTAAGACATGCTGCCCTTCAAAATAATAAAAGACCCCATTTCCTTCAACTTTCCCATGCTTGTCCTCACCATGAACCAAGTCACCCATATCAGGCTTGACCGACTTTCTAATGTGTCTGTGAGTCTTAATACCATGTTTTCTCGAAATAAGATCTACCCAAAAAATAAGCCCTAGCATGACTTTACAGGATTTTGAGTATACTTGAAATATAAGCCCTACTCCAAAAATAAGCCTTAGTTACAGTCAGGGCCGGAATTGGTGTAGAGTAACTGCATAATTTCTCAGATCCCCCACTCTTTTAGGGACCCCAGCGTTTATATTCCAAAGTTAAGATTGTTTAAGGACCTTTGATGACTTCACAGTCATGTGACCAAAGGTTTCTTAATTGCAGATGTCTAAAAGAAGGAAACAGGAGACAGGCTGGTATGTAGGACTGACATTTGGGGGAAGGGAAAGCAAACTGGGTATTTTCACAGGGCCTCCACTCTCTTAGAGACCCAATTGTTAATATTCCGAGGTTAAGGTTGTTTAAGGACCTTTGGTGACTTCACAATCATGTGACAATGGTGTAAGCAAAGATCTCTTAATTTCAGTAGTCTAAAAGAACTGAAAAAGAGACAGGTGGTATTCAGGAGTGGCATTAGGGGAGAAAAGAGAGCAAACTGGGGAATTTCACATGGCTCTCATTCTCCTGGGGACCCTAGCATTAATATTCTGATGATAAGACTGCTTAAGGACCTTTGTGACATCCTGTCATGTGACCAAAGGTCCATTAATTGCAGGAGTCTAAAGTACTGAACAAGAGACAGACTGGTTTGCAGGACTGTAGTGAGAGCAAACTGGGCAATTACACAAGGCCTTCATTCTTTTGGAGGCCCTATCATTAATATCCTGATAAGACTGTTTAAGGACCTTTGTGACATCCTGTCATGTGACCAAAGGTTTATTAATTGCAGGAGTCTAAAAGAACTGAACAAGAGACAGACTGGTTTGCAGGACTGGAATAGGGGGAACGGCGGGCAAACTGGGCAATTTTACACGGTCCCCATTCCCTAACGGTGACAGTGTTTATATACTGATGATAAGTCTGCTTAGGGACCTTTTTGACATCACGGTCATGTGACTATGTTGTCACTATAGGTCTCTTAATTGCAGGAGTCTAAAGCTGAAGAGGAGACAATCTTGTATGCATGTGCAGTGTGTGTGTGTGTGTGTGTGTGTGTGTGTGTGTGTAGATAGATAGATAGATGGAGGGATAGATAGATAGATAGATAGAGGGATAGATAGATAGATAGATAGAGGGATAGATAGATAGAGGGATAGATAGATAGATAGATAGATAGAGGGGTAGATAGATAGATAGATAGATAGAGGGATAGATAGATAGATAGATAGAGGGATAGATAGATAGATAGATAGATAGATAGATAGATAGATAGATAGATAGATAGATAGATAGAGGGATAGATAGAGGGATAGATAGATAGAGGGATAGATAGATAGAGGGATAGATAGATAGATAGATAGATAGATAGATAGATAGATAGATAGATAGAGGGATAGATAGATAGATAGATAGAACAGCAACCCCAGCTCCTACCATCATAAAGCCCTGCTGAGCCGGAGCCCAGAGCAAGCCAGGAATCCCGGCAGCCAGTCCAGCCAAAGTCACCAACACACCCTGACAAAAGGCCAAATAAAAGAGATCTCAGAGAGCGGCAAGATGCAATACATAGAGGACTGGAAGAGGGAACTAGAGAACTCCCAGAAACTCACCATCTACCGGTCACTGCGGAGGGACTACACTCTGGCCCCATATCTGCAAAGGTTACGCCACCCCAAAGACAGGCAGACACTTAGCCTGTACAGACTGAGTGCCCACAGCCTAGAGGTGGAAACAGGGCGGCACCGACAGACATACAAGCCGCGGGAGAACAGACTGTGCCAGCACTGCCAGCAGGGGGCTCTGGAGGACGAGGCACATTTCCTTCTGCACTGTGACAAATACTCAGCAGTGAGGGGCTCCCACTTCCAGAAACGTACCGCTCATACCCCGAACTTTCCATCCATGGACGAGGAGAGGAAACTCCGCATCCTACTGGGGGAAGAGGAATCAATGGTGGAGATCGCCGCCCAATATGTCTCCACTTGTCATAAGATGAGGGGTACTAAAGACCTCCAAATGGGCCATCACTCCCTAAATTGTGGCCCCAACTCCCCATCCCCACAACCCTAACCCACTCCCCTTTCACACTTCTTTTTTTGCTTTGGCAATGCTAATAGTTTTTTGGTCCTGCCAATAAAGCCTATTTGATTTGATTTGATTTGATTTAGATAGAGGGATAGATAGAGGGATAGATAGATAGATAGATAGATAGATAGATAGATAGATAGAGGGATAGATAGATAGATAGATAGATAGATAGATAGATAGATAGATAGATAGATAGATAGATAGAGGGATAGATAGATAGATAGATAGATAGATCGATAGAGGGATAGATAGAAGGGATAGATAGATAGAGGGATAGATATATAGATAGATAGAGGGATAGATAGAGGGATAGATAGATAGAGGGATAGATAGATAGATAGAGGGATAGATATATAGATAGATAGAGGGATAGAGGGATAGATAGATAGAGGGATAGATAGATAGATAGAGGGATAGATAGATGGATAGATAGATAGATAGAGAGATAGATAGATAGATAGAGGGATAGATAGATAGATAGATAGATAGATAGATAGATAGAGGGATAGATAGATAGATAGATAGATAGATAGATAGATAGATAGATAGAGGGATAGATAGATAGATAGATAGATAGATAGATAGATAGATAGATAGATAGATAGATAGATAGATAGATAGATAGATAGATAGATAGAGGGATAGATAGATAGATAGAGGGATAGATAGATAGATAGATAGATAGAGGGATAGATAGATAGATAGATAGATAGATAGATAGATAGATAGATAGATAGATAGAGGGATAGATATATATATATATATATATAGATAGGTAGATAGATAGATAGATAGATAGATAGAGGGATAGATAGATAGATAGAGGGATAGATAGATAGATAGATAGATAGATAGATAGATATATAGAGGGATAGATAGATAGATAGAGGGATAGATAGATAGATAGATAGATATATATATAGAGGGATAGATAGATAGATAGAGGGATAGATAGATAGATATATAGAGGGATAGATAGATAGATAGATAGATAGATAGATAGAGGGATAGATAGATAGATATATAGATAGATAGATAGATAGATAGATAGATAGAGGGATAGATAGATAGATAGATAGATAGATAGATAGATGATAGATAGATAGAGGGATAGATAGATAGATAGATAGATAGATAGATAGAGGGATAGATAGATAGATAGATAGATAGATAGATAGATAGATAGATAGATAGATAGATAGATAGATAGATAGATGGATAGATAGATAGATAGATAGATAGATAGATAGATAGATAGATAGATAGATAGAGGGATAGATAGATAGATAGATAGATAGAGGGATAGATAGATAGATAGATAGATAGATAGATAGATAGATGGATAGATAGATAGATAGATAGATAGATAGATAGATAGATAGATAGATAGATAGAGGGATAGATAGATAGATAGATAGATAGATAGATATTAGATGGGCGAAATTACATTTTTTAGGAAAATCTCATTTTCTTTTTTATGTGTTTTTTTTATATTAATTTTATATCTACAAAATATTTAAGGCATTATCCTCAATAACGAGGAATTTATATTCATTCAATTTGTGAAATATTAAGTATTTATATATATATTTTAGATGTCGTTTAGGATTGTTTAATTTTCTTTTCTCAGCATTTATTTTCCTTGTACTAGTTTTTGCACTTTTAGACTCTACCAAGCCATTAATAATTCAACTTGAAAACTGCAGAGCAGGGTAAAAAAAAAAAGATGTTTTGATTTTTCTTCAGAAGTGTAATATATAAAGATTTCTCTTCAAATTGTATTAAACTTTTAGGCTGAAGAGTCGTTAAAAAGTTTCTTATGATAAAACAAAAGAGCAGAAAAGGGACTAAAAAGATGAAAATGAAATTAAAAGTGAAATAGAAAAACGCCTCCAAAATTATTTAAGGGGAACCTGTCAACAGGATTTTACCGTCTATGACATGGGATAATTATATAAAGGATTTTCTTTGATTTGTTGGGGACATATACACATGTTGCTGGACTGCTGTGTAAGAGCGCTTAAAGGGGTTGTCCACTACTAGGACACACCTTCTGTGATTCCACATGTTTCACCCAGGTAAAATAATGAAGCCTATACTCACCTCCCATACTGGCGCTGTTCCAGCGGTGCAGCTTCTTGTGGTGTCGGGACTCAAAGGGGTTGTGATGTCACACGAGCCCCACATCCAATCAGAGCCAGCTTCCTTTCCCTGCCTTTGGACCAAACAAGCAATCAACAGGAAGTGAGCACAACTGCAGCACTCACTTCCTGTTGATTAACTCGTTTGGTCTGAAGGCGGGAAGACAGAAGCCGAAGCTGATTGGACGCGATGCTTGCATGACGTCACAACATCACTTGAGCTCCAGGATCGTGAATTGCAGCACCACTGGAAGGGCGCCAGTGCGGGAGGTGAGTATAGGCTTTATTTTATCCGGAGGAAACGTAGAATCAGAAGGGGATGCCCTAGTAGTGGACAACCCCTTTAACAGTGGTGGTTTATATATGTGGAAAACCAGGTACCAGGTTCTCTTTAATTAACTACTTTGTCTTTCAAAATTTTCACACATTTGGAAGAAGGGATGTACAATAGATCAGTCATGCTGTGGCGTCAGTGGACGGTAAACTGTCCCTTATTCCAGAGGTCGACGGCCATGCTGAACTCATTGTGCCTGCCCACGTTGGATCGCAGACGTTACTTAGTTTGAGGCCTGGCAAGTACTAGCATGGGAGACTGGCTGGGGATCCCCGGTTCCATCGACTCGATGACGGCCATGCTGAACTCATTGTGCCTGCCCTCATCGGATTGTTGATGGTAGCCAGGTCTGGACCACCAGTGTAGCCGTAACCACTGAGCAGCCCTGGTCTAACAGTCAAGGTGGGCTGGGACAGGAGTAGAGAATCCCACAAATACCGACAGACAGGGGAAAACCAAGGTTCAAACTCACTACAAACACACACAGTGGAAAAGACAATACATGCTGTGACGATAATGGACGGTGTATTGAGACCAGTACACCCATTATAATTCTTACATATTTAAGCAGTTTTACCAGTGCAGTTGTCATGCGGTGTTCTGCCCCTCACTCACTAGGTGTCAAGGCGACTCCAGACTCTATTCACATTGCAGAGTCTGGCAGGCAACCAGATGCTTCTTAGTTTCTCAGCCAGAGTCAGGCGTCAACTGGTTAGTCATTATTACTATTATTATTATTCATTATTATATATTATGATAACGCCATTTCTTCCATGGTGCTTTACATGTCCTCTCTGGTCCTCAGTTTTGCAGGAGTTAATTCCTGCTACCTGATGAATTGCTGCTGGGGTCACAGCTGCCTCCACCCTATAAAAAATAGTGGAACCTAGCCTCACATGCCTATTATAGATCTAGTTTTGCTCCAGCGTTATCAGTCCTTGTACGTGGTGATCCAGCTTTGGTGATTTGTGTGCTATTTGGTTCTATATTTCCTCCCTGTACTTTATTTCACCCTGAACACGTATTGTCTCTTCCCCTGTGTATGCTTGCGATGGGTTTGAGTTTTGGTTTTCCCCTGTCTGTCGGTATTTGTGGGATTCTTTACTCCTGTCCCAGCCCTCCCCGAGGGTGGGTTAGAGAAGGTGTTAGACCAGGGCAGCTCAGGAGTTAGGCCTACGCTGGTGGTCCTGACCTGGTTACCATCAAGCCTACCTCTGGAATAAGGGACAGTTTGGGGCCCTTAGTTTGAGGGCCAGTCTAGGTGTCCTTACTCCTGGTTACCATGTCATACCCATGACAGCAGTAGTGCAAAACATATCACTCTCAATACAATGCCTTTAAAGTACATACTGTGTTAAACGTTAGTTATCTATGTAAGACGTGCCACTTTGATTTCCTCTACAAAATATTTTAGAGAAATTACTTATGTAACATGATCCATGCTATGGACGAAGCCCTGGAACCAGTCTGAGGGCTAGTCTAGGTGTCAACACCTATGACAACATAATTTCTACACAGTAGTACTACCTTTAAAAGAATCTCAGTACTTGAGAAGATTAATTTTATATCGTCCTCAAAGCATAACAACATGGGTTCTACACAGTAGTATCACATTGAAAACTATTTCAATACATGAAAACCATAATATACTGTAGTACCCACACTATTAAAGCAATGTGTTGAAAAGAGTGCCAATACATGAAAACCCTCATATAGGTCTTGCCCTCTTATTGGACTTGCGCCAACCGCCATCACCTTCCCTCTTCATCCACTCGGGGCCCGCTCCGCCTGTGGGGAGTGACACCATCCCAGCTGCCACCTGCCCCGGAGAGGAATCCTACAGCGGCGACTACTCCTGGCCGCAATCCACAGGTGGCGTCACGACAAACTATCCCAAATACCCCACTTCCCCCACCATTTACAGTACACCTTGGGGCAACAGAACCGGGCAAGGCAACCACGTGACATTGCCTGACCTGACCCTAAACAGCCTGGCAACGAGTAAGTTAACCACCTGCCCCGTGGGGCGCTACAATAACATAGTGTCTACACAGTAGTGCCACCTTGAAAATAATCTCAGTACTTGAGAACATTAATCTTATATTATCCTTAAAGAATAAAAACATTAGTTCTTCACAGTAGTACCACCTTGGACAGTATTTCAATACATAAAAACCATCAGACAGTACCCACACTACTACAGCATACTGTTTAGACAGCAGTATCATCTTGAAAGGAGTCCCAATACAGGAGAACCCTCATATAGTTATCGCACTATGACAACATAGTGTCTCCACAGCAGTATCACCTTGAAAGGAATACCAATAGGAGAATCCACATATAGTCCCCCACTTTAGCAACGTAGTACCACATTGAACAGAATCCCCTTTAGTTAGTAATCTCATCTAGTCCCCACATTATGACAACATAGTGTCTATATAGAAGTACCATCTTGACCATCATAGATCACTCCGCACATTCTCGAGCAGTGATCAGTGATGGCGGACATGCTATGACCGATGTGCCGCCCATGGATCGTTGCTTGTACCCATTAGATTTCTGTTCACATTCCAATGAGACTCCGGAAGGTCACTCCATATTTTGGAGAGTCGAATGGTTATTTCGAGAGAATAAAAAGGGAAAAAAATGAGTAAAGATTAACTTTATTTTTGATTTCGGCTCATTAGCTCTTCAGCTACTTTATTAGCTGAGCTTGGAGCAAATGCGACTTGGACTATAACTTGTGAAAATGTGTTTTTGGCTTCTCATTAAACTTTAAGACTCCTCTCTATAAAAGACACAAATGCCTTTGATTAATGGCACATAAAAGAGGCATATGTTTCTTCACCGAGGCTCGGTGAATGTTCTTACTCTACAGCAGTTAACCACAGCTTATCATGCCAACTTCAGAAAGTGCCAAGCCGGAGGGTACAAATCCAAGATTCTAGAGAACGGAGGGAAACACGTTCTTTTAGACAAACTAAGACATTAATTTAGGGTTGAGAGGTTCATTCTTTGCTGTCACTGTGACCCGACACGAGAGCAGGGTGCAACAATGACCCCAATGGGTAATTACGGCTATTGCCGCCATATATAAGGTGACACCTTCTCTAAAGCAAGGCTTTTAAAGGGTGTTATACAATACAGTAATGGTGCTAAGAAGGCCTGTATTTTGTGCTATTTACCTTTTATTATATTTTTCTTTAGGGGTTTAGTCTTTCTCTAAGAGCTCTAAATCACTTTACACAGCCACAAGGTTTAATGGTTTGGACGGATTAACAAGAGCTACCTAACTGCTATTTTGTTTGCCTTACAATGGACAACCCCTTTAAATGACAAAACTATGATTGCCTGCAGCCATCACTAGGGGGAGCTCACTTTATATTTATTCTTACTGGCAATAAATAGATGTCTAAAATCATATATAGGGGGGCTGAGTGGGGGCTCATACTGTACATAGGGGGATGTGTGTGGTCTCATACTGTATATAGGGGGCTATATGAGGGCTCATACTGTATATAGGGGACTGTGTGTGGGCTCATACTGTATATAAGGGGATGTGTGTGGTCTAATAATGTATATAGGGGGCTATGTGGGTGCTCATACTGTATATAGGGGGCTATGTGAGGGCTTATACTGTATGTAAGGGAATGTGTGTGGTCTCATACTGTATATAGGGGATATGTGTGGGCTCATACTGTATATAGGGGCTGTGTGTACGCTCGTACTGTATGTAGGGGGTTGTGTGTGGGCTCATACTGTATATAGGGGGCTATGTGTGGGCTCATACTGTATATAGGGGGATATGTGTAGGCTCATACTGTATATAGGGGGTTGTGTGTGGGCTCATACTGTATATAGGGGGCTGTCTGTGGTCTAAAACTGTATACATGGGCTGTGTGTGGGCTCATACTGTATATAGGGGGCTATGTGAGGGCTCATACTGTATATAAGAAGCTGTGTGTGGGCTCATACTGTATATAGAGGGCTGTGCGAGGGCTCATACTGTATATAAGGAGCTGTGTGTGGGCTCATACTGTATATAGAGGGCTGTGCGAGGGCTCATACTGTATATAGGGGGGCTGTGTGTGGGCTTATACTGTATATAGGGGGCAGTGTGTGTCGCTCATACTGTATATAGGAGCTATGTGAGCGCTCATACTTTATATGGAGGGCTGTGTGTTGGTTCATACTGTATATAGGGGGCTGTGTGTGGGCTCATACTGTATATAGGAGGCTATGTAGGGGCTTAATGTATATAGGGGCAATGTGAGAGCTCATATTGCATATAGGGGGCTGTGTGTGGCATTATACTGTATATAGGGGGTCTGTGTGTAGGTTTATATTGTATATAGGGGGCCGTGTGTGGGATACATCTGTATCTAGGAGCTATGTGAGTGCTCATACTGTATATAGGGGGCTGTGTGTGGGCTCATACTATATATAGCGGGACAATGTAAGGGCTCATACTGTATATAAGTGAATGTATGTGGGCTCATACTTTATATAGGGGGCTCTGTGTGGGCTCATACTGTTTATAGGAGGCTATGATAGGCGCTCATACTGTATATAGGGGGCTCTGTTTATAGGAGGCGATGATAGGCGCTCATACTGTATATAGGGGCAATGTGAGGACTGATACTCTATTTAGGGGGCTAGTGGGGACTCATACTGCATATAGGAGGCTATGTAGGGGCTCATATTGAATATAAGGGGCTATGTGAGGGCTCATACTGTATTTGGGGGCTATGTGAGGGCTCATAATGTATATAGAGGGGCTATCTGAGAGCTCATGCTATATACAGTATGTATACAGGAAGTGGTGTGTGAGGGCTTATATTGTACTAGCTAGTGAACCGTCCTACGCCCGGGCGTCAATGATTTAGCATGGGGGTGGGACTTTAGGTGTGGTCATTTCTTATCTATTCCTCCCCTGGATGCTTTCCTTCCCATTATTTAAATTTTACACCGCAGCCGCCACCATCATTGCTATGGCCGGCGTGTGCGCAGTACTATGTTCACATTGTAGTTGAATTCTTCGTTAAAACGTTTTCGGAGTCAGTGCGTGTACATACCACCAAATCTGGCTCCATTTTATTAAAATTGCCCAACTCTTTAGCTACTCTTAAACCACCCCTGCTGGTGGTGACTTAAACCAGGATGAGTGGCAAGAGATCATCAACTTTTGGATTGACTTCATGCCTCCATGATCACTACTTTTTTTCTCCCATGCTGTAGCTTATTGGGTGTCCCATGAAGCACATTCAATTGAAATTTGTCCCCTTCTTTGGCTAGTCCCTCATGCAACGTCGCTTCATTTCTGTAGGCTCAGAATGGGTGTAGCTAGAAGGGTCTTTGTGGGCCATGTGCTCCATCCACTGGCTCAAAGGAGGTGATGCCGTATAACTATAGCATTTATGGTAGAAACTAAGATAATGCAGTAAACTGAGTCTGTAGGAAAGACCAGCTATGTGTCCCATCTGTGTCGCAACATGCTGCTGCAATTCTGGTCTGGTCACAAGGCAGTGAAGATTCGCCTTAGTTGTTCTCTTATTTTTTGCTGCAATGAGCTGTAAGGTAATTAGCTCTTTGCTGGGAGCCATGGGTGGACCTCCCTTCTATATAAACCCCAGTAGTCCAACCCTAGCTCCCAGTTATTAGTTAGTGTGTTTCGCGAATATTTTCCTCTTTGACCTTGCTCAGTCTTGGCTCTTGTTTTATTTTTCCCGTGTTCTGACTCTGGTTTATATTCTGACTACTCGCTTGCCACACGATTTTGTTACTGGCATGAATTCTTGGCTTTGACCCCGATTGGGAACCATTCCTGCCTCTGGCTCGCACTTCTGGCCCTTCCGTAGTAGCTATCCATTGGACCAGATGTAAGACCAGATCATTATATACAGGTTAAAGGGTGTTGGTTAGTGATGAACGAACAGTTCGCTATTTGGGTGCTCTTAATGAGCAGTTCATGCTCGAATGGCCATGAGTACCCGATTATAATGGAAGTCAATAGGCAACTCAAGCAGTTTTCTGAAAGATACACCTTAATACCGAACTGTTCACTCATCACTAGTGTTGGAGTTTCTCTGGAACAAATACCGAACTGTTCACTCATCACCAGTGTCGGGGTCTCTCTGCAATGAATACTGAACTGTTTGCTCATCATCATTGTTGGGGTTTCTCTGGAATGAATATTGAACTGTTCCCTCATCACTAGTGTTGGGGTGTCTATGGAACGAATACCAAACTTTTCACTGATCACCAGTGTTGGGGTTTCTCTGGAATGAATACCGAACTGTTCGTTCCTCACTAGTGTTTGGGTTTCTATGGAACGAATACCAAACTGTTCTCTCATCACTAGTGTTGCGGTTTCTCTGAAACAAATACCGAACTGTTCGCTCATCACCAATGTCGGGGTTTCTCTGGAATGAATACCAAAATGTTCGCTCATCAGTAGTGTTGGGGTTTCTATGGAATGAATACCAAACTGTTCGCTCATCACCAGTGTTGGGGTTTCTCTGGAACAAATACCAAACTGTTCTCTCAACCCCAGTGTTGGAGTTTCTCTGGAACGAATACCAAACGGTTTGCTCATCACCAGTGTTCGGGTTTCTCTGAAACGAATACCGAACTGTTCGCTCATTACTATTGTTGGGGTTTCTCTGGAACGAATACCGAACTGTTCACTCATCACCAGTGTTCGGGTTTCTATGAAACGAATACCGAACTGTTCACTCATCACCAGTGTCGGGGTTTCTCTGGAATGATTACAAACCTGTTCTCTCATCACTAGTGTTTGGGTTTCTCTGGAACAAATACCGAACTGTTCACTCATCACTAGGATTGAGATTTCTCTGCAACGAATACTGATGGAGTGACTTGTGCCAAGTCTGTCCGAGGTACTAAGAAACCAAGTGCTAAAGATGCCAAGAGGGGGTGTAGCCTATGATTTTGGATGATGGATACTTATTAATTGATGGGACAGAATATCAAAACAATTGCTGGATACGCTTCACAACTCAAAGTATGATAATAATCGTTTTTTCTGAAATCTTCTTTATTGTGTAGTCAATTAATGGCCGACGGTTGGAGATTTCCCATTACTCCATATTTTCAATCATCATCAACTTGTTACTACAGCAAACACAACGCAGCAGGAAACGTTTATTGCTTTTTTGTGTGTATCATCGTCGGCAGTAACTCATCTCATACATAACTACGGGACAAGGAGAAATGTGTTCATATCTATTACTTTCTATAATTAAAGCCATACTTTAGAACTGGAGCTATAGCCCGACTGATGGAATGTAAAGGTATAATGTTCCGGAACACAAAACAAGTAGTGCCTTATTCCGGGGGTGACAGGTCGTACTTGTGGAACCTACCTTATTAAGCTCAGTGTGAGGATTGATCATGAAAAGCACTGGAGTGTGCACTATTAGACGGTATTCTACAATTCAGCTTAATTAAAACAGACCGCTATTTTATTCTAACTAAGAAAAAGCATTGGACATGTTTTTGGACATGGCCACATGTAATTATCATGCCGGAGACAAGCTGCTATTTATAAGTCATAGGATCAAAATCACAAGTTAAGTGAGAGTTAATGTAACACTCTATATAAGGCCTAATCCAGGACCTCAGGGGTGGAGTTTGCCAAGGGAGTCAAAGAATCCCAAAGAGAAATCATGTGCAATTCTCTGCCCCTTATGGTCAAATAATGCAATCTTTGTATATAAAAACTATTTAGTGTTTGGGGGGACATGTTTGTGAACATGGCCATAATTAATTATTGTGCTGGAAAACTGTACTATGTATAAGTCACAGGGTAACTGGTAAGTTACACGGATGAGCAAAAGGGTAACAATGTTTTGCTCTTATGACTTACAGTCTCCATATCTCACTGTCTACTACAGCTTTGAGCATGAGACGACCTTCATTTTATAGACAATCATCTTGGCTATCTCATACATAAATGTGACTTGCAGATATTTAGCATATGATTAGTTATGCAGATTCTTGTCATGTCACTGCATTGTTACTGTTTTGCTCCTAAAAATCTAAATTTTAATTTTTATTATTTTGTTAGTATTTTGTAAATCCTCCTTTGGCTTTCACCCCTCCTGAACTCTTCTGGGTTCTCGATCAAGTTCAAAGATGTCTCCACCAAAATCTGATCCCAGGTCTCTTCTCCACGTTCCCAGTGTTGGTATATACTGGTCAGGTCTCTTCTCCACGTTCCCAGTGTTGGTGTATATGGGTCAGGTCTCTTCTCCTTATTCCCAGTGTTGGTGTATACTGGTAAGGTCTCTTCTCCACGTTCCCAGTGTTGGTGTATATGGGTCAGGTCTCTTCTCCTTATTCCCAGTGTTGGTGTATACTGGTCAGGTCTCTTCTACACGTTCCCAGTGTTGGTGTATATGGGTCAGGTCTCTTCTCCTTATTCCCAGTGTTGGTGTATACTGGTAAGGTCTCTTCTCCACGTTCCCAGTGTTGGTGTATACGGGTCAGGTCTCTTCTCCACGTTCCCAGTGTTGGTGTGTACTGGTCAGGTCTCTTCTACATGTTCCAAGTGTTGGTGTATACTGATCAGGTCTCTTCTACACGTTCCAAGTGTTGGTGTATACTGGTCAGCTCTCTTCTCCACGTTCCCAGTATTGCTGTATACTGGTCAGGTCTCTTCTCCATGTTCCCAGTGTTGGTATATACTGGTCAGGTCTCTTCTACACGTTCCCAGTGTTGGTGTATACTGGTTGCTCTCTTGGGGATGTATACAGCTTTTTCTTCACCCACAAGTGTTGGAATGGGTTGAGGTCTGGTAACTGTTGAGGCTAATCTAGCTCCTGTACTTCATTGTCATTGAACCATTTCTTCTCCGATCTCGCCGTATGCTTTGGGTCCTTGTCCTGCTGGAACAATGTCGCCCTTTTCATATCCATAGTACTCGAGTGTATGAAGTTACTCATCTTGTAGGACACTCACATATAGCTCAGCATTGAGACCACCATCAATACTGGTCAAGTATCCAACACCTTTGGCTGTAAACACCCCCATATCCTCAAGCTTCCTCCACCGAACTTCATTGTTCCTTCAATTTCTTGATCCATTCGCCCCTCTTTCTCTTGTTTCTTCCAGACCCATTTGCACCCATCAGAGCCGATGACCTTCATCTCATCGCTCCAAATGTCACGTTTCCAATCTTCTACTCTTCATTTAGCATCAGGATCACTTTACTATGTATAAGTAAAGAGCTAATTGGGGAGAATTAGAAATCAAGTGGGAGATAGATGAAGACGTTATTTCTAGTCCTGGACATCATGGGTGAAGCATGATAGGGTTCCAAGAAAACCCTGTGATATCCCCCCCAGCAGGACTAACCTAGAGTATCACTATCGTTAGGAAACACCATCAATTTTATATCAGTCTATTGCTTAGCAGATAACTGAAGCCAATGCAAGGGGATATAGTACAAAGTGTATGGAGCCAAAGCGCCACAGATCCATACACCGTGTAGTGGCCATTCTCAGGTATGGAAGCTGAGTTGCAGAACATGTGAATGGCCACCACAAAGAAGCTGTTGCTGTACAAGGTGAACTTCCACTGACCATGGCTCCATGAATCAGCAAATGTTGAGGGTGGTGGATCTAGAACTAGACCGTTCTGATATTGATGATCAATCTTAAAGATAGATCATAAACATCTGAGACCCAAAAAGTCTACTATGTTACTATGACCCCTTCATTAAATTGGTGGAGGTCTAAGCTGTTGAACCTCCTCCAACTAGAAAGTAATAGTCTTGAGGGCCATAAAAATCTGAAAGATTTCTAGATTAACCTACTCAGAATGGAACAGATAAAAAGCATATTGTGATCCTGTCCTCCCCGGGTGGGCATAGGGTGGGCATATAGGTCACCACGAACTGACGAGGTCGAAAAAAATCAGCTCTTCTACATCTGAGATAAGATAACTCGTTAGGATTATGCAAGACCAAATATATAACAGCTTGTAACCTCCCAAACTCAACTCTGCTTGGTCTATTAATAGTAGGTCGCGTCATCAATGATGATAACAATTTGGCCCGGTGGTACCTCGGGGGGATATATAACCTTTGGCTAGGTTTACCATGGATTTGTCCCACTTCTGAGATCTAACAGTCAAAAATCCACATACCAAGACGATGTAAAGAATATTATTTTCTTAAGAAAGCCATGGAGGAGTTGAGAGCTCATGGATTACATTGCTGAGGTCATGACGACATATGGCGCACCCTATGGCTCCTCAGATGATATATGACGCTTTGTGTACTTACTGCGTGGAATATAACAGCTTTGTGTGTGGGTTTTCTCTCTTGGCAAGTAATGATCAATTTGTATTATTTTATTATTTTGCTGGAAGGAAAGAAAAACAAAGTAGTGCGGTGGTAGTGAACCTTCTCAAGGCAAAGCACATAGCTGGGTAAATGTAGGGACATCAAATTTGGGCAACCTCCTGTTTGGATGGCACTATATGGGGTCCCTTTGTAAGTTGCCCGCCATTATTGGGGCAACTGGATGCTGGGAAATTATCGTGTGGTATAGAGACATCGAAAATTGACCCTTCAGTTCAAGACTACCTCAACTTGTATTACCTTCTTATGTCCTACTAGGGTACCAAAGGGGGCAGGAGGAATTAACTGTTCTTATTTAACAATTCACAAACCATACTGGTTTATCTGTAAGATGTGCGTCCTTTCTTCCCTTGACTATCCTGAGATATGTAGAGCAAGACGACTACCTTTAAAATATATATATTTTTTGTGATACTCTGTTGTGAAATGTTTATGCTGTAGGTGTCTATAGACTCCCAGTGGTTGTTATGTGAATTACAAGGTTTCATTAACATATTGAGTGTAACAAGGTGACTGTTAGGATAGCTGGTGACAGGGGCTCCTATACTGTCACGCCAGGGGACCCTAGGCCATCCCTGTCCTGAGGGTTACTCCTGATGGTGGAGAGTCCCGGGACCCACTCCTGGCTTTGCACCTGACCAGTACTACTCTGATACCCTGGCTATCCTGAGATGCGTAGAGCAAGAAGACCAGTTTTAAAATATATATGTATATTTTTGTGATACTCTGTTGTGACATGTTTATGCTGTAGATGTCTATAGACACCCAGTGGATGTTATGCGAATTACAGTAAGTACAGGGCTTCACTAACATATTGGGTGTCACAAGGTGACTGTTAGGATAGCGGGGAAATGTCCCTCACACTATGCTATACCTAACCTGAGGGTTACTCCTGATAGTGGAGATGCCTGAGTCTCGCTCCGGGCTATGCTCTTGACCAGTACTACTCTGCTACCCCTCCTCTCATCATGAAAAGATTAGTCAGGAGTGTGATGGAAAACAGAGACAGACAGGGAAAACCAAACTCTGACACACTGCACACTGCAGTAATAAACAGTGAGAGAGTCATGAGAAAAGCATGAGCGGGAAGGTAACAACAAAAAAGCAACAAGGGTTAACTCAACAACCGCACTCACCAACAAGTATAACAACCACCAGATAGTCTGGATGACCAAACTTCACCAGACCAGCTAAGATAAACTATAGCTGGCATAGGTGAAAGGATCTAGCCAGCATATATAAGAGGGGAGCAGATGTGATTGGCTTCCCCAAACCATGTGATCAAAGGAGACTAACAAGCAGGCTAGCAGATATTAACTCTTGCTAGCCTGCCTATTAGTTACCACTCTGAAGGCCGACGCCTTTGTTGATCACAGACACCAGAGAAGTTATGAAGTGGAGTACCAGCATCTGTAGTCTAAACAAAACTTTACACCGCCATGACAGTTGGTGAAGTTTGTAAAAATCTCCGTGTGACATTGGGATAACTGAATTTACATCTTGAGAAATTGGAGCTCCCTCAGTCCCACAGAGAATGCGTAGAGCAATAGGGCCTGTATATGACTGCCATTCCATTCAAACAAGAGAAGAGATACATTTTTGTGTATAGAACAACCGCTAAGGAGTTTTCAGCAATGACCACATGATCGCAACGGTAACTTTCACTTTAATTGGTATATCAGCAAAAAAAAAAAAACATAAATAATAAAAAAATAATTATATATATATTATATATATCATCCTTTTACTGCGTTGTGCCGCAGCATAAAACAGTAATCAATAGAGACCCTCACCAGTCCAAGTTTATCACCTATCCAGTGGACAGTTGATAAGAAATTTGGCTCAGATCCTAAGGGTTGTTTTAATCACTGATTTTTTATACTTGCAATACCATGCCACTCCACACGAAGTGCTGTTAAAAAAAAGTTTCCTTATTTACACAGGTATGGC
Organism: Anomaloglossus baeobatrachus; assembly: GCF_048569485.1. Classification (NCBI taxonomy): domain Eukaryota; kingdom Metazoa; phylum Chordata; class Amphibia; order Anura; family Aromobatidae; genus Anomaloglossus; species Anomaloglossus baeobatrachus. The sequence continues at coordinate 770,157,722 of NC_134354.1, forward strand.
GCAAAGCTCTAAAGAGCCACCTAGTGGTAGAAATATGTATTGAAGTAATACACATATCCTGCTTTACCATATCATGTTATTGGGTTTCCTATTAAGTTGTTTAGTATCAGATGAAAATTGAATGTTGTTTTTTTACTTATTCTGCATTGTTGACAGCTTACCATTCTAAGGGTGAAGGAGGGGTCCGTGAATTATGCAAGCACTTAGATGTAAATATTTCAAAATACACTAAGTTACCATTTTAAGTATTGTAAGTTTTCTGAAGACAAAATCTAATAATTTCCTATAAGTTATAATTGCAGCATAAAATTCAAATATATGCATGTTACTTTAAAGATAAACGACTGTCACTGATGTGTCACGTGTGTCAGACAGTCATGTGGTTTCTGGCCATAGAAGGTCACAGTGTTTGGCTGCACAGAATGCTCCCTGACTTTCCATTGTTCCTGCTGTCAGTATTCATTGGTATTGGGAGTTTTTCTACTAGATTCATCTCTTCCCGTTTAGGACCTCACTTTCCACCCACCTGTTGATTATCAGTATTCTCTTTGTGGGTAAATACTCCCTTCCTTTCTTGCACTGGTGCTGCTGATATTTTTCAGTTCATTCAAGCTCTGGTTGCAAGCAGGTGGCTTGAACTCCTGTGTGGTATTGTTGCTGAAAACTTTGCTGAACTTCTGCCTGAGTCATCTGTGGGTAAGTTGTTCATGCATTTTCCCTTGTGTATCCTCCTTATGTCTTCTATAATATTTAGTGGGGTTGACGAAGAGCTTATCCCATATGGTCCCTATTTAGGGCCCAGCACTAGGGTCAGGTATCTGGCTCAGTGCAAAGTGTGGTGAGGGACCCCAGGGACCAGCAGTAGGTTTGGTCAGGGGTCACCATCTTCCTTCTCCCTATACACAGTTTCCCTTCACTTTCACCATTCGCTTGGTACTTCCTCGTACCTATCGTGACAATGACCTGGTCAAAATGTAGACATACACCCTTAAAAGGGCTGTCTGATACGGTATGAAAAGTGTAGTACTATATCAAGACAACTCAAATGTATATCCAACCTGTAATAAAAGGACAAAATATTTTTTTTTGTACTTACAAACTTAATAGCATTTATCTAATTTCCTCCGGCTATTTTGTCCTAAGTGGAGTCTTATTGATTTTTTTCCTTTAAGTAGCTTCTTATAATAATTAATATATATTTGTCATTTGGTCAGTCTCTCCAATCGATAGCCAAGTACAATTTTTTAAAAGCTTATTGAAAACTGACAATCATTCTGGCTGCAATTCTTCGTTTCACTTTTTAAAAATGTCCGCATCTAGTTAGAAAAATGGCAATATCTCCGCAAGTAAAAAAAAATATAATGGTGTGACCTTGCCTTGTTCTATAATTTATGATGAACTATTATATGGCCAGGTTAAAATGTTTTCATTGAGACCCCCTTTAAGGGCTAAAAATATATCCAGTGATGTCATATTTTGCTTTACATAAGCAACTAATGGGAGAAAATGGTCAGTTCTCAGTGTGATTTTACAGAGAAGCCAAAAACACTCCCAGAGACTCCTATAATCACTTTTGACCTGTATTTTCTATATTTTCATATATACTGCTGAAGGTATAAACATAAAAAACATGCTACAAGTATAATAGTACGGAATGTAAGTTTTCGAGCTTACAATCATTTTTTCCGCATTCTATACACTTTTGCCTTGTTTGTTCCAACGAGAAGTCGTCAACGTATCTGATCTCGCTCTTCGCTTGGTTTTGGGCCAGTATTTTGGAAACGGCAGATGTTTGAATATTATGTAGCACAATATAGCGCAGAATAATAGAGGACATACAATTTTATCCTTTACACTCGCACAGTTCGGCATTTAAAAAAGGACTGTGGAGAAATGTTTTTCTATTCCTCCCACACGCTATATTTTTCTCTTCACACAAGCCACATAAACAAGGCTCCATAACTGTGGAGAGTATAAATAGAATGGACATCTTCCAAAGTGTAGGAGAAGAAAAAAAATGTACAATGTTATTCGCGGAGCAAGGAAATAGAGATTTTTAGAGGACGTCAGAATTTACATAAAAAAATGAACATGGTTATTTTAATAAAAGCGCCCACAACTCTACACATAGGTCTGAGCCAAGAACAAGATCACTTTCCTCCTTAGTGTTGGAATTTTAATCTTGAGTGTATTATTAAGGGGAATTGCCCCCCATTGTCTTCATGTTATCATCCAGCATTGTCACTTGTTGGGGTCAAGCCAATATTTCAGCTTCGGAGACCTCATTTGGTTGTTGGCCATTGTCAAGATCCACAAAGGTATTAGTCGTTTGTCGGGGTCAACCCAACTTTGGAGACCTCATTAGGCTGTTGGCCATTGTCAAGATCCACCAAGGTTTTAGCCATTTGTAGGGGTCAACCCAACTTTGGAGACCTCATTTGGTTGTTGGCCATTGTCAAGATCCACCAAGGTTTTAGCCATTTGTAGGGGTCAACCCGACTTTGGAGACTTCATTTGGTTGTTATCTATTGTCAAGATCCACCAAGGTTTTAGCCGTTTGTACGGATCAACCCAACTTTGGAGACCTCATTCGGTTGTTGGCCATTGTCAAGATCCACCAAGGCTTTAGCCGTTTGTTGAGGTCAACCCAACTTTGGAGACCTCATTTGGTTGTAGGCCATTATCAAGGTCCAGTAAGGCTATAGCCATTTGCGCCAATCATTATGTGTTGTTGTCACTGGTCAGAATCAACTCAATATTTTAGCTTTTTTTGAACTTGATTTTGATAACGCATTTTATTAGGTGCCATGTTGTTCAACATTTGCCTGGTCAATCCAATATCTAAACTCACTCCTTATATTTAGGCCAGTCAGTTATTTTGGCCACTTGTGCTAAATCCAAGTTTTTAATTTCACAATATCAAAATTTTTAATTTAGCATTTTCATATCAACTCAACATTTTAACATAACATGACCTCATTTACTAAGTCATTGTTTACACTTCATCATAACGTTTCTATAGCCTGTATTTGATCATCTTGGATAAATGATTTTTTTTAGTTCTCATCGGCACTTATCAAGATCAGTCCAATAATTCAGCTTTATATGACATCTCGGTACGCGTCACTTATTGGGACCAACTCTACAGTTCAAGACCTGATTTGTCATCCTAACTTTTCTATATCATGTAATTGATCATCTTGGTCAATGGTCATTGTCAACCATCGCCTTCCGATATGATGTTTTTTTAGTTCTCATCGTCACTAATCAAGATCAGTCCAATAATTCAGCTTCAGATGACGCCTCATTACGAGTCATTTATTGGGATCAACGCTACATTTCATGACCTGATTTTTCATCCTAATTTTTCTATATCATGTAATTGGTCATCTTGGTCAATGGTCTTTGTCAACCATTGTCTTCCGATGTATGATTCTTTTAGTTCTCATTGTCACTTATCAAGATCAGTCCAATAATTCAGCTTTAAATGACTCCTCATTACGAGTCATGTATTGGGACTAACTCTACATTTCAAGACCTGATTTTTTCATCCTAACTTTTTTACATCATAGAATTGGTCATCTTGGTCAATGGTCATCGTCAACCATTGCCTTCTATTATATGATTTTTTTTATTTCTTAACGTCACTTATCAAGATCAATCCGATAATTCAGCTTCAGATGATTCAACATTACGAGTAATTTATCAGGACCTACTCTACCTGAAACCTGAAGACCTGAAACTTCTCCATCTCTGTTGTCACTTCTCAGAGTCAATTTCGATATTCAGAGATGTGACTCCTTGACCTCATTTACTAAGTGATTGTCTGGACTGCACCCTAAAGCAGGCTTTACACGCTACGAGATCGCTACAGCGATCTCGTTGGGGTCACGGATTTTGTGACGCACATCCGGCCGCTGTAGCGATGCCGTTGCGTGTGACACCGCAGGAACGAGGAACCTCTCCTTACCTGCCTCCCGGCCACAATGCGGAAGGAGGGAGGTGGGCGGGATGTTCGTCCCGCTCTTCTCCGCCCCTCCACTTCTATTGGGCGGCGGTTCAGTGACGCTGATGTGACGTTGCTGTGACGCTGAACGAACCGCCCCCTTAGAAAGGAGGCGGTTCACCGGTCACAGCGACGTCGCAGGGAAGGTAAGTAGTGTGACAGGTCCGGGCGATGTTGTGCGACACGGGCAGAGATTTGCCCGTGTCGCACAACCGATGGGGGCGGGTACGCACGATTGCGATATCGGTACCGATATCGCAGTGTGTAAAGCGGCCTTAATATTCCATTATCAAACTTTATATTTCATGATTTTTGTTAATCATCAGGGTGAACAATAATTGATCACACTTTTATCCATCTCTTGATTTTCTTGGGTCCATCACTTATCAGGATTAACCCAATGTTTGAACCTTACATGACACCTAATTATCAGCCATTATCACCAACCAGACTTAATTATTCAGTTATCTTTGAACCTTATATGACACCTAATGCCCAGCCATTCATTATCATGAACCCAATCTTTCAAGACCTAATTTTTCAGTTATTTATGAACGTTTTCATTCACTATTATCATTTGACGGAGTCAATTCAATTTCAAGTGACACTTGATTCTGAGACCATTACATAGTTCTCATTCCGATTTCATCCTAACATCTTCGTATCATTGTTAACTATTGTAAATTTTCAGGGTCAATCGGGGCTTTTTATTTGTTTTTGTAAGTTTTCATTGTCACCTATCAGGGTCAGCCCAATGTTTAAACTTCATTTGTATAGTGCCAACATCTCTGCAGGGATGCTGACTTACCACCCTGGCTGGGTCCCGTTCTCCTCTGCTCCGCCTGGCATCCCACGTGCTCTGCTGCCTCTTTCCCCTCCTGTGCCCTGTAGATGCCGCACAGGGTTCTTGGGACGTGCGAGAGCACACCGGCCCTCCTGTTAAAGGGCCGGCGCACCATTTCCTTTAAATGCCTCTTAGTCTATGGCTGAGAGTCACTGTGTATTTAAGGCACCCTCACATTACGGGAGGTGCCTGTGCAACGTTCCCAGTTAATCAGTGTCATGTCTTTCTAGCTAGTTGTCAGGTCCCGTAACCCCTCTGTCAGTCACCTGTATCTGCTTTCCCATACCTGTCTGTCCATCCGGTGCCCACCATTTCTGTCAGTACCCGTCTGTCCAGACTGCCTCAGTCACTTCACCTGTACCTGTCTAGTCCTGAATCCATCGTCAGCTGCCACAATCCCGGTCACTGCCCTGGGAGTGGTACCTGGTGTTTGCCTCGCGATGGGCACTTAGTTGAGCCCCTCCTACTAAAGGGTAAGCGCGAGTTCCCCCTGTGGTCCAGTGGGTCCACTAACCTTGCTCGCTGCCCCTACACCGGCAGCATACATTGCAGTTTGATACTTGATTCTGTCACTTCTCAGGATCAACCCTACATTTTAAGACCTCACTTGTCGGTCACTGTTGTCATTATTGGGGTCAATCTGACTTCGATACTAGACATTGTCAGCGGTGTCATCCAAATAGAAACTCAAAAACATTAGTCAGGTTTATGGAAGGGAGATCATATATAATTTGCTTTCAGAATTGCTCGTGCGGATGGCTGAAAGCATTTATAATGGTCCATCAAATGCCTGTTTTTCTAATGGTTTGTTTACCACTTTCTGCTGAAAAATGATTTTTCATTACATTTTGGGGGGGAGAGAAAAATGAACAAAACTGATCTCGGTTCAGCCATAATTAGTCTACAGAGAACACTGTCTGAGAAAAATCCTTTATAATAAATACAAGTTTACATGTGATACCGGATGTATACAAGCACGGAAGAAAAAGATCCATCAAAGTGAAATCAGAAGATGCGAAATACACAGTGATATCCAACAGGTTCCAATAGAAGAAATTTTATTTTCTCTTTTTTAACACTTTTTTAATCAATATAAGTCTGAAACATGTTAGTATTAGATATATGACAACTATTACACACTGTAACACCCTAACCCTAATTCTAACCCTAACCCCCTATCCCTAACCCAATACCCCTAGCCTAGTCATAAGGAGAGTGCAATTTGGTATAATTGACTGGAACATCAACATATAGGGAATATTTAGCCAGAAAGTATGAAATTATTTAGATCAATTAAACAGTCCATACAAAATACCAGTGCTGTTTTCACAGCGGACCCTGAGAAAGGTGCAAAAGCCTCAAACACCTTATTTTCTGGGACATGTTTATGGACTTTGCTGTATAGACTCTGACAGATATGCAGAGTCATCTCAATATTAAGATGTACTGTAGAGGGTGTTAGAGTTAATCATAGTTTTAGTACTGATGGATGTCACATGGAGTTTTGCACAAACTTCACCGACTGTTATGGCGGCATCTGCCTCCAAGATAAGATTGCATATTCTGACACTCCGCCCGATGATTTCTCTGGGATTAACACAGGCAGACTCGGGTGTCGACCTGCTGTGTGCTGATTCATAGGCAGGCTAGCAAGAGTTAATCTATGCTTGCACCTTTCCTCACATGTTGTGGGTAGGCCTATCACATCTGCTCCCCTCCTATTTATGCTGGTATAATCCTTCAATCAATGCCAGCTATAGTTTGTTCTCTGTTGGTCTATGAAGTGTGGTATTCCACACTGTCTGGTGAAAGTTGTGTTTCTTTGCTTAGTGCCATTGTGGAGTTTACCCCTGTTGTTTTGTAGCTTCCTTTCTGCTCTTGTTTTCCTCCTCAATCTTTTTATTGTCTTATCTTTTCTCTGTGTGTGTGTGTGTGTGTGAACTAAAGATGGGAGAGAGAAGGCGCAATAGGGTATTACCCGATTTACTGGGTAAGAGGTATAAGGAAATGGTGCACTCACCTGGTCGGGTTGTGCCAGTCACAACCCCTTTAATGGCATAGGCGAGTGCTAAGGTGGTCCAGCAGCAGCCCTGTTGTACAAGCAAGACATCAAATCCGGGACTGGAGAAAAACAGGTTTAACACCGCGCTTGAAGACCACGGACATCAGTGTTGAACACACAATTCTTTTATTTTACTTCGTTCCTACGCGTTTCGGAGACCACAACTGCCTCCTTCTTCAGGGAAAAGAATTTTACAGAGACCAAGGAGGAGCCCTTAAAAAGGATATACAGAAAAAAAGGGGAAGAAAAAAAGGAGGAGAAAGGAAGAGGGATCCCTGGCTATGACGTCAGTTCACCGTGTGCTGCAGAGCAATGACTCATTGCCACGTGGAGTAAAGCCGCATTACATGGCCTTTACAAAAATTAAATAAAATATACATTGATACATTTAGCTCAAACAGAAAATTCATAATCAAGAAACATAGCAATGAAAAATACAGACAAAATGAATTTACAGTGAAAACGTGAAAAAAAGGGGGGGGGGGGAAATATATGTACAACTATTAATGATCTTTTCACGGCCTCTCTACCCCGGGTTCGTGTCAAAGATCATTAATAGTTCGACATATATTTCCCCCCCCCCCCTTTTTTTCACGTTTTCACTGTAAATTCATTTTGTCTGTATTTTTCATTGCTATGTTTCTTGTTTACTCCACGTGGCAATGAGTCATTGCTCTGCAGCACACGGTGAACTGACGTCATAGCCAGGGATCCCTCTTCCTTTCTCCTCCTTTTTTTCTTCCCCTTTTTTTCTGTATATCCTTTTTAAGGGCTCCTCCTTGGTCTCTGTAAAATTCTTTTCCCTGAAGAAGGAGGCAGTTGTGGTCTCCGAAACGCGTAGGAACGAAGTAAAATAAAAGAATTGTGTGTTCAACACTGATGTCCGTGGTCTTCAAGCGCGGTGTTAAACCTGTTTTTCTCCAGTCCCGGATTTGATGTCTTGTGTGTGTGTGACACAGTTTTGGTTTTCCCTTGTCTATCTTTATCTGTGGGTTTCATCACATTCCTGTCCCGTCCCTCCCTGGGGGAAGGGGGATCAGATCAGGACTGGTAAGGAGCAGGGCCAGGAAGGAGACTCAGGCATCTCAACCATCAGGAGTATCCCTGACGATAGTCATTGTAAAAATGGAAGTCTAAATGAGGCAAGATAGAGTCTAGGTACAATATAGCTAACCAGTAAAGTTGTTTCTTGAGGAGCAGTTTGCATTAATCTTCCTCCTCTAGTATAACACTGAGTCTCCACTGCTGCTTGTGGTGTCTGTTGTGTTTTGTAGCTCTGACATCTGACTCTGACAGCGCTGCAGACAATCACTGAGCTCATTGGCTGATGCCATTTTCACGCGAAATCCGGTGGGATAGAGCTGCAGATTACAACAGACCCCAGGAACAGCGGCAGAGACACAACATTGGACTTGGAGTGAATAAAGCACAGGGGTTTGGTTTCTTTTACCAGCTGTGCACACGATGGAAAATCCCTTTAAGCACCCACATTGCATGCGTTATTAAATTTTGCAGAGGGGCAAAGGGGGATTACATCTATATCCATGCGTCAGACAAGAAACCGCAAAGTATCATGAAGGCAGTGTGAATAAAATCTAAAAATCTATAGGAACCAAAAGCCTAGAAGATCCGATACGTATAGAAAAGAAGCCCCAATGATGACTACGGTATCTCCATGACAACGGGCCTGTGGGTGGTCGTGGACTGGCGCTTATGGCTTAACATAGGTCAAATAATGTGTCCCTGGAATAAAGGGAAATAGAAATAATACTATCCTTATCCGCCTGGAGGAAGGGGAGTGTTATATCATATCACCTCAATCAGGATAATGTATAAACACGCTGAACATTTCCACATGAACATATTACAAAATCCCTACAGGAGGCGCAGTAATGAACACGAGTGTGTGTTGTCTGACATTAAGCGGACAAAGGAAAAAAATAATTGCCAGAAAGTAATTATTTAATATAGAACAATTACACTACTGTATTCTGAGGAGCGAAACAAAGGCATCACAGCAGCCGAAAGATCAGTCACAGCCACAGGGAAAAAGGTAAGAAAATACAGTCACAAAAACACCTTCCATCTCCTGCCCCTATGTACAAGAATATAACTACTATAATACTGCTCCAATGTACAAGAATATAACTACTATAATACTGCCCGATATATACAAGAATATAACTACTATAATACTGCTCCTATATACAAGAATATAACTACTATAATACTGCTCCTATGTCCAAGAATATAACTACTATAATACTGCCCCTATGTACAAGAATATAACTACTATAATACTGCCCCTATGTACAATAATATAACTACTATAATACTGCCTCTATGTACAAGAATATAACTACTATAATACTGCCCCCTATGTGCAAGACTATAACTACTATAATACTGCCCCCTATGTACAAGAATATAACCAATATAATACTGCCCCTATGTACAAGAATATAACTACTATAATACTGCCCCTATGTACAAGAATATAGCTACTATAATACTGCCCCTATGTACAAGAATATAACTACTATAATACTGCCCCCCTATGTACAAGAATCTAACTACTATGATACTGCTCCTATGTACAAGAATCTAACTACTATGACTTTTTTTCTACAATCCAGCAATTTGGAGCAAGGACTGGTGGATCTCTTATTAACTTTGCTCAATTTCATCTTGCAGCATAATTGCTTCATGTTTAAGGATGAAATTTTCCTCCAGATTCAGGGTACAGCAATGGGGGCGGCTTGTGCCCCCTCATATGCTAACCTGTTTCTGGGGGAATTGGAACGACAAATTTTCCAGACAGAGCCGGATGAGTCTGTGTGCCTGGTCCAGAATTGGATCAGGTACATAGACGACATTTGGTTCATCTGGGAGGGCACGGTAGAGCAGCTGGATGCATTCATGAATCGACTTAATTCCAACAACAAAAACATCTTCTTGACATATAAATATGGTCGATCAGTGGAATTTTTGGACATCAAGATTTATGCTTCTCCAAGTGGGGACATAAGTACAGATGTATTTAGAAAACCAACTTCCACAAATACCCTCCTCCATGCTCAATCATGCCACCATCCATCAACCATCCGAAGCATCCCTGTATCTCAGTTTTTGAGAGCTAAGAGAATTTGCTCTTCTAATGAGAAATTTGACATTCAAGCTGAGGATTTAACTGATCGGTTCCTAAGGAGAGGATATAGTAGGAAATGTGTTCGTAAAGGGCACAGGAGAGCCCTGAATACCACGAGGGAACAGCTACTGTACTCTAGCCGCGAATCGACTAAAGTGGAACAACCGATTCGGCTGATTACCACATATAGTAACCATTGGAGAGATCTTTGGTTGATCCTTGACAGGCACTGGCAAGTGTTAATGATGGATCCCATTTTGAAAAGGTGTTTGCCTGATCATCCCTTGGTTACAGCAAGACGATCAAAAAACCTTAGGGACTTATTAGTGCACAGTGCATATCAGGGCCCTAAAAATGTATGGAAAACCCCTCTCTCTCCCGGTTTCTTCCCATGTGGGATGTGTAAAGGTTGTCTCAACATGGTTAAGTCCAAAACCTTTACGGGCAATAGAGAATCAAGGGAGTACATTATCAGACAACATCTGACATGCTCATCCAAAAATGTAGTCTATCAACCTACTTGTGGCTGTGGCAAATTTTATGTCGGCCTCACAAGTAGAGAACTTAAAATCCGCACACGTGAACACGTGCACACGTGCGTGACATTGAAAAATCCAAAACCGCTCTAGAGAACGAACATCTTAAAACTCTCCCTAGGCACTATAGACAATTTCACAACTCAAACCCCGTATCATTGAAAATCAAGGCGATAGATCAAATTAAAGAAGACCCCAGGGGGGGAGACCTTAATACAATCCTGGGTAGACTGGAAAGTAAATGGATCTACCTGTTGGACACGGTGGCACCCAAGGGGCTTAATGAGCACTTTGGTTTTGGTTCTTTCTTGTAAGTTGAACGAGGATTTCAAGATATGTTTTAAACCTTATTTTATTTAGTCTCTTTTAATTTTAACTTTTTTAATATAGTTGTGTAGTGTTTTTCAACAGTGTTTTGGATCTTGGATATATAGCCTTGGACTTTCGCCTCCTAACATCTGTGACCCTAGGGACAATTATTATAATGATGTCTGTTTTACTAACTCATTTGTGTACTTCCCCCCAGGGTTTGGAAATACGTTTTGATACTCTGATTAAAATGCATGATGGGATGTCTGTAAACTTGGTGGACCCTCAAGCCATTGGACCTACGGATTTTGAATATGAACCTTCTTATCCAACATGGAAGATTGTTTCCTCCTTGATGTTTTTTTTTTTTCTCCCCTTGTTCACTGGCTAAGCGCAGGACCATTGGGATCACGGGTGTCTCTTCCGCACCGCGGCGTCTCGGTGGCCGGGTTTGTCGGAACTTGGTGTCCGGCGCGCTTGGTCACACGTGGTGCCGCGGTGGGGAGGAGGCTTGACTCCTGTCCCCTTGGTTACCGTGCTATAAAGCCCTGTGGTACATATTGGAAGGGGTTGGCCAAATATCATGGGATAACCACATAGAAATAATAAAGGAAAATTCAGAATTGATTTTGGAGGGAGAGATGCGATATAAGGGATGCTAGGGCCGCAAAGTATAGATCATGTCTAAGTTTGTGAGATAACTAATGGAATGGATATAGGAAATAGGGCCCATAGGCCACTGAATGACCGAATATAAAAATCCATTAAGAGGTTAAACGGTGATTCTATGATATATTGGTATTTTTTAGATATCCGTTCTAAACTAAATAAATATGGATTGATATGGTGTATCAATATCAAAAACGGCTTTGAGGCTGTTCGTATCTCTATAAGTGGCCTGTATTTATCAAAGTGTTAATATGATGGTTTAACATCTGATTTTGCGGGGGTATGAGTCACATGTGATGTCTTGGGGGGCACAGCAGTTGATTCATATATATATTTCTTGGACTTTAAAACTCCTTTTTTGGTAACTATGGACGCTGCAGCATGTCTATGCATACTTGGTTTAGCACTGTTTACATGCTGTGGCGGGCTAGTGTTCTGGCCGGCCCGTGATTGGACATGGAGTGGAAGTGTCTCATTCGCTTGCTGGCTGGCTGCGTCACGGCCGCGCATGCTCGGTCTGATATGACTTGCGTGTTGGGCGGACTGACGTGTTTGGCCGGCCTGTTATTGGGTACAAAGTAGAGATACCCCATTGGAGCATTGGAGGATTACGTCACAACCAATGGAAGGCTCCCATTCGGAGTTGTATGTCCGGATAGATATACACCGTAATTAAATCATGACTGTAAAACTTGCCGATGCGGCCGGGGACGCCGAGACATGCTCACATATCTTATTGGGTTAATTTTTTCAAGTAATTAGAATACTGTAGGGGATGATGGGCCCGGCCACCCGGAAGGGAATTATAGCCACACTGCACCCGATTTGGTCTAATGCTGACGTAAACAATAATGATTGGCTATGAGAGCCGTCAGTATGATGTGGTGGAAGTGACGTATCGGAGGCAGACATGTGGCCCAGAGTACACAATGAAAGTAACGAGGTTTGCACATATTTTTCTGATTATTGGATGATTGTCCGGGGCATTTATACCCTTGATCCATACTCACCCAGCATACGTCCCCTGAGGAAGAGGGTGAAACGCGCGTTGGGACAGGCAAGTGTTGCGGTATCTTTTTCACTGGTCAGTACATGGTTGGTTTTATTACTCACCAGGATCATATCATCCGTGAGGGTGGTCTACGGTTTAACCCCAGCAGATGTGTGAGTGTACCCTAGCCCACTATGAGCAGGGATTAAAATACCATCACCCACTATTGGCTGACATAAGATTTGAAATACTTTGTGTATACTTGTATGATGTTAGTATTCCTGGGAATTATACCATCTCTGAGGGTGATTGACTGTGGAAACCCCAGCAGTGATTTGTGTATATTTTTCTTTATGGAGTAGGGATGAAATATTATTACTATATATATGCTGACATGTAATGTGATTGTTTCATTTACTATATTTTCTTCATGCATGATACCGGTCCACCTTCTATTGAGGATTTACTGCTGTGAATGTTGTTTTGTCTTATTATGTTTTGATTTTATGATTTTGCAATAAAATTAAATATTTTTAATTACATTGGAGTCATACCATTTGTTTCTCTGGCCTATAATACTGCTCCTATGTACAAGAATATAACTACTATAATACTGCCCCTATGTACAAGAATATAACTACTATAATACTGCTCCCTATGTACAAGAATATAACTACTATAATACTGCCCCTATGTACAAGAATATAACTACTATAACACTGCTCCTATGTACAAGAATATAACTACTATAATACTGCTCCTATGTACAAGAATATAACTACTATAATACTGCTCCTATGTACAAGAATATATCTACTATAATACTGCTCCTATGTACAAGAATATAACTACTATAATACTGCTCCTATGTACAAGAATATAACTACTATAATACTGCCCCTATGTATAAGAATATAACTACTATAATACTGCTCCTATGTACAAGAATATAACTACTATAATACTGCTCCTATGTACAAGAATATAACTACTATAATACTGCTCCTATGTACAAGAATATAACTACTATAATACTGCCCCTATGTACAAGAATATAACTACTATAATACTGCTCCTATGTACAAGAATATAACTACTATAATACTGCTCCTATGTACAAGAATATAACTACTATAATACTGCCTCTATGTACAAGAATATAGCTACTATAATACTGCCTCTATGTACAAGAATATAACTACTATAATACTGCCTCTATGTACAAGAATATAGCTACTATAATACTGCCTCTATGTACAAGAATATAACTACTATAATACTGCTCCCTATATTCAAGAATATAACTACTATAATACTGCCTCTATATACAAGAATATAACTACTATAATACTGCTCCCTATATACAAGAATATAACTACTATAATACTGCCTCTATATACAAGAATATAACTACTATAATACTGCTCCCTATATTCAAGAATATAACTACTATAATACTGCCTCTATGTGCAAGAATATAACTACTATAATACTGCTCCCTATATTCAAGAATAGAACTACTATAATACTGCCTCTATATACAAGAATATAACTACTATAATACTGCTCCTATGTACAAGAATATAACTACTATAATACTGCTCCTATGTACAAGAATATAACTACTATAATACTGCTCCTATGTACAAGAATATAACTACTATAATACTGCCTCTATGTACAAGAATATAGCTACTTGATACTGCCTCTATGTACAAGAATATAGCTACTATAATACTGCCTCTATGTACAAGAATATAACTACTATAATACTGCTCCCTATATACAAGAATATAACTACTATAATACTGCTCCTATGTACAAGAATATAACTACTATAATACTGCTCCAATGTACAAGAATATAACTACTATAATACTGCCCCTATGTACAAGAATATAACTACTATAATACTGCCCCTATGTACAAGAATATAACTACTATAATACTGTCCCTATGTACAAGAATATAACTACTATAATACTGCCCCTATGTACAAGAATATAACTACTATAATACTGCCCCTATGTAAAAGAATATAACTACTATAATACTGCTCCTATGTACAAGAATATAACGACTATAATACTGCTCCTATGTACAAGAATATAACTACTATAATACTGCCCCTATGTACAAGAATATAACTACTATAATACTGCTCCTATGTACAAGAATATAACTACTATAATACTGCCCCCTATGTACAAGAATATAACTACTATAATACTGCCCCTATGTAAAAGAATATAACTACAATAATACTGCCCCTATGTACAAGAATATAACTACTATAATACTGCCGCTATATACAAGAATATAACTACTATAATACTGCCCCTATGTACAAGAATATAACTACTATAATACTGCCCCTATGTACAAGAATATAACTACTATAATAATGCCCCTATGTACAAGAATATAACTACTATAATACTGCCCCCCTATGTACAAGAATATAACCAATATAATAATGCCCCTATGTACAAGAATATAACTACTATAATACTGCTCCTATGTACAAGAATATAACTACTATAATACTGCCCCCTATGTACAAGAATATAACCAATATAATACTGCTCCTATGTACAAGAATATAACTACTATAATACTGCCCCTATGTACAAGAATATAACTACTATAATACTGCCCCTATGTACAAGAATATAACCAATATAATACTGCTCCTATGTACAAGAATATAACTACTATAATACTGCCCCTATGTACAAGAATATAACTACTATAATACTGCTCCTATGTACAAGAATATAACTACTATAATACTGCCCCCTATGTGCAAGACTATAACTACTATAATACTGTCCCCTATATACAAGAATATAACCAATATAATACTGCCCCTATGTACAAGAATATAACTACTATAATAATGCCCCTATGTACAAGAATATAACTACTATAATACTGCCCCTATGTAAAAGAATATAACTACAATAATACTGCCCCTATGTACAAGAATATAACTACTATAATACTGCCGCTATATACAAGAATATAACTACTATAATACTGCCCCTATGTACAAGAATATAACTACTATAATACTGCCCCCTATGTATAAGAATATAACTACTATAATACTGCCTCTATGTACAAGAATATAACTACTATAATAATGCCCCCTATGTACAAGAATATAACTACTATAATACTACCCCTATGTACAAGAATATAACTACTATAATACTGCCCCTATGTACAAGAATATAACTACTATAATACTGCCCCCTATGTATAAGAATATAACTACTATAATACTGCCTCTATGTACAAGAATATAACTACTATAATACTGCCCCTATGTACAAGAATATAACTACTATAATACTACCCCTATGTACAAGAATATAACTACTATAATACTGCCCCCTATGTACAAGAATATAACTACTATAATACTGCCCCCTATGTACAAGAATATAACTACTATAATACTGCCCCTATGTACAAGAATATAACTACTATAATACTGCCCCTATGTACAAGAATATAACTACTATAATACTGCCCCTATGTATAAGAATATAACTACTATAATACTGCCCCTATGTGCAATTATATAACTGCTATAATACTGCTCCTATGAACAAGAATATACATACTATAATACTAATATATTGAAATTGAATATCATGCTTCAGATTACTAATTCTCGATATTACAGACACAGAACATCTTTACCTTCTCTTTTTATATTACTCCACCTGTCATCTCTCGGCTTTGCCGCTGCACCGTAGGCTGTATGTATGCATCATACCTTCAATAACAATTACCGGCACAATTAGAGAGGTCTATGAAGCGCCAAGATACAACTCCCCATTATCCACCTACATACAGTAGGCGTTCTATGGTACCTGCAAAATCATACAATTACCGATAATATAATATATGCGATATGAAGTCAAAGATGGGGAACTCAAAGTTTACAGGATCAACTTAAAGAGGTCCTTAACTCTTTTTTTTAAAGTTAAACTGATCACAATAGAAACCAGTGAGGGACGGGTGGGTAACTGGCAGAATGTGTTTATCTCCCCCTGCAGTGCCTCCGCAGGCAACACAAAGTATTACACACAATTAAATGACAGTTCTGAACAATGGCCCCTCCTTGGATGTCTAAAATATTTAAAAAAAAAATCAGTGCGATGTGGGAATAATAATTTTGAGATATCTGGAGGTCTTTTGGTATTTCCTTATGTGACGCCCCTGGACTATCAGGTCGTCACAGGGTACTGCACAAGCTGCCCTCCCATGCAGTATACTGCCTCCTTCTTGGTTCTGTGTTCCTAACTAAATGGTGTTGCCTCCAACAGCACATCAAATCCTAGATACACCCTGCACCACACCCACCTGACACACCGGTGGACGGCTTGAGTGGAATAGGGTCACTTACCTGGGGGTCAGGGAGGGGAGGTGAGGAGTGTAGTTAGTTAATTAGTCTGTGAGTAGGGATCGAGTTTTGAAGTAACCCTCAAGCTGTGAGGAGCTCAGAGGAAGTCGGGAGCGGTGACTCCTGAAAGAAGCTGTCTAGGTTGCAGACGGTGGTCTGGGCCTAGAGGAGTCGGACCCCCGGTCGCAAGGAATTGTGGCAAGGGGCCTGGAACTGTCGAGGACAACAGCCGGCAGCCTAGCACTATCAACGGTCCGGGACCGAAGGCACGTCGGGGTACACGGACCCTCGGCCGGGGAGTAGCTTCAGGCAACCCGACAATTCACCTAGGGAGAACGGAGCCTTTAAGATCTGTTCCCACCCGCTCCAGAATAGGGGCACTAGCGCAACGAGGGGGATAGAACTTTCCAAATCCAAAACGGTCCAGAAAATCCCAAGCGTGAGCTCTGAGAGCAAGCTCCCATACTTAGCCATAGTAGGGAGTGGGGCCAGACTAGTTCCATGCTACCGGGCCATCATGTTGAACACAAACTAAGTGCCAGGAGGCAGGTCATGGATCACCAGGCAGCACCATTGGGGATGGGACCCGGACAAGCTCCCCTCAGCGGCAGTAGTATTCAGAGTCTTGGTGTACCCGGTTGTCAGTGTCTGCTTATGAATTGAGTGAGTACGAGTGTGACCCCTGCACCCCTCACCGAGTCCCGGGGCACCCCCTACCCGTGGAGGGTTCCAACACCTTGCTGCCCCACTTCATCACCCCGGGTACTCCCAACGGCAGCAGTGGTACTCCCCAAATTACCGTACACCACGGGTGGTGTCACAAACTATATACCAATTCCCCTGTAAATATTCCCCTTATATTTGAGTGGCCGCACGACCCTCGGGTCCGGAGACCCTCGAGCCACAGCGAACCCTGATCCGAGCAGCTCAGCTGCTTCCACGGGGGCGGCACACTTATATCTCATACACAAGTAACTGATAAAGGTAATAAGAATACGTCTTCTCTAACCAATGAGGATCATCTGCAATCAATGGAGGAAACTCCGTCTGGCCACACATTTTCTCGGCAGCGGCCTCTACAGGGAAAATATAGTGTTACATGCCCAACATGAACACATATGCCAACCATTTAATGCGTGGTCAGGGCAGGTCCTCCAGAGCTGGGACCCTCTCGTAAAGTAGCTACAACGTCAAGTCATTATCTCATCATTATGTTCTCATAGGGTCCTGTTGTGAATGGGACAAGATGAAGTGGATGTGGCATGACTGCATATATTTACTATCCATGGAGTACCTAAAATAAAAATCCATTCTTCTAAGTAAAAGTGAAGTTCCTCAAACTACTGATTTGGTGGCTTGACTGGTGACCTGATTATTTCGATTGATCCATTGTTAATGGAAGATTGTCAGCTTTTAAAAGGGGCTTCCATGGAGAGGCTTTGTTCTAGCCAGTCCATTTAGCACGTAACAGGGGAACTCTGGCTTTCACTCTTTAATCCCTGCACCGAGATCTGAGTTGAATCCGTAAAACTGACTGCTGGCCGGTGCAGTTGTCTGGCAGTGTATGGTAAGAAATCTGGATCAGTAGCAAGAGGTCAGGATCAGAAAAAAAAGTTGACAACCAATAAAATAGTCAATACACAAACTGAGGTCAGTAATGAGAATCCATTAACTGAGTATGGGAGTAAACCAGGGTACGTAGAACCTATAACTGGCACAGGAAGCAGGCAGCTATTGAATGGGGACACCCTCCTTCTAACCCTCAAAGTTTAGGAATGTGAGGAGACTCCGACGAAACCAAAAGGGAGGATGATATTATACAACAGAATAATGAGAATCAAATTAGCTGAGCAGGGGCAGATTAACAGGAGTGAACCAGGGTACGTAGAATGTATAACTGGCACAGGAAGCAGGCAGCTACTGAATGAGGACACCAACCTTCTGACCATCACAGTTCTGGATTATCAGGAGATCCTGAATGAACCAAAAGAAAGGATGAAATGATATGACAGATGAGAATCAATTTAGCTGAGCAGGGGCAGATTAACAGGAGAGAACCAGGGTAAGTAGAAGCTATAACTGGCACAGGAAGCAGGCAGCTATTGAATAGGAGCACCCACCTTCTGACCCTCAAAGTTTTGGATTGTCAGGAGATCCTGACTAAACAAAAACAAAAAATGAAATTATATGACATTAGAGAATCAAATTAGCAGAGCAGGGGCAGATTAACAGGAGTGAACCAGGGTAAGTAGAGCCTATAACTGGCACAGGAAGCAGGCAGCTATTGAATGGGGATGTTATATCAATCTTCTGACCATGAAAGTCAGTCTCAGCTCCATCAAACCATGAGATGGCCCCTAGAGGTTACAGACACTTGTCATCTGTGTTTTTATAGGTTTTCTAATGACGCTCTCCTCTAAATTGGTCATTAGGAGGCCATGTAGCCCAGTAAAGCTCAGCACGTGATATCCTTACCTGCAGGACGCTCCAGGCAGTAATAGTCCTGATAAATAAATGATAAAATATCCCATATAACGGTCTCCTTCATATTACATAACGCTGTTTACCATCACACAGCTTTCCCATGCGTGCTCTATTTTTATACAAGTCTTTTTGATAGCTGAAATCAGCGGCAACAGATTCATCTGTATTTACTTAATTGCAAGGCGCTGACAGATTTCGCGATTTAGTAACGAGGTGTGAAAATATGCTGTAGTCCTACTAGTACCAGCCGTAGCGTATGCATCAAGGATGCCAGCACTGCCGAAAGTGCAAGGGAATATAACAAACTTTGTGATATATTTTAGTAGGAAAAATACATTTCTTATGCCACTTATGAGCCTCTTCTTCTTCAACCTGCCTCCTGAAAGTGGCTCAAATCCATCATACCCAAGACAACTGTTCGCTCACTGAGGGATCAGATTACAGTTGGTTATTGAAGTTTCTAGTGAGGGAGGAATTAGAACTGTAAGAAAGGACCTCAGGGGCGGAGCATGGCCTGAGGCTCCTAGGACCGCCCATGAGGAAATCTATTTGTCAAGTGCTTTAGCAGAAATCAAGGAAAAACCATACTACAACGGTTCAGCATGTACCACAATTTTAGCAATGCCCTTTAGGACTGTCCTACTTCCGAAAACTCTGATACACAGCTGATATTATGCTGATTAGTGTCTCATTATAGTTAAGTATTAATCCCCTACTTTACCCTAGATAGATCATACTCCCTGGTAGTCTGCATAAAGTAATGAGCTAATCATAATAAGGAGGACACATGAATGTCGAGTTGACGTGATTTTATATATATATATATATTAAAAAAAAAAAGTGAGTACACCCCTCACATTTTTGAATTTTTTAATTATATCTTTTCATAGGAAAACACAGAAGATCTGACCCTGTGATACAATGTGCAGTGTCAGTGTACAGCTTGTATAACAGGATAAATTTGGTGTCTTCTAAATAACTCAATACACAGCCATTAATGTCTAAACCGCAGGCAACAAAAGTGAGTACACCCCTGAGTGAAAATATCCAAATTGTGCCCAGAGTGGAAATACTTTGTGTGGCCACCATTATTTTCCACCACGGCCTTACGTCTCTTCACCCTAGAGGTCACTAGAGCTTCACAGGAGCCGCTGGATCCTCTTCCATCCTCCATGACGACATCACGGAGCTGGTGGATGTTAGAGACGTTGCGCTCTTCCACCTTCCATTTGAGAAGGCCCCACAGATGCTCCATAGGGTGTAAGTCTGGAGACGCTTGGTCAGTCCAGCACCTTTATCCTAAGTTTCTTTAGCGAGGCACTGGTGGTCTTGGAGGTGTGTTTGGGGTTGTTATGTTGAAATATGAAGGGAGGGGATCATGCTTTGCTTAGGTATGTCACAGGACATGTTGGCATTCATGGTTCCCTCGATGAACTGTAGCCCCCACAGGCGGCAGCACTCATGCAGCCCCAAACCATGACCCTCCCACCACCATGCTTGACTGTAGGCAGGACACACTTGTCTTTGTCCTCCTCACCTTGTTGCCGCCACACACACCTGAAACCATCTGAACCAAATAAGTTTATCTTGGTCTCATCAGACCACAGGACAGTTCCAGTAATCCATGTCCTTAGTCTGCTTGTCTGCAGCAATCTGTTTTTTGTGCATCATCTTTAGAAGAGGCGTCCTTCTTGGATGACAGTTATGCAGACCAATGTGATGCAGTGTGCGGCATATGGTCTAAGCACTGAAAGGTGGACCCCCCCTGCAGCAATGCTGGCAGCACTCGTATATCTATTTTGAAAAGTCGACCTCTGGATATGACCCTGAGTACGTGCACTCAACTTCTCTGGTCAGCCATGTTGAGTCCTGCTCTGAATGGATCCTGTCTTGTTATACCGCTGTATGGTCTTGGCCGCCGTGCTGCAGCTCAGTGTCAGGGTGGTGACAATTTTATTATAGCCTCGGCCATCTTTATGTAGAGCAACAATTCTTTGTTTTGGATCCTCAGAGAATTCTTTCCCATGAGGAGCCATGCTGAACGTCCAGTGACCGGTATGAGAGAGTGTGTGAGCGATAACATCGAATGTAAAACCCCTGCCCCCCATTCACACCTAAGACCTTGTAACACCAATAAGGCACATGACACCGGGCAGGGAGAATTAGCCATTCCCCCTTGGGCACAATTTGGCCATTCTCACTTAGGGGTGTACTCACTTTTGTCATCATTGGTTTAGACATTAATAGCTGTCTATTGAGTTATTTAGAGGACACCAAATTTACCCTGTTGTACAAGCTGCACACTGACACTGCACATTGTATCACAGGGTCAGATCTGCAGCGTTGTCCCAGGAAAAGATATAATTAAAGTATTTAAAAAAAAAAAAAATGTAAGGGGTATATGATATAATACACTTATATGATATAATATATAATGTATTATACACTTATATGATATAATACACTTGTATGATATAATACATTATATACAGTATATATATATATATATATATATATATATATATATATATATATACCAAAAGTTTGGACACACCTTCTCATTCAAAGAGTTTTCTTTATTTTCAGGGCTCTGAGAATTGTAGATTTTCATTGAAGGTGTCAAAATCTGTCTTATATTCTAGGGTTCTTCAGAGTAGCCACCTTTTGCTTTGATTACTGCTTTGCACACTCTTGGCATTCTCTTGATGAGCTTCAAGAGGTAGTCACCGGAAATGGTTTTCCAACAGTCTTGAAGGAGTTCCCAGAGATGCTTAGCACTTGTTGGCCCTTTTGCCTTCACTCTGCGGTCCAGCTCACCCCACACCATCTCGATTGGGTTCAGGTCTGGTGAGTGTGGAGGACTGTGTCAACTCGACATTCATGTGTCCTCCTTATTATGATTAGCTCATTACTTTATGCAGACCACCTGGAAGTATGATTTATGTATCTAATATATATATATATATATATATATATATATAAAATATAAAAAAAATAAAAATATATATATATACAAAATCTTGTTTTATGGTGGTTGAAGAGACCATCTTTGAATTAAACTACAAACCGTCCTCTACTATACAAGACAACAGGGACTAAAATATGAACCCCCTCTATTACCCCAGATTACTAAGTAATACAGTAAAAATATAACATTTCTTAACTACTCTAGACCGCAAGGACAAAAATATGACCACTAGATTACAAAAAATAAACTCTCCTGAGTTACTCCAGTCCACAACCTAAATATGGCTCCACTTTAGTACTTTAGACCACCAGGTAATAAATAAATGAACTGTCCTTTACTACACTAGACCACCAGGGAAAATATTGAACCTCCTCCACTACCCTAGACTAGCTTGGCTACAGTAGTCCCTTCATCAGGTTTATCATTCACATGAAACCCTTTGGATGGTTTGATAAAATGAATAGAGTTCCACTCATTTCTTTTTCTCAATTTAATGCCCTTTGATTAATCTGACCCTTTGCGAGTTTCAGATGATGCAGAGTTGACTTTGTCTTGTTAAATGCGAGATCACAATGTGCCATATGTGGCTTTATATAGGAACATAGGTCAATAGAAGGAACAAAGCAGCCCTAAAGAGTTAAATAACAAAGTCAGCTCTGCTACATCTGTACGTATTAAAGCATCTAGGTTGATAATATCATAGCTGGGAATCGCATAACACGTATAGATAAGAAGATAACCCTGGAAACTGTCACTGAGGAGACACAGCAACAGATCAACAGATAGAACGGTGCAGCAGAGCCGAGTTTGCAATAACGTACTGTTTGGCAAATATGCGTTCCTCCTCGGATGCAACTGACCCTGACAACACAATATGTCAGAATTAGCTTTCTAGAAGTAAAATATCTTCTTGGTGATTTTTTTTTACAGCACACGGAAGAAATCAGGTACATGACAAATTTAACTCTACTACATCTATATATATATATATATATATATATATATATATATATATATATATATATATATATATATATATATATATATATATGTATATATATATATACACACACACACATATATATGAGAAAATTTTCCAATGTAGCAATTTACAGATCATGATGAAAATGAGGATTTTTTTATAAAATGCTCCCAATCAGAAAAAACTCCCAAAAGTCCAATAAAAGAAAATTAATTTCCACTGTGCGGAGCGCAGCATTAAATGGCAGAATCTGTACCTGCTGATACCGAACCATAGATCTGATTATTACCAATAATCATCCAAAAATCCCCTGACTTTATAACATCAGTGCTATGATTAACCCTGGAGCTGCCAGTGATGTAGCAGAGCTGAGTTTGTCATTGGGTTTGTTCCTCTGATGTGGCGTAGTAGATGAAATATTGTAATGCAGCAGCTTCACCTGCATTCCTGTGGGAACCGCACTTAACACCCACTGTATGCTCATTAAGAGTGGTGACAAATGACAAACTCGGCTCCACTGCTTCTGTTAAATAGGCAGGTCCATTACCCAAAAAAAAAAAAAAATTATAAGGAACGTCAATCTTTTATGTTAAGTCGCATTAACTCACGCAGGTAGATAATATTTACGCGACTGTGTAATTAAAAAATCTATAAAATAATATAATAAAATGGGTTAAATAGATGCAAAATAAAAAATATGTAAAAAATATAAAAAACTAAAAAAAATAGATGAAAATAATATAATAATAATATAGTTTTCTAATAATATATGCATAACGCTACATGAATAAATATATTATTAATGTATAATAATAAAAAAAAATATAAACATATATAATAATAATACAAAAAATAATACTAAACATATATTAATAATAATTACAAGAATAAATAACCTTTAAACATATATAATAAAAATAATATTAATGATAATAATAATAAATACATAATAAAATGATATTAATAACTAATAATAATTACAATAATAAATAACCTTTAAACAGATATAATAAAAATAATAATAATAATATAAATTAAATAGAAATAATAATAATATTAATAATAATATGAATAAATAACAAACTGATATAATAAAAAATAATAAAAATATATTAAATAATAATAATTACAATAATAAATAACCTTTAAACAGATAAAATAAAATAAAAAAATAATATAAAATAAATATAATGAATAATATGAATAAATAATGTATAAATAGACATAATTATTCTATGAATAATAATATGAATAAATAACTTATAAATAATAATAATAATACAAAATATATGAAATAATAATTGCTACAAGAAAAAATAACCTGTAAACAGATCTAATAATACAAAATAATAAAAATGTACTAATTATAATTACCGTGAATATTACTATACTTAATATAATTAATTTAAAATACATGAAATTATATACAAATTTTAAATAATATAAAATAATATAATATACCGTTTCCAATAATATACTGTATACATAAAGTTACATGAATAACTTACACACAGAAATAATAATAATAATAATATAATCAAACATACATTAAATAATATAAAAATGTAAAATAATAATATACAATTATATAATATATAAATAAATTACAAGAACATATCGCTCAATAAACAGATGTAATAATAATAGTAATAATAGTAAAAATAATAGTAATAATAATAATAATAATAATAATAATAAAATGATGTAAAATACATAAAACCATAAACTCAGTTGTAATGATACAAAATAAAATAATTAAAATGTAAATGATCTAAAGTAATATATTTGTGATATGAAGATGCATAATATTAAATAATGATATAAAATAATAACATAATATATGAAAGGGCACACATAATATTGTAATTAAAAAAAACGATGGTCATATAGTAAAAAGTATAACAAAATGTAAATAAATACAATAAGAATAAAAAACATAAATGAGAAATAATGAGAATCTAAACTTTGTCTTGTACCTTCTGCAGTTTGGCTTTCCTGGCATTGTGGACAAACCTGCGCCCCAGCTTCTTGGCATACCAGATAGAGGCAAACATGTCTCAGATGGAGGGGTTTAGACTGTGGATGCTGATGTGAGGGTCCCAAGTGCTGAGTGTGTGGAAGGAGCCTTAGGATGCTGCTGCCTATGGTCTGCACTGGTGGGAGCTGGGATGCTGCTCCCCTGCCTATGGTCTGCACTGGTGGGAGCTGGGATGCTGCTCCCCTGCCTATGGTCTGCACTGGTGGGAGCTGGGATGCTGCTCCCCTGCCTATGGTCTGCACTGGTGGGAGCTGGGATGCTGCTCCCCTGCCTATGGTCTGCACTGGTGGGAGCTGGGATGCTGCTCCCCTGCCTATGGTCTGCACTGGTGGGAGCTGGGATGCTGCTCCCCTGCCTATGGTCTGCACTGGTGGGAGCTGGGATGCTGCTCCCCTGCCTATGGTCTGCACTGGTGGGAGCTGGGATGCTGCTCCCCTGCCTATGGTCTGCACTGGTGGGAGCTGGGATGCTGCTCTCCTGCCTATAGTCTGCACTGGTGGGAGCTGGGCTGGTGTCTGCAGGTAGATTCACATGCGGCCAGTAGGGCTCCTGCTGCCATGAAGCATCTCTGTACCCAGCTCACATCCAGTCTACTGCTCAGTGCTTGTCTGCTGCAGTTCTTAAGGAGAGGGAGAGGAGGATGATGATGATAATGATGATGCTGAACACTACACATGTGCCAGCTGGGCTGTCAGGGCATAGGCTGCACCAGAGCTGTATACAGTGACACTATAGTGATGTTATAACAATGGCTGGGCATTGGGAGGGGGGGGGGGGATAGACTTAGGAAAACACATTTGCTTTTATACGCTTGGAAAGCAACATCCCATTGCTATAAACTGCAGCACAAGCAACATTAACCCAAATTGTTCATTGCTTTAATAGGCCATTCACAGACGGGGGGTGTCAGGAGCCCCTCAAAGGTTTGGTATAATGTATGAATAGGATGCAATAATAATTATACTGTATCTTCCTCAGTGGTGCCCTATGCCGTCACTTATACACCTTTTCCTTATGTGATGTACTGTCACACAGTGTATAAATACCCGTGTCGCGGGCGGAGGAGGGGACGCTGCGCTCACCCACTGCTCGGGTCCGGCTGCTGCTGCTGCTCGGTGGTGGCTCGAGCGGTGGGCCAGATCCCGGGGACTCACGCGGCGTTCCTCGCCCGTGAGTGAAAGGGGGTGGTTTGGGTTTAGGAATATTGTCCGTGACGCCACCCACGGTTGTGGTGAGATTGTTGGCACCACCGCTGCTCTGGACGGGGATCCCGGGAGCGATGACAGGGAGCAGCTTGGATGTTGGTTCTCCCCTCCGTGGGTAGGGGGTTGGTTGTCCCGGGGCCCGGTGAGGGGTAGGGATGTAGGCAGGCGGGTTACAAGGCCTGGCCAGGTACAGGGTCGCGGGGGCAGCGCTGTGCCGCACGGCACGGTGGTACTCACTCAGCCAATGACGAATGCAAAGTCTCCGGTAAAACAAACGGTTGGATGGACGGGTCCCACAGACGGCTGCGGTGTTTCTCCTCCCGGCAGGTTGATGGTGACTGCCTTTCCCTGCACCTGTGTAATGTGTACGGTTCCAATGGGTTCCCACCGGTAACCCGCTCCCCAGCTTGGATGAAGGCTGAGGGAACCCCTTTTGCCCGCAGGCTCTGGCCCTGGGAACTGTAGCCTTGGCGGTGACTGTGTTTCCCTTTACGGTTTGAGCTGTCGCCTTCAATCGGGTCTTGACTGCTGGGAAACCCAGGAGGTTCCCTTCGCTAACGGATTTGACAATTTCAACGGCGACTCCTAGCCTTGTCGGGGTCCGTAAGTCCTGCCGGATGGTGCTGGCTTCTCTTTGTTCACCGGTCCGGTACCGCCGGGCCACCGCCTGTCCACGGTCCTTACGGCTCACTCTGATCGGCCTCTCCTGCAGACGGTCACCACTGTCTGCCAACCTTGCTGTACCGTCCGGGCCACACACCCGGACCACCCTCAGACTGCTCCACTACCACTTTACTCCTCTCATTTCCAAACTCTAATCTCAACTAACTGTCTCCTTTTCCCGCCTCCAGGACTGTGAACTCCTCGGTGGGCGGGACCAACCGCCTGGCCCACTCCCTGGTGTGGACATCAGCCCCTGGAGGAAGGCAACAAGGATTTTGTGTTTGGCTTCGGTGTGCCTAACCGGGGTGTGGGGTGTGTTGGTGTTGTTCTGTGACGACCTGGCTTGTCCAGGGCGCCACACCCGCCCCATACAATGCCTGTTTCTCAGCATTGTACAATATGGTGCCATTTAATTACAAAAATATCAATTCTATGCAGTGTCACCGCCATACGTGGAAAAATAATATACAGTGCTCAAATAATGCTACCATACAGTGCTCAAATACTTCTACCATACAGTGCTGAAATAATGCCACCATACAGTGCTCAAATAATGCTACCATACAGTGCTCAAATAATGCTACCATACAGAGCTCAAATAATGCCACCATACAGTGCTGAAATAATGCTACCATACAGTGCTCAAATACTGCTACCATACAGTGCTCAAATAATGCTACCATATAGTGCTCAAATACTGCTACCATACAGTGCTCAAATAATGCTACCATACAGTGCTCAAATAATGCCACCATACAGTGCTGAAATAATGCCACCATACAGTGCTCAAATAATGCTACCATACAGTGCTCAAATAATGCTACCATACAGTGCTCAAATACTGCTACCATACAGTGCTCAAATAATGCTACCATACAGTGCTCAAATACTGCTACCGTACAGTGCTCAAATAAGGCTACCATACAGTGCTCAAATAATGCCATCATACAGTGAACAAATAATACCATCATACAAAGCTGAAATAATGCTACCATACAATGCTCAAATAATGCTACCATACAGTGCTCAAATACTGCTACCATACAGTGCTTAAATAATGCCACCATACAGTGCTCAAATAATGCTACCATACAGTGCTCAAATAATGCTACCATACAGTGCTCAAATAATACCATCATACAGTGCTCAAATAATGTCACCATACAGTGCTCAAATAATGCCACCATACAGTGCTCAAATAATGCCATCATACAGTGAACAAATAATACCATCATACAAAGCTGAAATAATGCTACCATACAGTGCTCAAATAATGCTACCATACAGTGCTCAAATAATGCTACCATACAGTGTTCAAATAATGCCATCATACAGTGAACAAATAATACCATCATACAAAGCTGAAATAATGCTACCATACAGTGCTCAAATAATGCTACCATACAGTGCTCAAATAATGCTACCATACAGTGCTCAAATAATGCCACTGTCGCAGGCGGAGGAGGGGACGCTGCGCTCTCCCACTGCTCAAGTCCAGCTGCTGCTGCTGCTCGGTGGTGGCTCGAGCGGTGGGCCGGATCCCGGGGACTCGAGCGGCGCTCCTCGCCCGTGAGTGAAAGGGGGTGGTTTGATTTAGGGATATTGTCCGTGACGCCACCCATGGTTGTGGTGAGATTGGTGACACCACCGCTGCTCTAGACGGGGATCCCGGGAGCGATGACAGGGAGCAGCTTGGATGTTGGTTCTCCCCTCCGTGGGTAGGGGGTTGGTTGTCCCGGGGCCCAGTGATGGGGTAGGGATGGTTGGCAGGCGGGTTACGGGGCCTGGTGAGGTGCAGGGTCGCGGGGGCAGCGCTGTGCCGCACGGCACAGTGGTACTCACTCAGCCAGTAACGAATACACAGTCTCCGGTAAAACAAACTGCTGGATGGACGGGTCCCACAGACGGCTGCGGTGTTTCTCCTCCCGGCAGGTTGATGGTGACTGCCTTTCCCTGCACCTGTGTAGTGTGTTCGGTTCCAATGGGTTCCCACCGGTAACCCGCTCCCCAGCTTGGATGGGTGCTGAAGGAGCCCCTTTTGCCCGCAGGCTCTGGCCCTAGGAACTGTAGCTTTGGCGGTGACTGTGTTTCCCTCTAACGGTTGGACTGTTGCCTTCTAGAAGGACTTGGCTGCTGGGAAACCCCGGAGGTTTCCTTCGCTAACGGATTTGACAGTTTCAGCGGCGACTCCTAGCCTTGTCTGGGTCTGTAGGCCCTGCCGGTTGGTGCTGGCTTCTCTTTGCGTACCGGTCCGGTACCGCCGGGCCACCGCCCGTCCACGGTCCTTACGGCTAGCTCCAATAGGCCTCTCCTGCAGACGGTCTGCCAACCTTGCTGTTCCGTCCGGGCCACACACCCGGACCACTTTCTGTCTGCTCCTTTACCACTTCTCTCCTCTCACTTCCACTTCCAAACTAATCTCTCTGAAAACTCACTCTTTTTCCCGCCTCCAGGACTGTGAACTCCTCGGTGGGCGGGACCAACCGCCTGGCCCACCCCCTGGTGTGGACATCAGCCCCTGGAGGGAGGCAACAAGGATTTTGTGTTTTGGCTTTGGTGTGCCTGACCGGGGTGTGGGGTGTGTTGGTGTTGTACCTGTGACGACCTGGCTTGTCCAGGGCGCCACACCACCATACAGTGAACAAATAATATCATCATACAGTGAACAAATAATACCATCATACAGTGCTTAATTAATATCACCACACTGTGGTCAAATAATACCACCTCACTGAGCTCATATAACACCACCAGTGTTCAAATGACACCACCATACTATGCTCAATGTACAGCCGGCTTACCTAATACACCAGTGCTCTGCAGCATCCTAGCGCCATGTCCCTGCACAGCCATCCTCATGCTGCGCAGTCCTCTGCTTACCTGCATGGCCGCCCACGTGTCACATGGTCCTCAGTGTACCTTTATTGCCGGTCCATGTGTAGTGCGGTCCCTGGCTCGTCCCCTACGTGTGGGTCGGTCCTCAGCTCTTGCCTAGGCCCCAGGCCCTGCGCATGCTGCGTGGGGTTTCCTGGTCTCCGACCTAGGGAGCGTGTGCACACGTTTCCTGTCCTGTATCCAGCACCTACCGTATGTCTGTGCCCGTCTGCTCCTGTCGTCCTGTCTACCTCAGCCATTCTGGCTTCAACTTTGTCCGATGTCCTGCACCTGACGTCCCATGACTGGTGTGCCTGATGACCGGAGTTCCGTGCCTGATAGCCGGAGTCCCGTGCCTGATAGCCGGAGTCCCGTGCCTGATGACCGGAGTTCCGTGCCTGATGACCGGAGTTCCGTACCTGATGACCGGAGTTCTGTGCCTGATGACCGGAGTTCCGTGCCTGATGACCGGAGTTCCGTGCCTGATGACCGGAGTTCCGTGCCTGATGACCGGAGTTCCGTGCCTGATGACCGGAGTTCCGTGCCTGATGACCGGAGTTCCGTGCCTGATGACCGGAGTTCCGTGCCTGATGACCGGAGTTCCGTGCCTGATGACCGGAGTTCCGTGCCTGATGGCCGGAGTTCCGTGCCTGATGGCTGGAGTTCCGTGCCTGATGGCTGGAGTTCAGTGCCTGATGGCCGGAGTTCCGTGCCTGATAGCCGGAGTTCCGTGCCTGATGACCAGAGTTCCGTGCCTGATGACCGGAGTTCCGTGCCTGATGACCGGAGTTCCGTGCCTGATGACCGGAGTTCCGTGCCTGATAGCCGGAGTTCCGTGCCTGATGACCGGAGTTCCGTGCCAGATGACCGGAGTTCCGTGCCTGATGACCGGAGTTCCATGCCTGATGGCCGGAGTTCCGTGCTTAGCCGGAGTTCCGTGCCTGATGACCAGAGTTCCGTGCCTGATGACCAGAGTTCCGTGCCTGATGACCGGAGTTCCGTGCCTGATGACCGGAGTTCCGTGCCTGATGACCGGAGTTCCGTGCCTGATGACCGGAGTTCCGTGCCTGATGACCGGAGTTCCGTGCCAGATGACCGGAGTTCCGTGCCTAATGACCGGAGTTCCGTGCCTGATGGCCGGAGTTCCGTGCTTAGCCGGAGTTCCGTGCCTGATGACCAGAGTTCCGTGCCTGATGACCGGAGTTCCGTGCCTGATGACCTGAGTTCCGTGCCTGATGGCCGGAGTTCCGTGCCTGATGGCCGGAGTTCCGTGCCTGATAGCCGGAGTTCCGTGCCTGATGACCAGAGTTCCGTGCCTGATGGCCGGAGTTCCGTGCCTGATGACAGGAGTTCCGTGCCTGATGGCCGGAGTTCCATGCCTGATGGCCGGAGTTCCGTGCCTGATGGCCGGAGTTCAGTGCCTGATGGCCGGAGTTCCGTGCCTGATAGCCGGAGTTCCGTGCCTGATGACCGGAGTTCCGTGCCTGATGACCGGAGTTCCGTGCCTGATGACCGGAGTTCCGTGCCTGATGACCGGAGTCCCGTGCCTGATGACCGGAGTTCCGTGCCTGATGGCCGGAGTTCCGTGCCTGATGGCCGGAGTTCCGTGCCTGATGGCCGGAGTTCCGTGCCTGATGACCGGAGTTCCGTGCCTGATGACCGGAGTTCCGTGCCTGATGGCCGGAGTTCCGTGCCTGATGGCCGGAGTTCCGTGCCTGATGGCCGGAGTTCCGTGCCTGATCGCCGGAGTTCCGTGCCTGATAGCCGGAGTCCCGTGCCTGATGACCGGAGTCCCGTGCCTGATGACCGGAGTTCCGTGCCTGATGACCGGAGTTCCGTGCCTGATGGCCGGAGTTCCGTGCCTGATGACCAGAGTTCCGTGCCTGATGGCCGGAGTTCCGTGCCTGATGGCCGGAGTTCCGTGCCTGATGGCCGGAGTTCCGTGCCTGATGGCCGGAGTTCTGTGCCTGATGACCGGAGTTCCGTGCCTGATGACCGGAGTTCCGTGCCTGATGACCGGAGTTCCGTGCCTGATGGCCGGAGTTCCGTGCCTGATGGCCGGAGTTCCGTGCCTGATGGCCGGAGTTCAGTGCCTGATGGCCGGAGTTCAGTGCCTGATGGCCGGAGTTCCGTGCCTGATGACCGGAGTTCCGTGCCTGATGACCGGAGTTCCGTGCCTGATGACCGGAGTTCCGTGCCTGATGGCCGGAGTTCCGTGCCTGATGGCCGGAGTTCCGTGCCTGATGGCCGGAGTTCCGTGCCTGATGACCGGAGTTCCGTGCCTGATGACCGGAGTTCCGTGCCTGATGACCGGAGTTCCGTGCCTGATGACCGGAGTTCCGTGCCTGATGACCGGAGTTCCTTGCCTGATAGCCGGAGTTCCGTGCCTGATGGCCGGAGTTCCGTGCCTGATGGCCGGAGTTCCGTGCCTGATGACCGGAGTTCCGTGCCTGATAGCCGGAGTTCCGTGCCTGATGACCGGAGTTCCGTGCCTGATGACCGGAGTTCCGTGCCTGATGGCCGGAGTTCCGTGCCTGATGGCCGGAGTTCAGTGCCTGATGGCCGGAGTTCAGTGCCTGATGGCCGGAGTTCCGTGCCTGATGACCGGAGTTCCGTGCCTGATGACCGGAGTTCCGTGCCTGATGACCGGAGTTCCGTGCCTGATGACCGGAGTCCCGTGCCTGATGACCGGAGTTCCGTGCCTGATGGCCGGAGTTCCGTGCCTGATGGCCGGAGTTCCGTGCCTGATAGCCGGAGTTCCGTGCCTGATGACCGGAGTTCCGTGCCTGATGACCGGAGTTCCGTGCCTGATGACCGGAGTTCCGTGCCTGATGACCGGAGTTCCGTGCCTGATGGCCGGAGTTCCGTGCCTGATGGCCGGAGTTCCGTGCCTGATCGCCGGAGTTCCGTGCCTGATAGCCGGAGTCCCGTGCCTGATGACCGGAGTCCCGTGCCTGATGGCCGGAGTCCCGTGCCTGATGGCCGGAGTTCCGTGCCTGATCGCCGGAGTTCCGTGCCTGATAGCCGGAGTCCCGTGCCTGATGACCTGAGTCCCGTGCCTGATGACCGGAGTTCCGTGCCTGATGACCGGAGTTCCGTGCCTGATAGCCGGAGTTCCGTGCCTGATGACCGGAGTTCCGTGCCTGATGACCGGAGTTCCGTGCCTGATGGCCGGAGTTCCGTGCCTGATGGCCGGAGTTCAGTGCCTGATGGCCGGAGTTCCGTGCCTGATGACCGGAGTTCCGTGCCTGATGACCGGAGTTCCGTGCCTGATAGCCGGAGTCCCATGCCTGATGACCTGAGTCCCGTGCCTGATGACCGGAGTCCCGTGCCTGATGACCGGAGTTCCGTGCCTGATAGCCGGAGTTCCGTGCCTGATGGCCGGAGTTCCGTGCCTGATGACCGGAGTTCCGTGCCTGATAGCCGGAGTTCCGTGCCTGATAGCCGGAGTTCCGTGCCTGATGACCGGAGTTCCGTGCCTGATGGCCGGAGTTCCGTGCCTGATGGCCGGAGTTCCGTGCCTGATGGCCGGAGTTCAGTGCCTGATGGCCGGAGTTCCGTGCCTGATAGCCGGAGTTCCGTGCCTGATGACCGGAGTTCCGTGCCTGATGACCGGAGTCCCGTGCCTGATGACCGGAGTTCCGTGCCTGATGGCCGGAGTTCCGTGCCTGATGGCCGGAGTTCCGTGCCTGATGACCGGAGTTCCGTGCCTGATGACCGGAGTTCCGTGCCTGATGGCCGGAGTTCCGTGCCTGATGGCCGGAGTTCCGTGCCTGATGGCCGGAGTTCAGTGCCTGATGGCCGGAGTTCCGTGCCTGATAGCCGGAGTTCCGTGCCTGATGACCGGAGTTCCGTGCCTGATGACCGGAGTTCCGTGCCTGATGACCGGAGTCCCGTGCCTGATGACCGGAGTTCCGTGCCTGATGGCCGGAGTTCCGTGCCTGATGGCCGGAGTTCCGTGCCTGATAGCCGGAGTTCCGTGCCTGATGACCGGAGTTCCGTGCCTGATGACCGGAGTTCCGTGCCTGATGACCGGAGTTCCGTGCCTGATGGCCGGAGTTCCGTGCCTGATGGCCGGAGTTCCGTGCCTGATGGCCGGAGTTCCATGCCTGATCGCCGGAGTTCCGTGCCTGATAGCCGGAGTTCCGTGCCTCATAGCCGGAGTCCCGTGCCTGATGACCGGAGTCCCGTGCCTGATAACCGGAGTTCCGTGCCTGATGACCAGAGTTCCGTGCCTGCTAGCCAGAGTTCCGTGCCTGATAGCCGGAGTTCCGTGCCTGATGACCGGAGTTCCGTGCCTGATGACCGGAGTTCCGTGCCTGATGACCAGAGTTCCGTGCCTGATGACCGGAGTTCCGTGCCTGATGACCGAAGTTCCGTGCCTGATGACCGGAGTTCTGTGCCTGATGACCAGAGTTTCGTGCCTGATGGCTGGAGTTCCACCAGATGTCCTGTCCTGGCTGCAACTGTGTCCGGTGTCCTGTGCCTGATGACCCGTGCTGGAAGTTCGTTACCCGCCTTTACCCATTCTCCCTTTTCTCTTCCAGACTGTGTTCCTGTTCTGGCCCGTTTGTCCTGCCTATACCCATCCTGCCTGCCCTGTTTGTTACCTGACCCTGGTCCTGCTGTCTTCCTGCTTCGCTCAGCTGCTACAATCCTGGTTATTGCCCTGGGAGTGGCACCTGGCGTTCTGCCTTGCGAAGCGCGCTTAGTCAAGCCCTTCCCATCAAAGGGTAAGCCTGGGTTCCCCCTGTGATCCAGTGGATCCACTACCACTCGCTGCCTTCCAGAGCTGTGAGCATTACACTCAAATAATACCACCACACTGCGCTCAAATATTATCACCATACAGTGTTCAAATACTCAAACAAAGGCGGATCCCGGCACAAGACATCCATAAAAATTTTCATAAGTATAGATAAAACTTCACATTTATTTTGAATTTAAAAAGAATAAAACAAGCTCCTCCGATCAACACGTTTCAGACGCGATCGTCCTTAGTCATGATCACCAAATAGTGCTAAATATTACCATATTACCATACAAATGGATTGTGACATGCTAACAAAACCCTGGACAGGCTGCAATTCACATTACAGCCTCTGGGTGGCCACATAGAGACACATATAGTATTAACATCTCCTGACAGAGTATCATATAATCATGTTTGTTCCACAGCAGGTCGTCTGATGCCACGGGATGAAGTTAGGAGTTGGATTCTTATATGAAGTTCTAAATTAAAAACATTCATTCATGTTAAACTTTTTAAAAGTTAGCTGATTAATATCTGCTTTCTAGTGACCCTATGACAACACTTCCTTCCCTGGCAGTTAAAATGCTATGTCATCGAAAATTCCTCATATAGGCATCCGTAATTTATTTTCTTCAACCAGTTATTATGTGCACCTTGATGTGGATTGTGAATTGCTACTACAAAACCTACTTATGATAACCTGAACCACCGCTACTTGTAGGGTCATAGAGTGTAATGGGTGTGTCCCGGCCTGATGTGATCTCGGGGGGATCTGAGATCCGAAGGTCACAGCATTTTGTTGATTGCAGATCCGCTTTAGTGCCTGCTTGTTATTTACCTAGAGTTGGGGTATATTTAATTCCATCCGGTACTGAAGGGGTTAAGGTTCACTTCTATCCTGCAGTGATCTAACAGGTAGCTGCAACCTCAGCTGCAGCCACTCCCTTCTGCTGTAAGTATCCGCTTCTCACCCTATGCCGGCTATAGCTTATACCTATGCGGGCCATGTTGAAGGAGCTTGTCTCTGCATAGCTGTAGTGTCTTTTCTGTTGCAGCTGCGAAACCAAGGAATGATTTCTGTTGTGCCTTTCCCCATCTGTTTGTCTTACCTTTCCTGTGTGGTCTCATTGGAGTGGCGGGACTAGCTTCTCGTTGGCCTTAACTAGTCAGGGTGAGTTCAGGGCCAGCGGGAACCTAGGTGTGTGATGGTGCACGAGGGAAGGACCCGTCTAGGGATGTTAGGGAGTGTAGGGATTAGCTTCAGGTGAGTGTTAGGACGGCACCCTGCTCACCACTCTCTAGCGCTAGTGTGACGCCCTGGACTAGCCAGGTAGTCACAGGTAGGCCCCCTGCACAAACACCAGCCCCTAAAAAGGTATCAGCGGCCAACCTAAAAACCCTGAGGCACCCCTCTCAGGTCTTGATGTTCACACCCGGGGGGCGGAGCCAGGCGGTTGGCCACGCCCACCGAGGAGTTCGGATAGCCGGAGGCGGGAAAAAAACCCCCCAGATCTGTTAGGCCCTGTGCGCACTTACCGGATTTTGCCGCGGATTTGCTGCATGTTTCGCTGCAAAAAATGTTCATATCTCTGCAGTGAATCACCAGCAAAACCTATGGAAAAAAAAAATGCTGTGCGCACTATGCGGAATTTGACAGCTGCATGTTTTGCTGCGGGATTCCCGCAGCAAAAACAATTGCATGTGTCGCGGGCAGCGGGGCACTGCGCTCACCACGCTCGGGTCCGGCGCTGCTGCTGCTGCTCGGTGGCTCGAGCGGTGGGCCGGATCCGGGGACTCAAGTGGCACTCCTCGCCCGTGAGTGAAAGGGGGGTAGTTTGGTTTGGGGATTTGGTCCGTGATGCCACCCACTGGTGAGGTTGGGCACCACCGCTGCTATTGACGGGTATCCCGGGAGCGATGGTAGGGAGCAGCTGGGATGTTTCTCTCCCCTCCGTGAGTAGGGGGTTGGTGGTCCCGGGGCCCGGTGAGGTGACAGGGAGGCAGGTTTGGATGGGTGCAGGGTCGCTTGGACTGCGCAGCCCAGTGCCGGATGGCACGGTTGTACTCACTCAGCCACAAAGATATGCAAAGTCTCTGGTAAAACAAATGGCTGGATGGACGGGTCCCGCAGCCGGCCGCAGTGTTTTTCCCCTGACCCCAGGTTGGTATTGTCCTTTCCTGCACCTCCTTGTATGCTCCTCCTGTGCTCCGGTTTCCAGCTGGTTCCCCGGTTCGGTACCGGACGGGCCACCAACCTGTCCCGGCTACCTACGGTTCCACCAAGACTGTCTTCCCGGCTCCCGCAGACGGCCAATACCGTCTGCCTGACTGGCTACACGAGGGCCCTAGGCTCCAACCTAGGCCCCAGACTGCGTCTGCCTCTCTGCAGACCTCCTCTCTCTTCCTCTGCCTGGACTTGTCTGAACTTGTTTCCTGCCTCAGGCCAGCTAGACTCCTCGGTGGGCGTGCCTATCTGCTTAGTTCCGCCCACCTGGTGTGTCTGTCTGAACCCGAGGGAAGAAATCAGGTCTCACTGGGGATGACTGCTGTGAACTGCTGGGGGTGGGGGTGTGTGTGTGTTGTTACCTGTGACGACCTGGCTAGTCCAGGGCGCCACACATGTCACTTCTTTTCCGCACGTCGCTGCGGGATTTCACTCCATTGACTGCCATGTAATCGTGAAATCCCGCAGGGAATAACGCAGGCAGCAAATTCTGTGCGGTTCATTGCGTTTTCCTGCGTTATTCCCTGCTGTATTTCGCGGTTTACCTGCGGTAATGTACATCGCTGCCTGCGGTTTGCAGGGAAGTGATGTCATTATGCCAGGAAGAGGAAGCTGAGCAGAGTAAACACACACATCACAGACACAGACATATAGAATACACATAGAAAGCAAACGGAAATATAGAAAAAAAACACGTGTGCTCTGCCGTATTTTTACCTTCAAGCCGAGGTAAACACACAGCGGCGGCCCGGTATTCTCAGCCTGGGGAGGGCAAGGGGCAGGGTTAATGTCCCCCGCCTCCCTCCCACCTCCCGCAGCCGAGAATATCAGCCCGCAGCTGCCCCGGGACTGTCGCATCCATTATGCGGCAGTACCGGAGTGTCCCCGGCTCTTCTTGTAGCCGTGATGCAGTGGCAGTCAGGGTAATACAAGGAGTTAATGGCGGCGGATCACCGCCACTAAGTCCAGGCTTGATCATGGCAGCGTCTATGAGACAGCTGACCTGATCAACCCGTAAGTAAAGTGAAAAAACACAGACACCGAAAAATCCTTTATTTTAAATGAAACACAAAAAAGCTCCTGGTTCACCCGTTTATTAACCCCTGTGAAACACACAGCTCTGGCCTAATCCACGTCCTGCGATGCTTGCATCCAACCACGACTGACACACATTGATGAATGCAGCCTCGCATCAAGACAGTAGCGGTAATTACCGGTCATTTCCCATGGTCGGTAATGTGAACTCACTGCCGACCGTGGGAAATAGAGTCCCTGTGAGCACACGCTGCATCTATCTATCTATCTATCTATCTATCCCTCTATCTATCTATCTATCTATCTATCTATCTATCTATCTATCCCTCTATCTATCTATCTATCCCTCTATCTATCTATCTATCTATCTATCTATCTATCTATCCCTCTATCTATCTATCTATCTATCTATCCCTCTATCTATCTATCTGTCTATCTATCTATCCCTCTATCTATCCCTCTATCTATCTATCCATCCCTCTATCTATCTATCTGTCTATCTATCCCTCTATCTATCTATCTGTCTATCCCTCTATCTATCTATCCATCCCTCTATCTATCTATCTATCTATCTATCTATCTATCTATCTATCTATCTATCTATCTATCTATCTATCTATCTATCTATCCCTCTGTCTATCTATCTATCCCTCTATCTATCTATCTATCTATCTATCTATCCCTCTGTCTATCTATCTATTCTTCTATCTATTCTTCTGTCTATTTCTCTATCTATCTCAGAATGAAATTACTTTTTTTTTTTTTCTTCAATGTGCTTTATTGCATTAAATGCAATAAAGCACATGTACCAAGCCTCACGCGGCAAAACCACGGCAATACC
Organism: Anomaloglossus baeobatrachus; assembly: GCF_048569485.1. NCBI lineage: Eukaryota > Metazoa > Chordata > Amphibia > Anura > Aromobatidae > Anomaloglossus > Anomaloglossus baeobatrachus. The sequence goes on from NC_134354.1 coordinate 770,196,771, forward strand.
GCGAACAATACCGCGGTAACACTGCAGCAAACCGCGGCAAACCGCATGCGGTTTTCGGGTGCGGTTTGCCACGGTTTTTTTACCACGGGTGCGGTAATCTTTCAATGCCTGCGGAATTTTCTTGAGAAAATTCCATTTTCCAGTGCGCTCATAGCCTTAGGAGGTGAAGTGGAGTAGAGAGGAGTAACGTCTGTCAGGGATCTGGGTAGGAGCCCGGATACCCTGTGGCCAGGAGGCAGACGGTGGTGGCTGCCTGCAGGAGCTGGAAAGACAGCCGGTGGACCCGTCAGGGACCAGGACAGGGTAGTGGCCCGCCGGAACCGAACCGGGGAACTGAACGGAAACCGGAGCACCAGGAGGGGTACTCAGACCCAGTACGAGGCCCAGAAGCCACTGGACTGAGTCGAATTCACTGATTAGGGTCTGGACCTTAGGTTCTTTCCCACCCAAGTCCCAACTGAATGCAACAGCCCAACGAGGGGGATAGAAAGCCACCGCCCAGGCATAGAGATCCCATGGGCCAGCGCCTGCAGACAAACGGGCTCTCCTGACATCCACTAGCTGGGGAGCGGACTCCCGTCGCTGAAGCGAAGGAAGTCAGCATTCTACTACAGAGGTGCAGGAGAAAGGCGGGGACCACCAACCTGAGTAAGGGGCAAAGCGCAGCCGGCTGCGGACACCGACCACCATCCTTTTGGTTTACCAGAAACTCGGGTGTATTTATAATAGTGAGTACAACAGTGCCCTCAGGCAACGCATCACACCGCACCATCCCGCCCGCACCTTCTCGCCCAATCGGGCTCCCGGGGCCACCAACCCCTGCCCACGGAGGGGATCAACACCAAGCTGCATAACACCGTCCTCTGAAGCCTAGTCAACAGCAGCGGTGGTGCCCACTCACTCACCACAACCCATGGGTGGCGTCACAAACTTAACCCTCAAACATCCCCGGCCGTGAACCTCCCCACCGAACACCACCCCTCACGTAGCGCCAGCATCCCTTCAGAGCGATGTGACCCCCGGGTCAGGGAGGAGCTCGAGCCACCCACTGACGAGCACGGATCCGAGCGGTTCGGCAGCCGGCCGAGCCCCGGGGCGGTACACTAGGGTATTCCGTTATTCCCTGTTATTCCCTCTGTGTTGTGCCTCTCTTAGGCTGCTTTCACACATCAGTTTTTTGCCATCAGGCATGATCTGGTAAAAAAAGTAATGCGACAGATCCAGCGAAAAAACGGATCAGTCGCATCAGTTTTTTCCATCTGTTTCTTCCGTTTTTTGACGGATCCGTTTTGATACTAAGCATGCTCAGTTGAAAAAAACATCTGGCGGCCGTAATCTGTTTTTTGCCGTATTACGCCGGATCTGGCGTCCATAGGCTTCCATTATAAAACATGCCGTATGGCGCCGGATCCGGCGCGATACGGTTTTTCGACGGAGACAGAAAACGTTCACCTCAAAGTTCCATCCGGCTGCCGGACAAGCAAATTTTGCCGTATCCGGCAAAAGCTGGATGGAACGCAAGACCATCCGGCGCTAATAGAAGTCTATGGGGGAAAAACGGATGCATTTTTTCATCTTTCTGCCGGATTGTGCCTGATGACAAAAAACTGATGCGTGAAACCAGCATGAAGTGAAATAGTCTTTATGACCTTAGATGACATCTGGAAAGACTTCCCAAAGCAATCACCATCTCCTGCCAACACTGACCTCTACAATCAAAGGGGCAGACAGATACTGGGTTCTTCTAAAAAGCACGGTACATGCGGCATGGGGGCAAGTGCAAGAACACTACTATATTGTATGAAGCACTATGGAGGGATAGCCATGACTTGGACCTGGTAACTACCAAGATTGATCCTCACTGAAACAGATTTTATGGATTATTTCAATGAATTGAGAGTGAAAGTTCAATCCAGGAGAAGAAAGAAGCACATGTTTATGAAAAATGTCCTTATATTCATCAGTAATATTGATTTATTGAAATAAAAATTCGAATTCTGGTTGAGGTAAGACAGTTGGAACTTATAAGATTCTATGGAGATGGGCGGAGCTGGAGGCAGACACAGACATTCAGCTGTAGGTTCTCCTGAAACAACACTTACAGTTTGGCATAGAACTGTCATGGTTCCGCTGTGCGGCGCATTTTGCATTTGGAATGTTTTGTCACGGTTCTGCTGTGCAGAGCATTTTGCATTTTAAAATGCTCTGCTATGTGTCTTGTGCACTTGCTGACAGGTTGTCTTTCAGCACTAGGGTCCACGCTGGTTTTGGGAGGTGCCTTCAAAGATGCGCCTCATTCCTGGTGATTGGTCTGTTTCTTTACTGGGCTTGCTCTGTCTGAGCTTCGCCAGTCATAATTCCTGTTTGCTCAGTGTGATCTTGGCTCCTGTCTGGTGTAAGTGTTCTGATCTTGGCTTCTGACCTCGGACCTCTTCCTGACCATGTCTCTGTCTGCTTCCTGAACTTTATACATTACCTCCTGGCTTCTGACCTCAGACCTCTTCCTGACCACGTCCCTGTCTGCTCCCTGTCCTTATACATTACCTTCTGGCTTGTGACCTCAGACCTCTTCCTGACCACGTCTCTGTCTGCTACCTGAACCTTATATGTTACCTCCCAGCTTCTGACCTCAGACCTCTTCCTGACCACTTCTCTGTCTGCTCCCTGAACCTTATACGTTATCTCTCGGCTTCTGACCTCAGACCCTTCCTGACCACGTCTCTGTCTGCTCCCTGAACCTTATACATTATCTCTCGGCTTCTGACCTCAGACCTCTTCCTGACCACGTCTCTGTCTGCTCCCTGAACCTTATACGTTACCTCCCGGCTTCTGACCTCAGACCACTTCCTGACCATGTCTCTGTCTGCTCCCTGAACCTTATACGTTACCTCCCGGCTTCTGACCTTGGACCTCTTCCTGACCACATTTCTGTCTCCTCTCTGAATCTTAATATGTTACTTCTTGGCTTATGATCCCGGCTTGTCTGACTACCCTTTTAGTCATACTGCTCATAGTGTCTAGCATCACAAGAACTATATAAGCACCAACTGTCATCTCCTATCTCTGTAATGGTAAAATCTGTTTTAACTGAAGACAGATTTTACCCATGACTTGAGCATCTTGAGAATGAAAGATCACTCCAGGAGGAGAAAGAAGCAGATTTCTTTATTACTAAAATATATTACAAAGATTCTTTCACGTATACTATTGATTTATGAAAAGAAACAAACATTTAAATGATACTCCTCTAACTGCTGCCGCTTCACTGATTCTTCAGCAGTTTTTCTTTTTTTTCTATCACCCTCCGTTCCAAAGTTATGCCCCCTGGTAATAAAGGAGCACATTTTCCCTTAAGCCAAGTTCTTTGTGGGTGTGACCATATTTTGATTGGTCAGCATTAGAGGAGGAAAAAGCCCACGCCCCCAGGGAACTTCTGTGGGACATACCCAATTGGTTGAAGGGAAACTTTGCATCCAGAGAGCATAACTTCGGAACAAAAGGGCGTAAAAGAAAAAGAAAAACTGTTCCAGAATCGGTGAAGCAGTGCCAATCTGAGGAGATACTCCAGACAGAGCTCCTCTTTATTGACTTTTTCTACATTATTTACTTCTTCTTTTACAAACCCGAAATATAGGAATCCTCGGTATCTCATTTAAACAATCCAATTTCTCATCTCTGCAGATGAGAACAATTTGTGTACTATGTCAATAATTTTATTGCTTCCTCGGATGTTCGCGGTAAAACGACTGAACTACTTAGCGGGCAGAAATGATTGGCTTTCACCCGCACCTTAAAATCGTTCTTTTTTTTTTCTTTTTTAATTGAAAACTACATTTTACCTGAAGGCCAGCAGCTCCACTGAAAACATTAAAAGAAAACACAATCTTCATTTTTAATCTGTGATAAATTAGGACTAGTGATGCGCTGACAGCTCCGAACCGAAACGCGACGTACAATAATTAATTCATGCTTAGGAGGCTAATAATTAATATTCATGTCTTACTTCTGGCATCAAATTAATTAAGGCTCATCACTATTCAGCCTCCTTCTTAGAGGTTTTTTTCTATTAAAAACAATTCTAATATATACAATATAGAATTATATATAGTTATCAGGTGCAATATCAACTTGCTGTAGAACGGAAATATTCTTAAAGGCGAATGCCATCATTGGTATTTGTATGTAATAGACGTCAACTTTCAGGGATGGTTGGAACCAAAAAAAGTTTTCATGACCTTCCACGCGTTTCACGTTCACCTCTATGTAATGATGATACATTTTAATCACTTAGAAGAGCTGCTTTTCGAGAAGTTCTGGGGTCGAATTAGAGATTTGTCATCTCCTCTGTCACTCCGAGAGGTTCTCTCTCAAGAGCCTCATGGACATTTCTGGGGGGATGAATCCCACGTCAGATGAAAATGATGTTAGAAGGGGACTGAATGAGTAGAACCTATTCATTGGCACTACCCAAGAAAGTCTAAGAGCCTCGGGGATACTCCTAGAAGAGTTAGAAAGTATGGATAAACCACACACATCAGATGAAAATGGTGGTGGTTGAAGAGCTCGATTAATACCCACATCAAATGAGCATGTGCAAAGGTTGTTATGAAATGAGAGGGAGGAGGTGAGCTGTGACATCACCTACTGTGAATGGTGGATCCTGAATTATCTCCTGTATATAGAGGTGTTATCAGTCATTGTACAGGAGGAGGTGAGCTGTGATATCACCTATTGTGAATGGTGGATCCTGTGTTATCTACTGTATATAGAGGTGTTATTAGTCATTGTACAGGAGGGGGAAAAGGTGAGCTGTGATATCTATAGTGAATGGTGGATCCTTTGTTATTTACTGTATATAGAGATGTTATCACTCATTACATAGAGGAGGGGGTGAGCTGTGACATCACCTACTGTGAATAGTGGATCCTGAATTATCTGCTGCATATAGAGGTGTTATCAGTCATTGTACATGTGGAGGTGAGCTGTCATATCACCTATTGTGAATGGTGGATCCTGTGTTATCTACTGTATATAGAGGTGTTATTAGTCATTGTACAGGAGGGGGAAAAGGTGAGCTGTGATATCTATAGTGAATGGTGGATCCTTTGTTATTTACTGTATATAGAGATGTTATCACTCATTACATAGAGGAGGGGGTGAGCTGTGACATCACCTACTGTGAATAGTGGATCCTGAATTATCTGCTGCATATAGAGGTGTTATCAGTCATTGTACATGTGGAGGTGAGCTGTCATATCACCTATTGTGAATGGTGGATCCTGTGTTATCTACTGTATATAGAGGTGTTAGCAGTCATTATACAGGAAGAGGAGGGGGTGAGCTGTGACATCAGCTATTGTGAATGGTGGATGCTGAATTATTTGCTGCATATAGAGGTGTTATCAGTCATTGTACAGGAGGAGGTGAGCTTTGATATCACCTATTGTGAATGGTGGATCCTGTGTTATCTACTGTATAAAGAGGTGTTAGTAGTCATTATACAGGAAGAGGAGGAGGTGAGCTGTGACATCAGCTATTGTGAATGGTGGATATTGAATTATTTGCTGCATATAGAGGTGTTACTAGTCATTGTACAGGAGGGGGAGGAGGTGAGCTGTGATATCACCTATTGTGAATGGTGGATCCTGTGTTATCTACTGTATATAGAGGTGTTATCAGTTAATTGAACAATATTGTACCATTGAGCTGTGATATCAATTATCAATGATGGATCCTGTGTTATCTACTCATGTGGATGTTATTAGCCATTGTACAGGAGGAGGAGGAGGTGAGCTGTGACATCACCTATTGTGAACTGTAGATCCCATGTTATCTACTGAATATAATGGTGGTATCAGTCATTGTATAGGAAGGGAGGAAGTGAACTATAATATCTATTGTGGATGGTGGATCTTGTGTTATCTTCTGTATATAGAGGTGTTATCAGTCATTGACCAGGAGGGGGAGGTGAGCTGTGATATCATATATTGTGAATGGTGGATCCTGTGTTATCTCCTGTATATAGAGGCGTTATCAGGGATTATAATCATACTTCTGATGATAATGAGCCTGCTGAAAACCTATCCTGAAAGGATATGAAGTATTGGTTTTTAAAAAACCCCAATGGCCAGTGTGAAAATTGCAAGATTACTAATTTTTTAACAAATATTGTGATGTCAAAATAAAAAGAAATTGTCAAAAATGTTTAAAAAATACACAAAACACAAAAACCTGATTTAAACAATAGGTAATTTTCTTATGACACACGCCCATTAAAAATGCTTGTTATTCTGAGAAATTCTCTACAAGCACCAGAAATACCCCAGACATTAATATGGTGAGCGGTTAGGTATAAGTATATTTTTGGAGGCTCCTTAGCACAGTACAGGCTCGGCAGACATACTTTACCTCCTGTTTATTCTGCTTATTTCTTCCTTTCTGAAGTTAAGACGACGACAATAATTCATTTGCTCGGCTGCTCCCTCCATCTCCAAATTGAAGTGCCGAGTCTGGAACACAACTATTGATCCCGCTCAGTAAAATGTGTTTGCCAAGAGTATCTGCGTAATCTGTAAATTGGTTTGTGAATGCACAAATCTGCCCCCGGATCTGAGAATTGCATCAAAGACGTTGAAAAGGGAAAGATTTACATTTAATATCCATTAAATTGAAGAAAAAAAAAAACAAACTGAACCCACTTCTTCTATCCGGCAATCAGAAGGCATTCAGGTCACGTATATTCTGAGCTCCGGGTATTAGAAGAGAAACCTCTGACTTTCATTATTTCTATGTATACAGAAATGTAGTTTATCTTATTATTTGATCACTTCAGGCTCTGTTCACATGTTAATGCGGAGGTCACAGCTAATACGGCACCGTCTCTGGATATCCCAAACGAAGACTCCATTAGCAGTCTTCACCCAAATTCCTCCCTTGACATTAATATATTTTTTTTTCACTGCTGATTTTCCCTGTAACCGGCATACTAGCCCCAGTTACAGGGAAAAGTCAACCCCTTGTCTGCATGGCTGAGCTGACTCGGGTTCCAAGAACGCAGCAACTAGTGCTCTTTCTCTATACCCAGCGATTGCATGAGGAGGAAACAATGTCATAGCATCCTAATCTGTATACGCAAGAGCTGGCATCAAGAAGGCAGAGATGGTAAAAAATTATGTCTGCCTTCTCTATTGGGAATCTGTATGTGTCTGACAGATGGCTCTTCACCCCCACAACTGCACCATCTTCTAAAAACTGCTTACTCTGTATTGATGTTTTAGAACGTCAGTGCAGAGTAAAGTGGGGGGTAATTTTTTTGGGAAATTTAACTTGTTAATAGATTCTTTTCATTACTGTTTTTTACCCGGTAACCCGGGCTAGCATACTAGCCCCAGTTACAGGGAAAAGTCAACCTCCTGCCAACATGGCTGAGCTGACTAGGGCTCCAAGAACCCAGCAACTATTGATCTTTCTCTATACCCAGCGATTGCATGAGGGGGAACACTGTTAGAGCATCTTAATCTGTATATGCAAGAGCTTGCATCAAGAAGGCAGAGATGGTAATAAATTATGTCTGCCTTCTCTATTAGGAGTCTGTCTGTGTCTGACAGATGGCTCTTTACCCCCACAACTGCACCATCTTCTAAAAACTGCTTACTCTGTATTGATGTTTTAGAACGTCAGTGCAGAGTAAAGTGGGGGGTAATTTTGGGGGAAATTTAACATGTTAATAGATTCTTTTCATTACTGTTTTTTACCCTGTAACCCGGGCTAGCATACTAGCCCCAGATACAGGGAAAAGTCAACCTCCTGCCTGCATAGATGAGCTGACTAGGTCTGCGAGGACCCAGCAGCTACTACTCTCTCTCTCTACACCCAGTAATTGCATGACTGGGACCAGAGGAGGAAACACTGTCAGAGCTTTCTAATCTGTAAACGCAAGAACTGGCATCAGGAAGGCAGAAATGGTAAAAAATTATGTCTGCCTTCCCTGTTGGGAATCTGTCTGTGTCTGACACACAGCTCTTCACACCCACAATTGCACCATCTCCTAAAAGCTGCTTACTCTGTATTGATGTTTTAGAATGTCAGTGCAGAGTAAAGTGTGGACCACCCAGACAAATATAGTCTATGGAAGATCCAGAAGTAATTAAAAAACAGATCCATTAATTGACATAACGGAGACCCTCTATTATGATCTGATCTGGTCAGGGAAAACCAGCAATGAAAAAAATGTAAAACAGCCCCCAAATGTGTTTTAAGACCTCATGGGATGCACAGTGTGTTGAATGAGTGAAAAAAAAAAAAAAAAAAAATAGCAAAGATAAAAATACAAAGCAAAACAGACACCTCCAGTTCAAACTGTTGTTTATTGCTGTTTTTAGTGCTATATATATATATATATATATATATATATATATATATATATATATATTTATATGTATATATACAGTTAGGTCCAGAAATATTTGGACAGTGACACAGTTTTCGCGAGTTGGGCTCTGCATGCCACCACATTGGATTTGAAATGAAACCTCTACAACAGAATTCAAGTGCAGATTGTAACGTTTAATTTGAAGGTTTGAACAAAAATATCTGATAGAAATTGTAGGAATTGTACACATTTCTTTACAAACACTCCACATTTTAGGAGGTCAAAAGTAATTGGACAAATAAACCAAACCCAAACAAAATATTTTTATTTTCAATATTTTGTTGCGAATCCTTTGGAGGCAATCACTGCCTTAAGTCTGGAACCCATGGACATCACCAAACGCTGGGTTTCCTCCTTCTTAATGCTTTGCCAGACCTTTACAGCCGCAGCCTTCAGGTCTTGCTTGTTTGTGGGTCTTTCCGTCTTAAGTCTGGATTTGAGCAAGTGAAAGGCATGCTCAATTGGGTTAAGATCTGGTGATTGACTTGGCCATTGCAGAATGTTCCACTTTTTTGCACTCATGAACTCCTGGGTAGCTTTGGCTGTATGCTTGGGGTCATTGTCCATCTGTACTATGAAGCGCCGTCCGATCAACTTTGCGGCATTTGGCTGAATCTGGGCTGAAAGTATATCCCGGTACACTTCAGAATTCATCCGGCTACTCTTGTCTGCTGTTATGTCATCAATAAACACAAGTGACCCAGTGCCATTGAAAGCCATGCATGCCCATGCCATCACGTTGCCTCCACCATGTTTTACAGAGGATGTGGTGTGCCTTGGATCATGTGCCGTTCCCTTTCTTCTCCAAACTTTTTTCTTCCCATCATTCTGGTACAGGTTGATCTTGGTCTCATCTGTCCATAGAATACTTTTCCAGAACTGAGCCGGCTTCATGAGGTGTTTTTCAGCAAATTTAACTCTGGCCTGTCTATTTTTGGAATTGATGAATGGTTTGCATCTAGATGTGAACCCTTTGTATTTACTTTCATGGAGTCTTCTCTTAACTGTTGACTTAGAGACAGATACACCTACTTCACTGAGAGTGTTCTGGACTTCAGTTGATGTTGTGAACGGGTTCTTCTTCACCAAAGAAAGTATGCGGCGATCATCCACCACTGTTGTCATCCGTGGACGCCCAGGCCTTTTTGAGTTCCCAAGCTCACCAGTCAATTCCTTTTTTCTCAGAATGTACCCGACTGTTGATTTTGCTACTCCAAGCATGTCTGCTATCTCTCTGATGGATTTTTTCTTTTTTTTCAGCCTCAGGATGTTCTGCTTCACCTCAATTGAGAGTTCCTTAGACCGCATGTTGTCAGGTCACAGCAACAGCTTCCAAATGCAAAACCACACACCTGTAATCAACCCAGACCTTTTAACTACTTCATTGATTACAGGTTAACGAGGGAGACGCCTTCAGAGTTAATTGCAGCCCTTAGAGTCCCTTGTCCAATTACTTTTGGTCCCTTGAAAAAGAGAAGGCTATGCATTACAGAGCTATGATTCCTAAACCCTTTCTCCGATTTGGATGTGAAAACTCTCATATTGCAGCTGGGAGTGTGCACTTTCAGCCCATATTACATATATAATTGTATTTCTGAACATGTTTTTGTAAACAGCTAAAATAACAAAACTTGTGTCACTGTCCAAATATTTCTGGCCCTGACTGTATATATATATATATATATATATATATATATATATATATATATTTTTATATATATGTGAGGCAAATCCCGGGATATGAAGATGAATTATGACTCCAGTCATAATCCCTCATCACTCCCTGGCAGTGCCCCCTCCCTTCTTGTTCTCAGTGTTCCACTTACACCTCCATGGCCATGTCCTGTGATATGGAAATGAGGTGGTGTGGGAACAATGGACACAGGATGACTCCCTGCCGTCACCCTGTAACAAGAGTTGTATCTCATTAGCAAGGCTATGGAAATAGCCAGACAGAACGACTCCAGTAAAAAATGGTTCATATCTCGCAAGCCATATTTCCGATAAATATGGCAACCATAAAAATGGTGTCTCCGCATGCGGACGATGCCGGCACACCCTTTTTATGGGAGCAGGACATTGGGAAATGCCCCAGGCGTGATATCAGCCAATGGGGAACTGGCAGACAGGTCATGAGTCCCCTCGTTCTGTAGCTAAATTCATAACTGTCACAATGAGAGCATTGGCGTCCGCCTACGACGCTCCCAGGCAAAGTTATGGCCAATATCCCCTTTGCTGGATAATTCTGATCCATGCAGGGGGAGTGGCAGTGCTTCCCTGTGAGGTCACTAAGGTAGGAGGGGACCTGGATCTGCCCAGGTTGATAACCCTACTTCGGCCATTTTCCAGCGGTCTTTTCGCTGGGGGCACGTGTAGGAAACATCTGTGGGAAGGATCCTAGAAACCTGGCCTACAGCGCCCCCCTGTGGCCAGACGCAACAAGGTAACTGCTGGAACTGTGTATGCCTGTTTGTAACCCATGCTTTGATTGTAACTGTACTCTGACATATGTATATTCTGTAGATTCCCTATTGTATATATTGTAGGTTCTAGTGTGCTTTAGGCTGATTAAATTATATAATTAATCTTGGGCTGTTCTGTTATCTCGATCTTGAATCCCACGTCTGTGTGTTCGGCTAATAGTTACCGTAAATCGGTTGGTGGCAGCGAATTGTGCCAAGGATTATTGTGGGGAGGCCAGTGAGATTCGGGGAGATTTTATATATTCCGCCCGCGGAGGTCGGGGGAATATATACCTTACTCTCACCGGGGACCCTTCAATAATCGGCATAAGTAGTATAGCGGCCTCCTTGCTTATTGTCGGGCAATTCCATAATTGGCCTGACTATAAGAGGGGCGCTAGAGAGCGCGTCACGTGCTCTGTCTGTCGGTCGGGAGGTATAAAGGAGGGGTGACCCCCACTTGTTACCCCCCGATTGTGACGTACTGGTAGCCAGCGCGGGGGATTTCTGAGTGACCCCCCGGTGGTTTGTGACATATTGGTGGCATAGCGGTGGGATCGAGATAATAGTGTGTGTGAGTGTGAGACCCATACTCCCAGACACTAAAGACTGCCTGCAGCAGCTGTGGCTGCTGGGGTCTTCAGACTAGCTCAACACTAGAGTGTCAGAGTGCAGATACTGTAAGGTGTGTGGAGGCATCAGGTGTCAGTTCTGTGTCAGTGACCAAAAGTCTGCAAGAATGGCTGATGGCACCAGGAGCAGAGCTATGCAACTGGCCAATGCTAAGGCAGGAGCCGAAGAGAGGGAGGATGGTGCTGTGGACAGTAATGAGGAGGTTGCCCACGAGTCCTCCAGGAGCTCGACGCCAGAAAACCGTTCTGCAGAGGACAGCGCACAAGCTGGCAATTATGGACCAGATGAGGAGCAGCTCACCCAAGGGTCCTCAACGAGCCAGATGCCAGCCCTCCGCTCTGCAATGGACAGTGAATCACCAGGCTCCGCAGCGGGCCGCAGATCACCACGTGCCATTCCACCGAGCCTGGGAGGCTCGGATAGCCTTCTTCAAATGGCTATGGCCCTTCTCCAGGCTGGAGACCAGGAGGGCTACAAGGGACTCCTGGCAGAGCGCAGGGCAGAGCGGCAAGCAGCGCGTGAGGCTGAGGCTGCGGAGCGGCAGGCAGCGCGTGAAGAGCGCCAGGCAGAGCGTGACTACCAGCTGCAGCTAGCTCAGCTCCGGCCCTCATCAGCCACACGTGACCTTCAAGACACCAAACTTCCAAAGGTCCGTGTTGAGGACTTCCCAGTGCTGGAGAAGGATGGAGACTTGGGCTCTTTCTTGACTGCTTTTGAACGGACTTGCTTGCAGCACCATCTGAACAAGGACCAGTGGGCCAAATACCTGACCCCCCGTTTAAGGGGTAAGGCCCTGGATATCCTTGGGGACTTGCCTGCTGAGGCAGATCAGGGCTACGACACCATCAAGCGGGCCCTGATCCAACAGTACAACCTCACCCCGGAGTCCTACCGCAAGAAGTTCCGGAGCCTACAGAAGGGACCAAAGGACTCCTGGGCTGACCACAGGCGGGCACTTGCCCGAGCTGCCGACCACTGGACCCAAGGCCTGCAGCTTTCCACCGGACCGGAGATCCTGGACTTGTTCATCACGGAGCAACTCTTGTGGAACTGCCCTGAGGATCTCCGCCAGTTCATCCGAGACCAGAAGCCAAAGGGGTCCACGGCTACAGCTGCCCTGGCCGATGACTACACCAACAATCGTGCTCCTGAGGCCAGGAGAGCAGCCACCAGCAGCACCTGGAGAGGGGGTAAGATGAATTCTACGACTGCCCCACCTGCCCCTAGACTGCAGGGGGTGTCCCCCTCAACTCCCCTCTCCAGGCCCGTGGCAGAACCAAGACGGTGCCACCAGTGCAACCTACCTGGACACTTCAAGGCCATGTGCCCTCAGCGTCCCAAGGCCCCGGCTCCGTCCCCGTCCCAAGGGCCGCCCAAGGTGTATTGTGTGGGTGGGGGTGGTGGTAGGTCCCTGGACAGCTTCCAACCTGTCACCGTCGGCCGGTCTGTGACCATAGGACTGCGAGACAGCGCCTCGGAGGTGACTCTGGTGCGGCCTGAGATGGTGTCCCCCCAAGACTTGATCCCTGGAAAAACCCTCGCTGTCTCCGGGATTGGAGGCACTGACCCGGCGCTGCCTGTTGCTGACATTTATGTGGACTGGGGCGCAGGGCGAGGGGTGAGGGAGGTGGGGGTAACTGATCGGATCCCTGCAAACGTGCTACTTGGGACAGATTTGGGGCAGATAACCTCCCAGTTTGGGCCCCCCCCAAGGGCTGAACCTTCAGCCAGTACTGACATGACTCCTGACAATGTTAATGTGTTATCTATGAATGATGTAAGGGAGGAGGGAGTGAACTCTGATATTTCTGCTTGCATAGACACCATAGACACACACTCAGCTGCAGCTGTGACAGGGGAGGGGGTCAGAGAAAGGTGTGACAATGCCTCTACAAGTAACCAGCCTGTGAGCTGGGATCTGTTGCCCTCTGCAGGGATAAGCAGAGAGCAGGGTGCTGCAGGGGGAGGACCAGTGTGTGGGGTGGGGGCTACCACAGCAAATGTGGGGTCCCCAGAGATTTCACAGCGGGGTTCTGTTGCTGCAGGAGGGGAACAGGCAGGTGAGATTGGGGCCGGTCCAGGAGCGGAAGTGCTCCCAGGTAAGATCTCGGTGCATGGTTCCCCCACAACCGGGGTGTCAGGAAGCCAGGTAGGTCTGCCTGAACCGGCGACTTGGTCAGGAACGGAGGAGGAGCAGGCACGACCCACGGTCGCAGCGGCTGTGGCCGCTGTCACCCGCAGTGGGAGTGCTGGAAGCCAAGGGGCCTCCCGGAGGTCCGATAGCTCTTCCCCTTCTGACCAAGTGGCAGCCGAGTCAGGTGGAGGCCAGGACACAGGTCCCGGGGTACTGACTGAAGATGTGACAGTCTCGTCGATTCTGGCCACATCTAGTCAGGGGTTTCAGGCAGCGTTAGAAGCTGACGACAGCCTGAAAGCTCTTAAGGAGCAGGCGGCACAGCCTCCCTCGGACTCGGACCCGGAGCGAGTGGTCTGGGACCAAGGACGGCTGTACCGGGCCACGGTCCAGCAGGGTTCACCGGAGGCGTGGCCCAGGGACCGACAGTTGGTGGTACCCTATCCGTTCCGGACGGAGTTGTTGCGGATCGCACATGAGATTCCGATGGCCGGACACCTAGGGATCGCTAAGACCAAGGCCAGGTTAAACCAGCATTTCTACTGGCCAAAAATGGGGGCCGATGTGGCTGCCTACTGCCGTTCGTGTGAAACCTGTCAGAGAGTGGGGAAGGCGGGGCCACGCCCCAAAGCCCCACTAGTATCTCTGCCAATCATCGATGAGCCTTTCAGGAGGGTGGCTGTGGATCTGGTCGGCCCGCTGGCCATCCCCAGCAGCTCCGGGAAACGCTTCCTACTGACGGTAGTGGACTATGCCACCCGGTACCCAGAAGCAGTGGCCTTGTCGTCCATTCGGGCTGACAAGGTGGCCACCGCATTGCTGGAGATTTTCTCCCGAGTGGGTTTTCCCCAGGAAATGCTCACTGACCGGGGGACCCAATTCATGTCCCAGCTGATGGAGGCCCTCTGTAAGCAAGTCCAGGTGCGACATCTGGTGGCCAGCCCGTACCATCCACAGACTAATGGCCTGTGCGAGCGGTTCAATGGCACCTTAAAGCAGATGCTTAAGATGTTGGTCGACTCCCATGGGCGTGACTGGGAGCGGTATCTCCCACACCTGTTATTTGCTTACCGGGAGGTTCCACAGGCCTCAACAGGATTCTCACCGTTTGAGCTCCTGTACGGGCGACGTGTGCGGGGCCCCCTGGCTCTGGTGAAAGAGGCTTGGGAAGGGGATTTGGCCACCCCTGGAGTGTCGGTTATCGAGTATGTCATGCGCTTCCGGGACAAAATGCAGGCCTTGACGCAACTGGTACACGACAATATGGCTCAAGCCCAGGCCGATCAGAAGCGTTGGTACGACCAGAACGCTTGTGAGAGGACCTACCAAGTGGGTCAAGAGGTGTGGGTACTGGTCCCCGTACCACAGGACAAGCTTCAGGCAGCCTGGGAAGGCCCATACCTCGTGTACCAGCAGCTCAACCCTGTGACGTACCTGGTCACCCTGGACCCTGCCCGTGGAAGGCGGAAGCCCTTCCATGTGAACATGATGAAGGCACATCATGAGCGGGAGGCATGTGCGCTCCCCGTGTGCAACCTGCCCGAGGAGGGAGAAGCGGAAACCCTCTTGGATATGCTAGCCCAGGTTAGGGCAGGCGGATCCATTGAGGATGTGGAGGTTGGCCACCAGCTCTTGGAAGACCAACGGTCCCAGCTGTGGGCCACCCTCCTCCCCTTCCGGGGGTTGTTTACCAACCAGCCCGGAAGGACTGACTTGGCTGTCCATCACGTGGACACTGGGGATCATCCCCCGATCCGGCGTTCAGCATATCGGGTCTCCCTGGAGGTGCAGCAACACATGCGCCAGGAGATTGACGAGATGCTGAAGCTGGGGGTGATCCAGGCATCCAACAGCGCTTGGGCCTCGCCTGTAGTCCTCGTCCCTAAGAAGGACCGAACCACTCGGTTCTGCGTGGACTACAGGGGGCTCAATGCGGTCACGGTCGCCGATGCGTACCCAATGCCACGCATCGATGACCTGCTCGATCAGTTGGCCGGGGCTCAGTACCTGACCATCATGGATCTGAGCCGGGGATATTGGCAGATCCCCCTGACTCGCAAGGCCAGGGAACGCTCTGCCTTTATTACCCCATTTGGACTGTACGAGTCCACGGTGATGCCATTCGGGATGAGGAATGCCCCTGCCACTTTCCAGCGGATGGTCAACACCCTGCTCAAGGGACTTGAAGGGTACGCGGCCGCGTACCTGGATGACATTGCCGTCTTCAGTCCCACCTGGGAGGACCACCTAGAGCATCTAGCACAGGTGCTCAGGCGGATCCACCGGGCAGGTTTGACCATCAAGCCGGGAAAGTGTCAGCTGGCCATGAGCGAGGTCCAGTACCTCGGTCACCGGGTAGGTGGGAGAACACTGAAGCCCGAGCCTGAGAAAGTGGAAGCCATCGCATCCTGGCCCACCCCCAGGACCAAGAAGCAGGTGATGTCCTTCTTGGGGACCGCTGGGTACTATAGGAGGTTTGTTCCATGCTATAGTAGCCTGGCAAAGCCCTTGACGGACCTCACCAAGAAGAAGCTGCCCTCTGCAGTCGATTGGACAATGGACTGCGAGACAGCCTTCCGGGCCCTAAAGGACGCCCTGTCCAGCCCGCCCGTGCTACAGGCAGCCGACTTCACGCGGCCGTTTGTAGTACAGACCGACGCCAGTGACTTCGGCCTCGGTGCGGTGCTCAGCCAGGTGGACTCTGCGAGCCAAGAGCACCCAGTCTTGTACCTGAGCAGGAAGCTGTTACCAAGGGAAGTTGCCTATTCCACGATGGAGAAGGAGTGCCTGGCCATAGTGTGGGCCCTGCAGCGTCTGCAACCCTATCTATACGGGCGCCACTTCATCGTGGAGACGGACCACAATCCCCTCAGCTGGTTGCACACCGTCTCTGGGACGAATGGGCGATTGTTGCGATGGAGCCTTGCGCTCCAGCAATACAACTTCACCATTCGCCACAAAAGGGGCCGTGACCACGGTAACGCAGACGGGCTGTCCCGACAAGGAGAGGTCGCGGACGGGCGCACGGGGGAACACCGGAGTGTGCTGCCCCCTAGCGCCCTCAAAAGGGGGGAGGTGTGAGGCAAATCCCGGGATATGAAGATGAATTATGACTCCAGTCATAATCCCTCATCACTCCCTGGCAGTGCCCCCTCCCTTCTTGTTCTCAGTGTTCCACTTACACCTCCATGGCCATGTCCTGTGATATGGAAATGAGGTGGTGTGGGAACAATGGACACAGGATGACTCCCTGCCGTCACCCTGTAACAAGAGTTGTATCTCATTAGCAAGGCTATGGAAATAGCCAGACAGAACGACTCCAGTAAAAAATGGTTCATATCTCGCAAGCCATATTTCCGATAAATATGGCAACCATAAAAATGGTGTCTCCGCATGCGGACGATGCCGGCACACCCTTTTTATGGGAGCAGGACATTGGGAAATGCCCCAGGCGTGATATCAGCCAATGGGGAACTGGCAGACAGGTCATGAGTCCCCTCGTTCTGTAGCTAAATTCATAACTGTCACAATGAGAGCATTGGCGTCCGCCTACGACGCTCCCAGGCAAAGTTATGGCCAATATCCCCTTTGCTGGATAATTCTGATCCATGCAGGGGGAGTGGCAGTGCTTCCCTGTGAGGTCACTAAGGTAGGAGGGGACCTGGATCTGCCCAGGTTGATAACCCTACTTCGGCCATTTTCCAGCGGTCTTTTCGCTGGGGGCACGTGTAGGAAACATCTGTGGGAAGTATCCTAGAAACCTGGCCTACAGCGCCCCCCTGTGGCCAGACGCAACAAGGTAACTGCTGGAACTGTGTATGCCTGTTTGTAACCCATGCTTTGATTGTAACTGTACTCTGACATATGTATATTCTGTAGATTCCCTATTGTATATATTGTAGGTTCTAGTGTGCTTTAGGCTGATTAAATTATATAATTAATCTTGGGCTGTTCTGTTATCTCGATCTTGAATCCCACGTCTGTGTGTTCGGCTAATAGTTACCGTAAATCGGTTGGTGGCAGCGAATTGTGCCAAGGATTATTGTGGGGAGGCCAGTGAGATTCGGGGAGATTTTATATATTCCGCCCGCGGAGGTCGGGGGAATATATACCTTACTCTCACCGGGGACCCTTCAATAATCGGCATAAGTAGTATAGCGGCCTCCTTGCTTATTGTCGGGCAATTCCATAATTGGCCTGACTATAAGAGGGGCGCTAGAGAGCGCGTCACGTGCTCTGTCTGTCGGTCGGGAGGTATAAAGGAGGGGTGACCCCCACTTGTTACCCCCCGATTGTGACGTACTGGTAGCCAGCGCGGGGGATTTCTGAGTGACCCCCCGGTGGTTTGTGACAATATATATATATATATATATATATATATATATATATATATATATATATATATATATATATATATATATATAAAGCTGAATGTGTGTGTGTATGTATGTGTATGTGTGTGTGTGTGTGTGTCCGGGATTGGCATCTGCACCGTCACAGCTACAGCCACAAAATTTTGCACACTCACACTTCTGGACCCCGAGAGCGTCATAGGCTATGGTTTGAGAGGAAATTTTAAGCCCGCGCTTTACAGTTATTCACCAAAAAACCTGCCTTCATTAATGCGAATGGAGCTTGGAGCCACAGTGCAGCCAGAACTTCAGAAGAATGCGCAGCCACGCCCTTAAATGAAATGCTGGCGTGTCACAATGCAGCCAGAGAAAGTGACAGACACAGACTGGGAAAGAGGCAGACACAGACAGGGTAAGAGACAGACATAGACAGGGTAAGAGACAGACACAAAGAGACTGACACAGACAAAGAGACAGACTGACAGGGAAAGAGACAGACAGGGAAAGAGAGGGAAAGAGAGAGACAGGTTAAGAGACAGACAGACACAGAGAAAGAGACAGGGAGAGAGAGGGAAAGAGACAGACAGGGTAAGAGACAGACAAAGACAGGTAAAGAGACAGACAAAGAGTCAGACAAAGGGAAAGAGACAGAGGGAAATAGGGAAAGAGACAGACAGGGAAAGAGAGGGAAAGAGACAGACAGGGAAAGAGAGGGAAAGAGAGGGAAAGAGACAGACAGGGAAAGTGACAGAGATAGATAGACAGACAGGGAAAGAGATTGAGACAGATGGAGAAAGAGACAGTCAGAGATAGACAGGGAGATGACAGACAGACAAAGAGATAGAGAGACAGAGAGATATATACAGAGGGGGAGACAGACATTATAATTACATTTATATCTATTTGTTTTGTGGTGTTTGTGTGCAGAATACATTTTTGTTAATACATTCTATTTTGTTAACAGCAGTTATTAACCCGGGCGAAGCTGGGTAGTACAGCTAGTGTATATATATATATATATATATATATATATATATATATATACATATTGTATAAACCTGAGGGCACCTCCACCTGGGACCGCAAATATACTGAGTAACATTACCGCTCATAATGCAACTGATCCTCTGCCTGAATCTCACAGTGGGTGGTCATGTTCTATGGCTGCACGCTGTCACTTCAGATGTAGCAGAGCTGGCATCATAGTGGGACCTCGTGTGGATTATGTCGGACCTGGGTGTTCTTGGGGTTAATAAAGGGGTGAAAGAGGGTGTATTGTTTTGTATTTTATTTCAAATAAAGGATTTTTTTGGTACTTGTGTTTATTTCTTTTCACTTACAGATTAGTAATGGGGGGTCTCATAGACGCCTCCCTTTACTAATCTAGAGATTAGTAGTAGCTGTGAGTTGTCATTAACCCTTATTACCCTGACTGTCACTACACCAGGGCAATTGGGGTGAGCCGCGTAAAGTTCTGATATTGTTGTATGTACTGGATGCGATAATGCAGGCTGCTATTTTTAGGCTAAGAAGGTCCAATAACCATGGGCCTCCTCAGCCTGAGAATACCAGCTCCCAGCTGTCATCTTTATCATGGCTGGGTATCAAAATTAGGGGGGACCACACACCGTTTTTTAAAACTATTTAAGTAATTTTAAGAAGCCGCATGCTGTTCTTCTTATTTTGATACACAGCCAAGATAAGCGCATGGCTGGGGGCTGCTTCCTGTAGCCGTATGCTTTATCTGCACTGGGTATCATAATATGGGAAGACCCTATGCCAGCTTTTTTATTTATTTATTTTACACCAATCGAGACACAGAGGTTGCAGTCAGACATGCTGTCAAACTGGGTGGAGGCGCATATGAAGATATGCCGGAACTGCCAGTAGACGGGGAAAGCAGTGCATATGCCTGAAGATAATGAGAGGCCCCGGAAGTAGAGTGAGTGGCCTGGAAATAGTTACAGCTGTGCTGAAACCAGTAAGTATAAAGCACTTGCTTTATTCTAATTTTCTTTCTTTTTTCTTTGATATTTTTTTTTATAACCTGGGTGGCTGGACCAGGATCGTTACCCGGAGTTCCCCGAGACCTCTGGGCCCTGGGTCGGTGCTTGGGTTCTTTTGAACTTTTACAGACTGTGTCCGCCCATCACTAATCAAAAGTAGAATTAAATTCTGCTAATTTCCTATTAGATCTCAGAACAGAAATCTCAGATTTACTTATGAATTTAGCCCCAAAAGTATTTAACTCAAGTTTTCCTACAGTAAATATGTCAAACTTTGTCTTCATGAACTTTAGATAGATATAAGTGGCCAAATGCAGAGAAGTTGCCCCAAATCATGTTGCCCCCTCATGTTCCAAATATTACAGTAGGCACTATACATTCACCACCCTATGTCTATCAATTTGTCAGAGGGGATTCATCACTACAATTCTCTTTTCCAATATCCTAAAACGACATGCTTTACACCACTTTAGCAGACACCTGACATTGAGAATGTGTGTCCTGTTAATAATGGAAACTCATTTTATGGGGATTTTTATCCATCGTGAACTTCAGCACAGGTTGAGCTATTACATGAGCTCTTTAGAAACAAGAAGGCTTACAAGTGATGAGGGACTGCGACGAGTTGAACATTTATGGTTCATGTACAGACTATGATGACCTTGGATCTTCTGATCTGAGCTCAACAGTTCTATAAGTGCCTACAAGTGCAGGTTAGAAGACATGTGTCATGGTCCATAAACGGATACATTGACCATGATGACCTTGGGTCTTCAGATCTGAGCTCACAGCTCAAAAAGTGCCTATAACTGTGAGTAAGAAGACGTGTCTGGTCCAGACATCATGGTCCATACTCGGTTGTATTAACTATGGTGACCTTGGGTCTTCTAATCTGAGCTCAACAGCTCTATAAGTGCCTACAACTGCAGGCCAGAAGACTTATGTCTGGTCCAGACGTCATGGTGCATGCTCAGCTGTATTGACAATGATGACCCTGGGTCGTCTTATCTCGGCTCAATAGCTCTATAAGTGCCTACGAGTGCAGGTCAGAAGACCTGTGTCTGGTCCAGACATCATGGTCCATACTCGGCTGTATTGGCCATGATGACCTTGGGTCTTCTGATCTGAGCTCAACAGCTCAAAAAATGCCTATGAGTGCGGGTTAGAAGACATGTCTGGTCCACACATCATCATCATCATCATCATCATCATCATCAAACCAGCCTTAGGCAGTATTCTACAACTTATGGTTTTTAAACATCTGGAGGCTACAATTTTCAACCGGCTGTGAGAGAATATAGTTTCCAACAGCTGGAGAGTTCCAGATTGGACACCATCACTTTAAGGTCTTTGCTATTTTATGATAGAAAAATAGCCACGTAAATATAGCTGAGCGAAACCCAATGAGTGGGAATTGAACATGTTATGAGTGAGCCATAGAAAGAGCTCCATGGTAACAGATGACTGCCGCAGTTTTCTCATTTCATTAGAAATTCTCTCAAAATAGAACGAGAACCATTTAACAATGTCATACACCAAAAAGAACATTGGAAACAGATTCCGTCCGTTCACTAAGTAATAATTGTGCATAGAACATTGATTCATTCAGATACGGCGCCCAAGCATGGTCTCCTGAGCAATGGAAAACGTGTCCTTTAAACAGGTCAAAGAACAGTCAAGAGACCTGAGAATGGCCACCAACGTTTCCAGACAACGAAGGAATGCCGGCCACCATTCCAATAAGAAGTTGTTTTCTATTTCTATTATTAGCATTAGGAATGGACTGAGGGAAGAAATCACTAGTTATCCGGGATCAAATTGAGGCAAAAAAGTTTTAGAAAAAACAGAACTCTAAAAAAAAAGAACCCAAAGAGTAAAGAATTATATTGGAGGTCTTCAAAGAATATTGAATAGACCATTGTGGTTCTTGCGAAGAAGTTTGTGAGACATGTTACGTCTGAGCATCTTGCACACTAGGAGATGCTCTGCTGTGTGTTCCTGGGCTACTGGCTGGCAGGTTGATTGGTTCTGGGAGGTGCTGATTGCTCAGGTGTTCCATGTTCTGTGTAATTGTGCTGCTTCTTTACTGAGTATGCTTTTCCAGAACCTTGCCAGTCGTACATTCTGGTTCTGTTGTTGTGCTGTTGGCCTGTGTCCCTGCCTGTGCTCTGATCTTTGTTTCCTGACCCTGGACAGTTGTTTGACTCCTCTCTGCCCGCTTACTGTTCCTGTCATCACCTCCTGGCTTTTGACCTTGGACCGTTAACTGACCACGTCTCAATTTATTCCCTGAATCCATTACGTGCCTTCCTGCAATTCTGACCCTTGGATTGTGTCCTGACTACGCCTCTGTGTACTCCCTGTATCCATACGTATCCTTCTGTTACCAGACCCCAGCTTTTCTGACTACTCTACAATTTGGACTACCCGTAAGTAGTGACTAGCATCATACCTAACACTCTCATGGGGATGGACAAACCAGGAGAGATGTAAAACCAGAAATCTACAGGTCCAAAAACATGCTAGTATTAGTCTTAGACCTGACCCTGATTTGTTACAACCTGATATTGGAGGTCGGCATCCTAAGATTATGTAATTGCGTCCCCACTTGTTGACAGCCTGGGAGTCCTTAACTGCACTCTTGTCATGCACTATAATCGGATAACCGAGGACCAAGGCTCCTAAACTTGCAGTCAGCAAGGGGGACCTAGCTGTCCCTTATGCCAGAGGTACTTCTGATGGTGAAGAGGTCTGGACCGCCATCCTAGCCCTGCTACTGGCCAGCCCTGCTCTAATAATCCCTCTCCCCCACCCCCAGGGAGGGGCCAGACAGGAGTGATTAATCCCACAAAAATAGACAGGCTGGGAGAAACCAAAACTCAAACTCAAGCACACACAGAGGTAAGACATTACGTGCCCAGGGGGAAATAAAGAACAGGGAGGAAATAAACAGACAACTAGAATATTTCCACAACACACCAAATAATGCGCAAAAGATCTCCAGCACTGGATACCACTATTTTGAGCTAAACCCCTTGTGACAACTCTAAGCTATAAACTAAGGGTAACACAAAAACAACAATAAACATAAATTAAGTGCACCCAGACAGAGGGTGAGACACAGGGCTAGGAACGTGCAAACACAGTTGTACAGGAATAATGGAATACAAGAAAATAAAAAGAATAACAGAATACGTGAAAACCCTCCCAAACCTAAATGAGAAAATAAGGAGATAACTGGGAAGGGATTCACATAAACTCCAAGGAATAGCAATGTCTCAGTAAGAAAATGCCAGACAAACATCCATTGAGAAATATAGCAAGTAATGAAGCATATATATAGTGAGAATAAATAGCCCCTCCCAAAATGTGATGGGGCAAACCAAATGAGAAAGTGCACATACCTAAATGGAAGAGAAACTGGAAGGCACAGCATAAGAAAGACAAGAGATCCTCAACACAAAAAGGGCTGTGGTTCAACCACGTTGGAAACCAACCCCCAACCAGAGATCACTGGTTTGAACCCCTGGAGTGGAGCCATGACACATACGTCTTCCTCAATAGTCAGGGGCCAAATACTGATCATGCACAGTTTGGTTCTTCTGACCAGTCGTGGAACCAGGCTAAAACAAATGATCTCCTAAATGTAGACCTGTACAAATTAAACATTTAAAGGGTTATTCCCACCTCAGCAAGGTCTTAAATGGGGGCACAAGTTTGTGTCCCCCACCAAATCTGTAAACAAGATATACCATGTTTGAATGCAGCGGTGGCTGTGCATGTGCAGAAATAGTTGAGCGATTGACTATCTCCAGCAGCCCTATAGTAAGAAATGGCACATGGGCATTCATGCGCGACTACCACATGTGGGGTTTCCAAGTCCTGTTCTCGGGACTGGTGAGACCACCACAGATTAGATTGGAATAACTCTTCGAAGGAGTTTTCCAGAAAATGTCCTTTTCTTGCCTTCCCCATTAGCACAAGCCATTCCTTATTTTCATTACAGTATTGCATTCTCTCCGTGTAATTTACTTAACAAGCTGCTTGGAGGACGTGTCATGGGTTTACTGTCACTTGTGCCTCTCCAGAGACCTGAAACAACTTCCATCTGCCTCGTTCTGACACCGGTATACACCAGACGAGTATGCAGGAGGGATAAGGGAAATAACAAGAGAGTAGAGAACACTGATACAGGTTGATGTTTCGACGTTTCAGTAGCGTAATTACTTTTTTAATGATTGAAAGATTTGTCTTTGAGGCAATGCATCCAAAAAAGAAAGGAATGGAGGAATTTTCTATTTTACAGACAATATTTATTAAAAATATTCTAATTTTTATATATATATATATATATATATATATATATATTTATATATATAAAACAACTCATATGCAGACTTATGTGAAAGTTGTTTTTTTGTTGTTTTTTAATGGCCCTCGGCACAATCTCGAGCTATGCAACTTGATGAATGAACGTTCTGTTGGAAGATCGGTCTTTTGCAAGTCTAGATTGGCCCACTAAGGTCTACTCTGCCATTACTTTGATTGTATCCAGCCATCAAGTTGCTGGTCTTCGCCTTGTTCCTTTTATTCTTCTGACAATGATGTCCTTCTTCAGTTATTACTCTCTTCATATGATGTGTAGCTTGGTGACCCTTGCTTCGAGTGACAGATTTGATTTATTTGTTCCAAAGTTGATTTGTTTGTTCTTCTTGCCATCCATGGTATTGATAACACCCTTCTCCAGCACCACATTTCAAAGGCGTTGATTTTTCTTCTATCTTGATTCTTTATTGTCAAGGTTTCGCATCCATATGGTGCCACAGGGAAGACCAGACTATGTACGAGCCAAGACCAAACTATGTAGGAAACATGTCTTTGTTGCTAGTGAATTGTTGCTTGATTTGAAGACCTTGTCCAGTGATTTAATTATTGATTTGCCCATAGCTATTCTCCTTTTGACTTAAAAAAAACTCTGTGTGTAGCCTGGTTCTACAGTCATGCATACCTTTGCTCCCTCTGTACTATTCTTCTTGATAAGCTACTCCTGGAAATACTGTAAGAACATTGGTCAACAGCTTAAACCAATATATTTCACATAAATCATGTTGGTGTATAAACCCTGTGTCAGGCTACCACCAGGGGTAGCTGGAGCACTGCAGGAAAAGACACTACCCAGAGCTGAATCAGTATGAAGGTGGACACACAGTGTGTGCTGGAGCACTGCCCTGCAGAGTCAGCCAGAATACAGAGGTCACGGGGCGTGCGGGGGATGGTTAGGCAGGCCAGGTCATACACAGTGCAGTGAGAAAGAAGACTGGAGGAACGAGCAAAAGTGGGGTCGAGGTCAGGCCGAGGTCAGTACCAGAGGAAGCAACCAAGTGGGGGGGTAGGAGAAGGGGGAACGACTGGGGCTATTGTGGGAAGGAAGGAGGTGGGACGGGACACAGACAGAGCACAGGGGAAGGACGGATCAGGAAACACTTACAGGGACCCGCAATCACAGGCAAAGCAGTGCTAAGCTTATAGCCAGCGCTGGTTCACCTGAGATGACAGAATTTAAAGCATCCAAGCTCCGAAAGTGAGGCCTGAGAGAAGGCTCTGCCCCCTAGCCATGTGGACAGGGAGGTGGAACCATGACACCCTGAGGAGAAATGAATCATGTTCTTTAACAGGAACACAACCATACAGGCTATTGATATGAAAGGTGTGAAGGAACATTCTTGTAGGGGAACAACCACTGAGCTCACTACTTGGAGCTCCACAAGCAGACATGTCGGAGAAATTAAGCATTGAAAAGAACGAAACCAGGAACCAGTTCAATAGTGCAACTTCACAAGCAGACATGTCAGAGAAATCAAGAGTTGAAAGGAAAGAAGGAAAAAAAGGAACCAGATCAATAGTGTAACATGAACAGAAGGAGGGAGGATGTCTTAATGGGAACACCCACCAAACTCACAACTTGCAGTTCCACATGCAGATATGTGAGAGATATCAAGAGTTGAAAAGAAGGAATAAAAATAGGAATCAGTTCAATAATGTAACATGGACAGAATTAGGGAGGATGCCTCAATAGGAACACCCACCGGACTCACAACTTGCAGCATTATAAGACATGTCAGAGAAATTAAGCATTGAAAAGAAGGAAACTAGGAACCAGTTCTAGTGTAACATGGACAGAAGGAGGCAGGATGCCTAACTGGGAACACTCACCGGACTCACAACGTGCAGCTCCAGAAGTAGACATATCAGAGAAATTAAGCCTTTGAAAAGAGGGAAACCAGGAACCAGCTCAATAGTGAATATGAACAGAGAGGGATAATTCCTCAGTGGGAAAACACACTGGACTCACATCCTGCAGCTCCATAAGTGGCCATGTCAGAGAAAACAGGTGTTGAAAAGAAAAGCTGGAACCGGTTCATAATGAAAAATGGATGAAGTGAGTGATGCCTCACAGGAAACACCCACTGAAATAACAACCTGCAGTTCCACAAGTAGATCCTGTAGGTCAGAAAACGCAGGAATTGAAGACAAAAGAAGGAGAGCAGCTTTTGGTTCAATATTGTGACATTTGTAGTGGAGTCGAGCATGGCCCAGAGGAAACACCCACTGAAGTAAAAACCTGCAGCTCTATAAGAAATCCCATTTTGAAAAGAAAATAAGCATGCAGGTATCTGTTCAATACTGCAACATGTGCCTGTCACACGGGCGGACACATCACGTGTGCCGCCAGTGCAACTACGTAAGGGCCCATGGGGAGGGAAGCCCAACGAGGGTGATGAATACTGATACTGCTGTAGTAAGGAAGCAGGAGCACTCATAGTATCTCACAAGATGCTGTCAAGAAACTTTATTGTAGCAGATTTTAATTGGTTTTCAAATCAAGGCCTTCTAGTATGGAAGGCAGAAACATTATAAGTAACAGATGTGTAAGAACATTTTCTCTACCTAAATATCTAACTAGTATTCTTCTCTTTTACAGGCATCCCCGAAAATAAGCCCTAGTAGGATTTTGGTGAGTTTTTTTTTGAGTATACTTAAAATATAAGCCTTACTCCAAAAATAAGCCCTTGTTGCCGTTCTATAAGCAAGTGTATTAGCGGCTAACAAAAGGTAAAGAATACAGCATGACTTTTTTTATATCAATGACAGAAGACATGCCCAAAAGAAAGCAGACCCTCCCCAACCCCCCAAAAAAGGAAATTGCACACTCACCAGACTGCAAACAATTACGGTTGGAAATGCCAGTGGAGGATGGGCTCTCACACAGAGATCTGCATCGCTGTCACATTGCATTGAAGCTTTCTCAGGCCTGAAACACACGTCCTTGAAAACCACGTGCGTGTAAGGTCCATTTCACACGTCAATGAAAAACACTGACGTTTTGCACTGACGTGTAAAACACGCACATGTCCCTCCGTGTTCCGTGATTTACGGCACACGTGGGTTGTCCATGTGCAATCTGTGATCCGTGATTGCATATGGACATTACTCACCTGCCTTCACTGCTGCTGTCCATGGTGCTGAAGTCTCTGTCTCTGCAGCGTCCGCCCACCGCTCTCAGCACCTACTTCCTGGTCGGCAGTTCCTGCTTTCATGAATATTCATGAGCCAGGCAGGAGCTGCCGAGAGCGGAGCAGGCACAGCGAATCGCAGGCAAGGTAAGTTGAAAATTTTTAATATTTAATATGTCTGTGATTTTCTTGTACGTGTTTCACTGATCACACACGGATCACACCATAGTGTGGTCCGTGGTTCATCAGTGATGCCAGACAAAAACTGACATGTCTCCATGCAGAATCACGGCCAAGGGAGCCCGCTGCACGGAGACACGTTCAGTGAAAAATCACTGATGTGTGAGCAGACCCATTCATTATAATGGGTCTGCGTATGTCAGTGATTCTGGTACGTATAAAAAAAGCACAAACGTACCAGAATCACTGACGTGTGAAAGGGGCCTAATAAGGGTCGTTTTTCGGGTCCGTTTTCCGTTTTTTAGGTCCGTTTTTATGGTATGTGTGGCCTGCGTGTGTATCCCGTATGCTAGCCGTATGTGCATGTGAAATGTCCGTGTGTGCGTGTGAAACTTAACTGACATGTGTTTGTGTTTTCCGTGAGAAATGTTGCGTGTGTGATGCACAATGTCGTTACTACATGTCGGCTGACAGCAGACGGAGTTGCGCGATGAGAATGAACTCGGGTGAACTTCACCTGAATTCATTGTCATGCTGCGGCTCTGTCTGTGTGCCGCGTAATGATTAGCGGTCACCCGTGAAGGATTCACCAGTGACCGCTAATTACACGAGTGATGGAAGTGAGCAGCCCTCTCTCATACTCACCGATCCCCGATCACCAGCGTGGCGCTGCACGTCATTCACACTGCTCTGGCGGATTTTATCATTTTGAAAAAGCCGGCCGCTCATTAAACAATCTCGTATTCCCTGCTTTCCCCACCCACCGGCAAATATGATTGATTGCAGTCTTAGACGCCCACACACTGAGTGACAGCTGTCTAACTGCACCCAATCACAGCAGCAGTAAATAAACACACACAACGAAAAATCCTTTATTTGGAATAATGAACACTAACAAATACCCTCATTCACCACTTTATTCAGCCCGGAAAAGCCCTCCATGTCCGGCGTAATCCACGGCGTTCCAGTGTTGCTTCCAGCTCTGCTACATAAAGGTGACAGGAGCTGCAGAAGAACACCACCACTCCTGTCACCTCCACGCAGCAACTGAAGAGAGTCGCACGATCAGCGATAACGTCAATCAGGTAACTGGCGGACACCGCTGGATCATACAACTGTGACAGCAACTCACCTGTGACTTCATCGCTGTCACTCGGGCGACTTGCTGTCACAGTTGTATGATCCAGCGGTGGCCGCGAGTAACCTCAGTGACATCATCGCTGATCGCGCGGCTCTCTTCAGTAGCTTCGTGGAGCTGTCAGGAGCAACGGTGTCTGCTGCAGCTCCTGTCACCTCCATGTAGCAGAGCTGGAACTCCGTGGATTACGCCGGACATGGAGGGCTTTTTCGGGCTGAATAAAGTGGTGAATGAGGGTATTTGTTAGTGGTTTTTATTGCAAATAAAGGATTTTTTCATTGTATGTGTTTATTTACTGTAATTTACAGATTACTCATGGAAGGTATCTCGGGCAGACACCAGACATGATTAATCTAGGAGTTATTGGCAGCTATGGGCTGCCATTAACTCCTTATTACCCCGATTGCCAACGCACCAGGGCAAATCGGGAAGAGCCGGGTACAGTCCCAGAACTGTCGCATATAATGTATGCGGAAATTCTGGGCGGCTGCTGGCTGATATTGTTAGGCTGGGGGGCTCCCCATAATGTGGGGCTCCCCATCCTGAGAATACCAGCCTGTAGCTGTATGGCTTTATCTGGCTGGTGTTAAAATTGGGGGGGCCGTTTTTTTTATTTATTTATTTCTCTGCTATATAGTGACACGCCCACCGGCGGCTGTGATTGGTTGCAGTTAGACTGCTGTCACTCAGCGTGTGGGCGTGTCTCACTGCAACTAATCATATTTGCTGGTGGGCGGGGAAAGCAGGGAATACGAGATTGTTTAATGAGCGGCCGGCTTTTTCAAAATAGTAAAAGCCGCCGGAGCTTTTATAACAGCCGTGCAGCGCCGCGCCGGTGATCGGGAATGGTAAGTATGAGAGGGGGGGGGAACTGACCGACAGACAGCGAGAGGGACATTGGGTTCGTGTTCCGTGCTGAAAATGGACATGCTTCCGTGCAAAACGGAGACACAAACGTAGCACGCACATGGACACACGGACCTTAATGAAAAACGCACATGTGTCCTCAAACATTAAATAACATTGGTGCATGTTTGCCTGTGTCTCCGGTATACACAGAAACGGACCCAACACGCACGTATTTCACGGATGTGTGTTGGAGGCCTCAAACAGATCGGGTACCAGTAACACTTTGCAAGAGTGATACTGCTTCCAGTCACCAGGGGGAGCCAACTGCTGTAGAATACAAGGGTACCTGACAGTGACTCAGATTTGTATGTGAGAGCCCATTCACTTGCCAACTCTAATTGTTTGGGGTCTAGTAAGTGCAAGTCTTTTAGGGGGTGTCTGCTTTCTTTTGGGGGTAAACTTAGTATTACATAGAAAATGATGCATTTAAGCAGGTAATGGAAACCTTTGTAAATATGGTATGTACCCACCACTATAGCACTGGTTCTGCATCAAGGTAAAAGTCAGAGATTCCCTCCCCTCAAGAAATAATGGAGCAAAAACAATTATCATAATCACATTTTCATCCAGTGTTTTGTAAATTACCATTACAAACCAGAGAGTAACACGGACATATTTGGTATCCTTGTAATTATACTGATTATTACAATACAGTGAACTTATAATGGATACAATATATAATATAATACTTATATAATACATATAATATATATATATATAATACATATAATATATATAATATAATATATATAATATATATAATAATAATATAATAGTAATATAATAATATAATATAATAATAATATAAGTTCACTGTATTATATCATATTATATATATATATATATATATATATATATATATATATATATATATATAATATGATATAATACAGTGAACTTATATAATGGAGTGAATAAAAATGGCACAATTGTTTTTTTTCTTCATGTGACTTATAATAAAACTTATTATTATGATTTATTATTATGATTATTTATTTTTGAAGCACCATCAGTTCCATAACTCCTCTTCTCTGACCTCTTCGGTCCCGCTGTGCTCGGCCCACTGTCTGGTTCTCTTTTTCCACTGTCATTATAGGCCAGGACATCCGATTGCATGTTGGCCTCCTTGGAGTAAGGTCAAGACGTCATGACAACGTGCAATGACCTCCAAGGCCTAAACAAAGTCTGAAGTCCTGACCTAAAGTGAAGAAGCTGGAGATGCTGCACACTTTGGAGGAACGAGGAGGACCATGCATAGGGGGCAACATGGGGGCCAGAGAGGTATAATGTTTTTTTTTTTACCAATACCCACCTGTCTCTCTGATCCCCGTCTCACCCTCCTCTTTCCGCCATCGTACACCACATCTCCGGACTCTTCGCTATAGGCCATGATTTCCGGTCACCTCCAGGCATCGGAGGTCATGGCGCATGTCTTGACATCATGATGTTGTGACTTTACAACACACGGTGACTGTTTGGCTCAGAAATCCTGGCCTATAGTGAAGAGGCCAGAGACGGTGCATGACGGTGGAAGGAATAGGACTGCACGATGGGGAGTGAGCAGTGTGCTGGCCGGAGAGGAAAGCAAATAGATTTTTTTTTTTTTATTTTTATATCTTACATTTGTAATTATGAGTCCTCAGTAAGATGAATGTTCATAAGACAACATTTGCCTGTGTGTGTGTGTATTTATTTATTTTACTCATTTACATTACACTATTAATGCCACAGCCCTTTACAGATATGATCATCACTGTCCCCATTGGGGCTCACAATCTACATTCCCTGTCAGTCTTTGGAATGTGGGAGGAAACCAGAGAATCCGGAGGAAACCCACAAAAACACGGGGAGAACATACAGACTCCTTGCAGATGTTGTCCTTGGTGGGATTTCAACCCAGGACCCCAGTGCTGCAAGACTACAGTGCTAACCACTGAGCCCTCATACAATGCTAGCCACTGACCATTTTACAGTGCAAACCACTGAGCCATAATATAGTGTCAACCATTGAGCCACTATACAATGCCAACCATGGAGCCACTGTACAGTGCTAATGAGCCACCGTACATTGCTAACTACTGAGCCACTATACATTGCTAACCACTGAGCCACCATACAGAAGTAACCATTGAGCTACAGTACAGTGCTAACCACTGAGCCACAGTACTAACCAATGAGCCACCATACAATGCCAACCATTGAGCTACCATACAATGCCAACTATTGAGCCACTGTACAATGCTAATTAATGAACCGTCGTACATTGCTAACTACTGAGCCACCATACAGTGCTAACTACTGAGCCACAGTACTAACCACTGAGCCACCTTACAGTGCTAACCACTGAGCCACAGTACTAACCACTAAGCCACCGTACATTGCTAACCATTGAGCCACCATATAGTTATAACCCCTAACTACCATACAGTTCTAACCACTGAGCCACAGTACAGTGCTATCCACTGAGCCTTCGTACTTTGATAATCACTGAGCTACTGTACAGTGCTAATCACTGAGTCACAGTACAGTGCTAACCACTAAGCCACCATACTGTGCTAACCACTGAGCCACACACAGCATAGGTGCCTAATGGGAATGTACATGCGCATGCATGGGTGGGCATTTTGGAGCGGGTGGGGACAGGCATATCTTGCACAGGTCCCTTTGCTGGCAGTGTCTTTCCCTTTCCTGCTTTTAGGGTATAAACAGATAATACATATTTCACTGTCAAATAAGACATATTATTATTTTTTCTTTAAATCAATATCACATTACAGCATCTCGGGTCTCCGCAGCAGTGTGAATACGATCTGACATCGATGCTAGAAGGCTTTAATGGAAGTCAGTACAGCTTGAAAAGTGAGACATAGATAAAAATATCCTCTAATAACTAAACTGGTATGGACTTTAAGTGGGTCGTCTCATAAAGGCAACACCTATTCATATACTCTATTAGGGCATATAGTTCTCATAAAGGGGTTCACGTACTATATGGACGACCATTCATCTGATTAGCTAGCGTGTAATGCCACATTTCGCCAGCAGTGGCCACTGCTTGGAAGCTGGGGACTCCTATACTGTCCCTCCTCCAAAATACTCCTGAAGGTGGAGACACTTGAGTCCCATGTCTTACTATTCTCCTGATCGGATTTAATCTGTTACCCCCACCCGGACCCTTACTCCCTGGGAAGGAAGGGGCAATAGTGTGATGGAAACACAGATTTAGACAGACAGGGGAAAACCAAAACTCAGACACACTACAAACTCATAGGAACAAATAGTAAGAAACTAAGGAGAAAAGCAAGAGCAGAAAGGCAGCAACAAAAAGATAACAAAGGTTAACACCACAACTGCTCACAGCAACAATGCACAACAACCACCAGTAAATCTGAATCACACCACCTCACCAGACCAGTATAGGTATGCTATAGCTGGCATTACTGGAATAGTCCAGCCAGCATATACAGGAGGGGGAGTGACTATGATTGGCTCCCACACAGCATGTGATCAAAGAGACTAACAAGCAGCCCAACTGAGATTAACTCCTGATAGCCTGCCTAAAGGCTACTTTACACACTGCGATATCGGTCCCGATATCGCTAGTGTGGGTACCCACCCCCATCTGTTGCGCGACACGGGCAAATCGCTGCCCGTGCCGCACAACATCGCGCAGACGCGTCACACATACTTACCTGTCCGGCGACGTCGCTGTGACCGGCGAACCGCCTCCTTTCTAAGGGGGCGGTCCGTGCGGCGTCACAGCGACGTCACTGAAGCGTCACTGAACCGCCGCCCAATAGCAGCGGAGGGGCAGAGATGAGTGGGACATAACATCCCGCACACCTCCTTCCTTCTGCATAGCAGCCGGGAGGCAGGTAAGGGGAGCTTCCTCGTTCCTGCGGCGTCACACGAACGAGGAACAACTTCGTTACTGCTGCAGTAACAATTTTTAAGAATGGACCCCCATGTCACCGATGAGCGATTTTGCATCGTTGCATCGCTTATCAGTGTCACACGCAGCAACATCGCTAATGCGGCCGGATGTGCGTCACAAATTCCGTGACCCCAACGACTCCGCATTAGCGATGTCGCAGCGTGTAAAGCCCCCTTTAGCCTGTGAGTCAAAAGGTTTTGCCATCCATTGGAAAATCAATTCTGAACCAAGAAATTGGTAAATTAACCAAGCAGGCAAACATAGGAAAACAACAGGACCGATACTGTTGTCTCTTAGTTGATTTGTACTTTTTTTATGTTACTTTTTACAGTGAAGATTGTAATATTAAAATTGAATTTTTTTAATATATAAAATGTAATAAAAAAGTTTAATAAAGAATTTACCAAAATTTCCGAGCAATTTCATTTGGAATAAAGCTGAGGATAAAGTCTGTATTGCTTACTGTCTCTGTCGTATCTGTTCTATCGGCGCCACATCATTTATTAATGTTTAATAACATCTGCCGTCCGGGGACAGATCCAATATATGAGCATTAAAATGAAGCATTTGTTATAGAAGTTTAGGGTTTTTTTCTGCTCGGAAAGACAACGCAACCTAACAAGTCCCCGACTCCTATTTATAGAGCTGATCCCTGGCATCATATTCATCCGCTACCTACAAAACCTTCATCATCCCTTGCCTCGTCATAGGCAATTACAAGAATATTTCCTGAAGATCCCAGCCTGGACATTTACCAGAGGAATATTACCAAAGAAAATTCTAAATACTTCACTATTTTCTTCTAAAAAGCAGCTCATTGTCCACAGAATCCAGCTCAGCCCCATTAATGCCAATGGATCCAAGCTGTAACAACCAGAAATAAGCGGTCAACCTCAGCAGATCCCCTTCAGGCTATGTTCACACTGGCTTATTTTTGACAATACCCAGTTTGGAGAGGTTTCCTCCAAAATTGGCACTACCATGCTTGTGTGGCGCCCTGGACAAGCCAGGACGTCACAGGTACTACACCAACACACCCCACACTCCCGGTCAGGCACACCTAAGTCAAACAAAATCCTTGTTGCCTCCCTCCAGGGGCTGATGTCCACACCAGGGGGTGGGCCAGGCGGTTGGTCCCGCCCACCGAGGAGTTCACACTCCTGGAGGCGGGAAAAGCAGAGCAGTTAGTTATTTAGTTCGCAGTGGAGTTGAGTGGTGGAAGTGAAGTGGCAGTTGAGGAGTCTGAAGTTGGTCCGGGTGTGTGGCCAGGACGGAACAGCAAGGTTGGCAGACGGTGGTGACCGTCTGCAGGAGAGGCCTATTGGAGCTAGCCGTAAGGACCGTGGACGGGCGGTGGCCCGGCGGTACCGGACCGGTACGCAAAGAGAAGCCAGCACCATCAGTCAGTGCCCTGCAAATGGCCGGCCTTGAAGTAAGAAAAGTTAAAGCATGGTAGCGGTTCCCGGTTACCTTGCTGTCGGTCCCCATTGGGACTCTGCTGACGTTCCAGACGGCCCTCAAGGCTAAGGAGTTCGGTTGGAGGAGCAGTCGTACCCGCATCATCGGCAGCTGAAAATGGAGTCCTGTGGGACAGTGTCACCCCTGTGTGAGGGTGGCGTTGGGGGCTTGTGCTGTTCAATGGTGGACTGTGGGAAAGCTGCAGGAGGAAGCTGTACCGGAGCCAGGTGTTGTGGCTGGCCCCTGGGACCCAGCTGACAGTCCCCGTCGGGACCCTACGGCAAGTCTCCATTGGGACCCTACAGTTTTGTTTGTGGTAGCCCGTTGGCTACGAAGCACTGTTGTCCCCGTGGGGACTGTTTGCAATCAATGCGTAGAAACTGCTACGGACAAGCCTGAGAACTGGCAGGCAAACCACGAACTTGTGGTATGTAAATAAAAATGTTTTTATGGCTAAACCGTTACCGCCTCCGGAGAGGCTGATTTGGAGGATGGGCCTGGAGGGAAGTGATGGCCCAGGCCCGCCACTACCGCAACCGGTGGCGATCCTCCGGGGGTTTCAGGGGTTCCCCATGGACGTGGGTCCCCTGAAAAGGACAGAACCCGCTCGGGTAACTTGTGCTGGACTAGGGTCAAGGGGTGCTGCCCATTTGCTTAGGGGCAGCATCAGGGCCAGGTTGCTTGGGTGAGAGAGAGCGGAAGCCGTTACCGTTAGCAACGTTTAAGTATGTGCCTCCCGATGTGGGAAGAGTTAATATGCTTGTATTATGTGTTTTACCGTTTATCTTTTTCAGTTGTGAAAATAAAACCGGTGATGGACGGGCAGCCCGTGGACGGTCTGTATTTTACTAAGGGGGAATGTGGCACCCTGGTCAAGCCAGGACATCACAGGTACTACACCAACACACCCCACACTCCCGGTCAGGCACACCTAAGTCAAACAAAATCCTTGTTGCCTCCCTCCAGGGGCTGATGTCCACACCAGGGGGTGGGCCAGGCGGTTGGTCCCGCCCACCGAGGAGTTCACAGTCCTGGAGGCGGGAAAAGCAGAGCAATTAGTTAGTTAGTGGGCAGTGGAGTTGAGTGGTGGAAGTGAAGTGGCAGTTGAGGAGTCTGAAGTTGGTCCGGGTGTGTGGCCCGGACGGAACAGCAAGGTTGGCAGACGGTGGTGACCGTCTGCAGGAGAGGCCTATTGGAGCTAGCCGTAAGGACCGTGGACGGGTGGTGGCCCGGCGGTACCAGACCGGTACGCAAAGAGAAGCCAGCACCATCCGGCAGGGGCTTACGGACCCCAGCAAGGTTAGGAGTTGCCGTGCAATTTGTCAAATCCGTTAGCGAAGGGAACCTCCTGGGTTTCCCAGCAGCCAAGCCCCGACAGAAGGCAACAGTCCAACCGTTAGAGGGAAACACAGTCACCGCCAAGGCTAAAGTTCCCAGGGCCAGAGCCTGGGGCAAAAGGGACTCCTTCAGCACCCATCCAAGCTGGGGAGCGGGTTACCGGTGGGAACCCATTGGATCCGTTTACACTACACAGGTGCAGGGAAAGGCAGTCACCATCAACCTGCTGGGAGGAGAAACACCGCAGCCGTCTGTGGGACCCGTCCATCCAGCCGCTTGTTTTACCGGAGACTCTGTGTACATCATTGGCTGTGTGAGTACCACCGTGCTGTGCGGCACAGCGCTGCCCCCGCGACCCTGCACCTCGCCAGGCCCCGTAACCCGCCTGCCATCCAAACCTACCCCCTCACCGGGCTCCGGGACAACCAACCCCCCTACCCACGGAGGGGAAAACCAATATCCAAACTGCTCCCTGTCATCGCTCCCGGGATCCCCGTCCAGAGCAGCGGTGGTGTCACCAAACTCACCACAACCGTGGGTGGCGACACGGACAATATCAAATCCCCACAATCAGACCCCCCTTTTCACTCACGGGCGAGGAACGCCGCTCGAGTCCCCGGGATCCGGCCCACCGCTCGAGCCACCAATGAGCAGCAGCAGCCGGACCCGAGCAGTGGGAGAGC
Organism: Anomaloglossus baeobatrachus; assembly: GCF_048569485.1. Lineage (NCBI taxonomy): Eukaryota > Metazoa > Chordata > Amphibia > Anura > Aromobatidae > Anomaloglossus > Anomaloglossus baeobatrachus. The sequence goes on from NC_134354.1 coordinate 770,233,943, forward strand.
GCAGCGTCCCCTCCTCCGCCCGCGACACTTGGATGCTCGGTACTTGTTAAGAGCAGTTGGATTTTTGGATGGGCGCAACTCGTGTACCCGAGTATAGTGGAAGTCAATGGGGAAGACCTTCCGGACAAATGCTCAAGTTCCCCATTGACTTTCATTAAACTCGGTACTCGAGTATCTGACAGCTCTTAACAAGTACCGAGCACCCGAGCATGGTAGTGCTCACTCATCACTAGTTACGAGTACCGAGCACCAGAGCATGGTAGTGCCTGCTCATCACTAGTTACGAGTACTGAGAACCTGAGCATGGTAGTGCCCGCTCATCACTGGTTACGAGTACTGAGAACCTGAGCATGGTAGTGCCCGCTCATCACTAGTTACGAGTAATGAGAACCTGAGCATGGTAGTGCCCGCTCATCACTAGTTACGAGTACTGAGAACCTGAGCATGGTAGTGCCTGCTCATCACAAATCACAAAAATATATTAGAAAGTTGCCGATGTTTCCCATCGGGTCTCATGACCACCACAAGCGAATGACCCGGAACAAGCGATTATTCCTAGAATCCTCGACATTCGTGGGCATTCTTACGAGCCCTCATCCCTGTGCTGATTTTCTTCGGGCACTGTATTGTAATCAGGTGACTAATGAGGATGTTTACTCTATAGAAAGACCGAAGATGTTTTCTTCACCCTCTCCTCGTATGGAGGATGGACCCCGTATAACCATAGAAACATGAGCGCAGAAGGACGGGTAACCATGGGGAGCCGCAGTGTATATATAAATACTTCGATGTTGTGCACAAAGCAGATTTCACAGAGAGCGAAACATTTGTTTTTCTTGGCTTAAGTGAATGGAAGTGGAATCTGCGGAGAACGTTCTGCAGCGAACGGTGGTGAGAAATTAATAAGTTAATGGAAGATCAGAGTGACTCACGATGGGGGAGGGGGTGATGAGAATAGGGACACAAATGAGCGTACATGAATATTAAGACGTTACATTCATTTATCACGCTCTATCCAATTATTTCATAGCCGTACGAATCGACGGCGTCATATTAAATCACTTCACGCTACGGATTCATCTGCGGGCGGCACCGGCTGCAAATTAAGTCTTCAATGGAGGAGTCATTAGGGGCGGTTGAGGGGGAGAGAGTTAGCACCAATCAGGACGAGCTAATGGTATTTCGACATTGCATCAAGTCCAGTTATGTAGTGGTAGGCAAGATGAGAGAATCTTCTGAATTTTGTTTTGGGCATATTCGCTAAATTCGGTCAACCGATTCAAATCGGTCTGAATCGAAATTGCACCGATTGCCATAAAAAGACCTTTATTCTGCTAAGAGATCTCACCAAAACTTTAAGTGCAATAAATGGAAGTGAGGGAAAGGGTTAAAATACATTATCCTCCCTTGTCCTAAATTCCCACCTGGGACACCTGGAAGGACCGAAGACTGGCTCAGAGAATCGTGAAGCTGCGCTTGAGCCACCTCAAAGATAGGTGAAGGTCTACAGAGGGACAGGAGAGTAGGTATCGCTAGTGTCGCGGGCGGAGGGGCCGCGCTCACTACGCTCGGGTCCGGGGCTGCTGCTGCTGCTCGTTGGCTTGAGCGGTGGGCCGGACCCGGGGACTCGAGCAGCGCTCCTCACCCACGAGTGAAAAGGGGTGGTTTGTTTGGAGGGGATAGTCCGTGACGCCACCCACGGGTCGTGGTGATAATGGGCACCACCGCTGCTGGTGACGGGGATCCTGGGAGCGATGGCAGGGAGCAGCTAGGATGTTGGTTCCCCCTCCGTGGGTAGGGGTTGGTGATCCCGGGGCCCGGTGGTGATATGGGGAGGCAGGGTAGCTGGAGTGCAGGGTTGCGGAGGCAGCGCGGCGCGGTGCCGGATGGCACTGTTGTACTCACTCAGGCACAGATTCTGCAGTGTCTTTGCTCTCCCCAGACAGGTTGATGGTGGCTGTCTTTCCCTGCACCGCTGTGTAAGAATTGACTCCGATGGATTCCCACTGGTAGTCCGCTCCCCGGCGTGTATGTACCGAAGAAGCCCGTTTTGCCCGCAGGCGCTGGCCCTTCGATCTCTAACCTATGGCGGTGGCTTTTTATCCTCACTGTGTGGACAGTTGCCTTCTGTCGGGTCTTGGGTGTGAGGGAACCCCTGAGGTCCCGGTCACTATCTGATTTGACCGTTGTCGGCGGCTCCTAGCCTGGTCGGGGTCTGATGGCCCTGCCTTTGTGCTTGGTTCAGATCTGCTCCCCGGCTCGGTACCGGCGGGCCACCGCCCGTCCCTGGTCCTACGGTTCCGCTGACCTGCGCCAACTCCTGCAGACGGCCACCACCGTCTGCCGACCTTGCTGACAGTGCCTGGGCTCCTACCCAGACACCAACAGTTTCTCCACTCCACTGCACTTGAACTCCAAACTTAACTCCTCTCCACTCCAAACTGAACTTACTGCTTTCTCCCGCCTCCAGGCCTGGGAACTCCTCGGTGGGTGGGGCCAACCGCCTGGCTCCGCCCCACCTGGTGTGGACATCAGACCCTGGAGGAGGCAACAAGGATTTTGTTTGACTGTTGTTGCCTAACCAGGGGAGGGGGTGTGTGTGATGTTGTGTTTGTGACTACCTGGCTAGTCCAGGGCGTCACACTAGTGTCTGTGCTGGGTATGGGAGACCTCATAGCAGTTGGTCTCCTCTCATTATCTCAGAGATAACTGAAAACTAAAGATATTGTCACACAGTGACTACCGGGGTACCACCAGGTGTAGATGACAGTCTCAGCGAGCGCCGCAGCAGATAGGGTACCCTGGTCAAACAATACAACTGAATGGCGTGATTCTAGGGAGAGGGGAGCGGGTCACCTCCTAACACTCACCTGAAGCGGGTCCCTAAGCTCCGTAACGTCCCTATCGGGGTCCTTCCTCCATCACCAATCAATTGCCTAGGCCCTCGCTGGTGTGGCGCCCTGGACAAGCCAGGGGCCACAGAGAACAACACCACCACACCCCACACTCCCGGTAGGCACACCGAAGTCAGACACAAAACCCTTGTTGCCTTCCTCCAGGGGCTGATGATCACACCAGGGGGTGGGCCAGGCGGTTGGTCCCGCCCACCGAGGAGTTCACAGTCCTGGAGGCGGGAAAACCAGGCAGATCAGTTTGAGAGGAGTTGAGGAGTGGACAGAGAACAGTTTAGGAAGTGGAAGTGAGAGGAGAAAAGTAGTAAAAGAGCAGCCTGAAGTTGGTCCGGGTGTGTGGCCTGGACGGATCAGCAAGGTTGGCAGACGGTGGTGACCGACTGCAGGAGTGGCCTATCAGAGCTTACCGTAAAGACCGTGGACGGGCGGTGGCCCAGCGGTACCGGACCGGTACGCAAGGAGAAGCCAGCTCCATCAGGCAGGGGCTTACGGACCCCGGCAAGGCTAGGAGTCGCCGTGAATTTGCCGAATTCGTTAGTGAAGGGAACCTCCTGGGTTTCCCAACAACCAAGTCCCGACAGAAGGCAACCGTCCAGCCAAGAGAGGGAGACACCGCCACCGCCAAGGCAACCGTTTCTCAGGGCCAGAGCCTGCGGGCAAAAGGGGCTCCTCCAGCCCATATCCAAGCTGGGGAGCGGGTTACCGGTGGGAACCCATCGGAACCATCTACCGTACTTAGGTGCAGGGAAAGGCAGTCACCATCAACCTGCCGGGAGAAACAACACCGCAGCCGTCTGTGGGACCCGTCCATCCAGCCGTGTGTTTTACCGAGAACTGTGTCCTCATCATTGGCTGAGTGAGTACCACCGTGCCGTGCGGCACAGCGCTGCCCCCGTGACCCTGCACCTCACCAGGCCCCGTAACCCGCCTGCCATCCATCCCTACCCCATCACCGGGCCCCGGGACAACCAACCCCCCTACCCATGGAGGGGAGAACTAACAACCAAGCTGCTCCCTGTCATCGCTCCCGGGATCCCCGTCTAGAGCAGCGGTGGTGTCACCAATATCACCACAACCGTGGGTGGCGTCATGGACAATAAATCCCCACAATCAACCCCCTTTTCACTCACGGGCGAGGAACGCCGCTCGAGTCCCCGGGATCCGGCCCACCGCTCGAGCCACCACCGAGCAGCAGCAGCCGCAGCAGCGGCCGGACCCGAGCAGTGGGAGAGCGCAGCGTCCCCTCCTCCGCCCGCGACACTGGCCCTAAATTCACCCTGACTAGTAAAGACCAGCGAGATGCTAGTCTTGCCACTGCTATAAGACACAGCGTATTCACTTGTGTAGCGCCGGCATACCTGGTTCTCTCCAGCAGGGATGGCAACTCATTCACCACCACATCCAGACTGCACCGTCCTGCCTCATCTTCCCACGGTCCTGCACGTGTGAGTCTCCTTCTTTTTGTACAGGTCTCCCGAGAGTATGCTCAGGTCATGCACACTTGCTCTCATAAAGGGTAAATCTGTTCCTGGAAGTGCCTCTCAGCTATGGATGAGGGGCACTCGGTAATTAAGGCATCCTCCCACTATGGAAAGTGCCTGAGCAAATTGGTCAGTTAATTATTGCTTGCGCATCTAGCTAGCTAGTTGTCAGGCCCTGTTGCCTACTGTCCGTTACCTGTACCTGTCATCCTGCCCCGGCCATGCCCTTTGTACCCCCCTGTTCTTGCTGACCAGTCTGCCTCAGCCATCCCAACTGTACCTGTCAGTACTAGAGACTCTGCCTCTCCACCTAGCGTTCCTGTTTGCCTCAGTCTTCCTGGATGCAACTGTCTGCACCTGAGACTCTGCCTGTCTGTACCCGAGCCCAACCCTGTCATGGGAGTCAGCTGCCACAGTCATGGACACTGCACTGGGAGTAGTACTTGGCGTCTACCCAGTAGGGGCTTAATTAAGCCTCTCCCTTGACAGGGTAAGCCGAGATCCCCCCTCTGGTCCAGTGGGTCCACTCCCACTCGCCGCCTTATTACCATTGGCGAACGTAACAACTTTCATTCCTATACAACCTGCCCATTAGGCCAGAATTAATATTGGCCAGCTGGATAAAGTTTTGTATGCCATGTCTTATAAGTATGGAAAGCTAAAATTGTGGTACGAAATATGACGTTAATATCTTCCACCTGGAACCTCCAGGGGAACATATATGCTTAAGATAGTGAATCTCAGAATTTTTGATACCTGAGCTCATATTTTATTTACTAGCCTCCATCTGAGATTACCAAGGGAGGTAGTTGGGAGCAGGTGGTACCTGATAAAAGCAAGTTCTGGCCAAGAAGCCATGTTCAGTGCTGGGAGATACAGCGTGCTGTAAGGACTGGGCAATATTCTAAACAGAATGCTCCCATTCGCAAGATTATGCCATTCCTAAGATAACAGGTCTAGCAACTTTCTTTTTTTATGTGACTATATATATTGTATTGTCTGGTCCTCTTTGTAACATCTCTTGTATATTTTTATAAGCACTACCTAATTGTTGAATTGATAGTCTAAAATTTAACAGCGTGGTTCATCTTACTCTATAAAATGCACCCCTGAAGCCTTGTGAGACTCTTACATTACCATAACAGAGATCAGATTGACCTGTATAAACAATTGGTAATGGCAGCTAGCTTGTCTTTAGCTATTGCAGAGCTTGGTGGTGACCATACCGAAGTATACATGTATACTTATTGTAACAGCGTGTCCCTCCCCCACCTGTGCTCATGATATAATAGTCTGTCCCTCCTTGACTGTCCTGTATGTACTGCTTCTGGTGGGAGATTGCTTGTTCTTCTCAGCATGGGACTCCTCCAACTTGGTAGACAGAAAAGAGCCAGGACGTCTAGAATCCTTTCATGTATCAAATGACCAGGGGAGGTAGGTCCTTCTGCCAACCTAAGGCGCTGATCCCAGGAGAAGAGAACAGAGACAAATGTTAGTTAGTTGGATCTCATCTGGAGACATACTAGGATCTATAGCTGAGGCTAGATCCTAGTGCCTGTGTATGGACTGTTACAGATTGGAGATCAGTGGCCACGTGGGATTGTATTTTGTTGTTCCCCCCGTTGGACTCAAGGAGCTCATATAAGGACCATTGCCATATTTTCCCTGGCGTCGGAATACCGGGAGACGCCCCTGGATCTGTTGACTTGTTGTGGACTCCTTGCAAACTTTAAGGCTTTATGTTTGGTGCTTTATCTTTGTGGTTCCAATAAAGCCCTTTGGATTGTTCCTCGGCCTGGCGTGTCTTACTGCTCTGTCGCATAACCCGTCACACTCATGTTGGACGGTTGTCGGTCAAAAGCAAAACAAAGTTCTCTGTGAAAGTGCCCAATAACCTGCCTAGTATTAATGTAGCCTAAATCTCGTCAATGAATCATCAGTCCCTTGTGGGATTGTCGTGACACATTGGTCGAATCGTTGGGATATCTTCCCGATCACCCTGACATTCTGCAATGGCTTCTCTACGTGAAAAATGGTGCCATCTGGCACACCATTACCCCATAACGCCTACTAGGGTGCATTGTGAGGGAATATAAAAAGACAACAACTTTAAGGTAGAATGTAATCCTCACCGTCTTCTGGCTTGTTGTTTTGTGTCTATCATCTGTTTTACCAATTTTTGCTTCTTTTTTTCTCATGTTGTTTTTGTCCAGTTATAGATTTTTTTTTTTATATAGACGAAATTAACTGGATTTGAGCCGTCGCTATTAATGCACTCGGCTTTTATTTTTTTGTTCTTGTTTCAGCCTCGAGGTTTCCAGGGCAACTGGAATCTGGAATTAGATGAAATAGATGAAAAAGGTAGAATACAAGTGTTGTCAATCCATCACAGCTGCTTCCTGGCACCTCTTCGAGTGGGAGAGCGTAAACAAGGTGGATGGACGGCCGGTATCTGACGCACCGTTCGGCTGGGATGAAGCAATAAAAACGGCAATAACTTGACGAATTCCATCATTCTGAGAACTTTACAGTTGTCTTCATTTTTCAACTTCTATCTAGACATAATAAATGTTAGCAAAAGGTTGATGCTTGGCACTTCTTTAGCTTCGTGATGGGTCAAATGTCCACATTCTCTACCACCGGTGCTATAAACAAAAATAAAAGTTCTCCTTGACATTTTATTTTCTGAATCAACGAATAACAAACATTCCTACGTCGTATCTTTGTTTTTTATTTTTACAGTTTCCACATAAAATCCACAAGATAGGTGATACCACTACCAAGACTTCCATGATCCCTCAGGTGGAGGTCCTAAATTCTCTGTTTGTCTTCATGTGCATAATCATAGGATATTTTGGAAGGAATCAGTGATCAAGTAAACCACTCTAGGTGTTAAATATCTCATCCCTGAGACCACTAGAGTGGGTGTCCGAAGACCTCCAATACTCCCTTACGGCATGACCCCAGTGTGAAGGAGCAATAGTCCAACAAGCACATTGCCAATCCAAGTCTAAATAGGACAGATAGCCGAGTTCAGGGCCATCAAAAAAGTATCACCAACAGATGTCTCCACTTTAAAGAGTGGGGGTTTGCTGAGTTTTCGGAGCAGAAACTCTCTAAGTCTCTAATCAAAAATTCATGGTTTTTGAACTCCTCATTCCTGAGGGCCACTAGAGTGGGTGTCCCAAGCCCTCTGATCCTCACTTATAGCATGACCACAGTATGAAAGAGCAATGGTCCAGCAAGCGCGTTGACAATCGGTCTAAATAGGAGAGATAGTCGAGTACAGGGCCATCAGAAAGGTATCACGAAGAGATGTCTCCACCTTAAAGAGTGTGTGTTCATATTGATTTTTGGGGTGTTTTGCTGAGTTTTTGGAACAGAAACTCTCTAACTTTCCAATCAAAAGTCATCGTTTTTCAACTCCTCATTCCCGGGGACCACTAGAGTGGGTGTTCCAAGCCCTCAGATCCTCCTTTACAGCATGACCACAGTATGAAGGAGCAAATGGTCCAACAAGCGCGTTGCCAATCCAAGTCTAAATAGGAAAGATAGCCGAGTACAGGGCAATCAGAAAAGTATCAGCAACAGATGTCTCCACTTTAAGGATTGTGTTCAGATTGAGGGGGGCTTTTGCTGAGTTTTCGGAGCAGAAACTCTCGAATTCTCCAATCAAAACTCATGGTTTTTAAATCATTTTTTGAGGGGAGTTTCTGCTTAAAAAACTCAGCATAAAACTTCAGTGTGAACAGACTCTAAGGTAGGGGTCGGCAAAATGTGGCTCTCGGGACTGTAATGTGTGGCTCGCGGCTATCTTCCAGCTTGGTGGATAAGCTTCTGGTCAAGCAAACAGCAATGAAGAGCGAGACCACGGTATGAAGGAGCAATGGTCCAACAAGCCCGTTGCCAATCCAAGTCTAAATAAGAGAGTTAGCCATGTACAGGGCCATAAGAAAAGTATCACCAACAGATGTCTCCACTTTAAAGAGTCTGTGTTCACATTGAGTTTTGGGGTTGTTTGCTGAGTTTTCGGAAAGGAAACACTCCAACTGTTCAATCAACACTTATGGTTTTTGAACTCCTCATTTTTTTGGTAGGGTTTCTCATAAAACTAAAGTGTGAACACACTCTAAGGCAGGGGTACCCAGTATATGGCTCTTGGGCCCATAATGCGTGACTCACGGCTATCTTCCCACTTGGTGGGTAAGCAACAGGTGGAGCAAACAGCTATGAAGAGCAGCTCTCTGGTTGGTAACTTAGTAGAGCCACATAGAAGAGCAGATCTGAGTAGGGGTAAGGTAGGAACCCCTGGATCTTGGTATACTGCTGGTAATGGGGGCTGTAGGTATCAGTTCTGAGGGGGCAGGAGATGGATGTGGTGTGCTATCCTCGTAGATAGCTGAATATGTCTTTCAAGGTCTGAAAGGTTGAGGACCTCTGCTCTAGGGGTATGTGCACAAAACATCTTTCCAGGCGGTTTCACCTGGTACCTCCTGAAAAAGCACCACAAACTCACCTTAAAACGACATTGCTGTGCCCATGTTCAATTCTTTGGTACTTTTTTAACTTCTTCCAGGTTTGTAAACCATGAGGCTGTTAAAAGCAGTAACATGTTTATTCTCTAAGTGGTTTCAGCTTGTTTAGAAAATAGATGTCAGTGGTGGACAAAAATTCACGGCGAAACAGCCAGTAAAGCCACTCCAGGATAAAGACAGCCGGCTATGTTCTCAACCAGATTTGCCAAGGAAAACCATTGCACATATCCTCGAGGTGTTTTTACAACTTTAAAAATTATCAACTTGCAGATGGGTGGGGGACTTTCATCCATATATGTAGAATGAGGCTCCAAAATGCTCCATTGGAAAGGACCAATAACAGTACAGGCTTTTGACCTCTATTTTCCTTCTGCATGGGCCTCAGTTGGTCCTTAAGTTATTGTCACGATGGCTATGGAATAGCAGGAAACCGGTGTTCCTATGCAGACCCTCAAGATAAGGGGTCCTAAGCTATTCCTAATCTCTGGGATACTCCTAATGGTGGAGAAGCCTGAGTCTCTTTCCTCGTCCTGGTGAGTTCTGATGATACCCTCTCCCTCTCCCCCAGGGATGAATGGCATAGGAGTGACATAAAACCCACAGAAATAGACAGACAGGTGAAACCAAAATTCAGCGTGCGCGCGCGCACACACACACACACACACACACACACACACACACACACACACACGTGTAAGACAATAAGAGATTAGGAGGAAACAAAAGCAGGAGGAAGCAACAAGAAAACAGGCATAAACTCCACAATCGCTCCAAGCAAAAAGCAACACTTTCACCAGAACGTCTGGGACACCAAAGCTCACAGAACGACACAGAATGACCTATAGCTGGCATGGGAAGAAGATTTCATCCGGCATAAATAGGTGGGGAGCAGATGTGATTGGCTTCCCCACCACATGTGATCAAAGGAGCCTCACAAACAGACTAGCAGTGATAAACTCCCACTAGTCTGTTTATGAATCAGCATACAGCAGGTCAATGCCTGAGTCTGCACACAGCAGGTCAATGCCCAAGTCTGCCTATATTGATCCCCGGCACCAGAAAAACCATCAGGCGGAGTGTCAGAATCTACAATGTGAACAGAGAATGATGACGTCATGACAGTCGGGGAAGTTTGTGTAAAACTCCGTGTGATAATTGTGGATGGATGATAATTTTTGTAGTTGGGAACAACCCCTTTAATTTTGGTGTATTTCATGACAAACTCACAATAAAATTGTATTACATTATTGTGGCACGCTGGATAAACCCTCTCCAGGCTGCCACTCTCATCACGACCACTGGGTGGCCGCATAGAGACACATGTAGCATAAGGCCACTAACTTAAATGTGGAAACCCCCTTTAAGCTTACCAATACAACAAATTCTGCTCAATCTGTATCCGTGTTTCTTTTTTTTGTCTTACAGCACGAAAACAGCAAAAAAGTCATTCCTGCGGCTCGCGCCAAGTCAATAAAAGTACATCCAAGTGGTGTGGGATTAATTGATGCATAAAATAGATGAATAATGAAGATGATGAGATCATTACTGTTATTATTGACGGAGAGCAGCGCAGAATATCATGGCGTCCTCCTACGGTTATTAAACCAATTACCGACCCACTTATCCATCCGCAATTACAAGGACTCAAGGCCGAAGAGGGGGGGCGGCGGAGCCATGTATAAGGAATATTATATGCAGGACGTAATAGGATGACTACCCCCATCGTCTAATTCTGATCTGTACAGATGGACATATTCCATTTTCTTCCGTTATTATACTCCATTATCCTTAAAGGGGTACTCCTATCTTAGTAATGATGGCTTATCACTGAGACATCTGCGACACCCCCCAATCGACAGAACAAAAGGGCAGCTGCACACAAAGAAAAGCCCATTCACTAATTTTGGGCTCGTGGCCGCCACTATCCTTGATTGCACCGAGATTTACCACTATCCTTTTAGCACCACTCTATATGGACCAGCGCCAGAATATACATACTTACTAAACTCAAAACCAGTATAAAGTTTCATCTCGCTGCCTCCTTTTCACAAAATAAGGTAAAACTGCCTTTGGTGCTCATACAGCCTAATATGTACTGATCCTGAAATAGTCTCATGCTCTGTAATATGCCATCCATTCCCCTTCATTGTCATTCTGCCAGCACTATAGGTGCTGAAGCTTCCTTTCACCTCTTTTCCAAGAATGCATAGCACATGCTGTTTTCCTATATTTTTTTTTTTTCTGCATTGAACTGAAATACTACCTTATTATCTGGTTGTAACAGTGTGTCCCTCCCCCGCCTGTGCTCATGGTGTAATAGTCTGTCTCTCCTTGACTGTCCTGTATGTACTACTGGTGGGGGATTGTTTGTTCTTCTCAGCATGGGACTTCTCCAATCCACAACTTGGTAAACAGAACAGAGCCAGGAGTCTAAAGTCCATTCATGTATCAAATGTCATCAAATGTCCAGGCGGAGTTGGGCCTACCTTAGGGGCTGATCCCAGGAGAGAAGAACAATGAGACCCATGTTAGGTCAGTTATTTGGATCTCTGCTGGAGAAGCACTAGGATCTATAGCTGAGGCTGGATCCTAGGGCCTGTGTATGGATCAGTGGCCACGTGGGATTGTGTTTTGTTGTTCACCCTGTTGGACTCAAGGAACTCATATAAGGCCATTGCCATATCTTCCCTGGCGTTGGAATACCGGGAGGCGCCCCTGGATCTTTTGTTTTGTTGTGGACTCCTTGCAGACTTTAAGGATTTATATTTATGTTCGGTGCTTTATCTTTGTGGTTCCAATAAAGCCCTTTGGATTGTTCCTTGGCCTGGCGTCCCTTACTGCTCTGTCGCATACCCCGTCACACTGACATAGCTGTATATAGTTTTACAGACAGGAGAGCAAGAGCAGAGGGATCCACCACTATTTCCTGTAGAGAGACACTCTGATGTTATGATTATATATATATATATATATATATATATATATATATATATTAGTTGAAACCCTAAAGGCTGCTTTACACCAGACAATCTATCGTGCGATAGCTCATCGGGGTCACGGTTGATGCCGGCCTGTGTGACACCTCCTAGCGACGCAGTATCGCTCACAAATCGTGAGTCGTGTACTGCTCGCTAGGTTCCATAATATCGTTTAATTTAGTTGCTCATCGTTTCCGGGGTAGCACACGTCGCTCCGTGTGACACCCCAGGAACGATGAACAGCAGCTCACCTGCGTCACGCGGCCACCGCCGGCTATGTGAAGGAAGGAGGTGGGCGGGATGTTTACGTCCCGCTCATCTCCGCCCCTCCGCTTCCATTGGCCGGCGGCCGTGTGACGTCGCTGTGACGCCAAACGTCCCTCCCACTCCAGGAAGTGGACGTTCGCCGCCCACAGCGTGGTCGCACGAGAGGTAAGTACGTGTGACGGGGGTTACTGACTTTGTGCGACACGGGCAGCGATTTGCCCGTGACGCAAAAAGGACGGGGGCGGGTACGATCGATTGTGAAATTGCACAATCGGTCGTACCGTGTAAAGCAGCCTTTAGTTTCCTTCCGCTCTCTATAAAGACACATCTGCAGGTTTTTCCTTTGCTCTCTATACAGACATATCTGCAGGTTTTTCCCTCACTCTCTATAAAGACACATCTGCAGGTTTTTCCCTCTGCCCTCTATACACAGATCTGCAGGTTTTTCCTTTGCTCTCTATACAGACACATCTGCAGGTTTTTCCCTCTGCTCTCTATAAAGACACATCTGCAGGTTTTTCCCTCTGCTCTCTATACACAGATCTGCAGGTTTTTCCCTCTGCTCTCTATACAGACACATCTGCAGGTTCTGCACTCCGCTCTCTATAAAGACTCATCTGAAGGTTTTTCCCTCCGCTCTCTACAAAGACTCATCTGAAGGTTTTTCCCTCCGCTCTCTATAAAGACACATCTGCAGGTTTTTCCCTCTGCTCTCTATACACACATCTGCAGGTTTTTCCCTCCGCTCTCTATACAGACACATCTGCAGGTTTTTCCCTCTGCTCTCTATAAAGAAACATCTGCAGGTTTTTCCCTCCGCTCTCTATAAAGACACATCTGCAGGTTTTTCCCTCCACTCTCTATAAAGACTCATCTGCAGGTTTTTCCCTCTGCTCTCTATAAAGACACATCTGCAGGTTTTTCCTCCGTTCTCTATAAAGACTCATCTGCAAGTTTTTCCCTACACTCTCTATAAAGACTCATCTGCAGGTTTTTCCCTCTGCTCTCTATAAAGACACATCTGCAGGTTTTTCCTCAATTCTCTATGAAGACTCATCTGCAGGTTTCTCCCTCCACTCTCTATAAAGACTCATCTGCAGGTTTTTCCCTCCGCTCTCTATAAAGACTCATCTGCAAGTTTTTCCCTCCGCTCTCTATAAAGACTCATCTGAAGGTTTTTCCCTCCACTCTCTATAAAGACACATCTGCAGGTTTTTCCCTCCGCTCTCTATAAAGACTCATCTGCAGGTTTTTCCCTCTGCTCTCTATAAAGACACATCTGCAGGTTTTTCCTCCGTTCTCTATAAAGACTCATCTGAAAGTTTTTCCCTACACTCTCTATAAAGACTCATCTGCAGGTTTTTCCCTCTGCTCTCTATAAAGACACATCTGCAGGTTTTCCCCTCAATTCTCTATGAAGACTCATCTGCAGGTTTTTCCCTCCACTCTCTATAAAGACTCATCTGCAATTTTTTCCCTCCACTCTCTATAAAGACTCATCTGCAGGTTCTTCCCTCTGCTCTCTATAAAGACACATCTGCAGGTTTTTCCCTCTGCTCTCTATACACACATCTGCAGGTTTTTCCCTTCGCTCTCTATACAAACAAATCTGCAGGTTTTTCACTCCTTTCTCTATAAAGACATATCTGCAGATGTGTCTTTATAGAGAACGGAGGGAAAAACTTGCAGATGTGTCTTCATGGAAAGAGGAGGGAAAAACCTGCAGATGTGTCTTTATAGAGAACGGAAGGAAAAACCTGCAGATGTGTCTTTATAGAGAGCGGAGGGAAAAACCTGCAGATGTGTCTTTATAGAGAACGGAAGGAAAAACCTGCAGATGTGTCTTTATAGAGAGCGGAGGGAAAAATCTGCAGATGTGTCTGTATAGACAGCGGAGGAAAAATCTGCAGATTTGTCTTTATAGAGAGTAGAGGGAAAAACCTGCAGATGTGTCTGTATAGAGAGCGGAGGGAAACTTCTGGTTTAAACTGTATATATACAGTGCAAATGTGCCCTAAATGTCCCTTGCGCCATACTGTGTTACGACTTGCTATAACAGTGCCCCGGGCTCAGTGGTGGACTGATATCAGCTCCTTGTGACTCTCCATGTTCTGTGTGCAGCTTCTTTTGCTCATTTCATACAGACATGACTTAGGAACGTCTGACTGACGGCCCTAACTTGCCGTTCTGACCCAAACCAGTTATCCACCTTTCACCACTTTTCCACTAAAATAAGACACAGACTGCGTGACATTGGATGTAAAGGCCACAGCAGCCTCGTTTATTAACACCAAAATAATCAATAACATTTTATTCATAAATATAGTAAATAACTCCATAAGCATAACCACCAGCAAAGGAGGGGGGGTAAGTGAAGAGTCCCTTTGTCCATGATTGCAACACCAGCTCCACCATGTGCCCTCAGCCGCACCACACCGGCTCGAGGACACCCAGCACATTAACATGCCCTGCTGTGACCGAGCACAGCAGGGACCCACCAACCATACCATTGCACACCAGGGGTAACCCGCTCCTGCACTGGGTTCCCCCCCGCTCTTTGTGCAATCCACCGACTTCAAATACCCCCCTCCTTTCCGCCGACTGCTGCGACAGGGTCGATCCTCCTCGTCTCTCCATGACGATCGCCAGGAATCCAAAATAGGGCGGGTGGGCGGGACAATTCAAGACGTCTTCCAGGTAGTGAATGACCTCCCACCTCCTAATCTAGCCCTGTATATACTCCCCTACACTAGCAACCCCCTGGACCAATTACATGGCCCCACAGCCCTATAACTCCACCTCCCACTTTTCCCGCACAAAATACCCTGCACATTAACCCCTTGCTAACCCTCAGGCCTAGCATCCCTCCTCAGTCATGTTGCCCTCCCTTGAGCCCTTTCAGGGCAGGCGTCCGGGCTTTTCTTGACTTAGGAACGTCTGACTGACGGCCCTAACTTGCCGTTCTGACCCAAACCAGTTATCCACCTTTCACCACTTTTCCACTAAAATAAGACACAGACTGCGTGACATTGGATGTAAAGGCCACAGCAGCCTCGTTTATTAACACCAAAATAATCAATAACATTTCATTCATAAATATAGTAAATAACTCCATAAGCATAACCACCAGCAAAGGAGGGGGGGGGTAAGTGAAGAGTTCCTTTTGTCCATGATTGCAACACCAGCTCCACCATGTGCCCTCAGCCACACCACACCGACTCGAGGACACCCAGCCGAGTGTTGCTCCACCATGTGCCCTCAGCCGCACCACACCGGCTCGAGGACACCCAGCACATTAACATGCCCTGCCGTGACCCAGCACAGCAGGGTCCCAAGTTAACATGTCCCACTGTGACCGAGCACAGCAGGGACCCACCAACCATACCATTGCACACCAGGGGTAACCCGCTCCTGCACTGGGTTCCCCCCCGCTCTTTGTGCATTCCACCGACTTCAAATACCCCCCTCCTTTCCGTCACAGCGAGCACGTATGACACCTTGTACGTGCGAGCCCCACCACCAAAACCCGACCCGAGCCGACTCCTCGGGTCGAGCAACCAATACTGCGGGACCAATGTCAATCGAGCAAAATGACCCCCTCAATAGACCTTACGATGCCAACCTGCACCAAACCGCCAATACAACAAGGTCAGCCGACCCAAGACCTGCAACTAGACGACCACATCGTCCGATCCTATGTACCGCCTGCGCGACCAGTCCCCAACGAGCCACCAGAGCCGTCGCCCCCATCTCCACGGAATAGGGGGCAAGCTTGGCCTCGTTGAGACAGCCACACTGCAGGCGCCGCTGAAATTTACACATCCACTGATAATTAAACAAAGCCAACCATTATTGGTGTACCAGTACAACAAGGGCAGCCGCCCCAAGACCAGCAACTAGCCAACCACGCTGTCCGATCCTATGCACCGCCTGCGCGACCAGTCCCCAATGAGCCACCTGAGCCGCCGCCCCCATCTCCAAGGAATAAGGGGGCAAGCTCGGCCTAGTTGAAACAGCTACACTGCAGGCGCCTCCTAAAATTACATATCAGTAATTAAGCAAAGCCAACCCTTATAGTTGGAAACAAAACAACCTCCCCTGTTTCCCCAACCTCTGGCAGATCCTAAGACATACCAAATAATGAACCGCTAGACAGTCATGCCCCTGCGAACAACAACATGAGCACGCCACCCAGGCAGGAAGAAATGGCCCGGGGCAATCAGACCCGATGTCACGGATCAAGCACCCCGGATGCCCCCCCAGCGACCACGTCTCCTCCACCCACGTGCAGTACCAAAACGCTGCTGTTCCCGTAAACTGTGTATTATCACACCGATCCTGAAATTACCACCCAGTCCAATAGCCAAAACCATTCCACCCCAAAGACACAACAACACGGGACCAAAGACAGTCAAGCCGACCACCGGCCTGAAGAAAAGAACTTAACTATATACCACTGTGTAACGATACTCCCACCACCAGATGATTTCCCTAACTAAGTCAGAATACACCCTTCTGACCACCGCATAATGCTCAAAGCCCTGTAAAAGGGGGGCACATGAGCACAGTTAATCATTGGTATCTCCGTGCGCTTTGAACCTGGAAGCACAACCCTACCGTTGCCACCCTCTCACCAAAAGCCAACTGCACACCACGCCCAATCCCCGCTAAACTGCAGACTCAATATAACTCACAAAATGAGAGAACAGAAACTCCCACTCGACCCGAAGTCCAGGAAAACTCAGACACCATATTTCTCCGAAATTGCAGACACCATAAGCCAGGGCCAACCGTCAACGTTGCACCCACGAGTGTCTGGTGCCTGTCCGCCATTCAGCCCTCAAGCGCCGCAAAACAACCCCCATCGGGGCACCGCCCCAGACGATTACCACGTCCTTAAACCATAAGAGCCAGTGCACACCGCACTGGCTACCCCAGCCATCCAGCCCGACATTGCGGGAGGTGATGGCATAGTTGCGACCTACTCGCACACTACTTCAAATACCTCACCCGCAGCTGCGCTGCGCCACTGTGTACCCGTGATACCTGCCGGTCCCAACCAATACGTAAGACCAAAGGAACCGCCCGGCAATGCACTGCTGGGAGGGGCTGCACCACCGCGTGACAGCCAGCGAAACCCACAACAGGCCCCACGATCTGTCCACATAAGCAACAAATGGAACAACACCCGCCAGCAGCACTACCTGGCTGGAAACTCCCACAAGTCGCCAATAGGAGGCCCCCCCGACACCAATAAGCCACACACTGGATCACCCAACGCAAATGTCACTTATTCCTCGCACCGACACATTACCCGAGCCCCCAACCCTGGGGGCACCAGGAAGAAACACACCAAGACGAACCATATACCCATAAGGCAAAGCCAAGTCAGCTGTACCCGAAAGAAACACCCCAAACCCATCGTAAACGAGAACAACCTACTCTTATAATAAACTCCTGTGGAGCTACTATCAACCGCCATGACGAATGCCGCCCGATACGGACTGCCAACGTTAAGCCGGCAACCCTACTAAGAACCGCATACCAATCCGCGCGTATAAAACTTGTTAAAACTGCCCCTGTGCAGACACTGCCAGCAGACTCCCGTAATCTCCCCATGAACCCCCAAACGGCACGTGAACCCACGAATTCAAGAAGCCAAACTGGACCACAAAACAGTAGCACGATATACACGGGAACCTGATAATGGCCCGTAACTGGACCTCATACATAGGGCCCCACCTATACGAACCACACACATCGACTTATCACACACATTCTAACTCTGCAAATACACCCTGGGCATGAAGAAACAGCTTAACAAGGCCAGGTTGTCCCAGAAACAGAAAATAAGCACTCAACCATCCCGAATATTGGATAATCCCCCAACTATGGGACCGAACCCGAACCATAGATCACAATAACCAGACATTGCGCAACCATAAAACATCCAGCTCCACACAATATATGTACGAAAGACATCGGAAACAAACACTGAAAACCCGATTACAGGCAAAGGCAACAAAATCATAACTTTTTTTTTTTTTACAGTAATCGCCTATTACTCCTGTTAATAGACGGCTAGCCTGGGCACCGCATACAGGTGACTGGCCAATTTCAAGACCCCCAGAAATGTGTCGTCCACCGCCGCAAGGAAGGACAGATATCCAAAAAAAAAACTGCTGTCCCAATCATCTCGACCTTAATATCTGGCCGCAACAAAACATGCCGCGCCCAAGTGGACCAGCAAAATACCCCCAGTACCCACACAACACCAGTTGGAGAACCGGGCTAGCCCGATGCCCATAAAACTTAAACACCCTTCTTAAAACGCAACCACCTTCCCCTTCACCTCTCAAATAGCACACACCCCATGCAACGCTCCAGAGTAAGACGCCGAATGAAAATGCGCCCCCACATGCCGGGCCACCATGTCAGTGGACTACCATCGAACTCTTATCAAATAATATGAACCGCGATAATCCTCTAGCTAAAAGACCCCCATGACCTTTACAGAAACCATGGAATTGCCGTGACCATGGCTATCCACAACCCCTTTGCAAGTATTCGTATCCCTGCCTCAATCACCGCCCCACCGCCGACTTCCACCTGAATCAGTCACAAACCACCTGGAAATCACCCAATCATACAAAATCACCCAGAGAATGCAAGCGCAATTATGCCAACCAGAATAAACAAAGTCGTCACCTATAGATAGACACCCTAGCATGAAAAAACCCCAACGCTCATGAAGTGCATAGCAAGGCATCCTGGACCACGTAGCAACCACTCACACACAAAATTCAACGCCGTACACAGGGCCCCCAACCTCCTGCCGAAACCCGCTGACAAACAAACTACTGCCCTAATGCACCCAAAATCATACCTATCGACACCCTTACCACCCACCATAATTCAAGCGTTAATACAAGGTTTTAAGTGAGCCGTAACTTACTAGGCTGACTCCGTGGGATCCCACGGAACAGCCGTCACATGTCCTCCGCGTCGAGCACCGCCATCTTCTCCACGGGTAAACGCAGGTTGCAGCCCTCCAGGGCCGCAACGCAACCGGCCGGACTGGCCGGCCAGACGGGGACGCTTGTCAAGTAGTCACCGGCTCGGAGCCACAACGTAGGGGGGGGGGGGGCACCCAGCCGCTGACTAGACCCTACGCGGCTGCGCAGGTCGCACTCCTGGCATATGCAGACGATCGCGCGACAAGCCCAGCTCTGGGTCAGCCCTGTCGTTTGCTGACCCCCCGAGCCAGCGCCAGACGTGCCGCCACTGCCTGCTGGACCCCGTTCAGGCTGCTCCATCTAGATCCCCGGCAGTAGTAGACGACCGAGATGCCAGGGGCATGTGACTGCGCCGCCAGACCCCGCACCGCGCCATGGGTCACGTGGCCACGCCACCCACGGTATCACGCTGACCCCCGCGCCGTACCGATCTGAGGCTGTCAGGGCCAGTGATGTCACTTACCACTGCCCGCACCGCTGCTGGACGATCGTCTGGGTCTGCGAAATCCTCCCCGCATCTTGCTCTGCAGCCGCCGCCGAACGCTGCAGGATTCATCGCCGACACTTCCGGGTCAGGTGACACGAGCGCCGAAGCACGTGACCGCATCGCCAGACCACGTGACCGCGTCGGGTCACGTGGCCGCGACGCGCGCGTCACCAGTGCGCGCCGCAACCCGGAAGTGGAGGAGAGGCCGGTCACGTCACACCGCCCCGCTGCCGACTTCTGATGCAGGTCACCGCGACGTCTTCTCTCCTGGGTCCGCACGTGACCGCGCCGCCGGCCCACGTAACCGCGCCGCCCGCCCACGTGACACCGCCGACCCACGTGACACCGCCGACCCATGTGACCGCAGCGAGTCAGGCGAGCGCGGCGGGTCAGGCGAGCTCGGCGGGGCAGGTTAGCGCGGCGGGCCACGCAGCCGCGACGCGCGCATCACACTGCGCCCCGCGAACCGGAAGTGGAGGGGAGGCCGGCCATGTCACTCACCGCCCCGCTGCCTTGATGCCCGTGGCACGACTTCCTGCCCAGGCCCCGCTTTGTCCCGTTTCTTGGATCTGCCGCCGCTGCCGTGAGTCTTCCGCTGGGGCTCCTTCTCCGCCGTCGGGTCCTCGGCGGCGTCTCCGGGCTGAGGCGCTAAGGAAACCGCGGTCTTCACTGCCACTTCGGAGGCAGAGGGGTCCCATCTGCAGAGCCGCCGACTTCGCCGGGCCATCGCTGCAGCTGCTCCTCCTCCTCTTCATCTGTACCCCGAAGCCCTCGATCTTCAGGATCCAAGCGATTCAGCAACAATTCAAGACGTCTTCCAGGTAGTGAATGACCTCCCACCTCCTAATCCAGCCCTGTATATACTCCCCTACACTAGCAACCCCTTGACCAATTACATGGCCCCACAGCCCTATAACTCCACCTCCCACTTTTCCCGCACAAAATACCCTGCACATTAACCCCTTGCTAACCCTCAGGCCTAGCATCCCTCCTCAGTCATGTTGCCCTCCCTTGAGCCCTTTCAGGGCAGGCGTCCGGGCTTTTCTTTCTCGCTCAACTTGGTGGATGCGTCGTTGCGAGATGACAGAGGATCTCTGGCGGTGACTGTGTTTACATCAGCTCTTCTCAGCTATATCAAAGCTGAAATTGCATTTTGTGAATCTATTGACGTCGTAAATCACATCAGGGTCTGATTGTGCGGTCTGCGCTCGGCGTGTATTGTAGGTGAAGACAAAAAGCCGATACAACACGGGGAACAATTGTTTTTTAATAGGCCTTGATTTGAAGAAGGACGAAGAGATGAAATAGGCATGGTGTGACCGATCATAATTGTAAATGACCAATCTATGGACGCACAAAGATCTCATTTTCCTCATCCTTTGATGATTTCTTGCTTTTTTCCCACTGATTAATTAGGATACAGAAATGATCAGTGACTCACGCCTCGCTGCATTGTCTTGTGACAGAAAAGTCACCACTAGGCTGGTACACAGTGCCCTAACAGCCTGATGCACAGTGCCCTAACAGACTGGTGCACAGTGCCCTAACAGCCTGGTGCACAGTGTCCTAACAGCCTGATGCACAGTGCCCTAACAGCCTGGTGCACAGTGCCCTAACAGCCTGGTGCACAGTGTCCTAACAGCCTGGTGCACAGTGCCCTAACAGCCTGGTGCACAGTGTCCTAACAGCCTGGTGCACAGTGCCCTAACAGCCTGGTGCACAGTGTCCTAACAGCCTGGTGCACAGTGTCCTAACAGCCTGGTGCACAGTGCCCTAACAGCCTGGTGCACAGTGCCCTAACAGCCTGGTGCACAGTGCCCTAACAGCCTGATGCACAGTGTCCTAACAGACTGGTGCACAGTGCCCTAACAGCCTGGTGCACAGTGCCCTAACAGCCTGGTGCACAGTGCCCTAACAGCCTGGTGCACAGTGTCCTAACAGCCTGGTGCACAGTGCCCTAACAGCCTGATGCACAGTGCCCTAACAGCCTGGTGCACAGTGCCCTAACAGCCTGGTGCACAGTGCCCTAACAGCCTGGTGCACAGTGCCCTAACAGCCTGGTGCACAATGCCCTAACAGCCTGGTGCACAGTGTCCTAACAGCCTGGTGCACAGTGCCCTAACAGCCTGGTGCACAGTGCCCTAACAGCCTGGTGCACAGTGTCCTAACAGCCTGGTGCACAGTGTCCTAACAGCCTGGTGCACAGTGCCCTAACAGCCTGGTGCACAGTGCCCTAACAGCCTGGTGCACAGTGCCCTAACAGCCTGATGCACAGTGCCCTAACAGCCTGGTGTACAGTGCCCTAACAGCCTGGTGCACGGTGCCCTAACAGCCTGGTGCACGGTGCCCTAACAACCTGGTGCACGGTGCCCTAACAGCCTGGTGTACAGTGTCCTAATAGCCTGATGCACAGTGCCCTAACAACCTGGTGCACGGTGCCCTAACAGACTGGTGCACAGTGCCCTAATAGCCTGATGCACAGTGCCCTAACAGCCTGATGCACAGTGCCCTAACAGCCTGATGCACAGTGTCCTAACAGCGATGTACACAGTGCCCTAACAACATGGTGCACAGTGCCCTAACAGCCTGGTACACAGTGCCCTAACAGCCTGGTGTACAGTGCCCTAACAGCCTGATGCACAGTGCCCTAATAGCCTGATGCACAGTGCCCTAACAGCCTGGTGTACAGTGCCCTAACAGCCTGGTGCACAGTGTCCTAACAACCATGTACACAGTGCCCTAACAACCTGGTGCACAGTGCCCTAACAGCCATGTACACAGTGCCCTAATAGCCTGATGCACAGTGCCCTAACAGCCTGGTGCACAGTGCCCTAACAGCCTGATGCACAGTGCCCTAACAGCCTGGTGCACAGTGCCCTAACAGCCTGATGCACAGTGCCCTAACAGCCTGGTGCACAGTGCCCTAACAGCCATGTACACAGTGCTCTAATAGCCTGATGCACAGTGCCCTAACAGCCTGGTGCACAGTGCCCTAACAACCTGATGCAAAGTGCCCTAACAGCCTGGTGCACAGTGCCCTAACAGCCATGTACACAGTGCCCTAATAGCCTGATGCACAGTGCCCTAACAGCCTGATGCACAGTGCCCTAACAGCCATGTACACAGTACCCTAACAACATGGTGCACAATGCCCTAACAGACTGGTGCACAGTGCCCTAACAGCATGATGCACAGTGCCCTAACAACATGGTGCACAATGCACTAACAGACTGGTGCACAGTGCCATAGCAGCATGGTGCACAGTGCCCTAATAGCCTGATGCACAGTGCCCTAACAGCCTGGTGCACAGTGCCCTAACAGCCTGGTACCCAGTGCCCCAACAGCCTGGTGCACAGTGCCCTAACAGCATGGTGCACAGTGCCCTAACAGCCTGGTGCACACTGCCCTAACAGCATGGTGCACAGTGCCCTAACAGCTTGGTGCACAGTGCCCTAACAGCCTGGTGCACAGTGCCCTAACAGCCTGATACACAGTGCCCTAACAGACTGGTGCACAGTGCCCTAACAGCCTGGTGCACAGTGCCCTAACAGCCTGGTGCCCAGTGCCCTAACAGCCTAGTGCACAGTGCCCTAACAGCCTGATGCACAGTGTCCTAACAGCCTGGTACTCAGTGCCCTAACAGCCATGTACACAGTGACCTAACAACCTGGTGCACAGTGCCCTAACAACATGGTGCACAATGCCCTAAAAGACTGTTGCACAGTGCCAAAACAGCATGATGCACAGTGCCCTAACAGCCTGGTGCACAGTGTCCTAACAGCCTGATGCACAGTGCCCTAACAGCCTGGTGTACAGTGCCCTAACAGCCTGGTGTACGGTGCCCTAACAACCTGGTGCACAGTGCCCTAACAGACTGGTGCACAGTGCCCTAACAGACTGGTGCACAGTGCCCTAACAGCCTGGTGTACAGTGCCCTAATAGCCTGATGCACAGTGCCCTAACAGCCTGATGCACAGTGCCCTAACAGCCTGATGCACAGTGCCCTAACAGCCATGTACACAGTGCCCTAACAACATGGTGCACAGTGCCCTAACAGCCTGGTGTACAGTGTCCTAACAGCCTGATGCACAGTGCCCTAACAGCCTGATGCACAGTGCCCTAACAGCCTGATGCACAGTGCCCTAACAGCCATGTACACAGTGCCCTAACAACATGGTGCACAGTGACCTAACAGCCTGGTGTACAGTGCCCTAACAGCCTGATGCACAGTGCCCTAATAGCCTGATGCACAGTGCCCTAACAGCCTGGTGCACAGTGACCTAACAGCCATGTACACAGTGCCCTAATAGCCTGATGCACAGTGCCCTAACAGCCTGGTGCACAGTGCCCTAACAGCCTGATGCAAAGTGCCCTAACAGCCTGGTGCACAGTGCCCTAACAGCCATGTACACAGTGCCCTAATAGCCTGATGCACAGTGCCCTAACAGCCTGATGCACAGTGCCCTAACAGCCATGTACACAGTGCCCTAACAACATGGTGCACAATCCCCTAACAGACTGGTGCACAGTGCCCTAACAGCATGATGCACAGTGCCCTAACAACATGGTGCACAATGCCCTAACAGACTGGTGCACAGTGCCATAACAGCATGGTGCACAGTGCCCTAATAGCCTGATGCACAGTGTCCTAACAGCCTGGTACCCAGTGCCCTAACAGCCTGGTGCACAGTGCCCTAACAGCATGGTGCACAGTGCCCTAACAGCCTGGTGCACAGTGCCCTAACAGCCTGGTGCACAGTGCCCTAACAGCCTGGTACCCAGTGCCCTAACAGCCTGGTGCACAGTGCCCTAACAGCATGGTGCACAGTGCCCTAACAGCCTGGTGCACAGTGACCTAACAGCATGGTGCACAGTGCCCTAACAGCTTGGTGCACAGTGCCCTAACAGCCTGGTGCACAATGCCCTAACAGCCTGATACACAGTGCCCTAACAGACTGGTGCACAGTGCCGTAACAGCCTGGTGCACAGTGCCCTAACAGCCTGGTACCCAGTGCCCTAACAGCCTGGTGCACAGTGCCCTAACAGCCTGATGCACAGTGTCCTAACAGCCTGGTACTCAGTGCCCTAATAGCCATGTACACAGTGACCTAACAACCTGGTGCACAGTGCCCTAACAACATGGTGCACAATGCCCTAACAGACTGTTGCACAGTGCCATAACAGCATGATGCACAGTGCCCTAACAGCATGGTGCACAGTGCCTAATAGCCTGGTGCACAGTGCCCTAATAGCCTGGTGCACAGTGCCCTAACAGCCTGGTGCACAGTGCCCTAACAGACTGGTGCACAATGCCCTAACAGCCTGATGCACAGTGCCCTAACAGCCTGGTACTCAGTGCCCTAACAGCCATGTACACAGTGACCTAACAACCTGGTGCACAGTGCCCTAACAACATGGTGCACAGTGCCCTAACAGCATGGTGCACAGTGCCCTAATAGCCTGATGCACAGTGCCCTAACAGCCTGGTGCACAATGCCCTAACAGACTGGTGCACAGTGCCATAACAGCATGGTGCACAGTGCCCTAATAGCCTGATGCACAGTGCCCTAACAGCCTGGTGCACAGTGCCCTAACAGCCTGGTACCCAGTGCCCTAACAGCCTGGTGCACAGTGCCCTAACAGCATGGTGCACAGTGCCCTAACAGCCTGGTGCACAGTGCCCTAACAACATGGTGCACAGTGCCCTAACAGCTTGGTGCACAGTGCCCTAACAGCCTGGTGCACAGTGCCCTAACAGCTTGGTGCACAGTGCCCTAACAGCCTGGTGCACAGTGCCGTAACAGCCTGGTGCACAGTGCCCTAACAGCCTGGTACCCAGTGCCCTAACAGCCTGGTGCACAGTGCCCTAACAGCCTGATGCACAGTGTCCTAACAGCCTGGTACTCAGTGCCCTAATAGCCATGTACACAGTGACCTAACAACCTGGTGCACAGTGCCCTAACAACATGGTGCACAATGCCCTAACAGACTGTTGCACAGTGCCATAACAGCATGATGCACAGTGCCCTAACAGCATGGTGCACAGTGCCTAATAGCCTGGTGCACAGTGCCCTAATAGCCTGGTGCACAGTGCCCTAACAGCCTGGTGCACAGTGCCCTAACAGACTGGTGCACAGTGCCCTAACAGCCATGTACACAGTGCCCTAATAGCCTGATGCACAGTGCCCTAACAGCCTGATGCACAGTGCCCTAACAGGCATGTACACAGTGCCCTAACAACATGGTGCACAATGCCCTAACAGACTGGTGCACAGTGCCCTAACAGCATGATGCACAGTGCCCTAACAACATGGTGCACAATGCCCTAACAGACTGGTGCACAGTGCCATAACAGCATGGTGCACAGTGCCCTAATAGCCTGATGCACAGTGCCCTAACAGCCTGGTGCACAGTGCCCTAACAGCCTGGTACCCAGTGCCCTAACAGCCTGGTGCACAGTGCCCTAACAGAATGGTGCACAGTGCCCTAACAGCCTGGTGCACACTGCCCTAACAGCATGGTGCACAGTGCCCTAACAGCTTGGTGCACAGTGCCCTAACAGCCTGGTGCACAGTGCCCTAACAGCCTGATACACAGTGCCCTAACAGACTGGTGCACAGTGCCCTAACAGCCTGGTGCACAGTGCCCTAACAGCCTGGTACCCAGTGCCCTAACAGCCTGTTGCACAGTGCCCTAACAGCCTGATGCACAGTGTCCTAACAGGCTGGTACTCAGTGCCCTAAGAGCCATGTACACAGTGACCTAACAACCTGGTGCACAGTGCCCTAACAACATGGTGCACAATGCCCTAAAAGACTGTTGCACAGTGCCATAACAGCATGATGCACAGTGCCCTAACAGCCTGGTGCACAGTGTCCTAACAGCCTGATGCACAGTGCCCTAACAGCCTGGTGTACAGTGCCCTAACAGCCTGGTGTACAGTGCCCTAACAGCCTGGTGCACGGTGCCCTAACAACCTGGTGCACAGTGCCCTAACAGACTGGTGCACAGTGCCCTAACAGCCTGGTGTACAGTGCCCTAATAGCCTGATGCACAGTGCCCTAACAGCCTGATGCACAGTGCCCTAACAGCCTGATGCACAGTGCCCTAACAGCCATGTACACAGTGCCCTAACAACATGGTGCACAGTGCCCTAACAGCCTGGTGTACAGTGCCCTAACAGCCTGATGCACAGTGCCCTAACAGCCTGATGCACAGTGCCCTAACAGCCTGATGCACAGTGCCCTAACAGCCATGTACACAGTGCCCTAACAACATGGTGCACAGTGCCCTAACAGCCTGGTGTACAGTGCCCTAACAGCCTGATGCACAGTGCCCTAATAGCCTGATGCACAGTGCCCTAACAGCCTGGTGCACAGTGCCCTAACAGCCATGTACACAGTGCCCTAATAGCCTGATGCACAGTGCCCTAACAGCCTGGTGCACAGTGCCCTAACAGCCTGATGCAAAGTGCCCTAACAGCCTGGTGCACAGTGTCCTAACAGCCATGTACACAGTGCCCTAATAGCCTGATGCACAGTGCCCTAACAGCCTGATGCACAGTGCCCTAACAGCCATGTACACAGTGCCCTAACAACATGGTGCACAATGCCCTAACAGACTGGTGCACAGTGCCCTAACAGCATGATGCACAGTGCCCTAACAACATGGTGCACAATGCCCTAACAGACTTGTGCACAGTGCCATAACAGCATGGTGCACAGTGCCCTAATAGCCTGATGCACAGTGCCCTAACAGCCTGGTGCACAGTGCCCTAACAGCCTGGTACCCAGTGCCCTAACAGCCTGGTGCACAGTGCCCTAACAGCATGGTGCACAGTGCCCTAACAGCCTGGTGCACAGTGCCCTAACAGCATGGAGCACAGTGCCCTAACAGACTGGTGCACAGTGCCGTAACAGCCTGGTGCACAGTGCCCTAACAGCCTGGTACCCAGTGCCCTAACAGCCTGGTGCACAGTGCCCTAACAGCCTGATGCACAGTTTCCTAACAGCCTGGTACTCAGTGCCCTAATAGCCATGTACACAGTGACCTAACAACCTGGTGCACAGTGCCCTAACAACATGGTGCACAATGCCCTAACAGACTGTTGCACAGTGCCATAACAGCATGATGCACAGTGCCCTAACAGCATGGTGCACAGTGCCTAATAGCCTGGTGCACAGTGCCCTAATAGCCTGGTGCACAGTGCCCTAACAGCCTGGTGCACAGTGCCCTAACAGACTGGTGCACAGTGCCCTAACAGACTGGTGCACAATGCCCTAACAGCCTGATGCACAGTGCCCTAACAGCCTGGTACTCAGTGCCCTAACAGCCATGTACACAGTGACCTAACAACCTGGTGCACAGTGCCCTAACAACATGGTGCACAGTGCCCTAACAGCATGGTGCACAGTGCCCTAATAGCCTGATGCACAGTGCCCTAACAGCCTGGTGCACAGTGCCCTAACAGCATGGTGCACAGTGCCCTAACAGCCTGGTGCACAGTGCCCTAACAGCCTGGTGCGCAGTGTCCTAACAGCCTGATGCACAGTGCCCTAACAGCCTGATGCACAGTGCCCTAACAGCCTGATGCACACTGCCCTAACAGCCATGTACACAGTGCCCTAACAACATGGTGCACAGTGCCCTAACAGCCTGGTGTACAGTGCCCTAACAGCCTGATGCACAGTGCCCTAATAGCCTGATGCACAGTGCCCTAACAGCCATGTACACAGTGCCCTAACAGCCTGGTGCACAGTGCCCTAACAGCCTGATGCAAAGTGCCCTAACAGCCTGGTGCACAGTGCCCTAACAGCCATGTACACAGTGCCCTAATAGCCTGATGCACAGTGCCCTAACAGCCTGATGCACAGTGCCCTAACAGCCATGTACACAGTGCCCTAACAACATGGTGCACAATGCCCTAACAGACTGGTGCACAGTGCCCTAACAGCATGATGCACAGTGCCCTAACAACATGGTGCACAATGCCCTAACAGACTAGTGCACAGTGCCATAACAGCATGGTGCACAGTGCCCTAATAGCCTGATGCACAGTGCCCTAACAGCCATGTACACAGTGCCCTAACAACATGGTGCACAGTGCCCTAACAGCCTGGTGTACAGTGCCCTAACAGCCTGATGCACAGTGCCCTAACAGCCTGATGCACAGTGCCCTAACAGCCTGATGCACAGTGCCCTAACAGCCATGTACACAGTGCTCTAACAACATGGTGCACAGTGCCCTAACAGCCTGGTGTACAGTGCCCTAACAGCCTGATGCACAGTGCCCTAATAGCCTGATGCACAGTGCCCTAACAGCCTGGTGCACAGTGCCCTAACAGCCATGTACACAGTGCCCTAATAGCCTGATGCACAGTGCCCTAACAGCCTGGTGCACAGTGCCCTAACAGCCTGATGCAAAGTGCCCTAACAGCCTGGTGCACAGTGCCCTAACAGCCATGTACACAGTGCCCTAATAGCCTGATGCACAGTGCCCTAACAGCCTGATGCACAGTGCCCTAACAGCCATGTACACAGTGCCCTAACAACATGGTGCACAATGCCCTAAAAGACTGGTGCACAGTGCCCTAACAGCATGATGCACAGTGCCCTAACAACATGGTGCACAATGCCCTAACAGACTGGTGCACAGTGCCATAACAGCATGGTGCACAGTGCCCTAATAGCCTGATGCACAGTGCCCTAATAGCCTGATGCACAGTGCCCTAACAGCCTGGTGCACAGTGCCCTAACAGCCTGGTACCCAGTGCCCTAACAGCCTGGTGCACAGTGCCCTAACAGCATGGTGCACAGTGCCCTAACAGCCTGGTGCACAGTGCCCTAACAGCATGGTGCACAGTGCCCTAACAGCTTGGTGCACAGTGCCCTAACAGCCTGGTGCACAGTGCCCTAACAACCTGATACACAGTGCCCTAACAGACTGGTGCACAGTGCCCTAACAGCCTGATGCACAGTGTCCTAACAGCCTGGTACTCAGTGCCCTAATAGCCATGTACACAGTGACCTAACAACCTGGTGCACAGTGCCCTAACAACATGGTGCACAATTCCCTAACAGACTGTTGCACAGTGCCATAACAGCATGATGCACAGTGCCCTAACAGCATGGTGCACAGTGCCTAATAGCCTGGTGCACAGTGCCCTAATAGCCTGGTGCACAGTTCCCTAACAGCCTGGTGCACAGTGCCCTAACAGACTGGTGCACAGTGCCCTAACAGACTGGTGCACAATGCCCTAACAGCCTGATGCACAGTGCCCTAACAGCCTGGTACTCAGTGCCCTAACAGCCATGTACACAGTGACCTAACAATCTGGTGCACAGTGCCCTAACAACATGGTGCACAGTGCCCTAACAGCATGGTGCACAGTGCCCTAATAGCCTGATGCACAGTGCCCTAACAGCCTGGTGCAGAGTGCCCTAACAGCCTGGTGCACAGTGCCCTAACAGCATGGTGCACAGTGCCCTAACAGCCTGGTGCACAGTGCCCTAAGAGCCTGGTGCGCAGTGCCCTAACAGCCTGATGCACAGTGCCCTAACAGCCTGATGCACAGTGCCCTAACAGCCTGATACACAGTGCCCTAACAGCCATGTACACAGTGCCCTAACAACATGGTGCACAGTGCCCTAACAGCCTGGTGTACAGTGCCCTAACAGCCTGATGCACAGTGCCCTAACAGCCTGATGCACAGTGCCCTAACAGCCTGATGCACAGTGCCCTAACAGCCATGTACACAGTGCCCTAACAACATGGTGCACAGTGCCCTAACAGCCTGGTGTACAGTGCCCTAACAGCCTGATGCACAGTGCCCTAATAGCCTGATGCACAGTGCCCTAACAGCCTGGTGCACAGTGCCCTAACAGCCATGTACACAGTGCCCTAATAGCCTGATGCACAGTGCCCTAACAGCCTGATGCAAAGTGCCCTAACAGCCATGTACACAGTGCCCTAATAGCCTGATGCACAGTGCCCTAACAGCCTGATGCACAGTGCCCTAACAGCCATGTACACAGTGCCCTAACAACATGGTGCACAATGCCCTAACAGACTGGTGCACAGTGCCCTAACAGCATGATGCACAGTGCCCTAACAACATGGTGCACAATGCCCTAACAGACTGGTGCACAGTGCCATAACAGCATGTTGCACAGTGCCCTAATAGCCTGATGCACAGTGCCCTAACAGCCTGGTACCCAGTGCCCTAACAGCCTGGTGCACAGTGCCCTAACAGCATGGTGCACAGTGCCCTAACAGCCTGGTGCACAGTGCCCTAACAGCATGGTGCACAGTGCCCTAACAGCCTGGTGCCCAGTGCCCTAACAGCCTAGTGCACAGTGCCCTAACAGCCTGATACACAGTGCCCTAACAGACTGGTGCACAGTGCCCTAACAGCCTGGTGTACAGTGCCCTAACAGCCTGATGCACAGTGCCCTAATAGCCTGATGCACAGTGCCCTAACAGCCTGGTGCACAGTGCCCTAACAGCCATGTACACAGTGCCCTAATAGCCTGATGCACAGTGCCCTAACAGCCTGATGCAAAGTGCCCTAACAGCCATGTACACAGTGCCCTAATAGCCTGATGCACAGTGCCCTAACAGCCTGATGCACAGTGCCCTAACAGCCATGTACACAGTGCCCTAACAACATGGTGCACAATGCCCTAACAGACTGGTGCACAGTGCCCTAACAGCATGATGCACAGTGCCCTAACAACATGGTGCACAATGCCCTAACAGACTGGTGCACAGTGCCATAACAGCATGTTGCACAGTGCCCTAATAGCCTGATGCACAGTGCCCTAACAGCCTGGTACCCAGTGCCCTAACAGCCTGGTGCACAGTGCCCTAACAGCATGGTGCACAGTGCCCTAACAGCCTGGTGCACAGTGCCCTAACAGCATGGTGCACAGTGCCCTAACAGCTTGGTGCACAGTGCCCTAACAGCCTGGTGCACAGTGCCCTAACAGCCTGATACACAGTGCCCTAACAGACTGGTGCGCGCCGCGGCAAATTTTTAGGCCACGCCCCCTAACCACACCCATTTCACAGTCACGCCCATATCCACTCCCCATCCACACCCATTCAGCACAAACACGCAGGCAGCCGGCGGGCCTCCAGCACGGACACGCAGGCAGCCGGCGGGCCTCCAGCACGGACACGCAGGCAGCCGGCGGGCCTCCAGCACGGACACGCAGGCAGCCAGCGGGCCTCCAGCACGGACACGCAGGCAGCCGGCGGGCCTCCAGCACGGACACGCAGGCAGCCGGCGGGCCTCCAGCACGGACACGCAGGCAGCCGGCGGGCCTCCAGCACGGACACGCAGGCAGCCGGCGGGCCTCCAGCACGGACACGCAGGCAGCCGGCGGGCCTCCAGCACGGACACGCAGGCAGCCGGCGGGCCTCCAGCACGGACACGCAGGCAGCCGGCGGGCCTCCAGCACGGACACGCAGGCAGCCACAGTGAGGCGGCCGGTCGCCCGCACAGTGAGGCGGCCGGTCGCCTTCACAGACAGGCGGCCGGCCGCCTTCACAGAGAGGCGGCCAGCCGCCCGCACAGAGAGGCGGCCGGCTGCCCGCACAATGAGGCGGCGGGCCGCCCGCACAGACAGGCGGCGGGGGGCGCCCGCACAGACAGGCGGCAGGGGGGCGCCCGCACAGACAGGCGGCAGGGGGGCGCCCGCACAGACAGGCGGCAGGGGGGCGCCCGCACAGACAGGCGGCAGGGGGGCGCCCGCACAGACAGGCGGCGGGGGGCGCCCGCACAGACAGGCGGCGGGTGGCGCCCGCACAGACAGGCGGCAGGGGGGCGCCCGCACAGACAGGTGGCGGGCCGACCGCACAGACAGGCGGCCGGCCGACCGCACAGACAGGCGGCCGGCCGACCGCACAGACAGGCGGCCGGCCGACCGCACAGACAGGCTCCGGCCGGGGGTGAGGGGGGAGGGAGGGAAATCAGCGCTGGGGAGATTAGTTTACTGTACCAGCAGCAGCACAGGCAGCGCTCCTCTCTATGCCACGTCTACTAGGATGGTAGGAGGGAAAAGCAGGGAGGCGGAGAGAGAGTGGGTGGGCGGAGCCCGGGAGCCGGCCGTCCCGCCCGTGGCAACGGGACAAACAACGTAAAGCGTGAAAGTCCCGCTGTATCCGGGACGGTTGGGAGGTATGCAGCATGTTAGAATGTGTACATAAGATCCCGCTGGTGGTGGCCGCAGCTTATAGGCCCCAAATCTGGTGACAGGTTCCCTTTAAAGTGAACCTGTCAGGTGCAATATGCACTCAGAGCCAGGAGCAGTTCTGGGTGTATATTGCTAATCCCTGCCTAACCGTCCCTGTATACACTAGCATAGATAAAGAGATCAAGAACAAATATTTTTAAAGATCTTATATCTTATGCTAATGAGCGCGGGGACTAGTCACAAGGGCGTTACTTCACTTGGCTAGTCGGCTCGCATAGCATGTTAGCATGTTATTACGCCCCTGTGTGAGTACTAATACGCTATGTGAGCCGACTAGCCAAGTGAAGTAACGCCCTTGGGACTAGTCCCCGCGCTAATTAGCATAAGATATAAGCTCTTTAAAAATACTTTTTCTATAGATGCCTTTATCTATGCTAGTGTATACAGGGACAGTTAGGCAGGGATTAGCAATATACACCCAGAACTGCTCCTGGCTCTGAGTGCAGATTGCACCTGACAGGTTCACTTTAAAGGGAAACTGTCACCAGAAATTTAGCAAAAAAAATAAAAGATTCCCCTCTGCAGCTCCTGGGCTGCATTCTGGAAAGGTTCCTGCTGCTATTGTGCCCCCTTTGAGACCTAAAAAAATACTTTATGAAGTCTTACCTTTTTGTATGCAAATCTGTTTTTATGGTCACGGGGGCGGGCTGCCTGGCGTCCGTTATTCCCCCTCCTGCCGCTGTACGCCGTCCCCCATTGCTAATTTCCATACATGAGGACGCCTTCCTCATGTAACTGTCCTCCTGAAGTTTTGTGCATGCCCAGTGCCACTCTCGCGGGACTGAGCACTGTGCAAAGTGTGAACGCTTTTGAGGTGATTGCGCAGGCGCGAGATTATGGGCGGCGCTGTGATTGTCATCAGCAGCGTCATCCAAGTACCTGCCCATAATCTTGTGCCCGCGCTTCTCACTCTGCCTCCACCGTTATGCGCAAGCACTGGCCATATGAACCACGTTACCTATTACCATGGGCGCGAGATTATGGGCGGCGCTGTGATTGTCATCAGCAGCGTCATCCAAGTACCCACCCATAATCTCGTGCCCGCGCTTCTCACTCTGCCTCCACCGTTATGTGCAAGCACTGGCCATATGAACCACGTTACCTATTATCATGGGCGCGAGATTATGGGCGGCGCTGTGATTGTCATCAGCAGCGTCATCCAAGTACCCGCCCATAATCTCGTGCCCGCGCTTTTCACTCTGCCTCCACCGTTATGCGCAAGCACTGGCCATATGAACCATGTTACCTATTACCGTGGGCGCGAGATTATGGGCGGCGCTGTGATTGTCATCAGCAAAGTCATCCAAGTACCCGCCCATAATCTCGTGCAAGCGGTAATAGGTAACATGGTTCATATGGCCAGCACTTGCGCATAACGGTGGAGTCAGAGGGAAAAGTGCGGGCACGAGATTATGGGCGGGTACTTGGTTAACGCTGTTGATGACAATCACAGCGCCGCCCATAATCTCGTGCCTGCGCAATCACCTGAAAAAGCGTTCACATGCGCAAATCTTCGGGAGGACAGTTACATGAGGAAGGCGTTCTTGTGTATGTAAATGAGCAATGGGGGACTGCGTAAAGCGGCAGGAGGGGGAATAACGGACGCCAGACAGCCCGCCCCCGTGACCATAAAAACACATTTGCATACAAAAAGGTAAGACTTCATAAAGTATTTTTGTAGGTCTCAAAGGGGGCACAATAGCAACAGGAACCTTTCTAGAAGCAGCCCAGGAGCTGCAGAGGGGAAGCTTTTACTTTTATTGTGAAATTTCTGCTGACAGGTTCCCTTTAACTGGTAGAGGAGCCAGGATAAAGCAGAGCTGAACCTGTTGGGAAGCTAGGACCCAGCAGCTCTGCTCCACAGGCAGGAGACCACTGATCGGTAATAGAAGCCTGCAGATGTCACTCTGCATAGGTTATTGCCACTGCTATCTGCAGGAGAGAGAAGTGCTGATTGCACGGTCTCCTCAGCTTCCTGACTCCCCGCGTGTCTGCAGCAGTGAGAAGCCGCACACGGGGAGTCAGAGAACAGCTGCAGAGAAACGCAGGCTCCGGGACTGGGGGGGTCGGCTCTGGTGCAGGGGGGGGGCTCTGCTGCAGGGGGGGGGGTCGCTCTGCTGCAGGGGGTGATTCATACCTCAGCAGCAGTCACAGGAGTAGGTGCGCGCTCGGCTCTGTAATGAATAGAAGGGAGAAACAGCGAGGCGGGGCTACAGTGGGTGGGTGGAGCCCGGGATAAACAGCCTCACGGGCGGGAGCCGGGATCAAAGGCTCAGAAGAGGGACTGTCCCGCTGTATCCGGGACGGTTGGGAGGTATGCCCTAACAGCCTGGTGCACATTGCCCTAACAGCCTGGTGCGCAGTGCCCTAACAGCCTGGTGCACAGTGCCCTAACAGCATGATGCACAGTGCCCTAACAGCCTGGTGCACAGTGCCCTAACAGCATGATGCACAGTGCCCTAACAGCATGATGCACAGTGCCCTAACAGCCTGGTGCACAGTGCCCTAACAGCCTGGTGCACAGTGCCCTAACAGCCTGGTGCACAGTGCCCTAACAGCCTGGTGCACAGTGTCCTAACAGCCATGTACACAGTGCCCTAACAGACTGGTGCACAGTGCCCTAACAGCCTGATGCACAGTGCCATAACAGACTGCTGCACAGTGCCCTAACAGCCTGGTGCACAGTGCCCTAACAGCATGATGCACAGTGCCCTAACAGCCTGGTGCACAGTGCCCTAACAGCCTGGTGCACAGTGTCCTAACAGCCATGTACACAGTGCCCTAACAGCCTGGTGCACAGTACCCTAACAGCCTGGTGCACAGTGCCCTAACAGCCTGGTGCACAGTGCCCTAACAGCATGATGCACAGTGCCCTAACAGCCTGGTGCACAGTGCCCTAACAGCCTGATGCACAGTGTCCTAACAGCCATGTACACAGTGCCCTAACAGCCTGGTGCACAGTACCCTAACAGCCTGGTGCACAGTGCCCTAACAGCCTGGTGCACAGTGCCCTAACAGCCTGGTGCAGAGTGCCCTAACAGCCTGATGCACAGTGCCCTAACAGCCTGGTGCACAGTGCCCTAACAGCCTGGTGCATAGTGCCCTAACAGCCTGGTGCATAGTGCCCTAACAGCCTGGTGCACAGTGCCCTAACAGCCTGGTGCACAGTGCCCTAACAGCCTGGTACACAGTGCCCTAACAGCCTGATGCACAGTGTCCTAACAGCCATGTACACAGTGCCCTAACAGCCTGGTGCACAGTGCCCTAACAGCCTGGTGCGCAGTGCCCTAACAGCCTGATGCATAGTGCCATAACAGACTGCTGCACAGTGCCCCAACAGCCTGATGCACAGTGCCATAACAGACTGCTGCACAGTGCCCTAACAGCCTGATGCACAGTGTCTAAACTGCCTGGTGCACAGTGCCCTAACAGCATGATGCACAATGCACTAACAGGCTGGTGCACAGTGCCCTAAGAGCCTGGTGCACAGTGCCCTAAGAGCCTGGTGCACAGTGCCCTAAGAGCCTGGTGCACAGTGCCCTAACAGCATGATGCACAATGCACTAACAGGCTGGTGCACAGTGCCCTAAGAGCCTGGTGCACAGTGCCCTAAGAGCCTGGTGCACAGTGCCCTAAGAGCCTGGTGCACAGTGCCCTAACAGCCATGTACACGGTGCCCTAACAGCCTGTTGTACAGTGCCCTAACAGCCATGTACACGGTGCCCTAACAGCCTGATGTACAGTGTCCTAACAGCCTGGTGCATACTGCTTTAAGAGCATGGTGCACAGTGGCCTAATAGCCTGGTGCACAAATAATGCTCTAACAGCATGATGCATATTGTGGTTCCTCACCACTGCTAAGGATTGGTCATCCGATCTGATTAATTTTTGTTACTAGAGGATATAGGACTACTCGTAGGACTCATAGAGGGTACAGGACTCGTCTTAGGGCTCATACAGTTTACCGGATTTCTCTTAGGACTCAAATAGCATATTGGACTCCTCATAGGACTCATACAACATATACGACTACTCTTAGGATTTATAGTGTATAGGACTCCTCTTAGGACTCATACAGTGTATAAGACTCATCTTAGAACTCATAGAGCGTATAGGACTCATAGAGCATATAGAACTCCTCTTAGAACTTATAGAACATATACAACTTTTCTTAGGACTCATAAAGCGTATAGAACTCTTCATAGGTCTCAGATCATATAGGACTCCGCCTATGTCTTATAGAGCGTATAGGTCTCCTCTTAGGACTCAGATCATATAGGACTCCGCTTATGACTTATAGAGCGTATAGGTCTCCTACTAGGAGTCGTAGAGCATATAGGACTCCTCTTAGAACTTATAGAGTGTATAAAACTTCTCTTAGGACTCAGAGCATATAGGACTCCTCTTAGGACTTATAGAATGCATAGGACTCCTCTTAAGACTTAGAGAATATAGGACCACGCTTAGGACTCTCAGAGGGTATAGGACTCCTCTTAGTACTCAGAGCATATAGGACACCTCTTAGGACTCATAGAGTGTATAGGGGTCCTTTTAGGACTCAGAGAGGATATAGGGCTTCTCTTAGGACTCATAAAAGGTATATGATGCCTCTTAGGACTCATAGAGACTATAGGACTTAATACAGTACATCTAATGTGGAACTGTCCATGTCTGCGGAGGTACTCTGAAAATGTGACTGAGCTTATAAATTCTGTACTTGGTTGTCAGGCCGCTCTAAAACCTTTACCTTGTGTTCTTGGTTTCACGGCTGAAATTTCTGTGCCGGAGAGTCACCGCCTAGCTATCACAGGTATATTAAATCAGGCTAGAAGACGGATACCTCCATATTGGAAAAAACCCAACCCTCCTGTCATTAGGGAGGTAATTGAAAAGCAAGATGACACTTTACGCCTTGGGAAATTCAGGTATCAAAAAAGAGGGACATACCAGAAACTTGAAGACACTTTGACACCTTGATTAGAGGGTCCAAATTAGTCCCCCTTAACTTTGACATGGTCAAGGATACTCTTGCAATTGCTTGGATGTCTGGTCCGTGACTCTCTTTGATATTATATATGTCAAATATGTTAGCTTTTATACTGACATAATGATAATGTGTTTTGTTATGGTCAGGAGACTGCAAAATATCTTGCAAAAAAAAACAAAAAATGATGGAAAAGAATGCACAAGAGTAGTTGGAAACCTAGCTGGCTGCAATCCACTAACTGCACAAACACAACTAGAGGTAGCGGTGGAGTGTTCTTAACCAACCTAGACGCCTCGTCACCGTTGGAGAACTAACTAACCTCAAAGATGAAATGAGGAATCCTGACTTGTCTCAGAAAAGCCCCAAAGGAAAGAGACAAGCCCCCAACATATAACAACGGGGATATAAGAAAAAACAACACACAGATGGAAAGTATAGGGTTAAGCAAAGTGAGGCCCTGCTAGCTAGATACAAAAGGAAAGGATATATTACTGGTTGTAGCCAGTAAAAACCCTAAAACAATAGTAACACCTGATAATCAAAAATTCCTTTAAAACAGGGGTGGGGAACCTCCGGCCCGCGGGCCGTATACGGCCCGTGACGACATTTTATGCGGCCCCCGGGCACATTCCCGGGGACCATTGTGCTTTGGTGGCAGCCGCACTTTTCCCGGCTGCCGGCCCTTTAAATCCCACTGCCTGATGCCCTGTGGGTAGATGCTAGAATGTATGGGCTCTCTCCAGATCCTGACTTCCAGGACCTGACTGCAGCCCATACATTCTAGGCTTATCCCCGGCCTGTGTGCTCTGGTGGGCGGGTAAGCAGCACGCTGCGATAAAGTCACACAGAAGAGCTGCAGCAGGTTTACCAGCCTCCCGAAACTGTGCTGTGTGTGTGTGATTCTCCCTCCCCCTCACTGCGAGTACTCAACCCATCGCTGCCCCCCCCCCCCGCTCAGTGGTGTGTACCCACTCGTACTGTGTGTACCCCCCAATGCTGTGTGTACCCCCTCGTGCTGTATGTACCCCCCAATGCTGTATGTACCCCCTAGTGCAGTGTGTACCCCCTAGTGCAGTGTGTACCCCCTAGTACAGTGAGTACCCCCTAATGCTGTGTGTACCCCTTAATGCTGTGTGTACCCCTTAATGCTGTGTGTACCCCTTAATGCTGTGTGTACCCCCTCGTGCTGTGTATACCCCCTCGTGCTGTGTATACCCCCTCGTGCTGTGTACCTCCTAGTACAGTGTGTATCCCCCAGTGCTGTATGTACCCCCTAGTGCTGTGTGTACCCCCTCGTGCTGTATGTACCCCCCAATGCTGTGTGTACCCCCTAGTGCAGTGTGTACCCCCTAGTGCAGTGTGTACCCCCTAGTACAGTGAGTATTCCCTAATGCTGTGTGTACCCCCTAATGCTGTGTGTACCCCTTAATGCCGTGTGTACTCCCTTGTGCTGTGTACTCCCTTGTGCTGTGTACTCCCTTGTGCTGTGTACCCCTTAATGCTGTGTGTACCCCCTCGTGCTGTGTACCCCCTAGTGCTGTGTGTACCCCCTCGTGCTGTGTGTACCCCCTCGTGCTGTGTGTACCCCCTCGTGCTGTGTGTACCCCCTCGTGCTGTGTACCTCCTAGTACAGTGTGTACCCCCAGGTGCTGTGTGTACCCCCTAGTGCTGTGTGTACCCCCTAATGCTGTGTACACCACAGTGCTGTGTACCCCCTCAGCGCGGTGTAACCCCTCACTGCTGTCCGTGCCCCCCCTAGTGCTGTCTGTACCCCCTGGGTGATGTCTATGCCCCCCCACCAGTGCTGTCCGCACCACCTAATGCTGTCCATGCTGCCACCAGTGCTGTCCATGCCACGGTGAGTGCTGTCTGTGCCCCCCTTATGCTGTCCATGCTTCCCAGTGCTGTGTGCCACCCCTCAGTGCTTTTAACTCGCTACTGCTGTCTGTACCCTCCCACTGCTTTCTATGCTCCCCAGTCCGTGCTCTCCGGTTGATGTCTATGTTCCCCCAGACCTGTCTGTCTCCCTCGTGCTGCCACCCAGTGCAGTCCGTGCTGCCACCCAGTGCAGTCCGTGCTGCCACCCAGTGCAGTCCGTGCTGCCACCCAGTGCAGTGCGTGCTGCCACCCAGTGCTGTGCGTGTCCCCAGTAATGCCTGTGCCACCGCCAGGGCTGTCCATGCCCCCTACTGATGTATATGCCCCAGCCCCTCCTGTGATGTATATGCCCCAGCC
This sequence comes from Anomaloglossus baeobatrachus, assembly GCF_048569485.1. Taxonomy (NCBI): domain Eukaryota; kingdom Metazoa; phylum Chordata; class Amphibia; order Anura; family Aromobatidae; genus Anomaloglossus; species Anomaloglossus baeobatrachus. The sequence continues at coordinate 770,274,098 of NC_134354.1, forward strand.
CCTCCTGTGATGTATATGCCCCATCACCTCCTGTGATGTATATGCCCCAGCCCCTCCTGTGATGTGTACTCCCAGTGTCTCCTGTAATTTATGCGCCCCGGCCCCTCCTGTGATGTGTATGCCCCCAGCATCTCCAGACAGAGACAAACCTGGAAAAGCAGCTGTGAGAAACAAGATGATCAATATCACTGAACATCACAATCGTACCAAAGAGAAGCAGCTCCGGCCACCACAATAGGGGTGAGTTAATTAATCGTTTGACCAAATATAGCAGGGTTATTTTTCAGGTTGATAATGTTGTGCGGCCCCCAAAGGTTAGTAGGAAATTCCAAATGGCCCCCGGCAGTAAAAAGGTTCCCCACCCCTGCTTTAAAAGATCACACGATCTTTCCTCCCACTATATCAGGAACTCTTGTGCAAATACATGAGATACAAAAAATACAAACTCTAGATCAGACTTGGAGTAAAACTCCTTTTCTTGCTGGGAATAAATCGTCCTCCAAACAAAATGCATGAGAAACAAAAATGTGCATGAGAACTAGATAAATCCCAGAAGGAAAAAACAAAAATACTTATCAGACATAGCTGCAGACCAGGATGACATGGAAACAAAACCGATGCAAAGGAACGAAAAAAAAAAACGCTGCAGAAGTAATTCCTGGAGAATCCAAAAAGGAGCAGAAAAAATGCAAAAACAACCTACAGGGCAAGGCAAAAGCCTCAAAGCTGGAAGACAAACTTCATGACATTTTCTCAGGGAGCAGAAATAATTATCACCGGCAAAGGCTAGACAGAAACTGCCTTCCTTTATTCCCCCAGGCTGGACTCCATAGGCTTCCTGGAACAGCAATCATCTCCTGCACCTGTCTGAGTGACAGATGCAGAATCAGACCCACTACCAGCACTAACCACTAGAGGGAGCCCAGAAACACTCTCAGGAACAGCACCATCTCTGATGATATTCACAACAGTGTTTATTCATATGCATTTTACACACTCTGTATCCCGTGATGGAGTTCCCTCCGTAAGTGTGTCCATTGTTCCCTAAAAATCCCATTTTGACATGGGTCTCTCAGTGGTTGCTTGGAGGTTGCTCTAGCCATCACATTTTAATCCCTGCACAGGATCTGGACTTACTCAGAGGCCCCTGGGTTGGGGCCAGAGAATCAGCTGCTGGCTGGTGATGTTGTCTGGCAGAAAGAATAATCAAGTAGCCAGGTTTGTAGTAGATTAGTGCAGGGACAAATCATACGCCAGGAAACTAGTCAAGTTCAAAATCAGGAACGTCCATTGGGAATACAAACTGTCATGGCTGTCTCTCTGTTACTAGAGACTTGTGACATGATCTGGGCTAGGTTCCCGCTTTCCCATCTGAGACTCCTCACATTAAATGTATTCCCGTTACCTTGGTGCTAAAAGGGTTAATGTCAGTTTTGCTTTTCAGAAGCTTCTGACTCCTGGCCTCAGGTGCTTCCGGTGGGTGACCACTCCCTTCCCCTATATGTGGTCACATTCCCCAGTAGAGGGCACTGGTTATTCTGAATCCATTCTGTAGCTAGGCTTCGAGATGGAAGTAGTTGTTGGAGCCTTTGTTGCTGTGAAGTTGCAGCCGTAAAGCTGGGCTTTATCCTTCTGTTGCTTCCCCTGTCTGTCGTACCTTCCCCTTCATTTTGTATTAGTGCTTTGTATTAGCGCAGCGGTGGGACTAGTGATCTTTACCTACCAACTCACTAGCCAGGGTCTACTGCAGGATCTCTCAGAGCTTCAGGTATCCTGTTCGGTGACAGGTGCGGAACCTGTATAGGGACAGGCTAGGTGTGCAGGAGGTGTCCCATCATTCCTTTCACTATTACCAAAGCCCACCGTTAAAATGACCCCAGTGTGCCCCTTGTTTGTTGTGGTGAAATCCCTGTTTGTTGTGTGTCTCACCCCACGCCGGACCTTCCCCAAATCCGTGTGTGACGCAAACAAGACACACAGAAATTCACTGAAGCTACTGTGAACCGCAGGAGTTCAGGAACTTCCATAGCTTAAAGCCCCACCTAGGCCAAGTTAATATTAAGTTAGTTCCCGCAGATTGAACATAAATAAAAGTCCCAGAGGACTTGTAAGTAGAATTGTTGCCTTGTGTTGTCTGCAATGAGAGTGCGATGCCGCACGACGACAGAAACAGGAAGAGCAGTTAACGATACAAATGTCACACCCTACACATTTTATATAAAAATGGATTTGATTCTTCTCACCTTGACACTATTAGGCCCTGTTTAAGGTCCAGGGTTTTCCATGGAACTTGTTATCTTCTTGCCCTAGTCCAAGATGGAGTCTGTTGCCTCATCCTGCCCTTGAACTTCCTGTCTGCCCTGCTTATAAGTCCTGGTTCAGGATTTATTCCTTGCCTGAGTATATTGTTGCTGCTGGCTTCTGAGTCTCTACTGGCTTGCTACTGAACTTCTTGCTTCCGCCTGTTAGCTCTGTGCTCTGCCGCATTACTGCTCAGCACTCTCACATCTTACTTCTGGACATTTACATACTAGTGCTGGTCACACTCTCACATATTACTTCTGGACATTTACGTACTAAGTGCTGGTCACACTCTCACATATTACTTTTGGACATTTATGTACTAGTGATAGTCCCACTCTCGCATATCATTTCTGGATGTTTACATACATGCTGGTCACACTCTTGCATGTTACTTGTGGACATTTACGTACTAGTGCTGGTCGCACTCTTGCATATTACTTCTGGACATTTACGTACTAAGTGCTGGTTGCACTCTCACATATTACTTCTGGACATTTACGTACTAAGTGCTGGTTGCACTCTCGCATATTACTTCTGGACATTTACATACTAGTGCTGGTTGCACTCTCACATATTACGTCTGGACATTTACGTACTAGTGCTGGTTGCACTCTCACATATTACTTCTGGACATTTATATACAAGTGCTGGTTGCACTCTCACATATTACTTCTGGACATTTACGTACTAAGTGCTGGTCACACTCTCACATATTACTTTTGGACATTTATGTACTAGTGATAGTCCCACTCTCGCATATCATTTCTGGATGTTTACATACATGCTGGTCACACTCTTGCATGTTACTTGTGGACATTTACGTACTAGTGCTGGTCGCACTCTTGCATATTACTTCTGGACATTTACGTACTAAGTGCTGGTTGCACTCTCACATATTACTTCTGGACATTTACGTACTAAGTGCTGGTTGCACTCTCGCATATTACTTCTGGACATTTACATACTAGTGCTGGTTGCACTCTCACATATTACGTCTGGACATTTACGTACTAGTGCTGGTTGCACTCTCACATATTACTTCTGGACATTTATATACAAGTGCTGGTTGCACTCTCACATATTACTTCTGGACATTTATATACAAGTGCTGGTTGCACTCTCACATATTACTTGTGGACATTTATGTACTAGTCGCACTCTCGCATATTATTTCTGGACATTTACATACTAGTGTCGCGGGCGGAGGAGGGGACGCTGCGCTCTCCCACTGCTTGGGTCCGGCTGCCGCTGCTGCTGCGGCCGCTGCTGCTCAGTGGCTCGAGCGATGGGCCGGATCCCGGGGACTCGAGCGGCGCTCCTCGCCCGTGAGTGAAAAGGGGTTTGGTTTTGGGGATTTATTGTCCGTGACGCCACCCACGGTTGTGGTGATTTTTGGTAACACCACCGCTGCTCTGTATGGGGATCCCGGGAGCGGTGACAGGGAGCAGCAGAGTTGTTAGTTCTCCCCTCCGTGGGTAGAGGTTGGTTGTCCCGGGGCCCAGTGATGGGGTGGAGGATGAGGGATGGCAGGCCTGGTGCGGGGCCTGGTGAGGTGCAGGGTCGCGGGGGGCAGTGCTGTGCCTCACGGCACGGTGGTACTCACTCAGCCTGAGACGGTGACACAGTTCTCGGTAAAACCCACGGCTGGAAAGACGGTTCCCACGGACAGCTGCTGTTGCTTTTCCCCGGTAATTAACGGTGACTGTCTCTTTCCCTGCACCTTGTGTAATGTTGGTAGCGATGGGTTCCCACCGGTAACCCGCTCCCCGACTTGGATATGGGCCGGAGGAGCCCCTCTTTGCCCGCAGGCGCTGGCCCTGAGAAACTGGTGCCTTGGCGGTGGCGGTGTCTCTCTCATACGGTTGGACTGTTGCCTTCAATCGGGACTTAGTTGTTTGGAAACCCGGAGGTCCCCTTCACTGACGGATTTGGCAAATTTACGGTGACTCCTAGCCTTGCCGGGATCCGAAAGGCCCCTGCCAATGGTGCTGACTTCTCCTTGTGTACCGGTCCGGTACCGCCGGGTCACCACCCGTCCACGGTCCTCACGGCACCTCCGATAGGCCACTCCTGCAGACGGTCACCGCCGTCTGCTAACCTTGCTGTCTCCATCCGGGCCACACACCCGGACTAACTTCAGGCTCTTAAGCTGTCACTTTCCTCTTTTTACTTCCTCCTCTCAAACTCCTCTCTCTTCCCGAGCTTCACTCTAACTCTTCTGCACTCAAGCTCTGCCTGAGCTAAACTCTCCCTCTGACTGCCTGTGTTTTCCCTCCTCCAGGACTGTGAACTCCTTAGTGGGTGGAGACCAACCGCCTGGCTCCACCCCCTGGTGTGGACATCAGCCCCTGGGGAAGGCAACAAGGATTTCTGGTCTAGCTTTGATGTGCCTAACCGGGGTGTAGGGTGTGGTGATGTCATTACCTGTGACCCCTGGCTTGTCCAGGGCGTCACACTAGTGCTGGTTGCACTCTCACATATTACTTCTGGACATTTACATACTAGTGCTGGTTGCACTCTCGCATATTACTTCTGGACATTTACATACTAGTGCTGGTTGCACTCTCACATATTACTTCTGGACATTTACATACTAGTGCTGGTTGCACTCTCGCATATTACTTCTGGACATTTACGTACTAGTGCTGGTTGCACTCTCGCATATTACTTCTGGACATTTACATACTAGTGCTGGTTGCACTCTCGCATATTACTTCTGGACATTTACATACTAGTGCTGGTTGCACTCTCACATATTACTTCTGGACATTTACATACTAGTGCTGGTTGCACTCTCGCATATTACTTCTGGACATTTACATACTAGTGCTGGTTGCACTCTCACATATTACTTCTGGACATTTACATACTAGTGCTGGTTGCACTCTCACATATTACTTGTGGACATTTACGTACTAGTGCTAGTCGCACTCTCGCATATTATTTCTGGACATTTACGTACTTAGTGCTAGTCACACTCTCGCATATCACTTCTGGATATTTACGTACTAGTGCTAGTCGCACTCTCGCATATTATTTCTGGATGTTTACATACTAAGTGTTGGTCGCACTCTCGCATATCACTTCTGGATATTTACGTACTAGGTGCTGGTCACACTCTCGCATATTGTTTCTTCCTTCAGTCCGCCTCTGTTTCATTAACCGTTTGTTTACCTGCCAATACAGAGTATTTACCTAACCCTAGTCTCAGTTTTGTTATATTCCATGCTATCAGATTCCAGAGTATCTACATATTTGTTACACCCTGGATTGATGGAACTTTACTGGATAAACACAAGCTTATTTCCTATTATAGTACTTATATAGTGTTAATATTAAAGCACCCTTAAATTTGATATTAACGCTGTGCAGGGGCACTTGATACGACTCGAGTAGCTGTATCCAGATTAAGTATCAACTTCACATTATAACTGTTCTCTAGATACTTATAAATAAAAGATGAAAGAAAGGACGAGTGCCATGTTCTATATTAGGGATGTGCTTGTGGCACTACAACCTCCAGGGGTGCCGCTAACTAGCAACTGATAAAAAAGTGATGTTGAACATATATATTGAGATAAAAATAGAGAGAAAGAAAGAAAAATGTTTTTTTTTGCACTTAGATTATTTCATTAACAGTGAGAGCTGAATCCAACGAGATTTAAGGTGCGGTCCCAGGAGCGGTATTACTGAGGGAAGGCAAGCAGCTGGCAGACTCCTGAGTGGGGAGGGTTAAATCTTAGCTCTGCAGGTCCTGAATAGATGCACCATCCAGTGCTTTATAGAGAACCAGGACGAAGGATCAGATTGTTGCTTGAAACTGAGCAAGTAGAAGTGCCGGGGAGTTATATTCATGTACATAGGGGCAGTATTATAGTAGTTACATTCTTGTACATAGGGGGCAGTATTATAGTAGTTATATTCTTGTACATAGGAGCAGTATTATAGTAGTTATATTCTTGTACATAGGAGCAGTATTATAGTAGTTATATTCTTGTACATAGGGGCAGTATTATAGTAGTTACATTCTTGTACATAGGGGCAGTATTATAGTAGTTATATTCTTGTACATAGGAGCAGTATTACAGTAGTTATATTCTTGTACATAGGGGCAGTATTATAGTAGTTATATTCTTGTACATAGGGGCAGTATTATAGTAGTTAAATTCTTGTACATAGGGGCAGATGCTCTATGCTCATTTACAGTTAGGGCCAGAAATATTTGGACAGTGACACAATTTTGGCGAGTTGGGCTCTGCATGCCACCACATTGGATTTGAAATGAAACCTCTACAACAGAATTCAAGTGCAGATTGTAACGTTTAATTTGAAGGTTTGAACAAAAATATCTGATAGAAATTGTAGGAATTGTCACATTTCTTTACAAACACTCCACATTTTAGGAGGTCAAAAGTAATTGGACAAATAAACCAAACCCCAAAAAAAATTTTTAGTTTCAATATTTTGTTGTGAATCCTTTGGAGGCAATCACTGCCTTAAGTCTGGAACCCATGGACATCACCAAACGCTGGGTTTCCTCCTTCTTAATGCTTTGCCAGGCCTTTACAGCCGCAGCCTTCAGGTCTTGCTTGTTTGTGGGTCTTTTCGTCTTAAGTCTGGATTTGAGCAAGTGAAATGCATGCTCAATTGGGTTAAGATCTGGTTATTGACTTGGCCATTGCAGAATGTTCCACATTTTTGCACTCATGAACTCCTGGGTAGCTTTGGCTGTATGCTTGGGGTCATTGTCCATCTGTACTATGAAGTGCCGTCCGATCAACTTTGCGGCATTTGGCTGAATCTGGGCTGAAATTATATCCCGGTACACTTCAGAATTCATCCGGCTACTCTTGTCTGCTGTTATGTCATCAATAAACACAAGTGACCCAGTGCCATTGAAAGCCATGCATGCCCATCTCATCACGTTGCCTCCACCATGTTTTACAGAGGATGTGATGTGCCTTGGATCATGTGCCGTTCCCTTTCTTCTCCAAACTTTTTTCTTCCCATCATTCTGGTACAGGTTGATCTTTGTCTCATCTGTCCATAGAATACTTTTCCAGAACTGAGCTGGCTTCATGAGGTGTTTTTCAGCAAATGTAACTCTGGCCTGTCTATTTTTGGAATTGATGAATGGTTTGCATCTAGATGTGAACCCTTTGTATTTACTTTCATGGAGTCTTCTCTTTACTGTTGACTTAGAGACAGATACACCTACTTCACTGAGAGTGTTCTGGACTTCAGTTGATGTTGTGAACGGGTTCTTCTTCACCAAAGAAAGTATGCGGCGATCATCCACTACTGTTGTCATCCGTGGACGCCCAGGCCTTTTTGAGGTCCCAAGCTCACCAGTCAATTCCTTTTTTCTCAGAATGTACCCGACTGTTGATTTTGCTACTCCAAGCATGTCTGCTATCTCTCTGATGGATTGTTTCTTTTTTTTCAGCCTCAGGATGCTCTGCTTCACCTCAATTGAGAGTTCCTTAGACCGCATGTTGTCTGGTCACAGCAACAGCTTCCAAATGCAAAACCACACACCTGTAATCAACCCCAGACCTTTTAACTACTTCATTGATTACAGGTTAACGAGGGAGACGCCTTCAGAGTTAATTGCAGCCCTTAGAGTCCCTTGTCCAATTACTTTTGGTCCCTTGAAAAAGAGGAGGCTATGCATTACAGAGCTATGATTCCTAAACCCTTTCTCCGATTTGGATGTGAAAACTCTCATATTGCAGCTGGGAGTGTGCACTTTCAGCCCATATTATATATATAATTGTATTTCTGAACATGTTTTTGTAAACAGCTAAAATAACAAAACTTGTGTCACTGTCCAAATATTTCTGGACCTAACTGTGTGGTAGAACAGTGTGGAATGTGATATTTGCTGTAACCTATTGTTATATGTATTGTTATATGTATTGTTATATGTCTCTCCTGTTTACGGCTCCGTTGTTGTTAATATCCTTCGTGCCTGGAATGAAGCTTTCCTTTGCCGCGTCGCCCTATTCTTTCCACAGTAAATGGCCACTTTACAATCTCTAAACACTGCAATGTCATTTATGAAGCGGCATAAAAATCAATTTCCATAAAGATGGAAACGAGCGTTCCTTTAGCCTTTAATCCCATCCGCAAACAAGGAGTGATGGACAGCTGGCTACAAACTGCTCTTGTAGTTGTCAAACACCTCAGCACAAGTGCCTATCAATGGCCATCAGCCGCGCTCTCGCAGAGCGATGGAGATGTAAAAGTGGTGACAAAGACTCCCGATCCCCGGCTTTCCAGATTAGACCTTACATCGGCAGCTGAATGTTTATCAGCCCTCGTTCATAGATAACAAGACAGAAAAATTAATCACATCAAATCCTTTGATATCGGGAAAAACCTGGAGGGGAAAAAAAAAGAGATTGTATAAAGAGTGAGGTTGATATTATTTATGATAACGCTGATGCGGATATTGGTTCACAGTGTGCAACGTCTCGTAACGCGGCATCGTAACAAGCTGAATAGGCTCAGCGCTTGTGGATATGGCCTAGAGCAGCAATTACTGTATATTAGAGGAGGGCAGCCACCGAAACAACCAGCACCGTGTCATTAACAGTTTGTAGAACTGGAATTCAGGCTTAAAGGGAATCTGACGTCACTGAAACTAGTGACATGGCTGTATAGGTCTTAGTTCCACGATCAAAATAATACCTCATTTATAGTAATCCGATGTACCAGCGCTGAGAAATCCAAATTTAAAGTCACATTGGAAATCAAGAGTGCATTTGGGGGCGTGTCCACACACAGGAAGTTACAGACACGCCCCCTCCACACAGCACTATTCCAGGCTAATTTGCATTTAATTTTAAAGCTTGCTTTCTCAGGGATGGCTTATCGGATTACTATAAGATAGGTATCATTTTCATTGTTGTTCTATGTCCTATACAATCATACCACTAGCTTCAGTATTAAAATCATTACGTCACATTCCCTTTAAGCTTTACTTCCACTCCTACAAACTGTTAATGTGTCAACTATTTTTTTTTATTAGAACCTGAAATCCTGATAAATATTATTTTTCTAATCTATAGTTATTTTTATTGTAGATTTCTTAATTCATGTTCTGTGCATCTTATCTGAGCGTCTGATAAAAGTATTGAGAAATATGCTTTGTGGGCATGCATACTCATTGTAGAGGAGGGAGAGGAGGTGAGCTGGGATTTCATCTATTCTAAATGGTGGATCCTGTGTTATCTAGTGTATAAAGAGGTGTTATCAGTCATTGTACAGAAGGGGGGAGGTGAGCTGTGATATCACCTATTGACAATGGTAGATCCCATGTTATCTACTGTATAAAGAGGTGTTATCAGTCATTGTACAGAAGGGGGGAGGTGAGCTGTGATATCACCTATTGACAATGGTAGATCCCATGTTATCTACTGTATAAAGAGGTGTCATCAATCATTATACAGGAGAGTGAGGAGGTAAGCTGTGATATCACCTATTATGATGATTGGATCCTGTGTTATCAGAGGTATCAGTCATTGTGCAGTAGAGGGAGGAGGCTAACTATGACATCTCCTATTGTGAATGGTGGATCCTGTATTATCTACTGTATATAGAGGTGTTAGATTTGGCATCACAACTCAAATCACAATCATGGGAAAAAAGTGGATACAATGGCTGTCACATGGAGTTTTGCACAAACTTTGCCACCTATCATTGTAGCATTGGGTTCTGTTCACATTGCAGATTCTGACACTCCGTCCGATGGTTTTTCTGGTGTCTGGGTTCAACACAGACAGACTCGGGCGTTGACCTGCTGTGTGCTGATTCATAGACAAGCTAGCAAGAGCTGATCTCTGCTAGTCTGCTTGTTAGGCTCCTGTGATCACATGTGGTGGGGAAGCCAATCACATCTGCTCCCCTCCTATTTATGCTGGATGGAATCTTCTACCCATGCCAGCTATAGATTATCCTGTGTTGGTCTGTGAGCTTTGCTGTCTCAGACTTTCTGGTGAAACTGTTGCTTTTTGCTTGGTGCGGTTGTGGAGTTTACCCCTGTAGTCTTGTTGCTTCCTACCTGCTCTTGTTTTCCTCCTAATTTCTTATTGTCTTATACCTCTGTGTGTGTGTGCTGTGTCAAGGAAAAGGTGAAAACACGGTCCGGAGGAGCACTAAGGAAGCCAGGATAAATGAGAAGTTAAAAAATATTTTTATTTTTTTATTTAATAACCTGCCACAACGCGTTTCGATATGTAAAATATCTTCATCAGGTGGAACTTTTGTGTGTGCTGTGTGACAGAGTTCTGGTTTCCCCTGTCTGTCTGTTTCTGTGGGTTTTATCTCACTACTGTCCCGTCCCTCCCCGGGGGGAGGGAGAGAGTGAATAAGATCAGGACTGCTCAGGAGAAGGGCTAGGAAGGAGACTCAGGCCTCTCCACCATTAGGAGTATCCCTGAGGTTAGGGTTAGCATAGAGACCCCTACATTGAGGGTCAGCTAAGGAGCCCCGGTTTCCTGCTATCCCGTAGTCATTGTGACAATGGGTAACTAATGCCATCCAGATAAGTTTTTTTCTTGGGTATTGCAGGAGCCTGAACATTGCACTCAAATGTCTGTGTTGCCTACTGTAGGTCTATACTGGATTCCTAGGAGTGCCAGGGAGGTCGATGTAATGTAAAATATCATAGACTTGCAATAACAAGTTGTATCCAAGTAAATATATTTCCATACGTTTGGATAAGGCTGTTAAGTTCAGGTTGGGAGACCCGAGGTGTCACGCTGGGTACGGGGAAGCACCAAGCGCACGGCAAAAGGGAAGGGAAACCTTGTGTCTAGAGAGAAGGATGACGGTGACCCCTGACCAAACCTACTGCTGGTCCCTGGGGTCCCTCACCACATTATTGCGCCGAGTCGGATATCTGACCCTAGGTGTCCCTAGTGCTGGGCCCTAAATAGGGAACGGATGGGATGAGCTTTTCGTCAACCCCACTAAACAACTATAGGAGACACAAGGGAGACACAAGGGGGAAAAGCATGAAGTAGTTATCATTAGATGACTCAGGTAGAAGTTCTGCAGAGCTTTCAGCAACGATACCACAGAGGAGTACAAGCCACCTACTTGCAACCTCGGCCTGAAGAACTGAAAATATCACCAGCACCAGTCCAAAGGAAGGAAGGGGTGTATATACACCAAGGGAATACTGATGGTCAACAGCTGGGTGGAAGGTGAGCTCCTGCTGGGTCCAAAAGGGAGAGAAATGAATCCAGCAGGAAAGCTACCTATTCCCATGAATACTGACAGCAGGAACAATGGAAAGTCAGGGAGTATTCTGCACAGCCAAACGCTGTGACCTTCTATGGCCAGAAACCACATGACTGTGGATCGTGACACGCTCATGTGTGGATGCGCCTAAACTCTCAATGAAATTGGAGCATCCATCAGATAATCTCCTCCAGGAACATGATACTAATTTTCAGAGACAACATGTAAAATAATAATAATCCAAATGATTCTCTTTTTCTAAAGCTATTTTGGCAGAAGAGTAGACATCGACGTCCTCGGCATCACAACTCGTTCTTTCCAGAGATGGAGTTGAGATGAGTTTTTCACTCCCACGCTCGCCCATTAAATGTGTCCGGGGCCATGTTTGCTGACCTCTCGGCTCATAGACTGCGAAATGAAGGTTCAGCCGATGTTACATATTCAATAGCGAGAAGAGCCGGCAAAAAGACGCAATTAAGTGTTTCTCCCTCATAACCGTGCGGTATATATCCTGATTTAACCTATAAAATGCTATGTCACTTCAGATAGTCACAGTCCGGAGATAATTAATTTCACTGTTCAGGTACTCGCCCCCTGCCTGTATCACTATCCTCAAAGCAAACAGCAGGGAGAGATTGCTTATTACAATCTATACTCACATGGAATCAACGCAGCTGTAAATAATATTAATATCATGGAAAACAGCTAAAAAAAAATTAGGGGTACCATATTTTTGCATTTGGATCCAATGTTGTAGAAATTAGGGGCTCATGGTGGACCATGGAGTAACCAGTGATATAATCATTACATACTAACTATAGGGCAAAGGTTAAGTAAACGTCTGGAGATTCTGGAGGTGAAGTTAGGTAGCACGTGGTTGTCAGACTCTGTTCACACCAGAGTCTGACAAGCAACCTGAGGCTTGTGAATTGTTGAGCCAGAGCCGGGCGTCGGCTGATTCAGGTTCACTGGTCTGCAGCCCTGCAGGAGTTAATTCCTGCCAGACCAGTGAGCAGGACCTAAGCGCTCAGGTTGCTAATTGCATCGTGTAGCTGTCTCCTTCATATTTAAGGAATGGCTTTCTTCTAGTATGCGCCGATGATATCTTCAGTGTAAGCTCCAGCGATCCCGGTCTTGGTGGTTATCCTGTTAATGGTCATTTGTGCTATTCTTCTGAGTGGTATGGACATTCCCCTGTTGTGCGTTACTTCCTCCCCTTTTTCACTGTTTCCCTGTACACATATTGTCTCGTCTTCCTGTTTTAAGTGCTGTGTGTTTCCGTTCTCCCTTGTCCGTGTTGTTTTGTGGGGTTTTGTCTTTGTGTTTTCCAGCCCACCCCAAGGGTGGGGGAGAGGGGGAGTAAAATCAGAGCTCAAACAGGAATTATGGTCATGCTTGGGGCTCGGAACTGGCCACCATCAAGCTTACCTCCAAGATAAGGGACAGCGCAGGGTCTTGAGTCTGAGGGCCAGCCTAGGGGCCCCTGTTCTGTCAGTACATTCCCCATGACATATGAGCAATATGAGAACATAGGTGGTGTGGAACTATGGCGCAATCAGTAATGTAGTCATTATATAGTGTGTCCACCCATATACTGTTCACTGCCATTAACTTTAGAACGGCAGAGCTATAGGCATATAAGTGGTGTCTAGGTATAGTAAAGTAGCCATGCGCTATGCAATGAAACCACCTATAGCGCCACCTGGTGGAAAACAACGGAGTCAGCATTTTTATCTCGAAAATAGAACGAGATAGAGAAAAAAAGTGAATTATAAAGTTGTAGGCATCATCAATTCAATACAAATCGACACCTTGCATACAGAAATGCTATGATATGAAACCCATGACCCCCCCAAAACATTGAATGCTGGTCACGCATATGGCGCTCTTGTAACTTTGAAGCTCAAAGTGGCCCCCGTCAGCTGCAATGCACATCTGGACTCTGCACAGCATACTGTATCTTGCTGCACGTTGTGCAATATGGTAGGTAACACGTTTGCACAAGCATCTGTGATACGTCGTCGTAGGTCCTGCAATGTTGGTGGAGGGGTCGCATACACCGGCTGTTTGATGTGACCTCACAGAAAGAAGTCCAATGGGGTCAGGTCAGGTGAACGTGGAGGCCACTCCACACAGCCACCATACCCAATGACTTGTAGGAAGGTCTCCATGAGGTATCGCTTCACGTCCGCAGCCTTGTGAGTGTTACACGTTCTAATCATAGCATTTCTGTATGCAAGGTGTCGATTCGTGTTGAATTGATGATGCCCTACAACTTTGTAATTCACTTTTTTTCTCTATCTCGCTCCGTTTTCGAGATAAAAATGCTAACTCCGTTGTTTTCCACCAGGTGGCGCTATAGGTGGTTTCATTGTGTAGTGCATGGCTACTTTACTATACCTAGACACCACTTCTATGCCTATAGCTGCCGCCGTTCTCATGTTACTGGCGGTGGACAGGATATGGGTGGACACACTGTATCGTTATTATAGGGAATAGGTAAGTAAACTGGAGATTCTGGAGGTGAAGTTAGGTAATAAGAAACAAAACAAAACCAAACTTAGATGATATTTTTATAAACCTTTATTGAAAATATTTGACCTATAAAATAATAAATGATTAAATAGAACTGAGGTAGCAAAGTGCTGGAAAAATGAATGTGCATAGCCAGCTGAGGGTAGATGTTGGGTGCAATGAGTAAGGGGGGTTTGCTAGGTTGTACCCATTTCTAATTTTTAGATGTTTGCACAATATAAAAGGGTCAAAGGTACTGTGAATTCTCACATTCAAAATGGTGTTATACATATGTTTGTAGACTTTACTGTATAGACTTGGCCATAATGAGCAGAGTCATCTCATTATCATTAGAGTTCTGTTGAGTGAAAGGGGTAGTCAGAAATCAAAGGTGAATTTCATACTATAGGTTTACCTATTTAATTTAATAATCTAATCATTTTTATAATGTACAGTCAATAAAAATTCCGTACTCTTCTCTCTCTACTGGAAATTCCTGTGTATATTTTTTTTATGATGTTTTGTTGAGAACCCCGGCATGCACTGGGGATTCTCAAATGGGACATCATCAGTGGGTAGGGACTCTGTGGTCACCGCCGTAGCTGCTGTTACCTTCCAGACATGAAGTATCACCAGTAGTGTCCAGCTGGACTAGTCCCTACCACTCAGCATGTGTCACTTGTCAATTTGTCACTGTCGTCTCTTTTGGAGATTAGTGACAGGCTCAGGCTGAGTCTCATATTATCATCTGAGACTGTACACATTAAATGTGTTTTTTCCTTATGGCATGCACGGGGTTAATGCCATTTTTTTTTTTTGCTAGCTGCACGCTCATTACCTCTGCTCAGGTGTATCCGCTGACAACCACTCCCAACCTGGATAAATACCCTCTGCTCAGGTGTTCACTGCTGGTGTCTGCTGTTTGTGGGTGTCTGCTGTTTGTGGGTGTCTGCTGTTTGTGGGTGTCTGCTGTTTGTGGGTGTCTGCTGTTTGTGGGTGTCTGCTGTTTGCTGGTGTCTGCTGCTGGTATCTGCTGTTGGTGTCTGCTGCTGGTGTCTGCTGTTTGCTGGTGTCTGCTGTTTGCTGGTGTCTGCTGTTTGCTGGTGTCTGCTGCAGTCTGCTATTGGCGTCTGCTACTGGTGTCTGCTGTTTGCTGGTGTCTGCTGTTTGCTGGTGTCTGCTGCTGCTGTTGGTGTCTGCTGCTGGTGTCTGCTGTTTGCTGGTGTCTGCTGCTGCTAACTGCTGCTGGTGTCTGCTGTTTGCTGGTGTCTGCTGTTGCAGTTGGTGTCTGCTGCTGCTGTCTGCTGCTGGTGTCTGCTGTTTGCTGGTGTCTGCTGCTGCAGTTGGTGTCTGCTACTGGTGTCTGCTGTTTGCTGGTGTCTGCTGCTGCTAACTGCTGCTGGTGTCTGCTGTTTGCTGGTGTCTGCTGTTGCAGTTGGTGTCTGCTGCTGCTGTCTGCTGCTGGTGTCTGCTGTTTGCTGGTGTCTGCTGCTGCTAACTGCTGCTAGTGTCTGCTGTTTGCTGGTGTCTGCTGTTTACTGGTGTCTGCTGCTGCTGTCTGCTGCTAGTGTCTGCTGTTTGCTGGTGTCTGCTGCTACTGTTTGCTGCTGTTTGCTGGTGTCTGCTACTGCTGTTTGCTGGTGTCTGCTGCTGCTGTTTGCTGGTCTCTGCTGCTGCAGTCTGCTGCTGGTGTCTGCTGCTGCTGCGGTCTGCTATTTGCTGGTGTCTGCTACTTCTGCTGCTGTCTGGTGCTGGTGTCTGTTGTTTGCTGGTGTCTGCTGCTGCTGTCTGCTGCTGGTGTCTGTTGTTTGCTGCTGTTTGCTGGTGTCTGCTGTTTGCTAGTGTCTGCTGCTGCTGTCTGCTGTTTGCTGGTGTCTGCTGTTTGCTGGTGTCTGCTGCAGTCTGCTATTGGTGTCTGCTACTGGTGTCTGCTGTTTGCTGGTGTCTGCTGATGCTTTCTGCTGCTGGTGTCTGCTGTTTGCTGGTGTCTGCTGTTTGCTGGTGTCTGCTGCTGCTGTTGGTGTCTGCTGCTGCTGTCTGCTGTTTGCTGGTGGCTGCTGCTGCTAACTGCTGCTGGTGTCTGCTGTTTGCTGGTGTCTGCTGCTGCAGTTGGTGTCTGCTGCTGCTGTCTGCTGCTGGTGTCTGCTGTTTGCTGGTGTCTGCTGCTGCTAACTGCTGCTGGTGTCTGCTGTTTGCTGGTGTCTGCTGCTGCTAACTGCTGCTAGTGTCTGCTGTTTGCTGGTGTCTGCTGTTTACTGGTGTCTGCTGCTGCTGTCTGCTGCTAGTGTCTGCTGTTTGCTGGTGTCTGCTGCTACTGTTTGCTGCTGTTTGCTGGTGTCTGCTGCTGCTGTTTGCTGGTGTCTGCTGATGCTGTTTGCTGGTCTCTGCTGCTGCAGTCTGCTGCTGGTCTCTGCTGCTGCTGCGGTCTGCTGCCAGTGTCTTCTGTTTGCTGATGTCTGCTGCTTCTGTCGTCTGCTGTTTGCTGGTGTCTGCTACTGCTGCTGCTGTCTGGTGCTGGTGTCTGTTGTTTGCTGCTGTCTGCTGCTGGTGTCTGTTGTTTGCTGGTGTTTGCTGCTGGTGTCTGCTGTTTGCTGGTGTCTGCTACTGCTGCTGCTGTCTGCTGCTGGTGTCTGCTGTTTGCTGCTGGTGTCTGCTGTTTGCTGGTGTTTGCTGCTACAGTCTGCTGCTGTCTGATGTTGTTTGGCGTGGAAGTAACCCCATTGTTTAGTTATCTTCCCCATACCTTATTTACCTCCTGTGCAACTTTTTGAGATCCCCCTGGTGTTTGTTTTTGGGGTGCGTGAGTTGTTTTTGTCTCCCCTGTCTGCGTAATTTATCGGTGGGGTTTTGTGACTATTGTCCTGACCCATCCCTGGGTGGGTATGTGTGAAGGGTGTTATATCAGTGCCTGGAAAAGGAGATAGCTGGTGGCTCAGGCCTCACTACCATCAAGTGTACCTCTGGATTGAGGGAAAGCTCAGGGTGCATTTAGTCTAAGGGCCAGTGCAGAGGTTCCCATCCTGTCACCCCCTGGTGTCCAGCGTGACATAATAATCGGCCCACTTTTTTTCGGTGCCCATATGGATAAGGCTGCAGTGTTGGTACATCTGATGCAGACACCCAAGAGTTTGGGGATCTACGTACTCAGGTGGTCCAACAGCTGCAGCACATCTTAGGCCCTTTAGTTGTGGCCCAGTCCCATCCTGAACCGAAAGTTGCGCTCCCTGACAGATTTTCTGGGGTCGGGAGAGGTTCAAGGTTTTTAGAGGTTTGTCCCCATTCATTGGGGAATGAGGAACAGCGTGTGGGGATCTCTCCTGTAGAGTGTCAGCTCTTCTGTGCAGGGTCCTCTCTCCTGTAGAGTGTCAGCTCTTATGTGCAGGGTCCTCTCTCCTGTAGAGTGTCAGCTCTTATGTGCAGGGTCCTCTCTCCTGTAGTGTCAGCTCTTATGTGCAGGGTCCTCTCTCCTGTAGAGTGTCAGCTCTTATGTGCAGGGTCCTCTCTCCTGTAGAGTGTCAGCTCTTATGTGCAGGGTCCTCTCTCCTGTAGTGTCAGCTCTAATGTGCAGGGTCCTCTCTCCTGTAGTGTCAGCTCTTATGTGCAGCGTCCTCTCTCCTGTAGAGTGTCAGCTCTTATGTGCAGAGTCCTCTCTCCTGTAGAGTGTCAGCTCTTATGTGCAGCGTCCTCTCTCCTGTAGAGTGTCAGCTCTTATGTGCAGGGTCCTCTCTCCTGTAGAGTGTCAGCTCTTATGTGCAGGGTCCTCTCTCCTGTAGAGTGTCAGCTCT
Source organism: Anomaloglossus baeobatrachus (assembly GCF_048569485.1). NCBI lineage: Eukaryota > Metazoa > Chordata > Amphibia > Anura > Aromobatidae > Anomaloglossus > Anomaloglossus baeobatrachus. Next base: position 770,291,950 of record NC_134354.1, read on the forward strand.
TATGTGCAGGGACCTCTCTCCTGTAGAGTGTCAGCTCTTATGTGCAGGGTCCTCTCTCCTGTAGAGTGTCAGCTCTTATGTGCAGGGTCCTCTCTCCTGTAGAGTGTCAGCTCTTATGTGCAGGGTCCTCTCTCCTGTAGAGTGTCAGCTCTTATGTACAGGGTCCTCTCTCCTGTAGAGTGTCAGCTCTTATGTGCAGGGTCCTCTCTCCTGTAGAGTGTCAGCTCTTATGTGCAGGGTCCTCTCTCCTGTAGAGTGTCAGCTCTTATGTGCAGGGTCCTCTCTCCTGTAGTGTCAGCTCTAATGTGCAGGGTCCTCTCTCCTGTAGTGTCAGCTCTTATGTGCAGCGTCCTCTCTCCTGTAGAGTGTCAGCTCTTATGTGCAGGGTCCTCTCTCCTGTAGAGTGTCAGCTCTTATGTGCAGGGTCCTCTCTCCTGTAGAGTGTCAGCTCTTATGTGCAGGGACCTCTCTCCTGTAGAGTGTCAGCTCTTATGTGCAGGGTCCTCTCTCCTGTAGAGTGTCAGCTCTTATGTGCAGGGTCCTCTCTCCTGTAGAGTGTCAGCTCTTATGTGCAGGGTCCTCTCTCCTGTAGAGTGTCAGCTCTTATGTACAGGGTCCTCTCTCCTGTAGAGTGTCAGCTCTTATGTGCAGGGTCCTCTCTCCTGTAGAGTGTCAGCTCTTATGTGCAGGGACCTCTCTCCTGTAGAGTGTCAGCTCTTATGTGCAGGGTCCTCTCTCCTGTAGAGTATAAGCTCTTATGTGCAGGGTCCTCTCTCCTGTAGAGTGTCAGCTCTTATGTGCAGGGTCCTCTCTCCTGTAGAGTGTCAGCTCTTATGTGCAGGGACCTCTCTCCTGTAGAGTGTCAGCTCTTATGTGCAGGGTCCTCTCTCCTGTAGAGTGTCAGCTCTTATGTGCAGGGTCCTCTCTCCTGTAGAGTGTCAGCTCTTATGTGCAGGGTCCTCTCTCCTGTAGAGTGTCAGCTCTTATGTACAGGGTCCTCTCTCCTGTAGAGTGTCAGCTCTTATGTGCAGGGTCCTCTCTCCTGTAGAGTGTCAGCTCTTATGTGCAGGGTCCTCTCTCCTGTAGAGTGTCAGCTCTTATGTACAGGGTCCTCTCTCCTGTAGTGTCAGCTCTTATGTGCAGGGTCCTCTCTCCTGTAGAGTGTCAGCTCTTATGTGCGGGGTCCTCTCTCCTGTAGAGTGTCAGCTCTTATGTACAGGGTCCTCTCTCCTGTAGTGTCAGCTCTTATGTGCAGGGTCCTCTCTCCTGTAGAGTGTCAGCTCTTATGTGCAGGGTCCTCTCTCCTGTAGAGTGTCAGCTCTTATGTACAGGGTCCTCTCTCCTGTAGTGTCAGCTCTTATGTGCGGGGTCCTCTCTCCTGTAGAGTGTCAGCTCTTATGTACAGGGTCCTCTCTCCTGTAGTGTCAGCTCTTATGTGCAGGGTCCTCTCTCCTGTAGAGTGTCAGCTCTTATGTACAGGGTCCTCTCTCCTGTAGTGTCAGCTCTTATGTGCAGGGTCCTCTCTCCTGTAGAGTGTCAGCTCTTATGAGCAGGGTCCTCTCTCCTGTAGAGTGTCAGCTCTTATGTGCAGGGTCCTCTCTCCTGTAGAGTGTCAGCTCTTATGAGCAGGGTCCTCTCTCCTGTAGAGTGTCAGCTCTTATGTGCGGGGTCCTCTCTCCTGTAGAGTGTCAGCTCTTATGTGCAGGGTCCTCTCTCCTGTAGAGTGTCAGCTCTTATGTGCAGGGTCCTCTCTCCTGTAGTGTCAGCTTCTATGTGCGGGGTCCTCTCTCCTGTAGAGTGTCAGCTCTTATGTGCAGGGTCCTCTCTCCTGTAGAGTGTCAGCTCTTATGTGCAGGGTCCTCTCTCCTGTAGAGTGTCAGCTCTTATGTGCAGGGTCCTCTCTCCTGTAGTGTCAGCTTCTATGTGCGGGGTCCTCTCTCCTGTAGAGTGTCAGCTCTTATGTGCAGGGACCTCTCTCCTGTAGAGTGTCAGCTCTTATGTGCAGGGTCCTGTCTCCTGTAGAGTGTTAGCTCTTATGTGCAGGGTCCTCTCTCCTGTAGAGTGTCAGCTCTTATGTGCAGGGTCCTCTCTCCTGTAGAGTGTCAGCTCTTATGTGCGGGGTCCTCTCTCCTGTAGAGTGTCAGCTCTTATGTGCAGGGTCCTCTCTCCTGTAGAGTGTCAGCTCTTATGTGCAGGATCCTCTCTCCTGTAGAGTGTCAGCTCTTATGTGCAGGGTCCTCTCTCCTGTAGAGTGTCAGCTCTTATGTGCAGGATCCTCTCTCCTGTAGAGTGTCAGCTCTTATGTGCAGGATCCTCTCTCCTGTAGAGTGTCAGCTCTTATGTGCAGGGTCCTGTCTCCTGTAGAGTGTTAGCTTCTATGTGCGGGGTCCTCTCTCCTGTAGAGTGTCAGCTCTTATGTGCAGGGTCCTCTCTCCTGTAGAGTGTCAGCTCTTATGTGCAGGATCCTCTCTCCTGTAGAGTGTCAGCTCTATGTGCAGGGTCCTCTCTCCTGTAGAGTGTCAGCACTTATGTGCAGGGTCCTCTCTCCTGTAGAGTGTCAGCTCTTATGTGCAGGGACCTCTGTCCTGTAGAGTGTCAGCTCTTATGTTCAGGGTCCTGTCTCCTGTAGAGTGTTAGCTTCTATGTGCGGGGTCCTCTCTCCTGTAGAGTGTCAGCTCTTATGTGCAGGGTCCTCTCTCCTGTAGAGTGTCAGCTCTTATGTGCAGGATCCTCTCTCCTGTAGAGTGTCAGCTCTTATGTGCAGGGTCCTCTCTCCTGTAGAGTGTCACCTCTTATGTGCAGGGTCCTCTCTCCTGTAGAGTGTCACCTCTTATGTGCAGGATCCTCTCTCCTGTAGAGTGTCAGCTCTTATGTGCAGGGTCCTCTCTCCTGTAGAGTGTCAGCTCTTATGTGCAGGGTCCTCTCTCCTGTAGTGTCAGCTCTTATGTGCAGGGTCCTCTCTCCTGTAGAGTGTCAGCTCTTATGTGCAGGGTCCTCTCTCCTGTAGTGTCAGCTCTTATGTGCAGGGTCCTCTCTCCTGTAGAGTGTCAGCTTCTATGTGCGGGGTCCTCTCTCCTGTAGAGTGTCAGCTCTTATGTGCAGGGTCCTCTCTCCTGTAGAGTGTCAGCTCTTATGTGCAGGGTCCTCTCTCCTGTAGAGTGTCAGCTTCTATGTGCGGGGTCCTCTCTCCTGTAGAGTGTCAGCTCTTATGTGCAGGGTCCTCTCTCCTGTAGAGTGTCAGCTCTATGTGCGGGGTCCTCTCTCCTGTAGAGTGTCAGCTCTTATGTGCAGGGTCCTCTCTCCTGTAGAGTGTCAGCTTCTATGTGCGGGGTCCTCTCTCCTGTAGAGTGTCAGCTCTTATGTGCAGGGTCCTCTCTCCTGTAGAGTGTCAGCTCTTATGTGCAGGGACCTCTCTCCTGTAGAGTGTCAGCTCTTATGTGCAGGGTCCTGTCTCCTGTAGAGTGTTAGCTCCTATGTGCGGGGTCCTCTCTCCTGTAGAGTGTCAGCTCTTATGTGCAGGGTCCTCTCTCCTGTAGAGTGTCAGCTCTTATGTGCAGGGTCCTCTCTCCTGTAGAATGTCAGCTCTTATGTGCAGGGTCCTCTCTCCTGTAGAGTGTCAGCTCTTATGTGCAGGGTCCTCTCTCCTGTAGAGTGTCAGCTCTTATGTGCGGGGTCCTCTCTCCTGTAGAGTGTCAGCTCTTATGTGCAGAGTCCTCTCTCCTGTAGAGTGTCAGCTCTTATGTGCAGGGACCTCTCTCCTGTAGAGTGTCAGCTCTTATGTGCAGGGTCCTGTCTCCTGTAGAGTGTTAGCTTCTATGTGCGGGGTCCTCTCTCCTGTAGAGTGTCAGCTCTTATGTGCAGGGTCCTCTCTCCTGTAGAGTGTCAGCTCTTATGTGCAGGGTCCTCTCTCCTGTAGAGTGTCAGCTCTTATGTGCAGGGTCCTCTCTCCTGTAGAGTGTCAGCTCTTATGTGCGGGGTCCTCTCTCCTGTAGAGTGTCAGCTCTTATGTGCGGGGTTCTCTCTCCTGTAGAGTGTCAGCTCTTATGTGCGGGGTCCCCTCTCCTGTAGAGTATAAGCTCTTATGTGCAGGGTCCTCTCTTCTGTAGAGTGTCAGCTCTTATGTGCAGGGTCCTCTCTTCTGTAGAGTGTCAGCTCCTATGTGCGGGGTCCTCTCTCTCCTGTAGAGTGTCAGCTCTTATGTGCAGGGTCCTCTCTTCTGTAGAGTGTCAGCTCTTATGTGCGGGGTCCTCTCTCTCCTGTAGAGTGTCAGCTCTTATGTGCGGGGTCCCCTCTCCTGTAGAGTGTCAGCTCTTATGTGCAGGGTCCTCTCTCCTGTAGAGTGTCAGCTCTTATGTGCAGGGTCCTCTCTCCTGTATAGTGACAGCTCTTATGTGCAGGGTCCTCTCTCTTGTAGAGTGTCAGCTCTTATGTGCAGGGTCCTCTCTCCTGTAGAGTGTCAGCTCTTATGTGCAGGGTCCTCTCTCCTGTAGTGTCAGCTCTTATGTGCAGGGTCCTCTCTCCTGTAGAGTGTCAGCTCTTATGTGCAGGGTCCTCTCTCCTGTAGTGTCAGCTCTTATGTGCAGGGTCCTCTCTCCTGTAGAGTGTCAGCTTCTATGTGCGGGGTCCTCTCTCCTGTAGAGTGTCAGCTCTTATGTGCAGGGTCCTCTCTCCTGTAGAGTGTCAGCTCTTATGTGCAGGGTCCTCTCTCCTGTAGAGTGTCAGCTTCTATGTGCGGGGTCCTCTCTCCTGTAGAGTGTCAGCTCTTATGTGCAGGGTCCTCTCTCCTGTAGAGTGTCAGCTCTATGTGCGGGGTCCTCTCTCCTGTAGAGTGTCAGCTCTTATGTGCAGGGTCCTCTCTCCTGTAGAGTGTCAGCTTCTATGTGCGGGGTCCTCTCTCCTGTAGAGTGTCAGCTCTTATGTGCAGGGTCCTCTCTCCTGTAGAGTGTCAGCTCTTATGTGCAGGATCCTCTCTCCTGTAGAGTGTCAGCTCTTATGTGCAGGGTCCTCTCTCCTGTAGAGTGTCAGCTCTTATGTGCAGGGTCCTCTCTTCTGTAGAGTGTCAGCTCTTATGTGCAGGGTCCTCTCTTCTGTAGAGTGTCAGCTCTTATGTGCAGGATCCTCTCTCCTGTAGAGTGTCAGCTCTTATGTGCAGGGTCCTCTCTCCTGTAGAGTGTCAGCTCTTATGTGCAGGGTCCTCTCTTCTGTAGAGTGTCAGCTCTTATGTGCAGGGTCCTCTCTTCTGTAGAGTGTCAGCTCTTATGTGCAGGGTCCTGTCTTCTGTAGAGTGCCAGCTCTTATGTGCAGGGTCCTCTCTTCTGTAGAGTGTCAGCTCTTATGTGCAGGGTCCTCTCTCCTGTAGAGTGTCAGCTCTTATGTGCAGGGTCCTCTCTCCTGTAGAGTGTCAGCTCTTATGTGCAGGGTCCTCTCTCCTGTAGAGTGTCAGCTCCTATGTTCAGGGTCCTCTCTCCTGTAGAGAGTCAGCTCTTATGTGCAGTGTCCTCTCTCCTGTAGTGTCAGCTCTTATGTGCAGGGTCCTCTCTCCTGTAGAGTGTCAGCTCTTATGTGCAGGGTCCTCTCTCCTGTAGAGTGTCAGCTCTTATGTGCAGGGTCCTCTCTCCTGTAGAGTGTCAGCTCTTATGTGCAGGGTCCTCTCTCCTGTAGAGTGTCAGCTCTTATGTGCGGGGTCCTCTCTCCTGTAGAGTGTCAGCTCTTATGTGCGGGGTTCTCTCTCCTGTAGAATGTCAGCTCTTATGTGCGGGGTCCCCTCTCCTGTAGAGTATAAGCTCTTATGTGCAGGGTCCTCTCTTCTGTAGAGTGTCAGCTCTTATGTGCAGGGTCCTCTCTTCTGTAGAGTGTCAGCTCTTATGTGCGGGGTCCTCTCTCTCCTGTAGAGTGTCAGCTCTTATGTGCAGGGTCCTCTCTTCTGTAGAGTGTCAGCTCTTATGTGCGGGGTCCTCTCTCTCCTGTAGAGTGTCAGCTCTTATGTGCGGGGTCCCCTCTCCTGTAGAGTGTCAGCTCTTATGTGCAGGGTCCTCTCTCCTGTAGAGTGTCAGCTCTTATGTGCAGGGTCCTCTCTCCTGTAGAGTGACAGCTCTTATGTGCAGGGTCCTCTCTCTTGTAGAGTGTCAGCTCTTATGTGCAGGGTCCTCTCTCCTGTAGAGTGTCAGCTCTTATGTGCGGGGTCCTCTCTCCTGTAGAGTGTCAGCTCTTATGTGCAGGGTCCTCTCTCCTGTAGTGTCAGCTCTTATGTGCAGGGTCCTCTCTCCTGTAGAGTGTCAGCTCTTATGTGCAGGGTCCTCTCTCCTGTAGAGTGTCAGCTCTTATGTGCGGGGTCCTCTCTCCTGTAGAGTGTCAGCTCTTATGTGCGGGGTCCTCTCTCCTGTATAGTGTCAGCTCTTATGTGCAGGGTCCTCTCTCCTGTAGTGTCAGCTCTTATGTGCGGGGTCCTCTCTCCTGTAGAGTGTCAGCTCTTATGTGCGGGGTCCTCTCTCCTGTAGAGTGTCAGCTCTTATGTGCAGGGTCCTCTCTCCTGTAGTGTCAGCTCTTATGTGCAGGGTCCTCTCTCCTGTAGAGTGTCAGCTCTTATGTGCGGGGTCCTCTCTCCTGTAGAGTGTCAGCTCTTATGTGCGGGGTCCTCTCTCCTGTAGAGTGTCAGCTCTTATGTGCAGGGTCCTCTCTCCTGTAGAGTGTCAGCTCTTATGTGTAGGGTCCTCTCTTCTGTAGAGTGTCAGCTCTTATGTGCAGGGTCCTCTCTCCTGTAGTGTCAGCTCTTATGTGCAGGGTCCTCTCTCCTGTAGAGTGTCAGCTCTTATGTGCAGGGTCCTCTCTTCTGTAGAGTGTCAGCTCTTATGTGCAGGGTCCTCTCTCCTGTAGTGTCAGCTCTTATGTGCAGGGTCCTCTCTCCTGTAGAGAGTCAGCTCTTATGTGCAGGGTCCTCTCTTCTGTAGAGTGTCAGCTCTTATGTGCAGGGTCCTCTCTTCTGTAGAGTGTCAGCTCTTATGTGCAGGGTCCTCTCTCCTGTAGAGTGTCAGCTCTTATGTGCAGGGTCCTCTCTCCTGTAGAGTGTCAGCTCTTATGTGCGGGGTCCTCTCTCCTGTAGCGTGTCAGCTCTTATGTGCGGGGTTCTCTCTCCTGTAGAGTGTCAGCTCTTATGTGCGGGGTCCCCTCTCCTGTAGAGTATAAGCTCTTATGTGCAGGGTCCTCTCTTCTGTAGAGTGTCAGCTCTTATGTGCAGGGTCCTCTCTCCTGTAGAGTGTCAGCTCTTATGTGCAGGGTCCTCTCTCCTGTAGAGTGTCAGCTCTTATGTGCAGGGTCCTCTCTCCTGTAGAGTGTCAGCTCTTATGTGCGGGGTCCTCTCTCCTGTAGAGTGTCAGCTCTTATGTGCGGGGTCCTCTCTCCTGTAGCGTGTCAGCTCTTATGTGCGGGGTTCTCTCTCCTGTAGAGTGTCAGCTCTTATGTGCGGGGTCCCCTCTCCTGTAGAGTATAAGCTCTTATGTGCAGGGTCCTCTCTTCTGTAGAGTGTCAGCTCTTATGTGCAGGGTCCTCTCTTCTGTAGAGTGTCAGCTCTTATGTGCGGGGTCCTCTCTCTCCTGTAGAGTGTCAGCTCTTATGTGCAGGGTCCTCTCTTCTGTAGAGTGTCAGCTCTTATGTGCGGGGTCCTCTCTCTCCTGTAGAGTGTCAGCTCTTATGTGCGGGGTCCCCTCTCCTGTAGAGTGTCAGCTCTTATGTGCAGGGTCCTCTCTCCTGTAGAGTGTCAGCTCTTATGTGCAGGGTCCTCTCTCCTGTAGAGTGACAGCTCTTATGTGCAGGGTCCTCTCTCCTGTAGAGTGTCAGCTCTTATGTGCAGGGTCCTCTCTCCTGTAGAGTGTCAGCTCTTATGTGCAGGGTCATCTCTCCTGTAGAGTGTCAGCTCTTATGTGCAGGGTCCTCTCTCTTGTAGAGTGTCAGCTCTTATGTGCAGGGTCCTCTCTCCTGTAGAGTGTCAGCTCTTATGTGCGGGGTCCTCTCTCCTGTAGAGTGTCAGCTCTTATGTGCAGGGTCCTCTCTCCTGTAGTGTCAGCTCTTATGTGCAGGGTCCTCTCTCCTGTAGAGTGTCAGCTCTTATGTGCGGGGTCCTCTCTCCTGTAGAGTGTCAGCTCTTATGTGCGGGGTCCTCTCTCCTGTAGAGTGTCAGCTCTTATGTGCAGGGTCCTCTCTCCTGTAGAGTGTCAGCTCTTATGTGCAGGGTCCTCTCTCCTGTAGAGTGTCAGCTCTTATGTGCGGGGTCCTCTCTCCTGTATAGTGTCAGCTCTTATGTGCAGGGTCCTCTCTCCTGTAGTGTCAGCTCTTATGTGCGGGGTCCTCTCTCCTGTAGAGTGTCAGCTCTTATGTGCGGGGTCCTCTCTCCTGTAGAGTGTCAGCTCTTATGTGCAGGGTCCTCTCTCCTGTAGTGTCAGCTCTTATGTGCAGGGTCCTCTCTCCTGTAGAGTGTCAGCTCTTATGTGCGGGGTCCTCTCTCCTGTAGAGTGTCAGCTCTTATGTGCGGGGTCCTCTCTCCTTTAGAGTGTCAGCTCTTATGTGCAGGGTCCTCTCTCCTGTAGAGTGTCAGCTCTTATGTGTAGGGTCCTCTCTTCTGTAGAGTGTCAGCTCTTATGTGCAGGGTCCTCTCTCCTGTAGTGTCAGCTCTTATGTGCAGGGTCCTCTCTCCTGTAGAGTGTCAGCTCTTATGTGCAGGGTCCTCTCTCCTGTAGTGTGTCAGCTCTTATGTGCAGGGTCCTCTCTCCTGTAGAGTGTCAGCTCTTATGTGCAGGGTCCTCTCTCCTGTAGAGTGTCAGCTCTTATGTGCAGGGTCCTCTCTCCTGTAGAGTGTCAGCTCTTATGTGCAGGGTCCTCTCTCCTGTAGAGTGTCAGCTCTTATGTGCAGGGTCCTCTCTCCTGTAGAGTGTCAGCTCTTATGTGCGGGGTCCTCTCTCCTGTAGAGTGTCAGCTCTTATGTGCGGGGTCCTCTCTCCTGTAGCGTGTCAGCTCTTATCTGCAGGGTCCTCTCTCCTGTAGAGTGTCAGCTCTTATGTGCGGGGTCCTCTCTCCTGTAGAGTGTCAGCTCTTATGTGCAGGGTCCTCTCTCCTGTAGTGTGTAAGCTCTTATGTGCAGGGTCCTCTCTCCTGTAGAGTGTCAGCTCTTATGTGCAGGGTCCTCTCTCCTGTAGAGTGTCAGCTCTTATGTGCGGGGTCCTCTCTCCTGTAGAGTGTCAGCTCTTATGTGCAGGGTCCTCTCTCCTGTAGTGTCAGCTCTTATGTGCGGGGTCCTCTCTCCTGTAGAGTGTCAGCTCTTATGTGCGGGGTCCTCTCTCCTGTAGAGTGTCAGCTCTTATGTGCGGGGTCCTCTCTCCTGTAGCGTGTCAGCTCTTATGTGCAGGGTCCTCTCTCCTGTAGAGTGTCAGCTCTTATGTGCGGGGTCCTCTCTCCTGTAGAGTGTCAGCTCTTATGTGCAGGGTCCTCTCTCCTGTAGTGTGTAAGCTCTTATGTGCAGGGTCCTCTCTCCTGTAGAGTGTCAGCTCTTATGTGCAGGGTCCTCTCTCCTGTAGAGTGTCAGCTCTTATGTGCGGGGTCCTCTCTCCTGTAGAGTGTCAGCTCTTATGTGCAGGGTCCTCTCTCCTGTAGTGTCAGCTCTTATGTGCAGGGTCCTCTCTCCTGTAGTGTCAGCTCTTATGTGCAGGGTCCTCTCTCCTGTAGTGTCAGCTCTTATGTGCAGGGTCCTCTCTCCTGTAGTGTCAGCTCTTATGTACAGGGTCCTCTCTCCTGTAGAGAGTCAGCTCTTATGTGCGGGGTCCTCTCTCCTGTAGAGTGTAAGTTCTTATGTGCAGGGTCCTCTCTCCTGTAGTGTCAGCTCTTATGTACAGGGTCCTCTCTCCTGTAGAGTGTCAGCTCTTATGTGCGGGGTCCTCTCTCCTGTAGAGTGTCAGCTCTTATGTGCGGGGTCATCTCTCCTGTAGAGTGTCAGCTCTTATGTGCAGGGTCCTCTCTCCTGTAGAGTGTCAGCTCTTCTGTGCAGGGTCCTCTCTCCTGTAGAGTGTCAGCTCTTATGTGCAGGGTCCTCTCTCCTGTAGTGTCAGCTCTTATGTACAGGGTCCTCTCTCCTGTAGAGTGTCAGCTCTTATGTGCGGGGTCCTCTCTCCTGTAGAGTGTCAGCTCTTATGTGCGGGGTCCTCTCTCCTATAGAGTCTCCATTTTAGTTCGTTTTTCCTCTCGTCTCTTTCAGCTTTATTTGCCTGAGTCCATCGCTGCTCCACATTTCCCAGGAATCAGTTACTTTCTTTGTATCGCACTTTAGGGAGCCATTAGAGGGGATTGAAGTAAATGACTTTAAGCCATGAAATAAGAGAGAAGCAGCACAATGTCTGCAGCGGGAAACAGACCCTGAGCGCGCCATGCTGGAAAATCAGATTTCATGGCCGTACAGTCCTAGATAACGACCTCCTGTGATGCGGGGAGGACCGCAGTGTAATATCTCCAGGACATGACACCATTAGCGGAGGTCAGTGATGTCATTGTTGGTTCTGATGGGAGTTATAGTTATTGATTGCATTTACTAAATACTGTATCTAATGCTGGGGGTCCCAATATTGGTGATCAGTTGGACTTAAAGGGGAATTCCCATCTCCAAGATCCTATCCTAATATGTAGGAGGTGTAATAATAATATTAGCAAATACCTCCAATTAGAAATGTAGTATAGCTCTCCTGATTCACTATGTCACTTACCTCATGTGCAGGGCATTGCAGGATCTTAGGTTGCAGGATCTTAGTCATTGAAATGCGGATTGGGCTTGGCACTCTTAAGGGGCTACTCAAATGCAAGTATTGGGAGTCTGCAATGGGATTGTTAGGTTTGACGCTGTCACAAACACTCAATGAGCTGGTTTACTCCTATTGTGTGCCCTGATAAGTTATAGGCAACCTTTTCCCTACTGACATTCAATAATCAAAAGACTGCATTTCCCTAAGAGTTATATTTAGCAAGAGCATACAAGTACATGGCACGCGTTTCGCCACGAGTGGTGGCTTCCTCAGGAGGTTGTATTGAATCGGCTTCATTTTTGCATTCACTTGCTGTTATTGCTTTGCCTTGGGTACACTTTAATGGAATCTGTCACCAGGTTTTTTTTCTTCCCCATCTGAGAGCAGCATAATGAAGAGACAAGACCCTGATTCCAGCGATGTGTCTGGGCTGTTTGCTGTCATTTTGATAAAATCAATGTTTACTCTGCTGCAGTTATATAGAACTCATGAATATGCTGGACTACCTGCAGCACGCAAAGTAGTCATGTAATGATAATATCCTGCTGATTAAACAGTGATTTTATCAAAGCTACACTAAGCAGCCCAGTTTGAAGCTGTCACAAGGTTGCACATTAACACTTAGTGAGCTGATATACTCCCATTTTGTACCCTGATAAGTGACAGACAACTTTCCTTATTGAATTTCAGTCTAATCAAAAGACTGTGTCTCATTAGGATGTATACTTAGCAAGAGCATACAAGTACATACCATGCGTTTCGCCGTGAATTGTGGCTTTCTTAATAGGTGGTAATGCATTAGCTTCATTTTTGCAATCACTTGTTGTTATTGCTTTGCCCTGAGTATACTTTAATGGAATCTGTCACCAGATTTTTGCTTCCCCATATGAGAGTAGTATAATGTAGGGGCAGAGACCCTGATTGCAGCGATGTGTCACTTACTGAGCTGTTTGCTGTCTTTCTGATATAATCACTGTTTTCTCTGCTGCAGATCTAGCAGTTATACGGAGCTCTTGAATATGCTGGACTACCTGCAGCACATCAAGTAGTCTTGTAATGATAATCTCCTGCTGATTAAACAGTGATTTTATCAAAACTACACTAAGCAGCCCAGTAAGTGACACATCGCTGGAATCAGGGTCTTTGCACCTACGTTTTGTAGCTCTCAGATTAGGTGGCAAAAACCTGGTGACAGATTCTCTTTAAACCCCCAACAACAACACCCTGATCTCATGTGTTGTGCAAAGTCAGTGTATGCATTGTACACATCAAATTCCTTCCAATTCCTGCACAACTTTTACCTCAAAAAGAAAATTTAGTCAGGGTATACCATGGACTGAACTATCAATAATGATATGCCTGATTCCTCTGATTTTGCAGCAGTGCGGAGCAGTCACCCAGGTTCAGCACCAAGGACAGGAGCTGGATGTGACCATAGTTGGCTGCAGTTCGCCATCTAGTGGTAGAATGAGAGTATGACATGATGAAGCCATTGCAGCATATTTCACCTAGAAAATGTTTTCTAAGCCGGGGACAAAATAAAAAAAATAAGGAACTTTGATTTTACTATTTGTCTAAGAACACCAAGGATAAATATGCAAGCCAAAATGTATAATGCAATAAACATCATCTTTATTAACAGGAAAAAAAAATTAGCAATAAAAACATAACATTAATGGATCAGCCCAGGAGGGACGGATGGAATAATGGGGGACACCAGGCACTTGTTATTCTATTATTTTTGGACAACCATATATGGATAGTATGATATGTTATTCTATATCAAAAATCATTCATAGCTGCAATCTTTTTCTTTATAGTAAACATTAAGTAACATATATAGAGATTTACATTGTGACAAGGATGCAGCTTATAGTATCAGCATATTACTCCATAACATAACATTACCAATAGTCCAAAAAGTAGAACTGCCACGGCCTCCCACAGACACACTGACGCGCGTTTCGCAGCTAAACGTGCTTCGTCCAGGAGTCTAATTTATTTATTTATTTATTTATTTATCTGTTTGTCTAAGAACCTAATCGTCTCTCTTTTTTTACAGGCCTAGATCACCAGATTACGGTGTGTTTACCATAGGGAAATCTATGCCTTTGATATTTACCATAGGGCGCCTTCTTTATAAAGCATAAGAAAATCATCATTTGCTACTTTTTCACTGTCAGTTCTCAAATAGCCTTTATAGTCATTGGCATTAACCCTTCAAATCCCACAGACAATCAGCAATATTATCATTATCACCCCAGCCATCATGGGAATATCATTATTAACCTATACGCTGCCTAAAAACACCGCCAACTCTCGATCTAATATATAAAGCTGAATGTGTGTGTATGTGTATGTGTGTGTGTGTGTATGTGTGTGTGTATGTGTGTATGTGTGTGTGTGTATGTGTGTGTGTGTATGTGTATGTGTGTATGTGTGTGTGTGTGTGTGTCCGCTAAAGGAATCCGCACTGTCACATTTACAATCACAAAATTTTGCACAGACGCCTCATTTGACTCAGGGAACGTCATAGACTATTTTTTTAAGGCGAAAATGTAACCCTGCACTTTACACTAATTTGGCAAAAAAAACTCCTTACATTAAAGTGAATGGAGCTGGAAGATACAATTTATTAATAGGAGCTGTGATTGGTTGCTATAGCAAACAGAGGACATTGTTAGTATAAGAAGATTATGTGTGAGGTAATATGATATCAGTGGAAAGACGGATAGAGAGAGACAGAAAGAGACAGAAAGAGACTGACATTGATAGAGAGAGATACGGATAGAGACAGACAGAGAGACGGATAGAGACAGACAGAGAGACGGATAGAGACAGAGACAGATACGGATAGAGACAGACAGAGAGACGGATAGAGACAGAGACAGATACGGATAGAGACAGACAGAGAGACGGATAGAGACAGATAAGGATAGAGACAGACGGATAGAGACAGAGACAGATACGGATAGAGACAGACAGAGGGACGGATAGAGACAGACAGAGAGACGGATAGAGACAGATAAGGATAGGGACAGACAGAGAGACGGATAGAGACAGAGACAGATACGGATAGAGACAGACAGAGACGGATAGAGACAGATAAGGATAGAGACAGACAGAGAGATGAATAGAGACAGATACGGATAGAGACAGACAGAGAGACGGATAGAGAGAGACAGATAAGGATAGAGACAGACAGAGAGACGGATAGAGACAGAGACAGATACGGATAGAGACAGACAGAGAGACGGATAGAGACAGAGACAGATACGGATAGAGACAGACAGAGAGACGGATAGAGACAGAGACAGATACGGATAGAGACAGACAGAGAGACGGATAGAGACAGATAAGGATAGAGACAGACGGATAGAGACAGAGACAGATACGGATAGAGACAGACAGAGGGACGGATAGAGACAGACAGAGAGACGGATAGAGACAGATAAGGATAGGGACAGACAGAGAGACGGATAGAGACAGAGACAGATACGGATAGAGACAGACAGAGACGGATAGAGACAGATAAGGATAGAGACAGACAGAGAGATGAATAGAGACAGATACGGATAGAGACAGACAGAGAGACGGATAGAGAGAGACAGATAAGGATAGAGACAGAGAGAGAGATGGATAGAGACAGAGACAGATACGGATAGAGACAGACAGAGAGACGGATAGAGACAGACAGAGAGACGGATAGAGACAGATAAGGATAGGGACAGACAGAGAGACGGATAGAGACAGACAGAGAGACAGATAGCGACAGACAGAGAGACGGATAGAGACAGATAAGGATAGGGACAGACAGAGAGATGGATAGAGACAGAGACAGATACGGATAGAGACAGACAGAGAGACGGATAGAGAGAGACAGATAAGGATAGAGACAGACAGAGAGATGGATAGAGACAGAGACAGATACGGATAGAGACAGACAGAGAGACGGATAGAGACAGACATAGAGGTACAGAGACAGATACAGATAGAGACAGATACGGATAGAGACAGAAACGGATAGAGACAGAAACGGATAGAGACAGAAAGATAGACAGATAGAGACAGACAGAGACAGAGAGATGGATAGAGACAGATACGGATAGAGACAGACAGAAACAGAGAGGCGGATAGAGACAAACAGAGACAGAGAGATGGATAGAGACAGAGACAGATACGGATAGAGACAGAGAGACAAATAGAGACAGAGACAGATACGGATAGAGACAGAGAGACAAATAGAGACAGATACGGATAGAGACAGACAGAGAGACGGACAGAGACAGACAGAGAGACGGATAGCGAGAGACAGATACGGATAGATATAGACAGAGAGACGGACAGAGACAGACAGAGAGACGGTTAGAGAGAGACAGATAGAGACAGACAGAGAGAGATAGAGACAGATACGGATAGAGAGAGATACAGATAGAGACAGAAAGAGAAACTGATAGAGACAGACAGAGACAGATACGGATAGAGACAGACAGAGAGACGGATAGAGAGAGACATATAGGGACAGAGAGACAAATAGAGACAGTCAGGCAGAGAGGGACAGAGACAGACACACAGACAGACACAGATGGAGAGTGACGGATAGAGACAGTTACTATCTCGGGCAACGCCAGGTACAACAGCTAGTATTAACATATAAGCAAGCCTTGCCCTTATAAAAAAAAATAAAGGTATTAACTGTTAAGTAAAGGCATAACATAACTATAGTGGGTATATGGGCTGTAGTTGCAAAAATAAAAAGGATGCCAAAAGTCTCAATGAACGATATAAGAATACCAATACCATTAAACACCTGCAATATCTGAGGACCCTGGAGGAGATTTTGCATTGATGCTGACGCATTTCAGATTATTCCACAGTCCATAGGTCTTATGTATTTATGTAAAAGGTAATCAGTGTTATACGAATTCGTGAAAATCGGAGATAATATAACACAATTTCTGTATCAAATATATTTATTTTTTTAAACTAAAATGTCCCCAAAAAATTAAAGAGTTAGTAAAAGAAAATTCTGTTTTTGACAGTAAAAAGTTTAGATCATCGCTGCCATCTAGTGGTGAAAAGGTGAAGTCAGTGCTGCTAATTAGAGCAGAGCAGTAATCTGCAGGCGATGGTCTGACAGATATTGCGTGGTGTTACTCCAACCGTCCGAGATCCCTGCCCCGGAGACCAATTATATCCAGCTCTGGAAATAGGTTTCCTTTGAATTATATCAGATAATCAGATCACAGACAAAGTCTCCGGAGGTGAAAACTTCCCGGATAGACTTATTAAAGACATTTTTTATTTGCTAATTTGAACACAGATTTTTTATTTTTTCGAACATTCAGTAAAACTGTCTTAAAAATTCACAATAATAACTGAAGTCACCGCACTGGTTAATAATAAAGAAAATAACATTTAAATCAACCCGTTCATTTCTTTTTGCTTGATTGTTTGTTTGTTTTCATTTCAACAAACTTTGCATAAATCAATAGGACAAGTCATTATAATAAATATTGTAATATAACTGAAATCTATGCTTTTTATCCACTTATGAGCCACTTATTATAACTACTATAATACTGCCCCTATGTATAAGAATATAACTACTATAATACTGCTCCCTATGTACAAGAATATAACTACTATAATACTGCTCCCTATGTACAAGAATATAACTACTATAATACTGCCCCTATGTACACGAATATAACTACTATAATACTGCCCCTATGTACAAGAATATAACTACTATAATACTGCCCCTATGTACAAGAATATAACTACTATAATACTGCCCCTATATACATGAATATAACTACTATAATACTGCTCCTATGTATAAGAATATAACTACTATAATACTGCTCCCTATGTACAAGAATATAACTACTATAATACTGCCCCTATGTACACGAATATAACTACTATAATACTGCCCCTATGTATAAGAATATAACTACTATAATACTGCTCCCTATGTACAAGAATATAACTACTATAATACTGCTCCTATGTACAAGAATATAACTACTATAATACTGCTCCCTATGTACAAGAATATAACTACTATAATACTGCTCCTATGTACAAGAATATAACTACTATAATACTGCCCCCTATGTACAAGAATATAACTACTATAATACTGCTCCTATGTACAAGAATATAACTACTATAATACTGTCCCCTATGTACAAGAATATAACTACTATAATACTGCCCCTATGTACAAGAATATAACTACTATAATACTGCCCCCTATATACAAGAATATAACTACTATAATACTGCTCCTATGTACAAGAAAATAACTACTATAATACTGCCCCCTATGTACAAGAATATAACTACTATAATACTGCTCCTATGTACAAGAATATAACTACTATAATACTGCCCCCTATATACAAGAATATAACTACTATAATACTGCCCCCTATATACAAGAATATAACTACTATAATACTGCCCCCTATGTACAAGAATATAACTACTATAATACTGCCCCTATGTACAAGAATATAACTACTATAATACTGCCCCCTATATACAAGAATATAACTACTATAATACTGCCCCTATGTACAAGAATATAACTACTATAATACTGCCCCCAATATACAACAATATAACTACTATAATACTGCCCCCTATGTACAAGAATATAACTACTATAATACTGCCCCTATGTACAAGAATATAACTACTATAATACTGCTCCTATGTACAAGAATATAACTACTATAATACTGCCCCTATGTACAAGAATATAACTACTATAATACTGCCCCCTATGTACAAGAATATAACTACTATAATACTGCCCCCTATGTACAAGAATATAACTACTATAATACTGCTCCTATATACAAGAATATAACTACTATAATACTGCTCCTATGTACAAGAATATAACTACTATAATACTGCCCCCTATGTACAAGAATATAACTACTATAATACTGCTCCTATATACAAGAATATAACTACTATAATACTGCTCCTATGTACAAGAATATAACTACTATAATACTGCCCCTATGTACAAGAATATAACTACTATAATACTGCCCCCAATATACAACAATATAACTACTATAATACTGCCCCCTATGTACAAGAATATAACTACTATAATACTGCCCCTATGTACAAGAATATAACTACTATAATACTGCTCCTATGTACAAGAATATAACTACTATAATACTGCCCCCTATGTACAAGAATATAACTACTATAATACTGCCCCCTATGTACAAGAATATAACTACTATAATACTGCTCCTATATACAAGAATATAACTACTATAATACTGCTCCTATGTACAAGAATATAACTACTATAATACTGCCCCCTATGTACAAGAATATAACTACTATAATACTGCTCCTATATACAAGAATATAACTAGTATAATACTGCTCCTATGTACAAGAATATAACTACTATAATACTGCTCCTATGTAGAAGACTATAACTACTATAATACTGCCCTCTATGTACAAGAACATAACTAGTATAATACTGCCCCTATGTACAAGAATATAACTACTATAATACTGCCCCCTATGTACAAGAATATAACTACTACCTAGGAGGAGGATCCCAACAGCTGTTTCGCCTGAACGCTTTTACAAGCTTGTAAAAGCGTTCAGGCGAAACAGCTGTTGGGATCGTCCTCCTGCCGCCACCTTCCTCCACTTCTTCAGGTAGTTACTGTTCTTTTTACTCCTTCACTGTCCATACCTTTCTTAGGCTCACACGACTAGTTCGGGCATAGAGATCCGATTCTCTCTCCCCCTCCCTGATACTGGCCGTTATTGTGCTGTTTTGCACCTCTCGGCTTCACGACTATTTATTACTCTCCACTCAGTCCCCTCTCTCTGCCCCACGACTAGTCCTCTCTACCATTAGAGACTACTTTGGTTACTCGCATTTTCTCTTTCTTTTTCTCTTTCTTTCTTTTTCTCTTTCTTCTGCCTGGTTATACCTCCCCCCATTGGAGTCAGGCTTTACACTAACTTCATTTAACTGCTCACATCTGTCTCCCTTGTATGGGATAACTTTTTCAGCATTCCTGTCTTTCTCTTTAGCTCCATGACTAGTCTGGGCACAAGGACCTGGTTGTGTGTTTTTTAATTAGCCGTCTATGTGCTAATTGGCACCTCTCGGCTTTACGACTATAATTGCCCATTACATACAACATTTCAGCCTCCTCTCTATTGCCCTACGACTACTCTGGTTGATACTATTTTCTCACACTTTCTTTAATGATTCTGCTCACTTGCTTACTGGCTATTGTCCATTTATTCTTGACTACATTTAGTTGTGGAGGGTAACCCTGACCATTTATCATCTTGGGGTTTAGGGGCCCATTTTTTGGATCTACACACTCTAGTGATATACTATTGTTTTTCCTCATTTCTATACATTCCATTTGGGCCCTCCCCCCTCAGGGTTCCTTTACGGCGACGGGTTGGACTTTACATCCTTTCCCTTTTGTGCTCTATACATACTTGCATCCATCATCCCCATGTGACTTCATTTTTTCCTTTAAATTTTTGTCTCATTTGACACTGTACTATTTATTCTCATGACGAGTTGATATTCTATATCTTTGTATACTTATGCGAATAAAATTTAATACTTTTTGCAGACGTTCTGGTGCCATTTTTCTTCTTTCCTCCTTGTTTATAATGTTTTTTGAAGTAGGCACCCCCCCCTGTGGGAACCCCAGGTTGTGTTTCCCTCAGTGATTATCCAATTTAGCCATGTATATGTTGTTAATAAGAATATAACCGAAGCAGACATTTTGGAGGTGGTTCTTCTCAGAGAGGTCATGTCCAGTAAACGTGTGGGGAGTCCCAAGGAAACCAGTGGCTCCACAGAGCCTCCCCTGTGCAGAGCCAGCACAAAGGCCTAGCAGCAAAGAAAAGGTAACTGATTTACATGTACATCTGCTTGCAACTATCTCTTATTTGTAACTGCATTTCTGATCATATTTTCTTGTATTATCTAGTGTGCCCTTAAGGCGATTAAATATATAATTTAATCCTGGGTTGTTCTTTGAGATGTCAGGGTGGGGCTGCGAGTCGCGAGTTCATCACAGATTGGTGACAGAAGTGGGATGTCTGCATGACCCCCCCCTGGCTGTTTGTGACAGTTCCCATGCAGGACTTGAACCTGTGGATCATTAGTGTATACTACAATACTTCAGTAATAGTCATTGGTAAAAAAAATCCAGCTGTTTTGTTTCTATGGTAGCAGACTACAAACAAACCCTGTGTAGTCTGATGCTGCAGTCAAATGTTCTTCATCTGTCCCCAACTTCAGATGGGAAGGAAAGGAAGGAAGGAAGGAAGGGAAGGAAAGAAAGGCTGGAAGGAAGGAAGGGTCGGGAAGAAAAGGAAGGCTGGAAGGAAGGGAAGGAAAGGAAGGCTGGAAGGAAGGGAAGGAAAGTAAGGCAGGAAGGAAGGGTCGGGAAGGAAAGGAAGGCTGGAAGGAAGGGAAGGAAAGGAAGGCTGGAAGGAAGGGTCGGGAAGGGAAGGAAAGGAAGGCTAGAAGGAAGGGAAGGAAAGCAAGGCTGGAAGGAAGGAAGGAAGGAAGGGTAGGGAAGGAAAAGAAGGGTGGAAGGAAGGGAAGGAAAAGAAGTCTGGAAGGAAGGGAAGGAAAGGAAGTCTGGAAGGAAAGGAAGGAAAGGAAGGCAGGAAGGAAGGGTCGGGAAGGCTGGAAGGAAGGGAAGGAAAGGAAGGCTGGAAGGAAGGGAAGGAAAGGAAGGCAGGAAGGAAGGGCTGGGAAGGAAATGAAGGCTGGAAGGAAGGGAAGGAAAGGAAGGCTGGAAGGAAGGAATGGAAGGCTGGAAGGAAGGGTCAGGAAGGGAAGGAAAGGAAGGCTGGAAGGAAGGGAAGGAAAGCAAGGCTGGAAGGAAGGAAGGAGGGGTCGGGAAGGAAAAGAAGGCTGGACGGAAGGAAGGGTCGGGAAGGCTGGAAGGAAGGGAAGGAAAGGAAGGCTGGAAGGAAAGGAAGGAAAGGAAGGCAGGAAGGAAGGAAGGGCCGGGAAGGAAATGAAGGCTGGAAGGAAGGAAAGGAAAGGAAGGCTGGAAGGAAGGGAAGGAAAAGAAGGCTGGAAGGAAGGGAAGGAAAGGAAGGCTGTAAGGAAGGGAAGGAAAGCAAGGCTGGAAAGAAGGAAGGAAGGAAGGGTAGGGAAGGAAAAGAAGAGTGGAAGGAAGGGAAGGAAAGGAAGTCTGGAAGGAAGGGAAGGAAAGGAAGTCTGGAAGGAAAGGAAGGCAGGAAGGAAGGAAGGGTCAGGAAGGCTGGAAGGAAGGGAAGGAAAGGAAGGCTGGAAGGAAGGGAAGGAAAGGAAGGCTGGAAGGAAGGGAAGGAAAGGAAGGCTGGAAGGAAGGGTCGGGAAGGGAAGGAAAGGAAGGCTAGAAGGAAGGGAAGGAAAGCAAGGCTGAAAGGAAGGAAGGAAGGAAGAGTAGGGAAGGAAAAGAAGGGTGGAAGGAAGGGAAGGAAAGGAAGGCTGGAAGGAAGGGAAGGAAAGGAAGGCAGGAAGGCAGGAAGGAAGGAAGGAAGGGCTGGGAAGGAAATGAAGGCTGGAAGGAAGGGAAGGAAAGCAAGGCTGGAAGGAAGGAAGGAAGGGTCGGGAAGGAAAAGAAGGCTGGAAGGAAGGAAGGGTCGGGAAGGCTGGAAGGAAGGGAAGGAAAGGAAAGCTGGAAGGAAGGGAAGGAAAGGAAGGCAGGAAGGAAGGAAGGGCCAGGAAGGAAATGAAGGCTGGAAGGAAGGGAAGGAAAGGAAGGCTGGAAGGAAGGGAAGGAAAGGAAGGCTGGAAGGAAGGGAAGGAAAGGAAGGCTGGAAGGAAGGGTCAGGAAGGGAAGGAAAGGAAGGCTGGAAGGAAGGGAAGGAAAGCAAGGCTGGAAGGAAGGAAGGAAGGGTCGGGAAGGAAAAGAAGGCTGGAAGGAAGGGAAGGAAAGGAAGGCTGGAAGGAAGGAAAGGAAGGCTGTAAGGAAGGAAGGGTCGAGAAGGAAATGAAGGCTGGAAGGAAGGGAAGGAAAGCAAGGCTGGAAGGAAGGAAGGGTTGGGAAGGGCAGGATGGGAAGTAATGGAAGGGTAGGAAGAAAAGTAAGGGAATGAAAGGGAGGGATGTAAGGGAGGGGTTGTGAAGGAAAGGAAGGAAAGGAATGTAATGGAAAGGAAGGAATGTAATGGAAGGGAAGTAAGGGAAGGAAAGTAATGGAGAAGAAGGAAGGGAAGGAAAGAAGGAACAGAAAAGAAGGGAAGGAAAGGATGGCTGGAAGGAAGGAAGGGTGGTTGAGTGAGTAAAGGAAGGAAGGATCCCCTTCAACCACAATCCGCACCCAACTGCCGAAGTACCTATCGCCTTACTACTCCAATAATTATTACTTAATAATCAATGATGGAATTCATTCTCTCCTTCTTAGACACCCGTCCAAGCCCAGGACCCCTGGGCACATACACAGCGCGTGATTACTAATGTGCCAAGACAATCTACCAAGACATCATCTTATCTGCATCATGTTGCTTATGGTTTCCCATTGACATTTTTTTCTATTTTTTTCCCCGAGTACATGAAATGCAGATGCTAGAAAGTAACAACTCCAGTGTTATGAAGCAATTGTCAAAGTAGCACAGTTGTAAAAATTAGTAATTCTCAAAACAGCATCCAAGGAGGCCCGAAATTATGATATAATATCATACATTTTTTTTAATTTACAATTTTCTTATGCAAAGCTAGCTTCATATCCTCTACATAGGCATACAGTTAAATGAAAAAATGTCTACCTGCAGCCACCACTAGAGGGAGCTCAAGAGAGAACAGTATTCTGTATTATGATTAAATGTATGCAGTGAGCTCCCCCTAGTGGTAGCTGCAGGTAGCCACATTTTTATCATACAAATGCATCTATGTAGGATATCTGGAGCTCTGTATATAAAAAAAAGACTTTAAAAAAATAAGTTTTAAATCCATGAGACCTACCTTTAGAGGTGATATATGTGATTGCATCACATAGCCATGGACATTTTCTATTTGGGACAAGTTCTTCTCAGACACGTGGACGAGCTCAGGACCTTTCATATCATGGGTTAGTCTTGGCAAGGAATGGTCATGTGGAGGGGTGTCCTCATCTTGATAACGATATTTCTGTGGGGGAAAAAAAAGAGCAAAATAAGCTTTCCCTGTTTAGAAAATGAATGCAGACCCCCAGACCCTTATATTAATCCCCCAGACCCTTATATTGATCCCCCAGTGCAGAACCAGTAAATTCTAATGGTTTCCATTGCAGTTGTAGTGCATGCATATAATTCCAGATGTAGTGCAGTGATATATAGTACCAGTTTATTATGGCTCTGGTTGAGGGTGAGGACTCCAGAGCGAAACATGGAAATCGAATTTCGGCCGTGATCAAAGTTGGTTCATATAAGGGAAAAAGTTACAGGAAACTTGCAAAAAGTTTTCCCTATAGCGAAACATTGAGTTTGTGAGTGATAAATGAAAATACTACAATTAAATGGGCAAAAGACATCAAGAAAATCGAAAAGCTGCATTGCATCAACTGAGCAATGTGATTGACGCTACGCCTGCGGTAAAAAATACAAATCGTCACCCTTCCAACACAGACCACAATGTAAGTAAACTACAATTAGTATGGAGATTTGGTTGATTTTATAAGAGGGGTGGGGGGAGGTTAACAACAAATGACAACTCTAAATAGTAAACTAAATGGCCGTGGAACTTAGCCTAAAACTAAAATTTGTATTTATTTGTATTGTGAACAGTTCTTCAATTTACCACTGGATGGCGACCTATACAACTACGTTTTTCCTACCTGCAGATCAGATGGGAAAATATAATAATAATAATATTTATTCATTTATATAGTGCTATTAATTCCACAGTGCTTTACATACATTGGCAACACTGTCCCCATTGGGGCTCACAATCTAGGTTCCCTATGAGTATGTTTTTGGAGTGTGGGAGGAAACCGGAGAACCCAGAGGAAACCCACGCAAACACTGGGAGAACATACAAATTACTTGTAGATTTGGTCATTGGTGGGATTTGAACCCAGGACCCCAGCGCTGCAAGACTGCAGTGCTAACCACTGAGCCACCGTGTGTATTATATGCTGAGCAATTACATCAGCTGCAATAATATTTTGGCGTTTTTTTTCCATAAGGATAAACAATTTGGACAAATATTATATTTGTAGACTGTATTCCCTATCAGGCAGGGTCCTCTCTCCTCCTGTACCGGACTGTGTCTTGTATTGTTTATGATTATTGTACTTGTCCCTATTATGTATACCCTTGTCATACGTAAAGTGCCATGGAATAAATGGTGCTATAATGATAAATAATAAATAAATAAATATATATATACTAGCTGTAGTACCCGACTTTGCCCGGGATAGTAACTGTGTCTCTCTCTGTGTCTCTCTGTCTGTCTTTCTTTCTGTCTCTTTTGTGCCTATCTCTGTGTCACGCTCCCCGGGTCCTCTGCTCCGCTCCCCGGCTCACCTGCCACGCTCCCCGCTCTCCAGCCTCCAGTCCCAGCGCTTCCCAGGCCCCCTGGTCCCCGCTCCCGGCGCCCGTCGGCTTCCCAGCCCCAGCCCGGCTCTGCTGCGTCCTCCTCTCAGCTTCCTGTGTTGGCTTCTGGCACCCGGGCCGCGCGCATGCGCATTAGGGCGCGCGCGCGGTCACTGACCCTTTCTTAAAGGGCCAGTGTCCACGAACAGGAAATGATGCACACAGGTACAGGGTATATAGGGGGTTAATGTCCAAGGGAGCGGGGCCTGTTCTTCGTGTTTTCCCAAGCTAGGAGTCAGGTCTCCTTGTGTTCTGTGAGATACTTACCTCTCTGTCTTCTAGAGCCGATCCTGCATCGCCATCCGGTCCTGCTGTGTCTCGAACCCCGAACGCTGCCCATCTGCCATCCTGACAGTCCGCACCATCTCGGTTCCCTGCGGTGATCCGTCATCTCGCTCCAACGGTTCCGGACCCCGCCTGACATCATCACGGCTTCCGAACCTGAGCTCCGTCACCCGGACCACCATCAGTGACCTCGTGGTCCCAGGGACTTCTCCATTGTCTTCCAGTGCACGGACTGTTCTGCTACCTAAAGTGCTCCGGCTACCGGACTCCTTTCCCTCATCGGGGAGTTCGGCCCAGTGGATCCACCTCCCGGGTCTGCCCGTCCATCTGGCCCTAACAGTAAGAACAGGCCATGGATCCCGCCGAAGCACTAGCGGCCTTGCATGAGGAACTCCAACGCCAGCGTGAGACTCAGACCCGCATGCTGAACTTTATGACCTCCGTGGACGCCCGCTTGAATACGCTACAAGCCTCGGTCACATCTTCAGCGTCCCGGGCCTCCACTAGTCAATCCACGGCCCCCGCTCCCGTGGCAGCCTCCTCGGATGCTTCCAGACTGCGTTTGGCCTCACCACCCCGGTACGCCGGAGATCCCAAGACCTGCAGGGGGTTTATAAACCAATGCTCCCTCCATTTCACGCAGCTGCCACATTTGTTTGCCTCCGACCAAGCCAAGGTCGCCTTCATCATGTCTCACCTAGAGGGCGAGGCACTGGCGTGGATGAACCCCTTGTGGGAGAAGGAGGACCCTATGACCAAGAACCTCCAGGACTTCTTACAGGCCTTTCGCAGCACCTTTGACGAACCCGGACGCGCCTCCGCGTCTGCTTCATCTCTTCTCCGGTTACGTCAGGGAACTCTGACGGTGGGTCAATACGCCATCCGTTTCCGCACCTTGGCTTCAGAACTCGGGTGGAATAACGAGGCCCTAACCGCCGCCTTCTGGGAAGGACTCTCGGGTCGAATCAAGGATGAGCTGGCTGGACGTGACGTACCGTCCACCCTGGACGCCCTGATTACCCTAGCGACTCGAGTGGACATACGCTTCCAGGAGCGGTCCAAAGAGGTGTCCCGTGAGAGACGTCTGGTACGGCATTCCTCTCCTCCACAGAAGCCCGCTGTACTCCAGTCAACGGCCTCAGGCGTCTCCGTCCATGAGCCCATGCAGATCGACCGTGTGCGACAGTCGGAACAACGTCGAGCAGAGCGGCTCGCCAAGGGTCTCTGCTTCTACTGCGGAGAAAACACACACCTGCTACGCGCCTGTCCTGAGAGGCCGGGAAACTCCAAAGCCTAGGGTTGGTAGGAGAGGCCACCCTAGGTGCTGGGACTCTCTCAGACCCGGTTACATGGACTGTGCAAGTGACAACGGGAGAGACGCGGTTTACGGCTGAGGCGTACCTCGATTCTGGGGCAGCAGGCAATTTCATCCAGCAGGCCACGGTGGACAAGTACCAGGTGCCTGTTACTCCACTCGCCAAACCTCTTGTGATTGCCTCTGTGGATGGGAGACCCCTCTCTGACACCATCTCCTGGATCACCAAGCCGCTTGAACTGCGTATCGGTGCTCTGCACACCGAGAACATCGCTCTCTACGTCCTCCCACATATGTCACATCAAATCCTGCTGGGCCTTCCCTGGTTGCGGACACACGAGCCTTCAGTCAGCTGGGGCACTGGCGATATCACTCGATGGGGGTCTTCTTGCCATGAGAAGTGTCTGAAGACCATACAACCTATCCGGCGACCTCCGGTTCCCGAGTCCCTACCGGGACTGCCTTCAGCCTATTGGTCCTTCGTGGACGTCTTTGATAAGAAGGAGTCCGAAGTACTTCCGCCACATCGTCCTTACGATTGTGCCATTGACCTGCTCCCGGGAACTACACCACCTCGAGGACGGATATATCCACTGTCTCCAGCCGAAACAAGAGCCATGTCTACGTACATCACAGAGAGCCTGGCTAAGGGATTCATTCGGAGATCCTCCTCTCCTGCTGGAGCAGGCTTCTTCTTCGTAAAGAAGAAAGAGGGCGACCTACGCCCATGTATAGACTACCGGGGATTGAACCTAATCACCGTAAAGAACAAGTACCCCCTGCCGCTCATCCCCGAATTGTTTGATCGGCTCAGAGGAGCTCGTGTGTTCACCAAGTTGGATCTTCGGGGTGCCTACAACCTGGTCCGTATCCGCTCAGGGGATGAATGGAAGACCGCGTTCAACACTCGCGATGGGCATTATGAATACTGCGTGATGCCCTTCGGCCTGTGTAACGCACCAGCAGTCTTCCAAGAATTAGTGAACGATGTGTTCCGGGACCTTCTCTACGTTTGTGTGGTGGTATATCTGGATGACATCCTTGTCTTCTCTCCGGACCTCCAGACCCACCGAGAGAACGTGCAACTGGTCCTACAAAGACTGAGAGAGAATTGTCTGTACGCCAAGTACGAGAAGTGTGTCTTCGAACAGTCTTCTCTCCCCTTCCTGGGGTACCTCATCACCGACACCGGACTGCAGATGGATCCAAAGAAGGTCTCTTCCGTTCTCAACTGGCCTCCCCTTTCTGGACTGAAGGCAATCCAGCGCTTTCTGGGATTCGCCAACTATTACCGCCAGTTCATTCCTCACTTCTCGGCTCTGACTGCTCCTCTCTCCGCCTTGACCAAGAAGGGGGCTAATCCAAAGGACTGGTCACCTGCGGCCGATGCCGCGTTTGGCTCTCTAAAGTGAGCCTTTGCCTCCTCTCCTGTACTCCACCGTCCAGAGTTAAACCGCCAGTTCACCTTGGAGGTGGATGCCTCCTCCTCGGGAGCCGGAGCAGTGCTCATGCAGAAGTCCTCCTCCGGGAAGATGGTGACTTGCGGTTTCTTCTCCAAGAGCTTCTCAGCGCCTGAACGCAATTACACCATCGGTGACCGAGAGCTATTGGCGGTCAAACTGGCTCTGGAAGAATGGCGCTATCTTCTGGAAGGAGCAGTGTACCCCGTCATTATTTACACGGACCACAAAAACCTGGAATACCTGCGGACTGCTCAGCGACTGAATCCACGGCAAGCCAGGTGGTCCTTGTTCTTTGCCCGGTTCGACTTCCAGCTTCATTTCCGACCCGCGAACAAGAATGTACGCGCTGATGCCTTATCTAGGTCTTTCATGCCCATGGAGCAGGAGGAAGAGACATCTCAACCCATCATCTGTCCAAGTAAGATTATTCCAGTGGCTCCTGTCACCCTGGCCCAGATACCGCCTGGGAAGACCTATGTCTCTGAGACTGACAGGCAAAAAGTGTTACACTGGGGCCATGCCTCGAAAACAGCCGGTCATGCAGGTCAGAAGAAAACATGGACTGCGATTGTGCGTCATTACTGGTGGCCATCCCTTCGCACGGACGTCGCCTCTTTTGTCTCTGCCTGCTCCTCCTGTGCCAGGAACAAGACTCCCAAACACCTGCCATATGGCCGTCTTCTGCCTCTGCCCATACCCTCAGTTCCCTGGCAACACATAGCGATGGACTTTATTACGGACTTGCCATTGTCCTCCGGACACACAGTCATATGGGTCGTGGTGGATCGGTTCTCTAAAATGGCCCATTTCGTTCCTATGGCTGGACTGCCCTCTGCCCAGGAACTAGCGGACGCTTATATACATCACATCTTCCGCTTGCATGGCTTTCCATCACACATCGTGTCCGATAGAGGAACTCAGTTCACCTCCCGCTTCTGGAGGGCTCTCTGTAAACATCTGGGAGTGACTTTGGACTTTTCTTCGGCCTACCATCCTCAGTCGAACGGCCAAGTGGAACGGGTCAATCAGATATTGACCTCTTTCTTACGTCACTACGTCAACGCCCATCATGACGATTGGTCCACGCTTCTTCCTTGGGCTGAATTCTCCCATAATCACCACGTCAGTGAGTCCTCCTCCAGTTCTCCCTTCCATGTCATCTACGGACTTCAGCCGTCTGTCCCATTGCCGGTATCCTCTTCCTCGGACATCCCTGCTGCTGATGCAGTGCTCCGTGACTTTGCTACCATTTGGGACTCAGTTAAGGCGTCCCTTGCACGTGCATCCCTGCGGATGAAGAGACACGCGGACAAGAGACGTCTGGATCCTCCGTGTTTCTCTCCGGGAGATCTCGTCTGGCTTGCTTCCAAGTACATCCGACTGAAGATACCATCCTACAAGCTGGGACCTCGCTACATCGGACCATTTAAAGTCCTCGGCAAGATCAATGAGGTCTCCTACAAACTGCAGCTCCCGGCCACGATGAGGATACCCAACTCCTTCCACGTCTCTCTGCTCAAGCCGGTTGTCCTTGGTCCCTTCTCCGCTGCCGCCAGTCCGGCTCCTCCCCCTATTGCTGAGGACGACATCTATGCGGTAAGGGATATCGTGGCCATGAAGACCGTACGAGGTCGACAGTTCTTCCTGGTGGACTGGGAAGGGTATGGTCCTGAGGATAGGTCCTGGGAGCCCAGGGAGAACGTGGGCACTCCTCTGATCCGTGCCTTCCTGTCCCGGTTGCGGGGAGGGGGGCGTGGGGGGGGGGTACTGTCACGCTCCCCGGGTCCTCTGCTCCGCTCCCCGGCTCACCTGCCACGCTCCCCGCTCTCCAGCCTCCAGTCCCAGCGCTTCCCAGGCCCCCTGGTCCCCGCTCCCGGCGCCCGTCGGCTTCCCAGTCCATGGCCGGCTCTGCTGCGTCCTCCTCTCAGCTTCCTGTGTTGGCTTCTGGCACCCGGGCCGCGCGCATGCGCATTAGGGCGCGCGCGGTCACTGACCCTTTCTTAAAGGGCCAGTGTCCACGAACAGGAAATGATGCACACAGGTACAGGGTATATAGGGGGTTAATATCCAAGGGAGCGGGGCCTGTTCTTCGTGTTTTCCCAAGCTAGGAGTCAGGTCTCCTTGTGTTCTGTGAGATACTTACCTCTCTGTCTTCTAGAGCCGATCCTGCATCGCCATCCGGTCCTGCTGTGTCTCGAACCCCGAACGCTGCCCATCTGCCATCCTGACAGTCCGCACCATCTCGGTTCCCTGCGGTGACCCGTCATCTCGCTCCAACGGTTCCGGACCCCGCCTGACATCGTCACGGCTTCCGAACCTGAGCTCCGTCACCCGGACCACCATCAGTGACCTCGTGGTCCCAGGGACTTCTCCATTGTCTTCCAGTGCACGGACTGTTCTGCTACCTAAAGTGCTCCGGCTACCGGACTCCTTTCCCTCATCGGGGAGTTCGGCCCAGTGGATCCACCTCCCGGGTCTGCCCGTCCATCTGGCCCTAACACTCTGTCTGCCTCTCTCTCCCTGTCTGCCTGTCTGTCTCTGTTTGTCTGTCGTTCTCTGTCTGCCTGTCAGTCTCCCTCTCTCTGTGTCGGTCTATGTCTCTGTCTGTCTCTCTGTCTCTCTCACTGTGTCTCTGTTTCTCTGTCTCTCTCTCTGTTTCTCTCTCGGTTTCTCTCGCTGTCTCTCTCTCTCTGTCCCTCCTCTCCCTCTCTCTCTGTCTCTTTCTCTCCCGGTCTCTTTCTCTCCCGGTCTCTTTCTCTCCCGGTTTCTGTCTCTCTGTTTGTCTCTCTTTTTCTCTGTCTGTCTCTGTCTCTCTCTCTCTGTCTCTCTCTTTCTGTCTCTCTCTGCCTCTCCTTCTCTGTCTGTCTGTGTCTCTGTCTCTCTGTCTCTTTTGTGCCTATCTCTGTCTGCCTCTCGCTGTCTCTCTCTCTGTTTCTCTCTCTGTCTCTCTCTGTCTCGGTCTCTTTCTCTCCCGGTCTCTTTCTCTCCCGGTCTCTTTCTCTCCCGGTTTCTGTCTCTCTGTTTGTCTCTCTTTTTCTCTGTCTGTCTGTCTCTGTCTGTCTCTCTCTGTGTCTCTGTCTCTCTCTCTGTCTCTCTCTCTTTCTGTCTCTCTCTGCCTCTCCTTCTCTGTCTGTGTCTCTGTCTCTCTGTCTCTTTTGTGCCTATCTCTGTCTGCCTCTTGCTGTCTCTCTCTGTTTCTGTCTGTATATCTCCCTTTCTCCCTCTCTGTCTCTCCTTCTTTCTCTCTCCTCTCTCTGTCTCTATCTGTCTTCCTTTCTGTCTGTCTCTCTCTGCCTGTATGTCTCTTTTGTGCCTATCTCTGCCTCTCTCTGTTTCTCTCCTCTTTGACTTTCTCTGTTTCTGTCTCTCTGTCTCTCTTTTTCCATCTCTCTCTGACTGACTCTCTCTGTCCATCTTTCCCTGACTGTCTCTCTCGCTCTCTGTATCTCTCCATCTCTCTCTGCCTGTCTCTCTCTCTCTCTCTGTCTCTATCTCTTTCTGTCTGTGTCTCTCTGTCTCTCTCCATCTCTCTGACTGTCTCTCTCTGTCTCTGTGTCTCTCTCTGTCCATCTTTCCCTGTCTCTCTCTATCTCTCTCTGTCTCTCTCCATCTCTCTTTCTGTGTCTCTCTATCTCTCTCTGTCTTCCTGTCTCTCTCTATATACACAAACACAAAGTATCTTCAACTTCAAATGCACCTTTGTAAAGTTCAATAACCAACAGCCAGGACAAAAAAATTGGTAACAGAGAAGAAAAGGACAGTAATATTACAAAATCCTAAGAAATATACTGGAAATATAGATGATTGCTACTAGTAGGTGGTGTAGCGTGCTACAAGAATACTGTATAACTGTTACAGCACACCCTGTGGCCAGGAGTGGTACTGCTGCAAAACAATTGTTTTTAAAAAACAAAAAAATTTAAAATAATATTTAGAGCAGGAAGTTATTCCTTATTTTAAATAATAGACAGTATTTCCAGAGGAGGGGTGATAAATGTGTGATGGGGGTTCGACAAATTGCACACCCAAATAATCAGAGTGAAATTGCCGGAGTTCCCTGTAACAATGGAGCAATGGTTGAGCATACTTGATCCATTCATTTTTCTGGGATTCTTTATCAGCCCCAGAGAAGTGTATGGAGAGCTGACAATAAATGGACGCCCCTGATCCATTCATACAGAGGACTTTGTGATTCCTCTTCTCCGGATCAGTAGTGGTTCTATTGGTTGGATTTCCAATGATCATACATTTATCACCAGAC
The DNA here is from genome assembly GCF_048569485.1 of Anomaloglossus baeobatrachus. Classification (NCBI taxonomy): domain Eukaryota; kingdom Metazoa; phylum Chordata; class Amphibia; order Anura; family Aromobatidae; genus Anomaloglossus; species Anomaloglossus baeobatrachus. Next base: position 770,323,663 of record NC_134354.1, read on the forward strand.
CGTTTTTAAGGCGTAAAGTGTTGTCAGCAGTCAGAACAGAATTCAAAGTGCAGCTCCAGATGGGCCTGGAGTATAAATTTCCATGATCAATATAAAAAAATATTCAGGATTGTTAATAATAATAATAATAATAATAATAATAATAATATAATTAATAAATAACTAATAATTATTAGTGTTTTTAAAACTCAGATTTTCTGTTTTAAACTGTAAAATATTCCAAGCAAAACAGAAAAAAAAGCAAATATATCCAAAAGTAAACAAAACATTATGTCACGCTGGGTGTGAGAGGACACCCGTCAAGTGGTGCACAATGAAAGGGTAATCTATGGAAGATGTACAGGAAGGCCCTGGCAATAGGAAGCGACCCCACTTCCCTCACCTTAACACTCACCTGAGTCTGATCCCTGCATTCCCTAACATCCCTAGGCGGGTCCTTCCCCCATGCGCCATCACTGACACTGAATCCACTCTAACTAGTGTGTAAGCCAGTGAGACACTGGTCTCACTACTGCAATTAAACAACACGAGAAAGGTAAGACAAACGGTTGGGAAAAGACACAACAAATAGCGCTCCTCAGTTTCTTCAGCAGGAAACTTCTCAGCTGAATCTAAAACAAACACTTCAGCTTCTCCAGAGACAAGCTCCTTCAAAGTGATCAGTATAGAAGATCCATAACCAGCATATAGTGAAGCCAGGAAAGGGTAAATATAGCAAAAGGAAGTGATAAGATGCTGCAGCTGTGATTAAGGCTATGAGCAATCTCAGCCAGAAAGGAAAAGGGTCCTTAACCCCTTCAGCATCCAATGAAAGTAAACCAACTCCAATAATCTAGGGACTGCAGAGAGGACCTGAAATCAATGAAGCATTAAGACCTCCTGATCCCAGATTCCCCAGAGATAACAAATAGCACTCCTTGGCTTCTTCAGCAGAAAAGTTCTCAGCTGCAACTAAAAGGAATACCTCAGCTTCTCCAGAGATAGGCTCCTTCAAAATGGTCAGTATAGAAGATCTATAACTGGCATAGAGTGAAGCCAGGAGTGGGTAAATATATCAGAAGGGAGTGATGATAAGATACTGCAGCTGAGATTAAGGCTATTTATAAAATCAGCCAGAAAGGAAAGGGTCCTTAAACCCTTCAGCATCAGTTGAAAGTAAATCCACTCCAATACTCTGTGGACTCCAGAGAGGTCCTGCGATCAATTAGGCATTGAGACCTCCTGATCCCATATCCCCCAATGGTAACATGTGGACTGGACACATTATAGCAGACAATTTGCCTGCTGCTCTGACTTCTAGTTTACTAATATATAGAAAGTTATCCATTCTAAGTATAATTTAATGAAAAATATATATTGTTTTTAAATTTATTTATATTCTGCATCTAAATACAGTAAGAGGCATAATAATAATAATAATAATAATAATAATAATAATAATAAATAAGAATAATTTTCAGAGGTGTTGTGCCACCATATGGCCACTAGATGGCAACCTAAATGCATATAATCTAATAGAGCAGACCTAAAGTTTAGAATTTGGCCATATGAGCTGTGATCTGTCAGACGCAGGACACGGGACCGTGATACATTATTTCGTATAGTAACTTAAAATTAAAAGTTCAATACCATTAAACAGAATCCTAAATCTTTTATCATTGCTACAATGAATGTCTCATATAAGAGTTCCCCGTTTAGGGCTGGCCTATGTCGGACAGTCTCCCGTGCTTCCCTTCATATGGCGTATGGATATACAATGCAAAAAAGAATGCATTGTCTTAATTATAATGCCATTAGTTATAATAATGAACGTGAACAGGGGAAATATCTGTGCCAAGCGCGTGCGTACCATGGATAATACATAAGCAACATGTTATCCAGGTACAGGACCAATTAAAGGGTTATTTTCCATTTTCATATATGGGTATCGTCAGATAGAGCTTGTGAAAATAAGCACTTTTGTAATTTACTGCTTGTTAAAATTATCAGCCGTTCTTGAGATATTAACATTTTTCTTTTCTTTACAGCACGTTGCCATGGAGACCGACCACCGCTGCTGTGTAGTTTGGTAGCTTTGGGCTAGATCTGGGCAGGATTAGGAGGTAACTGCGCGCTCCAATGATCCCCCCATCCAAATTCAAAACAGCGATTCCAAGCTCCAAAGAAAAGAACTTGTAAGCACTGCGCGTGTTCTGCTGTGTAGCACCGGCGGTCGGTCTCCAAGGCAACAAGTTGTGAAGAAACAATAAGTGTTAATATCTCAAGAACAGTTGAAAATTTTAATAAATAGTAAATTAGCAAATTGTTTGTATTTTCAAGCTCTATGCAGTAATGTGCATTTATGAAGGTGGGAAAATCCCTTTAAGGCGTGGGAAACACACGACAGTCCGGAATCCCTCTTTATTAAGCCCTCCCAGTAGGAATAAATAATAATGGGGTTATATGGGAATTAAATAGAAATATTAACCCCTCTATGAACAGGCATATTTTTGTTAAAATACTTCCATATCTATATTTTCTTAGTTAGAAAATGGGGGGAGGGGAAAGGGGGATCTAAGGAGCTGGACTCTCTGATCGCTTGAACTAAATGCTGCAATACTTCAGCGAGGAGGAGGTGAGCTGTGATATCAGCTATTGTGAATGGTGGATCCTGTGTTATTCACTGTATATAGAGGTGTTATCAACCAGGAGGAGGGGAAGGTGAGCTGTGACCTCAGCAAATGTGAATGGTGGATTCTGTGTTATCTACTCTATAAAGAGGTGTTATCAGTCATTGTACAGGAGAGGGAGGTGAGCTGTGATATCACCTATTGTGAATGGTGGATCCTGTGTTATATACTGTATATAGAGGTGTGGTCATTATACAGGAGAAGGAGATGAGCTGTGACATCACCTATTCTGAATGGTGGATCATGTGTTATCTGCTGTATATAGAGGTGTTACCAGTCATTGTACAGGAGGAGGAGGTGAGCTGTGACATCATCTATTGTGAATGGTGGATTCTGTGTTATCTACTGCATATAGAGTCGTTATCAGTCATTGTACAGGAGGAGAAAGAGGTGAGCTGTGACATCACCTATTGGGAATGATGGATCCTCAGTTATCTACTATATATGGAGGTGTTATCTGTCATTGTATTTCTTGTCTGTGATAATAATGAGACTGCTGAAAAGTGTGAAAATTGCAATCATTTTGAATTTCCCTTTTTTAATAGACATTGATATGGAAATCTGAAAAACAACCAAAAAATATTTAAAAACCAGTATTAAAGATTCATTCCCAAAATCGCAAGTTATCTAATATTCCTTATACATAGAATATGAAATAACTTTCTGATTGCTGGGGGTGCGATTGCTTGTACCCTCAGTACTCGAGGCCGCGTCTCTGGAATCGGGAGATTGGGCTGTGAAGGGTGCGGGTGCTCCTGCTCGGCCTCTGCTCCAGCCATTACCAATATGGAAATAACCAACAACAGCGCCATGCAGAGCTCACATTACACCATGATGCAAGGCTTTACATTAATCTCATAATACCACCATATGCTGCTCAGTTGATGAAGAGAGGTGTGAAGACCAAACCAAAAAATGTAAAATAGTGATAAAACAGGGGCAAGGTAATACCCACATAATACCGCCATACTGTGCCCATGTAACAGTTACATACACTGCCTATATTAACTATTTCATATGGCCAAATGTCTGTTGAAGCTGATACATCCGGGACTGCCAGGCCTTTGTGACTCCCCTGGACTAGTCAGGTCGTCACAGGGTACTGCACGATCTTTATCTCCCCGTCCAGGGCTCAACCCCCCCATGGTTCTGGGTCCCTATCTTACGGTACTGCCTCCACCAGAATTCACAAATCCTAGTGACACTTCGCACCACACCCTGTCAGGACACCAGCGGGCTGCTAAGCTGGAATACGGCCGCCCACCTAGGGGTCAGGCAGGGAGGTGACAAGTCAGTTCAGTGGTAGCCCTCGAGCTGTGAGGAGCTGGGAGTTGGAGCTCCCAGGGGGAAGCAGACTAGGTCACAGACGGTGGTCTGGACCCGGAGAAGTCGGAGACCCGGTCGTGGGAGGTTGTGACTGGGTACTTGGCTAGTCTTGAAGGATAACCAGTAGCCACACTTCAATAGCCGGGCTGGGACTGAAGGCACAACAGGGTACACGGACCCTAGGTCGGGGAGAAGCTTCAGGCAACCCGGCAATTAACCTGCGGAGGACAGGGCCTTTATGGACTGTTCCCACGAAGCTCAGAGATCGCGGGCACTAGCGCAACGAGGGGGATATGGCTTTCCAAGCAAAGCAGCCCACTGAAATCCCAAGCGTGAGCTCCTGAGAGCAAGCTCCTCTGCTACTCATAGTAGGGAGCGGGGCCCGGAAAGCTCCAAGCTGACGGACCACAAAGGACACTCTAAAACACTGTGCCCGGAGGCAGGCCACGGACCACCAGGCAGTGCTGCAGGGGACGGGACCCGGATGAGCTCCCCTCAGAAAACAGTGGCAGTCAGAGACAGAGACTTAGTTTACTACGTGGTCAGTGTCTGCTTTCTTCTGAGTGAGAACCTGATTGACCCCTGCAACCAGGGAGCCTGCGCTCCGCCTGCACCCCAAACCACCATCCAGAGTCCTGGGGCCTTCCCCTACCCATGGAGGGTAACGTCATCTAGTTGCCCCACTCCATCACCCCGGGTACTCCCAACGGCAGCGGCGGTACTCCCTATTACTGCACACCACGGGTGGCGTCACAAATTACCTAAATTCCCCTGTAAATAACCCCCCTATCACGTACCCGGCGCGACCCCCAGCCCCTGGGTCTGGAGACCCTCGTGCCACCCGAGCTGCGACGTCCAGATCCGAGCGGTCAGACCGCTTCTGGAGCGGGACACGCCCGGGACACTTTCAGATGGTGGATGCTCCGGGGTATTGGCCCCTCTGTCCGAAGCTCCTCGGAGTGTCCTCCATGATTGTCGGTTTCTGTAGAGAGCGTCTCTCCGCACTGACTTTCACACTATATAGAACCAGAAGTCTAATAATAACGAGGAGTAAACAGTAACCGGGGCATAAAGTTACCCGAGCGGTGGAAAACCGCTTATCTCAGCAGCCGGCTCCTCCAAAGTAACTGTGACATAATGGTTCCCAGCAGTCGCCTATTAGTGTCTCCACTGGATTCTGCCATGAGTAACCCAAGATTAACCTCCAATGTGCTGTCGTGACCTCAGCCATTTGTGTGAGTCTTCACTGTGCTAACATCACAGAGACATGTGCCGGAAAAGCTACTGGTGCCCAATTAGGGCTTCGGAACAACATGGGGTCCATCGGCTCCAAGAGCGATGCAGGACAGATATCGGCACCAGCAAACCTGGTTAGATTTGAGGGTCCTCTAGTAGAGATGAGCGAACCCAAGGTTTGGTGTTCGGGGTTCGTACTGAATACCGGCTTTACAAAAAAATAGAGTTCGGGTGATTTACGTATCCTGACTACTCGTGTGAGCATCACTGTGCTCGGATACGCTCTGTGCCCAGCCCAAAGTGAGCCACTTGCAGTCTGTGATCGGCTCACACTGGGAGTAACAACAGCGTGATCGGACGTAGTATGCACCAAACAAAAAAAAAAAGGAAAAACCCACTTACCCACCCCCAGAAGTGATCTGTTCCAATGGAGACATGGTAACAAACCAAACTTTTTCAAAAGTCCGGCTGCACCTGCTGAACCAAACTTCCAAGGGTCCGCTCATCTCTATCTGCTAGGCTTGGCATCCCAAATTTATTAGATCCTCATATCTACCAATGTGACTGGATAGAGACCCCTAAGCTGCCTTCAGACAAGGTAGGACCCTGAGCTGACTCTCAACCCAGAGGTATACTTGATGGTAGTGAGGTCTGAGCCACCAGCATGTCCCTATCTCCTGTCCAAGACTCCTGTCCAAGACTCCACACCCACTACGCAAGGGTCAGGTCAGGACAGTAGTCACAAAACCCCACAACAAAAAAGACCGACTGGGTGACATAAAAACTCACACACCCCTAAAGCAAACACCAGGGGGACTACAAGAAGGTATATAGAGGTTAATAAGGTAAGTGGAAGGTAAATAAACAACAGGGTACAGACACACCAAGCAACTTAAGATGACAGCAGCAGTGGCGGCAGCAAACACCTCCTTCCCACTCAAGACCAAACTTCAGGTTCAGGTCAAGTCCAGCTCCCACACTAAACTGTTTAAAAAATTTGGCTGCACCTGCCGAACCCAAACTTCCAAGAGTCCACTCATCTCTATCCACTAGGCTTTGCATCCCAAATCTATTAGATCCTCATATCTACCAATGTGACTGGATAGAGACCCCTAAGCTGCCTTCAGACAAGGTAGGACCCTGAGCTGACCCTCAACCCAGAGGTACACTCGATGGTAGTGAGGTCTGGGCCACCAACGTGTCCCTATCTCCTGTCAAAGACCCTAATGTAACACCCTCCACAACCACCACCCAATGGTCGGGCCAGGACAGTAGTCACAAAACTCCGCGATAATCAACACGGACTGGTGGGGGACAACAAAACTCACGCACCCCAAAAGCAAACACCAGGGGGACTACAAGAAGGTGTATAGGGGCGAAGTAAGGTAAGGGGAAGGTAACTAAACAACAGGGTACATCCACACCAAACAACTGAAGAGGACAACAGCAGTAAACACCTCCTTCCCGCTCAAGCCAAAGCTCGAGAAAGAAATCTGAATAACCAGCGCCCTCTGCTGGGAGCAGAGGGTATTTATCCAGGTTGGGAATGGTTATCAGCAGAAACACTTGAGCAGGGGTAATGAGCTTGCAGCGATCAAAAAAACTGACATTAACTCCATGCATGCAAAGGAAAAAACACATTTAATGTATAGAGTCTCCGAATGTAATAAAAGACTCTGGGCCTGAACTTGTCAAAGGGAGATGACCGTGACAACCAAGCTTTTTTGGCCAATGGTGGTCCAAACGGTGACAGCGGGGTCAAGTACATTAGTACATTGGTTATCAGACTAGCCATGAAGGCAAAATCAGCAAGAGCAGTCAGTTTTGTATTAGGCTAGTTAGAATAGTTGCAGAAGGTGTCAAGGAGGGGAATATTTTTTTAAAGGGTTCGCCATTCTACAACTTTTTAAGGCAATAACTTACCGGTACTTTTTTTCCCATCCCACAAGACCCCAATAGTCGAAACCTCATCGTACCAGTGTTATGTAGGACTAGAAGATTTTTTAGACTAGTGGCTTCATGCTCTGCTTGGAACCCAAGGGAAATCCAGAATTCTAGAAGTCAGCAGTCTAGAGTTATATATGAAACTAAATCAGAGACATAGATGGATTTAATGGAATATGCCTTAGGAAACGCGTTCTTTAATAAAAATTATTACAGTACTGCAAACTAATAGACTGGAGCCAAACACATTCAGATTGAAAGGCACGATATAGGATTTTAGCATACTTTTGTGTTGTAAGACCTGCACCAATGGGTATCCAGTACGGACCATAGAGCCAGACCAAACACTGCTAAGCACAAACAGAAGAATCCTATTCTGGTTCTTCTCATCCTCTTTGTGAGATCAGCACTCCCCTCTCCAGAGGAACTTATCCCCCTTGTGCTGGATCGTAAATCATGGTACCATAATGGGGGTCTCAGTAAGGCCTTTTCTTTAGGATTCACTTTCTTCTGTGTATGCCACTGCTGAATATACAGTGCTTTCTCTCTCCAAACAGAACCCTGTTTCGGCTATACAATCATATGCCCAATTTGCTCTCCTGAGTGGTAATTTTTGGTACCATAATGGGGGTCTCCGTGATGCCTTTTCTTTAGGATCCACTCTCTTCTGTGTATGCCACTGCTAGATATGCAGAGCTTGCTCTTCCCAAACTGAACCCTGTTTGGGCTATGTGTTGTAAGACCTGCACCAATGGGTATACAGTACGGACCATAGAGCCAGATCAAACACTGCTAAGCACAAACAGAAGAATTCTATTCTGGTTCTTCTCATCCTCTTTGCGAGATCAGCACTCCCCTCTCCAGAGGAACATATCCCCCTTGTGCTGGATCGTAAATCATGGTACCATAATGGGGGTCTCAGTAAGGCCTTTTCTTTAGGATCCACTCTCTTCTGTGTATGCCACTGCTGAATATACAGTGCTTTCTCTCTCCAAACAGAACCCTGTTTCGACTATACAATCATATGCCCAATTTGCTCTCCTGAGTGGTAATTTTTGGTACCATAATGGGGATCCCAGTGATGCCTTTTCTTTATTATCCACTCTCTTCTGTGTATGCCACTGCTAGATATGCAGAGCTTGCTCTTCCCAAACTGAACCCTGTTTGGGCTATACAATTATATGCCCATTTTGCTCTTCTGAGTGATAATGTCTGGTACCATAATGGGGGTCCCAGTAAGGCCCTATTAGCCATTTTATCATAAGCACATTGTACTTTCCCCGATTTCTGTGATCAGTACAAGGTAGTAAGCTTTTAGTACATTCTGTTCAGTTTTCTGTGAGTGGGGAGACATTACTGGAGCCTGACAGGGTGGATACTACTAGAGGCCAAGTAGGATTAACCCCTTCCCTGACATACTGTATGCTGCTAAGTATTATTAACTACCAAAGTTGCAGGTACAGGGATGTAGAGTACAGTTGGTAGTATATAGTCAGTTAAGTTCCACTCCAAATCCGACCCCTGATCAGGGGAGGAGTTTATTTAAACCCCACCTCATTTTGGGTCCAACACTCCTGAATTTGCCAGACTTACATCTAAAAAATTATTACAATTCTGGCAAATTCTACACTGTTAGCAACTATAGTATACTGACATTAACACTATATTACCCTTGAACAGAGTAATGCCAACTCATACCCTTTAACACACTAGACCACAAAGGATAGTTACAATAACTTCTTTTCTCCCCTAGACCACCAGGAATATATAGCCATTTTGATGCCGCAGACCCCAATTTTGACATTACTTTCAGACCACCAAACCGTGATGCTTTCAGTACACTAGACCACCAGGAATGCTAATACTATCTAGTTCAATGCCCTAAAAACAAGCTGGTAACATTAATTCCTTCACTACCATTAATTACTTAAGCTACTTTCCTGCCCTAGACCACCAAGATCTGTTACTGCACTAGATCCCCAGGAATGGTTAGATTACCCACTTTTCTGCCCTAGCACACTAGAGATTAAACGTTAATCACTTTACTGCCATAGACAACCAGGAATGCAAATGTTACATCCTGCACTGCACTAGATCACGAGGAATTGTTGTACTAGACCACCAGGGATCATACCCCACTTTCCTGCTGTAGACCAATCGGTATGCTGTTATTTACTTTTTCACTTCACTACACCATCAGAAATGCTTTTATTATTCCTTCTTAGCACTAGACCACCAGGGAAAGTAGACAACCAGGGATCATAGCCTTAACCTCCTTCCAACCATAGACCACCAGGTATGCGGACATTTAGTCCTTCTCTGCACTACACAGCCAGGATTGCTTTTATTATTTCTTACTTGCACTAGACCACCAGGGGTACTTATTGTACTAGACCACCAGGAATACTTACTGAACTAGACCACCAGGGATACTTACTGAACTAGACCACCAGGGATCATACCCTTAACCTCTTTCCAGCTGTAGAGCACCAAGTATGCTGTCATTGACTCCTTCACCACACTACACCACCAGGAATGATTTTATTATCCATTTCTTGAGTAGCGCCCAGAGAAGGGGGGTACTCAGTTCCAGGTGGTAACAAGTGGGAATGTCACTCTGGTGGCCGTTGCCCGGTCCCGTGCTCTGGGCCCCTTTTGTTAATGGGGAGTATTTACAGTATTTACAGGGGAGATAAGAGTTTGTGTCATGTGACGCCAGCTGCGGGGTGCGGTTAAGGAAGGAGAACCGCTGCTGCTGAATGTGGGTACTCCCAGAGCTGGTGATGATTGCCCCAATGGTGTTAGGCCCTCCGCAGGTAGGGCTGTGCCTGGGAGATGTAGTCGGTTTATAACGGAGACCACACCAGGTTGTCTTTAACAGTCTCTACTCACTGAGGACCCAGGGGTTGCTGGTTCAGGTCCCAAGAAGGACCAGTGCCAATGTAGTGACCCAGGTTGCTCTGTCTCCGGCACTCTCTGTAGATTGTGTCCCTGTAGTGTGGAGCGTTTGGGGCCCGACTGTCCCTTTTGGGGGTACAGTCTCCTTCTCCATACGGCGGACAGTGCGGACCCTGTGGGGAGGTAAGTGTCCGAACCCCGATCCTAGTTTACTGCTTTTGCCCCCGGATTATTTGGTTTGGTGAAGTTCGTGAAGGTGTCCTCACCGGGCAGGTATTTGCCAAACAGTGTAAAACTTGCACTGTGCCCCGTGCGTGCTCCGGTCCCAGCGGTATTTCTGTACCCGTCCTGGCGACCTCTCTCCCATGCCCTCAGGGTCACCGTTACACTACCGATTGACTGCTGACTCCTCCCACCAGGCTGGCTATACCCAGAGATTCGTCCCCATGGCGACAATCCCCTTACATGATTAACCCTCTATGCCCAGTGTGGAGAGGAGAACTAGGATTTTAGATGTGTGTTGGTGGAATCGGCACTGGTACTCCAGGTCCCAGGGGCTAGGTCCTGCATCCCCATGAGAATGCAGTTCCCTGTAGTGCCCTGACCATCAGAGATGCTTACTGAACTAGACCACCAGGGATCATCTAGAGTTGAGCGGACTGCCAATAATCCGGGCCCGGCGGATCAGCAGTGGGTTGACAAAGAAGTCCGGATCCAATCCGGGGGAGGAGGAGGAGGAAGGAGGAAGGAGGAGGAGGAGAAAAGAAAAAAAAATAAATAAAAGGCTGAATCCGGATCGTGCACCTGGAATCCCGTGTCCAGGTCGGACTCGGATCTGCCGCTCAAACCGCGCGGATCCGGATTTTGCCGTTCCGGGTCCGCTCAACACTAATCATAGCCTTAACCTCTTTCCAGTTGTAGACCACCAATTATGCTGACATTGACTCCTTCACCACACTACACCACCAGGAATGATTTTATTATCCCTTCCTTGCACTAGGCCACCAGGGATCATTTAATTGATGAATTAAAGCTGATAATATGTATGTATATATTGGTATAAACACATACTTCTTTAGGCCATATGAGTGCTTTGTACTTTTTAATGAAAAGCTGGTGACCCTAGAAGAACAGATGACATTCAAGCAATCACATCTATGGAGGTCCCCTGTGATTTCACATTTCGGAGCTTTTGCAGGACTCATACAGTGCAAAAACTTCTGCAAACATTAACTTTAACGGATTTGCGGGCACAGGTGACCCCCTGTAACGTAACCGATCGGCAGCGTGGCACCGGCAAAGGTGGGAAAAGCCAGAACTACGCCAAACTCTCCGAGCGCTGAAAAGAAAGCAGCGAGCGGTGTAAAGAAATATCACATTTAAAGCTTCTCTGTGAAGTACATCACTCCTACACAAAATACTTTTAGCCTCCGATCCTGCACGGGTGAACAGAAAACAGCTGGGAATAATGTAAAAAAATCCATTAATATAAACCAAAGACTTAAAAAAATATGTTGTTTTTTTTAGCTATTAGAAATTAACATTTCCATTGGGAAAAAAAATCTAAATGTCTTATTTTGAGCATTGCCTGCTGCTTTCTGAAAGCAGAGGATTAAGAAAAACGCTGAGGAACCCTTTTAATCTTTGCCGCTGACGTAAATGTTCCATGTGAGGCTCATAAATTACATAATTCCGTTTACAGACGGTCACCACTAGGGGGAGCTCACCGCATTTAGATTTATTCAACCCATGAAAATGTCCTCCCAGATACTTTTTCCTTTGTTTCTTCTTAATTTCTTAATGAGTTTTCCTTTAAAATAGCTCTATGAGGACTTGATTTTGTAGGATGAGTTGTAGTTTTAAATTACGCCATTCATTCTACCATACAATGTGCTGAAAAGTGCAAAAAAAATTGTGGTGTAGCATCAAGCAAAATCTGAATTATATATAATATATATATATATATATATATATATATATACCGTATTTTTCGAACTATAAGACGCACCTGACCATAAGACGCACCCTGGTTTTAGAGCAGGAAAATAGGAAAATAAAATTTTAAGCAAAAAATGGAGTCATGACTCACTGTTATGGGGCGAGGATCTGCTGCTGACACTGTTATGGGGGTAATGTCCCCAAATTCTCTACTAAGATACCCCATCCTGGTAATGATCCTCATGCTTTGTATATACAGTATATACCCCCAACCTGCTCATATACCCCCATCCTGCTCATATACCCCCATCCTGCTCATATACCCCCAACCTGCTCATATACCCTCATCCTGCTCATATACCCCCAACCTGCTCATATACCCCCATCCTGCTCATATACCCCCAGCCTGCTCATATACCCCCAACCTGCTCATATACCCCCATCCTGCTCATATACCCCCAACCTGCTCATATACCCCCATCCTGCTCATATACCCCCATCCTGCTCATATACCCCCATCCTGCTCATATACACCGTATATAAAATGTATATTTATTTTATTTATTTTTTTTTTTTTTACATTTTATCACTTAATTCATGTACTTTAAAAAAAGAACAAAACAAAAAATCATTCAAAAATATTCGGCCTTCAATTTCTGTAACTAGAGTTATATGATCCTTTTATTGCGGGATTAGTTGGGGTTAGTTGGGGTCCTTATTGTATCCATTTTGGGATTCGTAAAGGTTTTTTTTTTTTTACTTCTATTTTAAATATTTTAAAATATTATTATTTTGGTCAATTAAGTACAACATTATTAACTATATTATTTTTATTTTTTTCATATTTTGCTATATATATTTGAAAAAAAAAATCAAAAAATGGGAGGTGAATTAAAATTCTACTGTAAATGTCTGTCATGAAAGGGTTAAAAATTGACACAAATAACTAATAAAAAGGGCCAGAGACTTTGAGCCCATGTGGTGAAGATCCATAATATAGGATGTGAGTGTAGGATAGAGAGGGACAGGGGATCCTATGCTGTCCCTTACGCTAGGGGATCCTAGTGTCATGCCGTTTCTACCGGGGTTCCACCAGGTATACAAGAACCCCCGCCGAGCGCCACAACACACAGGGTACACGTTACAACGGTGGGCCATGGAGCTAGGGAAAGGGGAGCAGGGTCACCTCATAAACTCACCTGAGGCTGATCCCTGCACTCCCCAATGTCCCTATACAGGTTATTTTACCCCATCGACGATCATGTGCCTAATTCTGTCTTTCCCTGGACTCAGCCCTGTATAGTGCACAGGGCAGCAGGAACGCTAGTCCTACTCTAGATTAAAGATACAGAGCGGATAAGACTGGCAAGGGTAAAATAAACAGCATTCGTACAAAGTACTCCACACAACAAGAGGCAGTGATGAGGAACAGACCAGAGGGGAAAAAACAAAAAGAGGACTAAGAAAGAGAAAAACTCAACACAGCTTTCACACAGCAAATGTTCTCTGAATGGCTTCCTGGTCTTCTACTCACAGGTCCCCTCTAGAGGCAAGAATAGCACAAATTATCACCAGCGATTACCTGGACTTGGAGAGAGGTTTTTTATAGCAGAGCTAATTAGCAATAGAGAACAGCTGGCTATAGCTTTCATTCAGAGTTCAGGAGAACAGAGGATCTACTTAACCCTAGCAGCGCCGGATAAAGGAGAATCTGCACAGCAAGCCGTATTAACCTAAGCAAAGGTGTATGAAGCCCTGCGCTGTGATCTCCTGACACCAGAAATAGGAGAGACCACTCTCTGTCGTGGTACCCTCGTGACACCTAGGCTATCCCTAATTCCAAGGTTACCTCTAATGGTGGAGATGACAGAGTCATCTGCCTTACTATTGTCCTGAGTAATGCTAATCTGTTTCCTTTTGTCCCCCCAGGGAAGGAAGAGGCAGGAGTATGATGACAACACAAATTAAGACAGGGGGAAATTAAAACTCAGACACACTGGAAACTCACAGGAACAAACAGTAAGAGAATCAAGAGAAAAACAAGAGCAGGAAGGCAGCAACAAAAGGACAATAAGGGCTAACACACAATTATGCCCAGCAATAAAGTACTGCAACCACCAGACAATCTGGATCCCAACACCTCACCATGCTAGATAGAGAAGCTATAGCTGGCATTACAGGAAGAGTCCAGCCAGCATATATAGGAGGGGAGCGAATGTGATTGGCTCTCCCATAGCATGTGATCAAAGAAGACTAATAAGCAGCCTAGCATATATTACCTCTTGCTAGCCTGCCTCCTTGTGACAGCACAGAATGGATTCTTTAACATTGCAATACTTCTAGATTTCCTACACTGATACACTGTAGCAAACTTTCAGGGCATGAAAGAAATTTGTGCCACCGATGTGTTTAGCTCATAGAGTATTGTTTAGACTGGATACAATTGTATCAAACCCTCCTTTTGTGAGCATCTTAAAAAAAATCATTGAATCACCCTGTGCAAGCCAAAGTCAGCGAGAGCTGCGCTCGCTTAATGCAGCTCATGAAGTGGGTACTTGAGGTGAATAATTCCTCATTGTGCTTGATATAAAGGATTATACTTTAAGGATCCAATTAGCCTTGGCGAGCTTCCTCAGCGCAGTTTTCTTGATGGCTTTGTTTTCACAAACAGTTTTGCTTCCAATTAGATAAAAGGATAAGAAGCTTTTTCTACAACTCCTACCATGAGTGAAAGGTAAAAACCACAAAAAAGCAGCTAAAGAAAGTGGAAAGTGGAAGTGGAAAGTGATCCAATGGGTCTCCAAAAGATCCTGCCTATCCGTCTAGCCCTGTGCAAGGTAGAAGACTCGCAGCCATGGTTTCTGATTTTGGTAGGAGCGGCTGACCACCCGATATGGATGAGGGTCCGGACCGTCCACTGACTGGTGATGTGAAGACTGATCCTTTATTTCTTGTTCCACTCATATTATGAAAAACACATGCATGCTCAGTAGGAATGAGCATGCATATGAATGGGGGAAGTTCTCAAGAGTAAGAGCTGTAGGAACCTTAAAGGGGTTATCCAGGATTGTCTTATTCCTCTTTACTATGGGTCTGAAAACTATCTGGCGGGTAGTTTCTACCTGGAGCCGCCTCAGAGTGGTCACCGACAGCTCCTGACGGTGATTCTGATGATCCACATCAACAGATCAACTCTTCCTTTGCAAAACTGATCGTCGGCGTGGTGTGATTGTCGATAATATGCTGATTTGACAGTCGGATCCCCGCAGTTGTGCAGCAGGGAGCCAAAAGTCAATCACCATGACATCTGTCATGCTGCACTAAGACGTGGCCCAGAGTTGTACAGCTGGCAGCAGAGTAACATCACGATGTACTAAGACACAACCCAGAGTAGTCCAGCAAAGTCACCACAAGGTGGCAGCAGAGTAGTCAGAGAGCCGAGTCAGCAACAGGAAGTCAAAACAATGTACGAGGGGTGATCGAACTCAGAGTCAAAAGCAAGCAAAGGGGTCAGGAGCCAAACGGTAAAAGAGAAAGCCGAAGGGAGAGACAGAGCCAAGTCAGGGACGGGAGCTTAAGTCAAGTACTGGGAAGTCCAAACTACAAACAAAGGTATGACAAGCGGGACGGGGCCGGGAGAGGACAAGAGACGGTGCACGGCAGGACAGATCAGGTACCTCAACATAGACACTACGAGACATAGACTATCACTGGAGCTGAACCAGAGTTGCAGCACCCAGATATGGCATCCAGGAAACCGGAACGAGGCAGGGAAAAATTAACCCCTGACATAAGCAGACTGGAGCTGGGAGATACCACAGTGGCAGATACTGGCCTGTATAATGAGAACATCAGCAGCTATTGTGACACCCTGGCAAAAACCAGGTAGTCACAAATAGGCCCCCGCATTACACCGTTCCCTAACGAGGAAACATACAGCCAACCAGAAAACACTAGTCACCCCCCGTAGGGACAGACAGACACACCAGTGGGCGTGACCAGGCGGTTGGGACACGCCCACCCAGGGGTCTAGACAGCCCGGGGCGAGAAAACAAGCAGTCTAGCTTCAGATTAGTTTGTGGTTCAGTTTGGAGAGGAGTGTGGGCTGGAGCTAAGTGTAGCTCCAGCAGTGACGTTCAAGTTGAACGGTACCAGGGTAGGAGCCCTGGTGCCACTGGCTAGGAGGCAGACGGTGGTCTCCATCAGCAGGAAATGGGAAGACGGCTCGGTGGAATCGAGGTGGACCGGGCCAGGGTTGGAACCCGCCAGTACCGACACGGGGAACCGACCTGGAAACCGTGCACAAAGGGGGGTACTCGGACGTTGAAGCCAGAACCCGGAACCAAGCGGACTGGTTAATTTACCGTTTGAGGCCAGGACTAGAGGTCTTGTCCCACCCAAAGTCCCTCGTAGAAGACAACAGCCCACCGATAGGGATAAGAGGTCACCACCAGGGCCCATAGATCCCACGGGCTAGCGTCTGCGGGCACGGCTCCTTAGGCCACATCCAGCCGTGAACGGACACCTGAGTTTCACACTAGGAAATTCCACCTTCCAAAAACAGTGCAGAGGAAAGGATAGAGACCACCAGCCAAGTGAGGGACCCGAATGCAACCGGCCGCGGCACCGGCCACCATCACCTTGGTTTACCAGAGACTTGTGTGGTTTATTAACAATGAGTACACAAACATCCCCTGCGGTCGCTATCCCCTGCACGGAGTCACCGGGTCCCGGGGCCACCATCCCTACCCATGGAGGGGTTAACAACTTGCTGCACAACATTTCCCCCGGGTGCCCTGCAACAGCAGCGGTGGTGTCCAACCTCACCACACACCGTGGGTGGCGTCACGAACTTAATACGGCTTAGTCCGTAAATCTACGTCCCCCTTTTTATTCGGTGTGTCCGCGAGACCCCCAGGTCCGGAGACCATTGAGCCACCACCCCAGAAGGCCCGGGCCCGAGCAGCGCCGGCTGCTGGCACGGGGGCGGCACACTATGAACTATCAATAGAGCAGAGCGGAAGATAAGCAGCTGCCTTGTCAACATGACATCAGCGGAAGCCATTGAGGCGCCAGCAGGAGTTGTGTAGGACTACTCTGTGCTGGCACAGATCGGCGCCAAGCACAGCAGACCGGTAGTTAGCAACTACTTTCCTGTTAGTTATTATGCATATACTTAAAAAGTTAACTAGTCCCGTATAACTCTTTCATGTAAATAATCATCATGGGAGAGTTCAGCTCTGAAGCTTGCAGAATTATGAATAGAAAAGGTGCTCATACACATTAGATAAAAGTCAGCTGAATGATTTCACAGGGACTCTCTGACTTGTGGACAACGCCTTTAAGTCCCGTCTGATTCATCTAGTACTGTTGAACTCGTTACCACATGTTGTAAGGGTTAAATTCCCACCTGATCCATTTAACTGGCTGATTTATCTTTTTTGTTTGTTCTTATGATGGTGGAATATGGGGGGTTGTGTATCATGTTGTGTAGGTTCGTATTTTTGGCGCGGTGCTCTGTTGTCTATTCTGTGCACATTGTCTTGTTTGCCTGTTAATAACCCCCTGCCGGGCTTTTGTTCCTAGGTCTGGGGGAGGGGGGCCTGGGATCCACCTAGGCTCTTTGCTTACCTGAAGAATTGGTCAGTCAGGCTGGGAAGGACACGAGAGAAGGATTGATCCTCTGAGGGAAAAGCTGAGGCTGCGGCCAGCACCCTAGAGAGACTGTGAGAAACCCCAGTTTCCCTGGAGAAGGACTGCTGGAGGATTTTGACTGATCCCCGGGACGTTTATGCCATTACTGGACTATTTTACCCTCTGCGTGGTGGATTATTTGATGGACATTCAGGATCGCATGAAATAAATATTCTTTGGATTGCTCACTCGTCTCTCGCTCTATTGATTGTGGGACATCTGAGAAGGACTCCGTGACAGTTCTATTTGTATTATATATTTGTTACTGGGAATATGTCTGTTATGCTATGATTAAGAGCACGCCATGTGCCCGAAACGCGTCAGGAATATTTCCCTGCTACATGTTTTTACATTTTTGTACATGTACATAATACTTTTTACTACCATCATCCCTCACACAATTCTAGGTCCTGCTCAGTAGTAAGAAATCCCCACATACAGCCATACAGTGCCAACATATTGCCATACTGCGATCACGTCATACCAAACTCCATGGGGAGCAGAAATAACTAAACTGCTCCTAAAAAAAAGAATCAGCATTCATATCACAGGGTGAAGTTTGGATTTTAGGTGAAGTTGTTTAAAGTATAAATGTATGCCAAAATTCCATATTTTAATCCACCTGGAACGTTTTGATGACTTCCACACGCCGTCATTCTAAACGCGTTTCGAGCCAATTACATTTGCTTCCATTCCTTCTTCTCCTTTCTGGGTTATAATCACTTCTCCTGGGGTTCTGTCTTTGTCATCTGTACAAAAGACCCCCATGTGTCCTATTTTCCCAGTAGGGTTTCTGTATTTGCCTGTGGAAATCCTTAAATTGGAGTGTTTGTCTTCTCGAATTCAATCTGGTGACACAACTAAAGATGGAGCACACTTGAATAAACATGCATTATGGGACGCTGCTAGCCTGCAATTCCCGTTGATACCCATGTATAATGTGTTCAGGTTCTCAAACATGGTGTTCGCTTACTATTAACATGAATTAGCAAAATTTGCCTGAAAACATGACATTTTTGGGTTATTATGGCCTTAAAGGGACAGTGCTGATCATGGAAGAGAAGACTGATTTCTCGCCTATAGAAGGATCCGTTTCCTTGTCTGTTGCTTCTAACTCTGGGTAAAAAGTGAAAAAAAGTATCCCTCTAATAGTAAAATAATATACCACCAAGGAAGGAGAAGGATACAGGACCTGGAGCACCTGTAACAGGCACTTCATTCTGTTTTTGTAGGAATACTTAAAGCAACATGATGGAAATGTGCCTGTCTTTCTCAGTCGATGGATGGGGTCGGCTTGCCTGTTTCTAGGCTGTAAAGATAATTTGTCAGTAAAATCAACACACTAATTCCCCAACAAAACTACATATATGAGAATAGAAAAAGTTTAAATGTAAATCCACTGACACCTTTAGATTTTTTATCTGTTGCTGCATTCCCTATAAATTAGTGCAAATTAGTTGTTAAGTGCTTTTGTCGCGGGCAGGGAGGAGGATGGCAACGCTGCACTCACCCCCTGCTCGGGTCCGGCCGCTGCTGCTGCGGCTGCTCGGTGGTGGCTCGAGCGGTGGGCCAGATCCCGGGGTCTCGAGCGGCGCTCCTCGCCCGTGAGTGAAAAGGGGGTGGTTTGGTTTTGGGGATATTGTCCGTGACGCCACCCACGGTTGTGGTGATCTTTGGTGACACCACCGCTGCTCTGGATGGGGATCCCGGGGACGGTGACAGGGAGCAGCTTTGGTTGTTATTCTCCCCTCCGTGGGTAGGGGGGTTGGTTGTCCCGGGGCCCGGTGATGGGGTAGGGATGAATGGCAGGTGAGTTGCGGGGCCTGATGAGGTCCAGGGTTGCAGGGGCAGCGCTGTGCCGCACGGCACGGAGGTACTCACTCAGCCCAATGATGATGACACAGTTCACGGTAAAACAAGCGGCTGGATGGACGGGTCCCTCGGACGGCTGCGGTGTTGTTGTTCCCTGCAAGTTAGCGGTGACTGTCTTTTCCCTGCACTTAAGTATGGTTGTTGGTTTCGATGGGTTCCCACCGGTAACCCGCTCCCCGACTTGGATATGGGCCGGAGGAGCCCCTTTTTGCCCGCAGGCGCTGGCCCTGAGGAACTGATGCCTTGGTAGTGGCGGTGTCCCTCTCACTCAGTCGGATTCTTGAATTCAATCGGGACGTAGTTGTTTGGAAACCCAGGTGGTCCCCTTCACTGACGGATTTGGCAACTTCACGGCGACTCCTAGCCTTGCCGGGGTCCGAAAGGCCCCTGCCACTGGTGCTGGCTTCTCTTTGTGTACCGGTCCGGTATCGCCGGGCCACCACCCGTCCACGGTCCTTACGGTAGACTCCAATAGGCCACTCCTGCAAACGGTCACCGCCGTCTGCCAACCTTGCTGTCTCGCCCGGGGCACACACCCGGACGCTCTTAGTCAGTTGCTCTACTGCCACTTCACTTTACTCCTTCCATTTTCACCTCCAACACTAATCTGAGCTCTTTTCCCGCCTCCAGGACTGTGAACTCCTCGGTGGGTGGAGACCAACCGCCTGGCTCCACCCCCTGGTGTGGACATCAGCCCCTGGAGGAGGGCAACAAGGGTTTTGTGTCTGACCTTGATGTGCCTGCAGGGAGTATGGGGGTGTGTTGTGATGTTGTTCTCTGTGGCCCCTGGCTTGTCCAGGGCGACACATTCCCCCTTAGTTTAATGCAGACCGTCCTCGGGCTGCCCGACCAACACCGGATTTATTTTCACCAACTGCAAAAATAGAAAAAATGTAAAACGATGACAGACATACAATTAAAATAACATCTTCCCACATCGGGAGGTACTCTTACTTAAACGTTGCAACGGTTACGGCTTCCGCTCTCTCCCACCCAAGCAACCTGGCCCTGATGCTGCCCCTAAGAAAACAGGCAGCACCCCTTGACCCCAGTCCTGCACAAGTTGCCCGAGCGGGTTCTGTCCTTTCCAGGGGACCCACGTCCATGGGGAGCCCCTGGAACCCCCAGAGGTTAGCCACCGGTTCCGGTGGTGGCTGGGCCCCAGCCTGAACCACTGCGGGCCCCTCCTCCAGTCTGCCTTTCCGGAGGCGGCAACGGTGGGAAGCTGCAACAACACATTTATTTACATGCCACTAATGTTTGTGGTTGCCCTGCAAGTTCTCAGGCTTGTCCATAAGAAGTTCCTTATGCAACTTTTTAAACGGTCCCCACGGGGACAACGGTGCCGGCAATGGCCGGTTTCAATCAGCAGAAGACAATCAGGTGACATCTCGGTTCATTTACTTATCATTTTCAAACTTTCAAAACTTTACAACTTTACAGCACAGACAGGTGGTCCCAACGGGGACGGTGGGGACGGTGACAACGGTGCTCCGCTGCCATCATTCGGAGTCCTCAGCATCACCTGAGGGAGGGGGTGCGGTGCTCACACGGGCCTCCTGGCTGCCCCTCAACTTTGCATCCAGGGCGAACCACCCCCTCTCCCCACAGTGCCGGGTGTACTGTACCAGATCTCCCGGCATCAGGTTACGGCCTGGGTGCTCCTCTGGCAGGTGAGCATTAACATCCCGCCGGGCTATAAAAACTTCGGCCTCCAGGCCCGGTTCATAATTGAATCCATAGCCCCGGCGGACATCAAACCGCCTCACCTGCCCCTCATACAGCGGTCCTCGGACGCGGAAGGTTGCCTGGCGGAGACTCTCCTTCTCCCGGATCGCACGGGCCACCAACTCCGCCTTCTTCCTCTCTCTTTCTTCAATCTCTGGGCCCAACGGTACCGGCTCCCTGTCCCAGTACGGGGCTGCTGCGAGCTCCGGTGCACGGGTCGGGCCCTGCGAGACCTTTTGGACACTGCCCACTGCTGGTGATCTGGGCAGCAGATCCCGCGGTGACGTGGCCTTGGACGCCGCCTTGCAGCGGCAGCCCGGCGCTACCTCGTCCGAGGCGTGGGGGATGGGCACAGGGGATTTCCGCGGCTGGGCCTTCTTCACGGAGCGGTCCATCGGCTCCGGCTCGGGGGATTTCTCGGGGGACGCCTCCAGTTCGGGCTTCGGGGCCTTCCACGGCAGAACCTCAGGTTGGCTACGGGCTCCGGCTACAGGTCGGCCAGCCGGGGCGGGCATGCGGGGTATCGCTACCGGTTGTGGTGGCAGCGGGCCTAGTGGCGGGGTCACAGCTTCCGGGACGGGTGGCGTGGGAGGCAGCAGGGTGAGAGGGTTTAGACCGAGTCCCGCAGCCGCGATGACCGGCCCTTTAAGGGCATCGGGGCGTGGGTCACTCACCCTCCCTTCCGCAGCTTCCTCCTCGCGTCTCCGCACGGTCGCTATGACCTCCGCCATGTCGGTCTCCCACTCCTCTAAAAGGAGCTGCATCTTGACCTGCAGCCTCTGGTAGAGCTGCGCAGTCCGGATTTCCACCCACGCCGCTGTTCCCGGCGCGGGGGCCACGGTGCTTCGGGACGGTATAAACATCTTGCTGGCGGCCTCTCCCAGGAACAAGATCGACGCAGGGTCCTGGTGTCCCTGCTTTTATAGCCACGCTCACATGCGTCCAGCCGCCATTTCGCCCCCCCTTAGTCTCTTTCCGGCTCCTCCTCTATTGGGGCGGGGTTTTGGCCTTCGCGCCTCCACTACTCGAGCGGGAACTTTCCGCGCCAAAGATGGCGGCTTCTGAAATTTTTCGGACGGACACCTCCGGCGGCAACAAGGCGCACCTCTACCAAACGGCAGAGCGGTAGGATCCTGTTCGTGACGCCAAGTTGTCGCGGGCAGGGAGGAGGATGGCAACGCTGCGCTCACCCCCTGCTCGGGTCCGGCCGCTGCTGCTGCGGCTGCTCGGTGGTGGCTCGAGCGGTGGGCCGGATCCCGGGGTCTCGAGCGGCGCTCCTCGCCCGTGAGTGAAAAGGGGGTGGTTTGGTTTTGGGGATATTGTCCGTGACGCCACCCACGGTTGTGGTGATCTTTGGTGACACCACCGTTGCTCTGGATGGGGATCCCGGGGACGGTGACAGGGAGCAGCTTTGGTTGTTATTCTCCCCTCCGTGGGTAGGGGGGTTGGTTGTCCCGGGGCCCGGTCATGGGGTAGGGATGAATGGCAGGCGGGTTGCGGGGCCTGATGATGTGCAGGGTCGCAGGGGCAGCGCTGTGCCGCACGGCACGGAGGTACTCACTCAGCCCAATGATGATGACACAGTTCACGGTAAAACAAGCGGCTGGATGGATGGGTCCCTCGGACGGCTGCGGTGTTGTTGTTCCCTGCAAGTTAGCGGTGACTGTCTTTTCCCTGCACGTAAGTATGGTTGTTGGTTTCGATGGGTTCCCACCGGTAACCCGCTCCCCGACTTGGATATGGGCCGGAGGAGCCCCTTTTTGCCCGCAGGCGCTGGCCCTGAGGAACTGATGCCTTGGCGGTGGCGGTGTCTCTCTCACTCGGTCGGACTGTTGCCTTCAATCGGGACTTAGTTGTTTGGAAACCCAGGAGGTCCCCTTCACTGACGGATTTGGCAACTTCACGGCGACTCCTAGCCTTGCCGTGGTCCGAAAGGCCCCTGCCACTGGTGCTGGCTTCTCTTTGTGTACCGGTCCGGTACCGCCGGGCCACCACCCGTCCACGGTCCTTACGGTAGACTCCAATAGGCCACTCCTGCAGACGGTCACCGCCGTCTGCCAACCTTGCTGTCTCGCCCGGGGCACACACCCGGACGCTCTCAGTCAGTTGCTCTACTGCCACTTCACTTTACTGAGTAAAGTTTACTCCTTCCACTTTCACCTCCAACACTAATCTGAGCTCTTTTCCCGCCTCCAGGACTGTGAACTCCTCGGTGGGTGGAGACCAACCGCCTGGCTCCACCCCCTGGTGTGGACATCAGCCCCTGGAGGAGGGAAACAAGGGTTTTGTGTCTGACCTTGATGTGCCTGCAGGGAGTATGGGGGTGTGTTGTGATGTTGTTCTCTGTGGCCCCTGGCTTGTCCAGGGCGACACACTTTGTCATACCCAAAATACTTAACAAACCTCTGTTTCTGAGGTTGTTTCTTTGCAGAGCTTAGCTTCATTAATAGATCTCTTTCTATGTGACATCTGATAATTTGATGGGAATGCAGCAGCAGAAAGAAGCTATAAAAGGTGTTGATGGATTTAAATTGCAAAATAAATGTAAATAAGATGTTAAGGGATGTGGGAAACAATCTCAAGAGCCTCTGCCTCCTGAGATTGTTTTCTTTCAAACACCAGCCTCTTTAGCTTGACTGATAGCTCACTATTTGATTTCCTTCTCTGATAGATGCATAGACAGAGAGCTACTAATCAAGCTAAAGGTGCTGGTATTAGGTGTCTAAACAACTTCAGAAGGCAGAAACTTGTTAAGTGATCTGTAACACCCAGAGCACTTAATACCTTATTTGCATATAAATAAAAACACTTATTTTCTTAGGAATGCAGAAACAGATAGAAGATATAAAAGGTACTAATTGATTAACATTGCAATCTGTTGCTGCATTCCATAGAAATTAGCATTTTTTCTGAAATGCAAATAAGGTATTAAATGCTGTAGGAAACTCTCTAAAGAGGCAAAGGCTCCTGAGATTATTTTACTGCCCAACACCAGCCTCTTTAGCTTGAGTGATAGCTCACTTACTGAATTCCTTCTCTGGTATCTGATGTCGCACAGATGGAGATCTAGTAATCAAGCTAATGAGGCTGGCTCTGGTAGGTAAACAACCTCAGAAGGCAGAGATTTGTTAAGTGCTCTGCCACACTCAGAGCACTTAACACCTTATTTGCATTTAAATAAAAACACATATTTATTAGGAATGCAGCAACAGATAGAAGCTATAAAAGGTGTCAATCCCCAGATTTTAGCTTGAGTAATAGCTAACTGTCTGATTTCCTTGCCTGGTATCTGATGTCACACAGAAAGAGAGCTAGTATTAATCAAGCTAAAGAGGCTGCTGCTGGTGGGTAAACAACCTCTGGAGGAAGAGACTTGTTAAGTGCTCTGCCACACCCAGAGCATTTAACACCTTATTTGCATGTAAATAAAAAAAAACCTATTTATTAAGAATGCAGCAACAGATAGAAGCTATAAAGGTGTCCATGCCAAGCAGCAGCATTTTTAGCTTGAGTGATAGTTCACTGTCTGATTTCACTATTATTCAAGCTAAAGAGGCTGGTGCTCGGTGGGTAAACAACCTCAGGAGCCAGAGACTAGTTAAGTGCTCTGCCACACCCACAGCACTCAGCACCTTATTTGCATATAAATAAAAACACCAATTTCTAAGGAATGCAGCAACAGATAGAAGCTGTAAAGGTGTTGATGGATTTAATTTTGTAGAGCTGCATATGCATATACGCAGCTTGCCGGGGGAGGGTGATCTTACTGACTGAAGATATTCTTTTCATGTTTCTGTTAAAGGGAGTCGCTCACAGTGAAGATGTAAGAAAGATTTTTATTAATCTAATGGTTTAATGAAGTACCACATTAGGAGGGCTGGATACAGGACCTGCAGCGTGTATTAAAAAATGTTCTAAAATGTGCAGTCTTGTAGTTTGTTTTTTCCTTATACACTGCAATTCCCCCAAAGAAAATCACCAAACAAGCAATGCACCGTCAGATACTAAATCAGCAGGGGGTCACACTAGGGAAGGGCAACGATGATGACAATTGTAGAATAGTAAATAATATGATGGAATATATCAAAGTCGATTTTAAAGGTTTTTTTCTGGCAATTAAAAAACTTAGGCCAGTGTTAGGCTGCTTTCACACATCAGTTTTTTGGCATCAGGCATGATTCGGCGCAAAAACTGATGCGACGGATCCGACGAAAAAACGGATCAGTTGCATCCGTTTTTTCCATCAGTTCCTTCAGTTTTTTGACAGATCCGGTGTGATTCTAAGCATGCTCAGTTAAAAAAAACGGATCCGGCGGCCGGATGCAGTTTTTGCCGCAGGACGCCGCATCCGGAGTCCATAGGCTTGCATTGTAAATCGCGCCGCATCGCGCCGGATCCGGCGCAATGCGTTTTTTTCGTCGCACGAAAAAACGTGCCAGGTAACGTTCCATCCGGCCGTTGCATGGGCTAAATATGCCGCATCCGGCAAAAAACGGACGCAACACAAGGCCGTGCGGCACAATATGGCGCTAATGCAAGTCTATGCAGAAAAAATGCAACCGACGGCAAAAAAAAAACCGGTTGCGTTTTTTCTGTAAAGTGCCGTATTGTGCCGCTCAGCAAAAACCGGATGTGTGAAAGCAGCCTTCAATGTTTCATCCGGCCGCCGGACAAGTAAATGTTGCCGGATCCGGCAAAAAACGGATGAAATGCAAGGCCATCCGACACAATCCGGCGCTAGTGAAAGTCTATGGGGGAAAAAACGGATCCGACGGCAATAGCCGCCGGATCCGTTTTTTTTACTTTTTGCCGGATTGTGCCTGATGGCAAAAAACTGATGTGTAAAAGCAGCATTAGAAATCTCATCACTAAAAAAAATCAGTAGTCACCAATGGTAAACCCCCTGCTACTCTGGTGGTCAACAAGACCAGCGGGAATTCTCAGGAACCACTGGACTGGACGCGCCCATCAACTCTGACCAGCTTCCCTGCCCCTGGTGAAGAAAAGCCTCCCCATAGCATGATGCAGCCACCACCATGTATGACTGTGGGGATGGTGTTTTCAGGGTGATGTGCAGTGTTATATAGCATTTACATTTTACATTAAGCCCAAAAAGTCCTCTGACCAGAACACCTTCTTCCACTGCTCATGATATTTTGCAAAATGCAATAGGACTCATTATGGCTTGCTTTAAAAAATGCCTTTCTTCTTGACCAGATTTGTGGAGTATACGACTAAGGGATCACTCAATGCAAAATGCAATCCGATAAAAAAAAAAGTTATTGCACTTGCACCAAAGTTGTAAAAGATCTGCGTTTCTTTCTCAGTTGTATTCTGCATGCTGCAAGTTGACTCTGAAATAGGTAAAGTGCGAGAATAAAAATCGGAGGCCATACAGACCGTCATCACAATCTCTTTATCTCCAGCAGACCATGGGTCTCTTGGCTCCTTCTCTTATTAGTGCTCTCCTTCTTGGGATGTCATTTTAGGTGGACGGCCACGTCTTGGTAGGTTTTCAGTTGTGCCACACTCCTATTTTTGGTTCTCTATGAGATGTTCAGAGCTTGGGCTACTTTTTTATAACCTAACCCTGCTTCACTCTTCTCCACAACTTTATTAGAGGCTTTGTCTTAATATTTACATGTATATGGCTTCCAAACCCCGGCCTTTCCCCAGCGTACGTACCTGCCTTCAGCTGCATTTATATCACTTGCATGCTTTTTTTTTTTTACAGAAACTAAGACAGATCCCCTAATAAAGTGGACTACACAAGTTTATTAACTTTCCAAGCTGGACAAAATTATAAAAAAAAAACAAAAAATTTAGTAACTCTTTAAATGAGCTTCAGAAAACAGAAAAGTGTACAAGTTTTCTGAATCTCAATTAAGCTTTGCAGATGGATTGGGACAGATTCATCAGAGCCATCTCGTAAGTTTCCTTCACAGACCTTAGGAGTATACAAACTGTGTAACATAGACTGAGACAGAATCAGTAGAGCCATCTCATGAGTGTCCTCCACAGGACTTACAATGAGGATACAAACTGTGTACCATTGACTAGGAAAGAATCAGCAGAGCCATCTCGTGAGTTTCCTCCACAGATCTTAGGAGTATACAAACTATGTAACATAGACTGAGACAGAATCCGTAGAGCCATCTCATGAGTTTCCTCCACAGGACTTACAATGAGGATACAAACTGTGTACCATTGACTAGGAAAGAATCAGCAGAGCCATCTCTTGAGTTTCCTCCACAGATCTTAGGAGTATACAAACTATGTAACATAGACTGAGACAGAATCAGTAGAGCCATCTCATGAGGTTCCTCCACATGACTTATAAGGAGTATGCAAACTGATTGTTGATGAGTATACAAACTGTGTACTATTGACTGAGAAAGAATCAGCAGAGCCAACTAGTGCATTTCCTCCACAGATCTTAGGAGTATACAAACGGTGTAACATTAACTGGGCAGAATCAGTAGAGCCATCTCGTGAGTTTCCTCCACAGGACTTATGATGAGTATACAAACTGTGTAACATACACTGGGACAGAACCAGTAAAGCCAACTCATGAGATTCCTCCACAAGACTTAACGGTGAGTATACAAACTGTGTAACATTGATTGGGACAGAATCAGCAGAGCCATCTCGTGAGTTACCTCCACAGAACTTAATGGTGAGTATACAAACTGTGTAACATTGATTGGGACAGAATCAGCAGAGCCATCTCGTAAGTTTCCTCCACAGATCTTATGTTGAGTATGCAAATTGTGTACCATTGACTGGGACAGATTCTGCAGAGCCATCTCATAAGTGTCCTCCACAGATCTTAGGAGTATACAAACTGTGTAACATAAACTGGACAAAATCAGTAGAGCCATGTCGTGAGTTTCCTCCACAGGACTTAACGGTGAGTATACAAAGAGTGTAACATTGATCTTAGGATTGAACAAACTGTAACATAGACTGGGATAGAATCAGTACAGCCATCTCGTGGGTTTCCTCCATAAGTCTTGTGATGAGTATACAAACTGTGTAACACAGACTGGGACAAAATCAGCAGAGCCATCTCTTGAGTTTCCTCCACAGGACTTATAAGGGGTATGCAATCAGTCTTGTGATGAGTATACAAACTGTGTAACATAGACTGGGACAAAATCAGCAGAGCCATCTCGTGAGTTTCCTCCACAGATCTTATGATGAGTATACTAACTGTGTACCATGGACTGGGACAGAATCAGAAGAGCCAACTAGTGAGTTTACTCCACAGATATTAGGATTATACAAACTGTGTAACATAGACTGGGACACAATCAGCAGAGCCATCTCTTGAGTTTCCTCCACATGACTTATAAGGGGTATGCAAACTGATTGTTGATGAGTATCCAAACTGTGTACCATTGACTGGGACAGAATCAGCAGAGCCATCTCGTAAGTTTCCTCCACAGATCTTATGATGAGTATACTAACTGTGTATCATGGACTGGGACAGAATCAGCACAGCCAACTAGTGAGTTTCCTCCACAGATATTAGGATTATACAAACTGTGTAACATAGACTGGGACAGAATCAGCAGAGCCATCTCGTGAGTTTCCTCCACAGGTATTATGAGGAGTATACAAACTGTGTAACATTAGAACAGCTGTGGAGGGAGCTTTATAGAAGGCGAAGGTTGGATTTCCCGATTACGTAAACTTAAAAGCGTCATCATCACTATTAAAAGTTTCTTGACATCTTCCCGAGTTACTGTAATTCCGAGCTTTTCTTTTTCTGACACCCATGACTCTGTACACATGCACAACTCAGACATTTACGGAAGAGGTTACTATGGAAACTGTCTCCTTGGAAACTAAGATTATTCCTTAAAAAAAATTGCCCAAAGCAAGGACAGAAATTCACCCACATTTGCTTAAAGTGAGCAATGAGGCAGGAAGTGCGGGTAATAATAATCCTGCCGGATGTAGCACCAAGATCACCCGTTTTCGAAAATGAAAATGCTGCCTCATTAACCTCCAGATTTTGGGGGCAAAGCATGACAGATCCTTCAACGTCAACGTGGCTGAATGTGACACTGACCTAGATTGCAAACCATTATCTGCTTTGTGCAGAAATCTGCTCTCCAAATGCTGACAGCTCCTTCTCCAGTGTCCACCCTGAATAGCAGGATTAACCCTCCACCACATTCAACTCTGGGGTGCACAAACTTTTATCTAAGACCGGAAAATCGATTGGTAAGGAAAGATGTGTAACTATAGTATGTCATAAAGGTGTATGCAATAGGACACAGTATTATAGTAGTTATATTCTTGTACATAGGGGCGGTATTATAGTAGTTATATTCTTGTACATAGGAGCAGTATTATAGTAGTTATATTCTTGTACATAGGGGCAGTATTATAGTAGTTATATTCTTGTACATAGGGGGCAGTATTATAGTAGTTATATTCTTGTACATAGGAGCAGTATTATAGTAGTTATATTCTTGTACATAGGAGCAGTATTATAGTAGTTATATTCTTGTACATAGGAGCAGTATTATAGTAGTTATATTCTTGTACATAGGGGCAGTATTAAAGTAGTTAGATTCTTGTACATAGGAGCAGTATTATAGTAGTTATATTCTTGTACATATTGGGCAGTATTATAGCAGTTATATTCTTGTACATAGAGGCAGTATTATAGTAGTTATATTCTTGTACATAGGAGGCAGTATTGTAGTAGTTATATTCTTGTACATAGGGGCAGTATTATATTATATTCTTGTACATAGGAGGCAGTATTATAGTAGTTATATTCTTGTACATAGGAGGCAGTATTGTAGTAGTTATATTCGTGTACATAGGGAGCAGTATTATAGTAGTTATATTCTTGTACATATGGGCAGTATTATAGTAGTTATATTCTTGTACATATAGGGCAGTATTATAGTAGTTATATTCTTGTACATATAGGGCAGTATTATAGTAGTTATATTCTTGTACATATGGGCAGTATTATAGTAGTTATATTCTTGTACATATAGGGCAGTATTATAGTAGTTATATTCTTGTACATAGGAGCAGTATTATAGTAGTTATATTCTTGTACATATAGGGCAGTATTATAGTAGTTGTATTCTTGTACATAGGATCAGTATTATAGTAGTTATATTCTTGTACATATGGGCAGTATTATAGTAGTTATATTCTTGTACATATAGGGCAGTATTATAGTAGTTATATTCTTGTACATAGGATCAGTATTATAGTAGTTATATTCTTGTACATAGGGGCAGTATTATAGTAGTTATATTCTTGTACATATAGGGCAGTATTATAGTAGTTATATTCTTGTACATATAGGGCAGTATTATAGTAGTTATATTCTTGTACATAGGATCAGTATTATAGTAGTTATATTCTTGTACATATGGGCAGTATTATAGTAGTTATATTCTTGTACATATAGGGCAGTATTATCTATATATATAATTGCCTTATTCTGTCTGTCTGTCTGTCTGTCTGTCTGTCTATCTGTCTGTCTGTCTGTCATGCTCCAAAATTGTGTCCTTACGGTGACACAAAGCTGATTGGCCGCTGGGCTCGCCATGGCCCCGCCCCCCCCACACGGATTGGCCGCTCGCCCAGGCTGCGCCCCCACACGGATTGGCCAGCCGCTCGCCCAGGCTCCGCCCCCCCCCACAGATTGGCCTCTCGCCCCGGCACCCTGCAGGCATTGGCAATTCGGCCACGCCACGCCCCGCCCCCCTCACGCAATGCACGTTAGCTCTGGCCCCACCCCCTCCCTCCTCCCGCGCATTTCTCGAACTGACACGGCTGTCACGGAGGTGAGTACGGTACTCCCTGCCCACCCCCCCCCCCCCTCCCCCCCCCCCCGCCCCCGCCCCCGCCCCCGCTCGCACAGGACTGGTGTGGATACGTTGCTAACCATGCTCGCATGGTTACAAGCGCTGTCACGGAGGTGAGTACTGTACTCCCTCCCCCCCCCCCCTCCCCCCCCGGCCCCCGCTCGCACGGCAGTGGTGGGAGTGGTGTGGATACGTTGGTATCAAGCCCATCAAGGTCCTGCTGCGCCAGAAGATCCACACGCACACACACAAACATACACACACATCAGATCACACTCACACTCACTCTTACACACACCTCACACACACCTCACACACACCTCACACACACCTCACACACACCTCACATCGCATCCACATACTCACAACATCCTGGGATATCGCTTGCTTCTCGGCGGCGAAAATGTGCTGTTGTGATCTTCCAGGACCTGACGGAGGATCACATGGCCAGAAGCATGTGATATCCCCGGATGTTGTGAGTATGAGCGCGTAAGTGCGATATCGTCAGTGTCTGTGTGTGTGAGTGGATGCGATCGGGTGTGTGTGAGTGGATGCGATCGGGTGTGTGTGAGTGGATGCGATCGGGTGTGTGTGAGTGGATGCGATCGGGTGTGTGTGAGTGTATGCGATCGGGTGTGTGTGAGTGGATGCGATCGGGTGTGTGTGAGTGTATGCGATCGGGTGTGTGTGAGTGTATGCGATCGGGTGTGTGTGAGTGTATGCGATCCGGTGTGTGTGAGTGGATGCGATCGGGTGTGTGTGAGTTGATGCGATCGGGTGTGTGTGTGAGTGGATGCGATCGGGTGTGTGTGTGAGTGGATGCGATCGGGTGTGTGTGTGAGTGGATGCGATCGGGTGTGTGTGTGAGTGGATGCGATCGGGTGTGTGAGTGAGTGTCGGCAGAGGACCAGGCCGTGCTGGAGGAGGCTGGGAGCAGAGAGGCTGATCATGGGGAAGAGGGGAATGCTGATGCTGAAGGAGGCTGGGATGGGAAGGCTGGGAGGAAGGAGGCTGGGACGAGAGAGGCTGATCCTCAGGAAGGCTGAGGAGGGGAGGCTGATGCTGAGGGAGGCTGGAAGGAGAGAGGCTGAGCAAACGTGCTCCATCCGCCATACTGCGCACTCCCCATCGTGCTGCATCCCCCATGCTGCGCACTCCCAAACGTGGTCCATCCGCCATGCTGCGCACTCCCAAACGTGGTCCATCCGCCATGCTGCGCACTCCCAAACGTGGTCCATCCGCCATGCTGCGCACTCCCAAACGTGCTCCATCCGCCATGCTGCGCACTCCCAAACGTGCTCCATCCGCCATACTGCGCACTGGAGCACGTTTGGGAGTGCGCAGCATGGCGGATGGAGCACGTTTGAGAATGCGCAGCATGGCGGATGGAGCACGTTTGGGAGTGCGCAGCATGGCGGATGGAGCACGTTTGGGAGTGCGCAGCATGCCGGATGGTGCACGATCGGGAGTGCGCAGTATGGCGGATGGAGCACGTTTGGGAGTGCGCAGCATGGCGGATGGAGCACGTTTAGAAGTGCGCAGCATGGCGGATGGACCACGTTTGGGAGTGCGCAGCATGGCGGATGGAGCACGTTTAGGAGTGCGCAGCATGGCGGATGGAGCACGTTTGCAAGTGCGCAGCATGGCGGGTGGAGCACGATGGGAGGTGCACACCTCCCCCCAACACACACACACACGCGCACTGCACAACACACACACACTAGGAATCACAAACAACGCCCTACACAGACACCCACACAGACAACGCTGCACACACAAATATACGCACATACTGCACAACACACACATTGCTCAAAACATACCTCCCCCCAAAACACACCACACCCACACAAACCGCACAACACACACACACACACACAACGCTACAGACACACAGCGCTCCACAAACAACGCAACACACGCAACACACATACAACACCGCTCTCACCCCCCGCGACACTCAGAACATGTACAGCGCCCTACACAAACACTTGGTAACTACACACAACAACATCTATATATATATATAACAAAAATCATACATGAACTACACAATACGTAAATTCTAGAATACCCGATGCGTAGAATCGGGCCACCTTCTAGTAGTAGTTATATTCTTGTACATAGGATCAGTATTATAGTAGTTATATTCTTGTACATATGGGCAGTATTATAGTAGTTATATTCTTGTACATATAGGGCAGTATTATAGTAGTTATATTCTTGTACATAGGAGCAGTATTATAGTAGTTATATTCTTGTACATATTGGGCAGTATTATAGTAGTTATATTCTTGTACATAGGGGCAGTATTATAGCAGTTATATTCTTGTAAATAGTGGGTAGTATTATAGTATTTTTTTGTCCATTTCAGCTATTTATAATAGTGAAATTGCTTCTGACATGTTCTGTTTGAAAGATGCAGCCACTTTTGCTTGGTTTACTGTAGGTATCATCAACCTTTGAGCTCTGAGACAACATTACAAGCCTTGACAAAACAGCCCAGTCAAGTGTGAAACACCTCAACATTCAGGCGATTACCACTTTATTCAGCGTGATGGCGTTTTTATCTGACTTGGCGCTTTATCTTGGCAGATGTCAGAGTTTATATAACACATTAACAAATGACAGAACTGCAAAATCCATGTGTGCTCACTGCATCAGAATCCTTATCACCGTGGAATTGGCCGCAGTCTGATCAATGCTTTGAAGTCATTTTCGGAAATGCTCTGTAAAATCATGATATGACCAATATGGTTAGTCATGCAATGGGGACATTGTACTTAGCTCTGTTTTGGGAGCACAGTCAAAAGCGTTATTATAGAAGTCTGTCTGACATTTTTATGGGACGCCGTGGCTGGTCGTCTAATTTCGAGAAAAGTGTAACAGTCACCATTGTTCTTAAACAACAACAATAATCTAACAAAAAAAAACCAAATCTAAACAAAATAAATACTATCCCTTCACAAAGTGATGTGGAGACGGAAGTGTGGTCCTGATAGGTGCCTATTAGAGATAGCCATAAATAAATATATGTTATTGAATGGAATAATAAGTAAAAATGGGCTATAGAAGCTCCTCAGGGGCGTGGACGATTAATGCTTATTTATGACACTAATGTAATTGTTTTGATTCAATGGCTTCCCCCACGTTAAAACTTTTACATTTGAGAAACTCCTTCCCTGAACATTACAATTCTGGCAGACGAGCAACACGCGTTACAAGGATTGAACACAATTCCAATTATGTTAAACAAACAAATGTAATTAAAATAAAAACATTACATCACTTTGTGAAGTGATGAGACCAAAGGGGTACTCAGGATCAGTGTCTATAAGAGATATCATTAAATAAATATATTGTATTGTACTAGAATAATGAAATATCAAGAAAATATGGGCTACAGAAGCTCCTCGGGGGTGTGGCCGATTAATGCCAATTTATTATATTAATGTAACTGTTGATTCAATGGCTTCCCCAAATCAAGAACTTGTTGTATCTGAGAAACTCCTTCATTGAAAATTACAATTCTGGCAGATGAGTAACACTTGTTATGAGCATTCAACACAATTCCAATTATGCTAAACAAACAAATGTAATTAAAATAAAACCATATCACTTCACAAAGTGATGTAGAGATGAAAGGGGTGCTCAAGATAGGAGTCTAGAAGAGATATCCATAAGAAAATATATTGAATTGTACTGAAATAATGGTATAACAAGTAAAAATGGGCTACAGAAACTCCTCGGGGGCATGGCTGATTAATGACTAATATATTAATGTAACTGTCTTAACTCAATGGCTTCCCCCATATCAACGACTGTTTATATCTTTTACATTTGAGAAACCTTCTTCACCGAAAACCACAATTCTGGCAGACGAGCAACACTCGTTACGAGGGTTCAACACAATTCCAATTATGCTAAACAAACAAATGTAATTAAGATAAAAACATATCACTTCACGAAGTGATGTAGAGATGAAAGGGGTGCACAGGATGGATGTCTATAAGAGATATCCATAAGAAAATATATTATATTCTTCTGGAATAATGGAATAACAAGTAAAAATGAGTTACAGAAGCTGCTCGGGGGCGTGGTCAATTAATGCTTATTTATTATACTAATGTAACTGCCATAACTCAATGTTTTCCCCCACGTCAACAGAATTACAATTCTGGCAGATGAGCAACACTCCTTACAAGAATTCAACAGACTTCCAATTATGCTAAACAAACAAATGTAATTAAGATAAAAACATATCCCTTCACAAAGTGATGTAGAAACCAAAGTGGTGGCCAGGATACATGTCTCTAAGAGACATCCATAAGAAAATATATTGTATTGTAATTGAATGACGGAATAACAAGTAAAAATGGGCTACAGAAGCTCCTCAGGGGTGTGGCTGATTAATGACTATTTATTACACTAATGGGACTGTCTTCAGTCGATGGCTTCCCACACATCAATAACTTTTTAAATCTTTTACATTTCAGAAACTCCTTCACTGAAAATTCCAATTCTGGCAGACGAGCAGCACTCGTTATGAGGATTCAACACAATTCCAATTATGCTAGCTAACAAATAGAATTAAAAAAAAAACAAAACACTTCACTAATTGATGTAGAGACCAAAGGGGTGCTCAGGATAGGTGTCTATAAGAGAGATACTTAAGAAAATATATTGTATTTGTACTGGAATAACGGAATAACAAGTAAAAATGAACTACAGAAGCTCCTCGGGGCGTCGCTGATTAATGCCTATTTATTATATTATATTAATGTACCTGTCTTGACTCAATGGTTTCTCCCATGTCAACGACTTGTGAAAACTTTTACATTTGAGAAACTCCTTCACTGAAAACTACAATTCTGGCAGATGAGTAAAACTCATTGTGAGGATTCAACACAATTCCGATTATGCTAAACAAACAAATTTAATTAAAATAAAAAACATTACATTACTTTGTGAAGTCAGGGGACCAAGGATGGGTGTCTATAAGAGATATCCATAAGGAAATATATTGTATTATACTGAAATAAAGGAATAAGAAGCAAAATGGGCTACAGACGCTCCTCGGGGGCGTGGCCGATTTATGCCTATTAATAATATAAATGCAACTGTCTTGACCCAATGGTTTCCCCTATGTCAACGACTTGTTAAAACTTTTATATTTGAGAAACTCCTTCACTAAAAACTACAATTCTGTCAGACGAGCAACACTCGTTACGAGGATTCAACACAATTCCAATTATGCTAAACATTACAGCAGGATACAGCTTGGCAGCATTTGCTTATTTTTATTTTCAGCATGTCATTGTATTTTATGAATGTGTGTTGCTTTTTCTCTCGATTGCAGCCTCCAGGAGTTACATAAAATTGAAATATTAAAGTGTTTGAGATTAAGATTCATGTTTCCTGGGAGCTTAAAGAATTCTATTGGGTTTCCATAGCAAAAGATAAAGATTAAAAAAAAAAAAAAAAAGATTTGCAAAAAACTAGAAAATATCATATGAAATATTTGTTAAAAAAAAATAATAATAAATGAATATATCAAGTGTTCACGTGTATAGATGGTCATCTTTAGAAATTGACAACACAGGTGAAAAGCTACAACCGCCCCCCAGGAGCCCCCTGCTTAGGAAAATATCTAAAGAAGGTGCAGAGGAAGCATGGGCCCCCCAAGTCCTGGTATTTGAGGGTCTCAATGGCTCCCCGGCCACATAAGGGGAAGCCAATATTATAAACTATACATTTAGGTAAGAGGGCCCCATTGATAAGTTTGTATAGGGGGCCAGGGGCTTGAAGGTATTCATCTAATACAGAGTTTTTCAAAGGAATGGATATGACTCTAAATATTATTATTATTATTATTATTATTATTATTATTATTATTATTAATAATAATAATAGTAATAATAATAATAATCACTCAAACCACTCACACTAATGTAAAAAAAAAAAATCATATGCTGAATCTCCCTATTTCAGGTGACCCTAAAATGTTTGGGGACCTCTGGACTCTTCTCCATTGAGGGAAAGAAGGATCGGGCAGCTGGAATATCAATGTCCAACTTTTCTTTTTTCTTCTTAGAGGAGATAAGCCACTGTCTGAGGTATCTGGTAGCAGATTATTCATCTTTCCCATTGAAAGCACATGAATGCTCAGCTGAACTGAGCATGCATGTGTATTGGGGAATTAGGAAATATACCTGGCTGGCTGTTGTTCGTGTAACAGCTATCTCATGTCTAGGACAACCTTAAGACCTTAGGAAACCCACATTGCATTTAGAGCCAATTTTGCCTCATTGGGAAGGAGACATGGAATTTCTTCCTGACACGACAAAGTTCACTGTAAAAATCAATGTAAAATACAACTCTCTATTGTTACGCTAGGTACTGTGAAGTATCAAGCGAACAGCGGAAGTGAAACCCTTTTTTTAGGGAAGGGAAGATGGTGACCCCTGACCAAGCCGAGCGCTAAGACCTGGCTTCCCTCACCACCCTAGATAGGTTTCGCACCTATGCGCCGAGCATGATACCTGACCCTGGCTGACCCTGAAATAGACCCTTGGTAGGGAATGGATGGGATGAGTCAACCTCACTAAGCTAGAAGAAAACAGAGAGATAACAAACAGGGGGAAAGTAAACAAACAACTTATCTCCAAATGACTCAGGGAGAGGAACTACAACAACAACAACAAGGTTTCTCCAGATGTATGCAAGCCGACTGCTTGCACTGAAGATTTGTTAAGGGTATTAGACACATTACCAGCAGATAGTAAGGGGAAAAAAGGGTAAAGAAACCAAGGGAAGTGCTGATGAAAAACAGCTGAAAGCCTGAGAAACTCTGCAGGGTCCTAAAGGGAAAGGGATGAAAACCAAGCAGAGGAGATACATACAGGGGCGTAACTACCATAGGTGCAGGGGTGGCAATTGCACCTGGGCCCTGGAGCTTAAGTAGCCCCAAAATACCTTTTGCCCTATATAAAAAGACTAAAGGGGGCTTTACACGCTGCGACATCGCTAATGCGGAGTCGTTGGGGTCACGGAATTTGTGACGCACATCCGGCCGCATTAGCGATGTTGCTGCGTGTGACACCGATGAGCGATTTTGCATCGTTGCAAAAACGTGCAAAATCGGTTATCGGTGACATGGGGGTCCA
Source organism: Anomaloglossus baeobatrachus (assembly GCF_048569485.1). NCBI lineage: Eukaryota > Metazoa > Chordata > Amphibia > Anura > Aromobatidae > Anomaloglossus > Anomaloglossus baeobatrachus. Next base: position 770,361,982 of record NC_134354.1, read on the forward strand.
TTCTCGATTATCGTTACTGCAGCAGTAACGATGTAGTTCGTCGCTCCTGCGGCAGCACACATCGCTCCGTGTGACACCGCAGGAACGAGGAAGCTCTCCTTACCTGCCTCCCGGCCGCTATGAGGAAGGAAGGATGTGGGCGGGATGTTCCGGTCGCTAATCTCCACCCCTCCGCTTCTATTGGGCGGCCGCTCAGTGACGTCGCTGTGACGCCGCACGGACCGCCCCCTTAGAAAGGAGGCGGTTCGCCGGTCACAGCGACGTCGCCGGGCAGGTAAGTATGTGCGACGGGTCTGTGCGATGTTGTGCGGCACGGGCAGCGATTTGCCCGTGTTGCACAACAAATGGGGGCGGGTACCCACGCTAGCGATATCGGGACTGATATCGCAGCGTGTAAAGTAGCCTTTATGCTATAAAAGACTTGCAATAATTTTGGCCCCTGTTGGAGCTTTTGCACTTGGGCCCATGAGCATCAAGTTACGCCACTGGATGCATAGGATATCAAATACACCAAGCAGGAATAATAGGTCAGGGAGCAGCTTGTGCAGCCAAACGCTGTGACCTTTTATAGCCGGACACCACAGGACTGCCCGTCACCCGTGACATCTATATACTCATGTTTTCTGACTTTATCAACAGTTTATAATTTATCTTTGCAAATGTCCAATTCCCAAAAGATTTGTCCAGTCTAAAGAAATATACAGAAGAAAATGTGTTAGGGGGAGGAGGGGGATGCAGCTGCAGTTTTATTCTAACTGTCTGGAAAACTGCTAGTTGTAAAGGGACTGACAAGAAGTAAAAGTAGAGAAAAACCTGAAAAGGAAATGTCTGCTTTTAAAAAAATAAAAAAACATCCAAGTACTGATAATATCCCTTTATCAGTCTGGGGGATCAGATGATAGATCGTCAGCACTGGATATTGAATTTCCAGAAAAGTATTTTATTTTTCAATTTAAATCTGGCCGTAGCTGTCGGATTGTAAAGTAGAGGTTGAAATTTTCTTGAAAATAGCGGAATTTACAGAATTCAATTTTGAACATCACTCGCAGGAGGGAACATGAGCTTGGACATTTTCATCACAGAATATCCGGGCTACCACGACGGGATACAAGCTCAGAAAAGTATCTGGACAGTTCAGATAAGGAAACTGCAGATCTCACAATTTTACCTGTTCATTACCGAAAAATCCCAAAGTTCTACTTTCTTGTGGCCTCACAGCATTTCCAAAAGTTCTACACCTCACATAATCTGTCTCCCAGCTCCACTTAGCAGTTTCCATCTTCAACCTTTTGGCTAAATTGAAAGTCTGGACTACTTCTACTCATGATAGGTCAAAGAGTGGTCAAAGATAGGTCAAAAAGTGGTCATAAATGGCTGCACATCCAGTTGGAAGACTATCTCAAGTGGGGGACCACAGGGCTCTGTCCTGGGCCCCGTGTTGTTCATCTTTATCAATGATTTAGATGAAGGTATTAAGGGTAAACTGATTAAATTTGCTGATGACACAAAGCTAGGAGGAATAGCTAATACTAGAGAAGAGACAGAGAGGATTCAACAAGATCTAAACAAGCTAGAACAATGGGCAGCAAATAATAGAATGGTTTTTAACAGGGAGAAATGCAAAGTCATACATCTTGACAAGAATAATGAAAAGAACATATACACCATGGGAGGAATAGCGCTATCCAACAGCATGTGTGAAAAAGACTTAGGTATACTAATATATCACAGACTGAACATGAGTCAACAGGGTGATGCAGCAGCAAAAAAGGCAAACACCATTCTAGGATGTATTAACAGAAGCATACAATCTAGATCACGTGGTCATTATCCCCCTTTACTCCTCTTTGGTCAGACCTCATCTGGAATATTGTGTTCAGTTCTGGGCACCACATTTTAAAAAAGACATCAACAAACTGGAGCAAGTTCAGAGAAGAGAGACCAGAATGGTGACCGGTCTGCAAACCATGTCCTATGAGGAACGGTTACAGGATTTAGGATTGTTTAGCTTGCAAAAGAGAAGACTGAGAGGAGACTTAATAGCGGTCTACAAATATCTTAAAGGCTGTCACACTGTAGAGGGATCAGTTTTATTCTCATTTTCACAAGGAAAGACTAGAAGCAATGGGATGAAACTGATGGGGAGGAGACACAGATTAGATATTAGAAAAAACATTTTGAGAGTGAGAGTGATCAATGAGTGTAACAGGCGACCACGAGAGGTGGTGAGTTCTCCTTCAATGGAAGTCTTTAAAAAGAGATTGGACGGACATCTGTCTGTGATGATTTAGTGAATCCTGCTTTGAGGAGGGGGTTGCACTAGATGACCCAGGAGGTCCATTCCAACTCTAATATTCTATGATTCATGGAGCAATTAAGCTGTCTAAAGACCCCCACATGGAAGACTTAGGCGGGCTTTGCACACTACGACATCGCAGGTGCGATGTCGGTGGGGTCAAATTGAAAATGACGTACTTCCGGCATCGCATGCGACATCGTAGTGTTTAAAGGTTCGATGATATGATTAACGAGCGCAAAAGCGTTGTAATCGTATCAGCGGTGCAGCGTCGGTGTAATCCATGATTACGCTGACGCGACGGTCCGATGTTGTTCCTCGCTACTGCGGCACCACACATCGCTGTGTGTGAAGTCGCAGGAGCGAGGAACATCTCCTACCGGCGTCACCGCGGCTTCCGTAGGATATGCGGAAGGAAGGAGGTGGGCGGGATGTTTACATCCCGCTCATCTCCGCCCCTCCGCTCCTATTTGCCGCCTGCCGTGTGACGTCGCAGTGACGCCGCACGACCCGCCCCCTTAATAAGGAGGCGGGTTACCGGCCAGAGCGACGTCGCAGGGCAGGTGAGTCCATGTGAAGCTGCCTTAGCGATAATGTTCGCTACAGCAGCTATCACAATGATATCGCAGCTGCGACAGGGGCGGGGACTATCGCGCTCGGCATCGTAGCATCGGCTTGCGATGTCGCAGCGTACAAAGTACCCCTTACTCTCAAGCCTCCTCTATACTGTGCACCTCCTATTTTCTAGTTCCCACCAACCCCCAAGCTTTATAGCCAGCATTAGGAACAAAATTCAGAATTGTCTATGGCGACTCCCAACACAAGCATGGCCATGAACCACATCCTAATTCCAAATTTTCCTGCCATTTTGGGGAAAAGTCATGTTGTTAAAGGGGTTATTCACTACTTTAGCATTGATGACCTATCAATGTCTGATCAGCCGGGGTACGAAAGCCGACACTCCCGGCGATCAGCCGTTCTCGGTGCCGCCAGCGGCAGCAGCAGGTGGCCAGAAATGCTCAGTTCTGGAGCTGCTCCATCTTTTGATAGCGGTGGTGGCCGGATACAGCACATCCGCCTCCTATTGATTTGAATGGTGTGCAGTACCCGACCGCCACCACTATCAGTTGACGGCAGCTCCGAAATTGAGTATTTCAACCACCTGCTGTCACCACCGGCACCGAGAGCAGCCGATCGAGAGGGGTGCTGGACCCTGGCCAATCAGACATTGATGACCTATCCTAAGGGAAGACCATCAATGTAGAACTAGTGGACAACCCCTTTAAAAAGGGAAAGAATTGCTACTTTTTGTAAACCATACTTCAAAATTGGCAAGTTTCGATACATTTTGGCTGATGTGTACATACGCCTTTATAAGATGAGGTTTGGGATTGGTAGGACTTTGATGGGCATAATCCTTCCATTAGTGACCCTAAAGGCCCCGTTACACGCAACGACGTATCTAACAATATATCTCCAGGGTCACGGATTCCATGACGCACATCCGGCATCGTTAGCGACGTCATTGCGTGTGACAGCAAGGAGCGACCGTTAACGATGGAAAATACTCACCTTATCGTCCATCGTTGACACGTCGTTCCTTTTCAAAAAATCGTTGATTCTTGAGGACGCAGGTTGTTCGTTGTTCCCGAGGCAGCACAGATCGCTACGTGTGACACCTCGGGAACGACGACCTACAGCTTACCTGCGGCCGCCGGCAATGCGGAAGCAAGGAGGTGGGCGGGATGATACAGCCGCTCATCTCCGCCCCGCCGCTTAGTGACGCCGCTGTGATGCCGCACAAACCGCCCCTTAGAAAGCAGGCGGTTTGCCGGCAACAGCGACGTCGCTAGACAGGTAAGTGCGTGTGACGGCTCCTAACGACATTGTGCGCAATGGGCAGGTGCTTTCACTAGCGATATCGCTGCGTGTAACACCCCCTTTGGTCCTCTGAATTGATTTATGATTGGGGTCTACAAGGTGAAGCCACAAAGTTTATACCACGATCCACCATCCAAAGACTCGGCAAAAGCGAGTCAAGTAATAATACAAATTTTTGGTAAAAGCAAAAAAACACTTTGGTGTTTCGTGAGTAGCCGGGAAAAGCCTGAATACCCGATACTTTGGAAAAGATGAAGATTACTTATCCATTAGTTTGAGTGACAGTTTTATTCTTTTGACCTACAATATTCTGACAAAATGAATCTTATACTCCGGAGGACAACATGTAACTGTTGAGCCAAGGGAAATTTTAATTGCTCTTTTTTTATTTGACACTTCTTTTTTACTACAGGATTTTCTGAAAGTTTATGACACTGTATCTGGATGAAAGCCACAATCATCTCTGTTTTAGTTTCATGGGGAAGCTGTTAAGTTTGTCGAAAAGATGATAAGTTGGGTGGTTGATAGAAGAACCAGAAATATGTATATGCCCGTTTGTAACCTAAGAGACCAAATTTTCAAAAGTTCAGACCCTTTGAAAAACATTGTACCAAAAATGAGAAAGTCCTTGACTTGTCCTCTTCTGTCATGTTCATGATGACTTTCTCATATGGTTGTGTCGCGGGCGGAGGAGGGGACGCTGCGCTCACCCACTGCTCGGGTCCGGACGCTGCTGCTGCTGCTGCTCGGTGGTGGCTCGAGCGGTGGGCCGGATCCCGGGGTCTCGAGCGGCGATCCTCGCCCGTGAGTGAAAAGGGGGGATTGGTGTGTGGTTTGGGAGATGTTGTCTGTGACACCACCCACGGTTGTGGTGAAGCTGTGACACCACCGCTGCTCTGGACGGGGATCCCGGGAGCGATGACAGGGAGCAGCTTGGATGTTGGTTCTCCCCTCCGTGGGTAGGGGGTTGGTTGTCCCAGGGCCCCGGTGAGGGTTTGGGGATGACAGGTGGGTTACGGGGCCTGGTGAGGTGCAGGGTCGCAGGGGCAGCGCTGTGCCGCACGGCACGGTGGTACTCACTAAGCCAGTAATCCACACAGAGTTTCTGGTCAAACAAACGGCTGGATGGACGGGTCCCACAGGCGGCTGCGGCTGTTCTCTTCCCGGCAGGTTGATGGTGACTGCCTTTCCCTGCACCTATGTTGTGTTTGCGGTTCCAATGGCTTCCCACCGGTAACCCGCTCCCCAGCTTGGATGGATGCTGAGGGAGCCCCTTTTGCCCGCAGGCTCTGGCCCTGGGAACTGTAGCCTTGGCGGTGACTGTGTTTCCCTCTACGGTGTGAGCTGTTGCCTTCAATCGGGTCTTGGCTGCTGGGAAACCCCGGAGGTTACCTTCGCTAACTGATTTGACCGGTTTTATGGCGACTCCTAGCCTGGTCGGGGTCCGTAGGCCCTGCCGGATGGTGCTGACTTCTCTTTACTCCCCGATTCGGTACCGCCGGGCCACCGCCCGTCCACGGTCCATACGGTTTGCTCTTATTAGCCTCTCCTGCAGACGGTCACCACCGTCTGCCAACCTTGCTGAGTGCCCGGGCCACACACCCGGACACGGTCAGTCTCCTCTGCTACCACTTTCCTCTCCAAAACTAAACTAAGAACTTTTCCTGCCTCCAGGACTGTGAACTCCTCGGTGGGCGGGACCAACCGCCTGGCCCACCCCCTGGTGTGGACATCAGCCCCTGGAGGAAGGCAACAAGGGTTTGTGTTTGGCTTCGGTGTGCCTAGCCGGGGTGTAGGGTGTGTTGGTGTAGTACCTGTGACGACCTGGCTTGTCCAGGGCGCCACAGTTGATTAGTTGGATGTCAAACAATATGGAGATGCATTACTGCTCCCAACTAGGCCGATATGTAGACTCTCGAATGGCAGACCTGACAAACATGAGGTCACAGTGCAGAAAGTATTGGTCACTGATCACTGGACTCATTCCAATAACATAATATAGTGCCGCCGTCTCTGCTGAGACTTAAGGGTGCTTTACACGCTGCAACATGCCCCTGAAGAAGACCCAATGTCTATGATTTTGGACTATGGTTGTCTTCTGTCTTCACAGTTGGGAACAATTCTAAAAGCTAGCCTAAGTCAGATTGGAAGGAAACATTACAAAAAATGTAAAGAACATATAATGTGGAGGAATACAATCTGCCTATCAAGTCCATACAATTCATTTTCAAGATCACCCTTCTGCCAGTGGTACAGCATTAGACAGGATCTTCATTAGCGCCCGCATCCTCTACCAATTTATTATTTCCTAACAAGAATTGGAATGTGATACATAGTTCATAAATAGGAAAACAGATAAAAGGTGAAAAATGTCAAGAAGTGCACTTTGCAAGGTAACAATTCCAGAGTAGGGTTCTTCGAATGGGGGAAATCATTCTTCCGTAGTAATGCAGAATTGTTTGCTTTGACCACTTTCTCACTAATTTTCGATAATTTTGCCCGTGTGAATAGTATATTTTGCGTACAACATAATTCACCACTAGACTAATAACCTAAGACTTTTCGTTATTTTGATCTTTTCGCTCATAGTACTATAAGTATATCACTACTAGGAAATACAAAGTCTTTATTAAGCATGAAATACCTATGAGCTCGGTGATCAGTATAAGCTCATACAGGAACTGCCTGCTAGCTAACCGGCTTTGAACAGATGGCGGCCACAGGTCCTGGCACGAGATCTCGACATCACAGAGCAATAAACAGAATTATGTCATGTTCTACCTTGGAATGTTATTTCCTTGGAATCAACACTTTCCTGTGGTGCCACTTGGTGCTGGAACGTTTCTAGATCATAACAAGACAACAATTAGGTGAGATCAGCTTTGTGTCTCGAGAAATAACTTTATTCCTCCATCGGGAACTTGACTTTACTTCTCCAGTGACACACCTGCCATAAAGACTGATGATGACACAACGAGGGGACCTGGTTGTGTCTCTCCTCAACCCAATCTCAAATTCCCAATGCAAACATCAACAGTTGAGAAATGGGCCATTCATTGTCTGGTTACCTCATTGACTTGGGTGCGATAGGTCAAGGACTGGTTTAACTGACCGAGCCCTAGAACCAAAAAGTAGATCTAATTTTTTGTTTCCAGGTGGCTTATACACCCTTTTTGGAAATTCCAAAAATCAACATTACTACCGTAGGATTACTAATAGGTCACCACCACCATCACCTATCTTTGATCTTCATTGACCTAGATCATGGACTGGTTTAACTGTCTGAGTCAACATCAGCAGTTGAGAAATGGGCAATCCATTGTCTGGTTACCTCATTGACTTGGGTGCGATAGGTCAAGGACTGGTTTAACTGACCGAGTCCCAGAACCAAAAAGTAGATCTATTTTTTTGTTTCCAGGTGGCTTATACACCCTTTTTGGAAATTCCAAAAATCAACATTACTAGGATTACTAATAGATCACCACCACCATCACCTATAATTGGTCTTCATTGACCTTTGTACTTCAAAAATGATAGGTCAAGGACTGGTTTGCAAATTCCAAAAATCAAAGTTACTAGGATTACTAAAAGGTCACCACTGCCAACACATATCATTGGTCTTAGTTGACCTAGATCAAGGACTGGAATAATTGACCGAGTCCCAGAACCGAAAAGTAGATCCAATTTTTTTTCTAATGTGGCTTATACACCCTTTTTGCAAATTTCAAAAATCAACGTTACTAGGATTACTAATAGGTCACCACCGCCATCACCTATCTTTGGTCTTCGTTGACCTTTTGTTCTTCAACAATTGATGTTGTGAGAATTCAGAGACATTTTAATACAGCGAGGAACAGATAAGAGATTTGTTTTTCTAAACTCTTGTCTATGGTTTGAGCATTTCTTGCCCTTTATTGGCTCCTCCTCTAAAGACCATGACTTCAGACAGATCTTAAGATGTTTCAGTTGAGCACTCCTGACCTTTTATTTTTGAAAACTATTGTGAATCCCCTAGATGGGGATGTTAGTGAAATATTCCAGATACATTGTTATAAGCTTGTTTATTCGAAAAATTTCAATGGCCATAGATTATAGGTTAAATGATAAAGTCAGGGACAGGCTCCCAAATTACACATATCTATGTGTTACACTGAAACCCCCGAAATGTATGATTTTTTTTCCAGGAGTCTGGAATGGGGAGACTAATCACCGTTCTGGGTCCCCGCTGACTTCTCCCTGCCTAGTTCTGCTTGATATATCATAGGGAGAGACCTATCAATCTACAACTGTAGCTGAGCATGGGTGGAATGAAGCTAGGGGGGACCCGCTCCTATGATTAGCCTCCCCATTTCGGACTCAGTGTTTTCTCTGAAATTCTGCAGCATAGCATTGCAAAACATAGATATCTGTAGATGCATGCCTGTCCCTATCCTGTGCTGCACCATGAATCATGTGTTACAGACCTGTCCCGGGTCTGGTCTCTGCTCCCTTTCCCCAGATTGGCTAATTTTCTTGTGCTCCAGGCTTTACAAGTAGCCTGGCATGCTCCCATGTAATGAGCTTCCTAGGTCTATATAAGGCCTACCAAGAAACACATTTGGGCCTTGGTATTAAGACTTTTAGCTTGTTTGTGCACCACAACTTGCCTGTGGCTTCCAGTATCTTTGCAACCTGTCTGTGGTCTGCAGCATGTCTCATGTTTGCCAGCAGCTTCTAGTACCTCTGCAACTTTTCTGCGGTCTGCAGAACATCTGTCTGCCTGCAGCTTCAAGATTTTCAGCTACCTGTCTGCTTGCAGCTTCTAGTACCTCTGTAACCTGTCTGTGGTCACCAGGATGTTCTTCTGTCTGCGTGGGCTTTCAATACCTCTGCAACCTGTCTGTGGTCTCCAGGACCTCTTCTATCTGCCTGTGGCTTTCAATACCTTTGCAACCTATCTGCGGTTTCCAGGACCTCTGCTATCTGCCTGTGGCTTTCAGTACCTCTGCAACCTATCTGCTTTCTCCAGGACCTCTTCTGTCTGTGGCTTTCAATACCTCTGCAACCTATCTGCGGTCTACAGGACCTCTTCTATCTGCCTGTGGCTTTCAGTACCTCTGCAACCTATCAGCGTTCTCCAGGACCTCTTCTGTCTGTGGCTTTCAATACCTCTGCAACCTATCTGCAGTCTACAGGACTTCGTCTACCTGTCTGTGGCTTTCAGTACCTCTGCTACCTGTCTACGTTCTCAAGGACCTCTTCTATCTGCCTGTGGCTTTCAATACCTTTGCAACCTATCTGCGGTTTCCAGGACCTCTGCTATCTGCCTGTGGCTTTCAGTACCTCTGCAACCTATCTGCTTTCTCCAGGACCTCTTCTGTCTGTGGCTTTCAATACCTCTGCAACCTATCTGCAGTCTACAGGACTTCGTCTACCTGTCTGTGGCTTTCAGTACCTCTGCTACCTGTCTACGTTCTCAAGGACCTCTTCTATCTGCCTGTGGCTTTCAATACCTTTGCAACCTATCTGCGGTTTCCAGGACCTCTGCTATCTGCCTGTGGCTTTCAGTACCTCTGCAACCTATCTGCTTTCTCCAGGACCTCTTCTGTCTGTGGCTTTCAATACCTCTGCAACCTATCTGCGGTCTACAGGACCTCTTCTATCTGTCTGTGGCTTTCCGTACCTTTGCAACCTGTCTGCGGACTCCAGGACCTCTTCTATCTGCCTGTGGCTTTCAGTACCTCTGCAACCTATCAGCGTTCTCCAGGACCTCTTCTGTCTGTGGCTTTCAATACCTCTGCAACCTATCTGCAGTCTACAGGACTTCTTCTACCTGTCTGTGGCTTTCAGTACCTCTGCTACCTGTCTACGTTCTCAAGGACCTCTTCTATCTGCCTGTGGCTTTCAGTACCTTTGCAACCTGTCTGCGGTCTCCAGGACATCTTCGGTCTGCCTGCGACTTTTAATACCTCTGCAACCTGTCTGTGGTCTCCAGGACTTCTTCTATCTGCCTGTGGCTTTCGGTACCTTTGCAACCTATCTACGGTCTCCAGAACGTCTTTGGTCTGCCTGTGGCTTTCAGTACCTTTGCAACCTATCTATGGTCTCCAGGACCTCTTATATCTGCCTGTGGCTTTCAATACCTCTGCAAACTGTCTGTGTTCTCAAGGACCTCTTCTATCTGCCTGTGGCTTTCAGTACCTTTGCAACATATCTGCGGTCTCCAGAACGTATTCTATCTGCATGTGGCTTTCAGTATCTTTGCTACCTGTCTGCGGTCTCCAGGATGTCTTCTATCTGCCTGTGGCTTTCAGTACCTCTACAAACTGTTTGTGGTCTCCAGGAACTTTCCTGCCTGCCTGCGGCTTCCAATACCTTTGCTATTTCCAGTCTTCCAGGACTTCTGCTACCTGTCTGCGGTCTCTACGACTTCTGCTACCTATTTCCTGAGTGACTTGACTGCCTGCTGCACAGACACCCGTGTACCCACCCGGACTTTGGATTTTGTGGGTCCACCTCACCGACTGGGCCCAACAATATGCCAGAATCCCTTTTTTTTTTTTGCACATTTTCAAAGATTATGGGCTTTATATGATAACACTGCTCTATAAGTTTTTTTCAACCTTGCCGTAAAAATAAACTTTAACACACAGAAAAACTTTATTATAAAAAAATAATATTCTGAACGTGGCTGCTTTAGACCAGACAACCCCTTTAATGACAAATACCCCATTAGCTGGTTCCTATACTTATAGAGTTGATTCGAAGAGTGTCTCTCTTTCGCTCTCTTTGGAGGACCGAGCACATCCATTCATTACACAGGCATCGTGCAATGCTTCATTTCCCCACTGGAGGTGCTGCAGGGAAACTGAAGACCTGCTGATATGATCCCCCATATATTACAAATGATTGACAGGTCCCAGCAGGAACTCAACCAATGATCAGATTAATTACCTATAGAGACTATTGAGCGAATATACCCTATAGAGACTATGGAGCAAATATATCCTATAGAGACTATGGAGCAAATATATCCTATAGAGACTATGGAGCAAATATATCCTATATAGAATATGGAGCAAAATATACCCTATATAGAATATGGAGCAAAATATACCCTATATAGAATATGGAGCAAATATATCCTATAGAGACTATGGAGCGAATATACTCTATATAGACTACGGAGCAAATATATTTTATAGAGACTATGGAGCGAATATACCCTATATAGAATATGGAGCGAATATACCCTATATAGACTATGGAGCGAATATACCCTATAGAGACTATGGAGCGAATATACCCTATATAGACTATGGAGCGAATATATCCTATATAGACTATGGAGCGAATATACCCTATATAGACTATGGAGCGAATATACCCTATATAGACTATGGAGCGAATATACCCTATAGAGACTATGGAGCGAATATACCCTATATAGACTATGGAGCGAATATACCCTATATAGACTATGGAGCAAATATACCCAATAGAGACTATGGAGCGAATATACCCTATATAGACTATGGAGCAAATATATCCTATAGAGACTATGAAGCGAATATACCCTATAGAGACTATGGAGCAAATATATCCTATAGAGACTATGGAGCGAATATATCCTATAAAGACTATGGAGCAAATATACCCTATATAGGCTATGGAGCAAATATATCCTATAGAGACTATGGAGCGAATATATCCTATAAAGCCTATTGAGCGAATATACCCTATATAGACTATGGAGCAAATATATCCTATAGAGACTATGAAGCGAATATACCCTATAGAGACTATGGAGCAAATATATCCTATAGAGACTATGGAGCGAATATATCCTATAAAGACTATGGAGCAAATATACCCTATATAGGCTATGGAGCAAATATACCCTATATAGACTATGGAGCGAATATACCTAATAGAGACTATGGAGCGAATATACCCTATATAGACTATGGAGCGAATATACCCTATAGAGACTATGGAGCGAATATATCCTATAGAGACTATGGAGCAAATATATCCTATAGAGACTATGGAGCGAATATATCCTATAAAGACTATGGAGCAAATATATCCTATATAGGCTATGGAGCAAATATATCCTATAGAGACTATGGAGCGAATATATCCTATAGAGACTATGGAGCGAATATACCCTATATAGACTATGGAGCGAATATACCCTATAGAGACTATGAAGCGAATATACCCTATAGAGACTATGGAGCGAATATACCCTATATAGGCTATGGAGCAAATATATCCTACAGAGACTATGGAGCAAATATACCCTATAGAGACTATGGAGCAAATATATCCTATAGAGACTATAGAGCGAATATACCCTATATAGACTATGGAGCGAATATACCCTATATAGACTATGGAGCAAATATATCCTATAGAGAATATGGAGCGAATATACCCTATAGAGACTATGGAGCGAACATACCCTATAGAGACTATGGAGAGAATATACCCTATGGAGACTATGAGCAGATGCATCTACTATAAATTAATTATTATTATGATTATTATTATATAATAAAAGTATATGTCTAATAATAATAATAATAATAATAATAATAATATAATTATGTATTATTATGATTACTATTTATTAATTGATTAGTAATTGTGCATTATTATTATTATGCTACTAATTTATTTTTTTTATTACTATTATTCATACAATTTATTAGTATTAACTTTATTATTATTATTATTATTATTATTAGTAGTAGTAGTAGTAGTATTATACATTAATTGATTACTGATTGCTCATTATTATTCATATAATTTTTATTTTAATTATTATTATTTTTATTATTATTATCATTATTAATTGGTTACTAATTGATTATCATTATTCACGCAATTTATTATTTTATTATTATTATTATTATTTGATTACTAATTAATTATTATTATTCATACAATTTATTATTACTTTTATTATTATTATTATTATTATTTATTATTATTATACATTAATTGATTACGGATTGCTCATTATTATTCATATAATTTTATTATTAGTATTTTATTATTATTATTATTATTATTATTATTATTATTTAGTTATTTATTTTTAAGGTGAAAAAAAAAATATTTAATATTACCCTAACACATTTTTAAAAACATTTTTAGAACCATTTTTTATAAAAAATGGCAATGTATCCTTACAATTTTGGTGAGCAGTAATACATTCACAACAAAGACCAAAATATAAAAAATAAATACATAACAATATAATCAAATCATATAATAAAAAAATATTAATTTTGTATGAATTTTATTTTAGTCTTTATCTTGTTGCAGCTCAGATTTTAGGACATTTTATATATAAATCTATATTCTGTAAGATGAAAAGCGCTGTCTTCCTTCCTGTCCGGCCGCCGGTTCGCTGCACCGCAACGACATCGTAACGTCAATATTAATCAATATCCTGCACAGGTCACTGGGGATTGCTGCATTTCACTGAAGCATATTCTGACGTTATGGCTCAAAATCTTGTATTATATATTACCTGAGGCTACTGGTGGAGAACAGGAAGATTGTACCCCCTCCCTCCCCATTGTTTTAGAGCTGAAATCATATTTCTGCTGTTTGCCATTAAAAACAGACAGCAAGTTTGTTGTCAGAGTCATCCCTAACAGTTATAATGAAGGGAGAACTGGTGTCAAATTATTGCAATGAGTGAGCCATGAGCAGATACTAACCAGGCAGGAATGCTGAGAGATTTCAGCTCTGAAGACAGCAGTCAAATCAATGTACAGTAGCTGTGATGTATAGTACAAGTCAAAGCTCTGCATCAGTACAGGATCAGTAATGTAATGTATGTACACAGTGACTGCACCAGCAGAATAGTGAGTGCAGCTCTGGAGTATAATACAGGGTGTAACTCAGGATCAGTAATGTAATGTATGTACATAGTGACTGCACCAGCTGAATAGTGAGTGCAGCTCTGGAGTATAATACAGGAGGTAACTAAGGATCAGTACAGGATAAGTAATGTAATGTATGTAAACAGTGACTGCACCAGCAGAATAGTGAGTGCAGCTCTGGAGCATAATACAGGAGGTAACTCAGGATCAGTACAGGATAAGTAATGTAATGTATGTACACAGTGACTGCACCAGCAGAATAGTGAGTGCAGCTCTGGAGTATAATACAGGAGGTAACTAAGGATCAGTACAGGATAGGTAATGTAATGTATGTAAACAGTGACTGCACCAGCAGAATAGTGAGTGCAGCTCTGGAGCATAATACAGGAGGTAACTCAGGATCAGTACAGGATAAGTAATGTAATGTATGTACATAGTGACTGCACCAGCAGAATAGTGAGTGCAGCTCTGGAGTATAATACAGGATGTAACTCAGGAGGAGCAGTACAGGATCAGTAATGTAATGTATGTACACAGTGACTGCACCAGCAGAATAGTGAGTGCAGCTCTGGAGTATAATACAGGAGGTAACTCAGGGTCAGTACAGGATCAGTAATGTAATGTATGTACATAGTGACTGCACCAGCAGAATAGTGAGTGCAGCTCTGGAGTATAATACAGGGTGTAACTCAGGATCAGTAATGTAATGTATGTACATAGTGACTGCACCAGCTGAATAGTGAGTGCCGCTCTGGAGTATAATACAGGATGTAACTCAGGATCAGTACAGGATAAGTAATGTAATGTATATACACAATGACTGCACCAGCAGAATAGTGAGTGCAGCTCTGGAGTATAATACAGGAGGTAACTCAGGATCAGTAATGTAATGTATATACACAGTGACTGCACCAGCATAATAGGGAGTGCAGCTCTGGAGTATAATGCAGGATGTAACTTAGGATCAGTACAGGATAAATAATGTAATGTATGTACACAGTGACTGCACCAGCAGAATAGTGAGTGCAGCTCTGGAGTATGATATAAGATATACAGTATAATACTCTATCATGCAGTAATGTAAGTTAATTATGTATAATAGTATTAAAAAAAGTCCACTCTTAGGTAATTTACAGGACTGCAGGCCTAAAAGGTGCGCTTCAGAGCGCAGCTGAAAAGCTCCGTTCTGAAGCGCATGGTGCCGGCAGAGAACGTGCGCTCTGCCTGCAGCTCCTGCCATAGACAGAGCAGGGGCTGCCGGCAAAGCGCACGGAAGAAGTGACATGTCACTTCTTAGAACGCGCGCTTCGGGCAGTAGCCGAAGCGCTGCGCTCTAAGACGCCACGTGCGCACGGCCCCTGCACAATCTCCATAGATTATGCAGGGGACGCAGGACGCATGCAGTTATGCTGCGCTGCAAAGTGCAGCGTAACTGCATGTATTTACGCAACGTGCGCACATAGCCTAAACGTTTTTCGTCCTGGTGGATTAAGCCCATTACTTCATCAGACGTGTACGGCTTTCTGTTCTATGAGCTCAGTTCAGTAATCCTCGCTAATGCTACAACAGATACTGTAAGTAACACTGATATTTGGTCACGGTCTTCTGGGCCATCGCTCGCCGCCCTCCGAGCACGCAGAATCTATGCATATAAGATATCCCCTAAAAATAAGCCCTAGCGCAAAGACCCTGTCTTATCTTCAGGGAAACACAGGTACCAACACCGCACCCCTCCTCATTACAGAGAGGCACATCACCGGATTTACTTAACTGGCAGTTGGCTCTCAGCCTATACAGCTTGAGTAGGACGACATATATAAAAAGTATCATGTCATCACAATACTCATTTGCCTAATAAGTCTGCACACTGTATATAAATATGTTCTTATTAGCCAAGAGGGCGTGGCATTCAATGCTTCTCCAGAGGATCACACCTCTTTGGCTAACAAGAGTAGGGGGAAAAAGAGGCTATGGCTCAGGAAAGGAGAGGCGCAAAAAGGAAAGGAAAACAATGGGAAAAAAAACCATATTAAAGGCAAAATACAGCTTTGTATGTCACGAGTGTGTCACAACCTGACGTGATCTCAGGGGGAATCTGGGATCAGAAGGTCACAGTGCATTGCGGATCCCAGATTCCCTTTAGAACCTGCTTGTCATCTACCCTTATTTAATTTCATTCGGTATTGAAAGGGTCATTTCTATCCTGCACTGATCTAACAAGAAGCTTTCACCTCAGCTGCAGCTACTTCCTTCTGCTAGAAAAAATGGTTGCTCACTCCTCCCTATGTCAGCTATAGCTCATTATACTGTTCACTTCAAAGGAGTCTTTGGCGAAGCTGAGGTGTAGTTTCTGTTGCAGCTGAGAAGTTCCTGCTGGAGAAGCTGGGGAGTGTTATTTGTTGTATCCTTCTGTACCTGTTTGTCTTACCTTCCTCATGTTGTCTTATTGCAGTGGCGAGACTAGTGTCTCGCTGATCTTCACTAGTAAGGGTGAGTTCAGGGCCAGCGAGGGCCTAGGCATGTGATGACGCACAGGAGAAGGACCTGTCTAGGGATGCTAAGAAGTGCATGGATTAGTGTTGCTAATATCGTCTCTGTGGGTGCTGTTTTGGAGCTCCTTCTGGTGGCCAGTAATGGTAGTGGAGCTGAGTCTGAGCCTGTGACTCAGGCAGGTGTCGGCGTTAATTGGGAAAGTCCTATTGCAGACAGGCCTGGTGTATATAGGAGAGCACTTTTTGCCTTGCTGGTGCCGGTTATAATTGAATTTTCCTCAGTCTCTGAACCTGGCTTGGAGTTCTGTCCTTCCCTGTTTCCCTGAGCAAGACTTCTGCAGATAAATGTGTTAGTTTTTTCCTTGATTCCTGGTTTACACCTTAGGGTGTTTGTTTTTCTTGGTTCTGTTTTTTATCTGTTTTCTTGCAGGTGAAGTTTTGTTTCTCTTGTGTTGTGAGCATGGGGGTTCCCCCTTTGCTAGGACTGCTGCAAGAAAAGGGAAATTCTCCCTGTCTAACTTGATTATTTGCACTTTTGTATATTTATGTTCTTTTTAGTATTTTGTTCTCCCATTATTTACAAGAGTACCTGATATAGTGGGGGTTCGACCTCCAGGGCCATTTTTACTATCAGGAGATTGTTTTTTTTCTGCAGGATTTTTTGTACTGACCACAATCAGTTTCCTTTCTTTTCCTTTGTATCTAGTTAGTTGGGCCTCGCTTTTGCTAAATCTATTTTTCCTATCTGTGTTTCGTGCTTTCCTACATCACTGTAATCTTTATATGTCGGGGGCTGTCTACTTCTTTGGGGACTTTTCTGAGGTAAGGTAGATTTCCTCATTTCTATCTGTGAGGTGTAGCTAGTTTGTCAGGCTGTGACGAAGCGTCTAGGTGTTTAGGAATGCTCCACGGCTACTTCTAGTGTGGTGTGATAGTCAAGGGATTGCGGTCAGCTCAGGGTCCAACTACTCTTGTTGTGCTCTGTGTTTTTCCACCAATGGGAGTTTTTGTAATCTTCCACAGTTACCGGATCATGACAGATCAGTCTTAGGTGAGTGTTAGGAAGGTTAACCCAGTCCCCTCTCCCTGGTGCCAGGGACCTCTGTTGTATTGCTACCCTGGTGTTCCCTCTGTGTTGTGCCACTCGCTGGAAGTCCTCTTGTACCTGGTGTGACACCTTGAGTGTAAAGTATATGTAATATTCTGTGTACTGAAAGGGAAGTCCAGAGGAGCAAGGTCTAAGAAATGGGGTGCCTGTGTGCGTTCAGGGTGTATCATGACTGCACAGTCCATCTGGAGATGCTTTAATAAGGGATTTGGTCAAAATCTGGGAATCACACACTTGTTTGGAAAGCTGTACCAAGCCTAACATTCCATTTCCTAAAATAAAAGGTCCAAATTCTACTAAAATGATACAATTATAACTTCCTTCAGTCACCACTAGAGGGAGCTTACTGTAGTCTTCATATGGAATGCAATAAGCTCTGGAGCTCCCTCTAGTGGTGGCTACTGGTAGCAAGAATTGTATAATTTATGCCTATGTAGAGGAATTGGAGGTCTGTTTCAGGGAAAAAAAACCAAAATACTAAGTTTAAAAATGATTTAGATAAAAGAGTGAACACGTGAACCTTATACAATGTATGTGACAGTTTATTTCCCTCCCTGTGAGGGTGTCCTATGTAAATGAATAGAGATGATTACATAGATTATAGGATGTATGAGAGGATGGTGTACGGTAGGGTATTATTATATATCCATTGACCGCAGGAAGGTGACATATTTCAGAAACAGAAGACATTTTAATGCTTTTATGATATTCCAGTAAAATAATTGCCGTCAATCAGATACAATGATGCTGCTAGTTATAGGGGCAATATGGACCTTACTGTTATGGCAGGCACTATGCTGCCAGTTATAGGGGCATTATGGACCTTACTGTTATGGCAGGCACTATGCTGCCAGTTATAGGGGCATTATGGACCTTACTGTTATGGCAGGCACTATGCTGCCAGTTATAGAGGCATTACGGACATTACAGCTATGGCAGGCACTATACTGCCAATTATAGGGGCATTATGGACATTACAGCTATGAAAGGCACACTATGCTGCCAGTTATAGGGGCATTATGGACCTTACTGTTATGGCAGGCACTATGCTGCCAGTTATAGAGGCATTACGGACATTACAGCTATGGCAGGCACTATACTGCCAATTATAGGGGCATTATGGACATTACAGCTATGAAAGGCACACTATGCTGCCAGTTATAGGGGCATTATGGACATTACTGTTATGGCAGGCACTATACTGCCAGTTATAGGGGCATTATGGACATTACTGTTATGGCAGGCACTATGCTGCCAGCTATAGGGGCATTATGGACATTACTGCTATGACAGGCACTATGCTGCCAGTTATAGGGGCATTATGGACATTACTGTTATGGCAGGCACTATACTGCCAGTTATAGGGGCATTATGGACATTACTGCTATGGCAGGCACTATGCTGCCAGTTATAGGGGCATTATGGACATTACTGCTATGGCAGGCACTATGCTGCCAATTATAGGGGCATTATGGACATTACAGCTATGAAAGGCACACTATGCTGCCAGTTATAGGGGCATTATGGACATTACTGCTATGAAAGGCACACTATACTGCCAGTTATAGGGGCATTATGGACATTACTGCTATGGCAGGCACTATGCTGCCAGTTATAGGGGCATTATGGACATTACTGCTATGGCAGGCACTATGCTGCCAATTATAGGGGCATTATGGACATTACAGCTATGAAAGGCACACTATGCTGCCAGTTATAGGGGCATTATGGACATTACTGTTATGGCAGGCACTATGCTGCCAATTATAGGGGCATTATGGACATTACTGCTATGGCAGGCACTATACTGCCAGTTATAGGGGCATTATGGACATTACTGCTATGGCAGGCACTATGCTGCCAATTATAGGGACATTATGGACATTACTGCTATGGCAGGCACTGTGTGAGGCATTATGGACATTACTGTTATGGCAGGCACTATGCTGCCAATTATAGGGGCATTATGGACACCATAGTTATGGTAGACACTATGCTGCCAGTTATAGGGGCATTATGGACATTACTGTTATGGCAGGCACTATGCTGCCAGTTATAGGGGCATTATGGACATTACTGCTATGGCAGGCACTGTGTGAGGCATTATGGGCATTACTGTTATGGCAGGCACTATGCTGCCAATTATAGGGGCATTATGGACACCATAGTTATGGTAGACACTATGCTGCCAGTTATAGGGGCATTATGGACATTACTGTTATGGCAGGCACTATGCTGCCAGTTATAGGGGCATTATGGACATTACTGTTATGTCAGGCACTATGCTGCCAGTTATAGGGGCATTATGGATATTACTGCTATGGCAGGCACTATGCTGCCAGTTATAGGGGCATTATGGACATTACTGTTATGTCAGGCACTATGCTGCCAGTTATAGGGGCATTATGGATATTACTGCTATGACAGGCACTATGCTGCCAGTTATAGGGGCATTATGGACATTACTGTTATGGCAGGCACTATACTGCCAGTTATAGGGGCATTATGGACATTACTGCTATGGCAGGCACTATGCTGCCAGTTATAGGGGCATTATGGACATTACTGCTATGGCAGGCACTATGCTGCCAATTATAGGGGCATTATGGACATTACAGCTATGAAAGGCACACTATGCTGCCAGTTATAGGGGCATTATGGACATTACTGCTATGAAAGGCACACTATACTGCCAGTTATAGGGGCATTATGGACATTACTGCTATGGCAGGCACTATGCTGCCAGTTATAGGGGCATTATGGACATTACTGCTATGGCAGGCACTATGCTGCCAATTATAGGGGCATTATGGACATTACAGCTATGAAAGGCACACTATGCTGCCAGTTATAGGGGCATTATGGACATTACTGTTATGGCAGGCACTATGCTGCCAATTATAGGGGCATTATGGACATTACTGCTATGGCAGGCACTATACTGCCAGTTATAGGGGCATTATGGACATTACTGCTATGGCAGGCACTATGCTGCCAATTATAGGGACATTATGGACATTACTGCTATGGCAGGCACTGTGTGAGGCATTATGGACATTACTGTTATGGCAGGCACTATGCTGCCAATTATAGGGGCATTATGGACACCATAGTTATGGTAGACACTATGCTGCCAGTTATAGGGGCATTATGGACATTACTGTTATGGCAGGCACTATGCTGCCAGTTATAGGGGCATTATGGACATTACTGCTATGGCAGGCACTGTGTGAGGCATTATGGGCATTACTGTTATGGCAGGCACTATGCTGCCAATTATAGGGGCATTATGGACACCATAGTTATGGTAGACACTATGCTGCCAGTTATAGGGGCATTATGGACATTACTGTTATGGCAGGCACTATGCTGCCAGTTATAGGGGCATTATGGACATTACTGTTATGTCAGGCACTATGCTGCCAGTTATAGGGGCATTATGGATATTACTGCTATGGCAGGCACTATGCTGCCAGTTATAGGGGCATTATGGACATTACTGTTATGTCAGGCACTATGCTGCCAGTTATAGGGGCATTATGGATATTACTGCTATGGCAGGCACTATGCTGCCAGTTATAGGGGCATTATAGACATTACTGTTATGTCAGGCACTATGCTGCCAGTTATAGGGGCATTATGGATATTACTGCTATGGCAGGCACTATGCTGCCAGTTATAGGGGCATTATGGACATTCCTGCTATGGCAGGCACTATGCTGCCAGTTATAGGGGCATTATGGACCTTACTGTTATGTCAGGCACTATGCTGCCAGTTATAGGGGCATTATGGACCTTACTGTTATGGCAGGCACTATGCTGCCAGTTATAGGGGCATTATGGATATTACTGCTATGGCAGTCACTATGCTGCCAGTTATAGGGGCATTATGGACATTACTGCGATGGCAGGCACTATGCTGCCAGTTATAGGGGCATTATGGACATTGCAGCTATGGCAGGCACTATGCTGCCAATTATAGGGGCATTATGGACATTACTGCTATGGCAGGCACTATGCTGCCAGTTATAGGGGCATTATGGATATTACTGCTATGGCAGGCACTATGCTGCCAGTTATAGGGGCATTATGGACATTACTGCGATGGCAGGCACTATGCTGCCAGTTATAGGGGCATTATGGACATTGCAGCTATGGCAGGCACTATGCTGCCAATTATAGGGGCATTATGGACATTACTGCTATGGCAGGCACTATGCACTATACCCTTTAAGGGCATATATTATTTTCTATAGCCTTCTAACTGCATAAATACAGAATTTTCGCCATTTCTTCCATTCTGACCAGAGAAAGAATGGCGGTAAGTAATTCTGAGAGGTGAACAATGAAAAAAAATGAGGAACGGGACATTTACGACAAATAGAAATTTCTCACCGAACCTCATGCACATTACAATAATAGACTTCAGAGCAGATGGGAAAAAAAATAAAAAAAAATCGCCCTCCGTACATTATACCGTAACTCTGCAGCCGGGGAAGTTAACACCGCACCATTATATATTCATCTGCCGCTTTTACATCTTATTTCACGGGAAAGACAGAGAGCGGCGTGTATTCAGGTCAATACTCCACTGACGTGCATGAAAGGCTTTTCTATTTACTGCATAGCGCTTTTTTTTCATGTGTATTACCGTCCTTCAGCCTTTTACATGCTCCATTAATGTTACATTATTTATAAACAGGAGAGATGAAAACTCCGAGTCACCACGCGTTTTCTGCAATAACGAGAGAAAATATCACTAAGCTAAATCAAGGCGCACTCCTAAATAGTGCAGGTGTCTCCAAAAAATAAGGACGTTCTAAAGGACCACAGTCTTAACACCTTAGCGCAGTGCAGTGGCGGTGGGTCAGAATGTGGTCCTGATCCTGCGCAGGTGCAGTTGTGGTGGGTTAGAACATGGTCCTGGTCCTGCACAGGTGTAGTCGCGGTGTGTTAGAACATGGTCCTGATCCTGCGCAGGCGCAGCTGCATTTGAGTTAGAATGTGGTCCTGATCCTGCGCAGTGGCGGTGGGTAGAATGTGGTCCTGATCCTGCGCAGTGGCGGTGGGTAGAATGTGGTCCTGATCCTGCGCAGTGGCGGTGGGTAGAATGTGGTCCTGATCCTGTGCAGTGGCGGTGGGTAGAATGTGATCCTGATCCTGCGCAGTGGCGGTGGGTAGAATAGGGTCCTGATCCTGCACAGGCATAGTCGTGGTGGGTTAGAATGTGGTCCTGAACCTGTGCAGGCGCAGCGGCAGAGGGTTAGATTGTTTTCTTTATCCTGCGCAGGTGCAGCGGCAATGGGTTAGAATGTGGTCCTGAATCTGCGCAGTCGCAGTGGCAGTTGGTTAGATTGTGGACTTGATCCTGCCCAGGCGGAGCGGCAGTAAGTTAGAATATGGTACTAATTTTGTGCAGGCGTGGTGGCGGTGGTTTAGAATGTGGTCCTGATTCTGTCCAGGCGCAATGGTGGTGAGTTAGTATATGGTCCTGGTTCTGCACAGGCGCAGTGGCAGTGGGTTAGAATATGATCCTGTGCAGGCGCAGTGGGTTAGAATATGCAACTGATTCTGTGCAGGCGCAGTGGCGGTGGGTTAGAATATGATCCTGTGCAGGCGCAGTGGCGGTGGGTTAGAATATGATCCTGTGCAGGCGCAGTGACGGTGGGTTAGAATATGATCCTGTGCAGGCGCAGTGCCAGTGGGTTAGAATATGATCCTGTGCAGGCGCAGTGCCGGTGGGTTAGAATATGATCCTGCGCAGGCGCAGTGCCGGTGGGTTAGAATATGATCCTGTGCAGGCGCAGTGGCAGTGGGTTAGAATATGATCCTGTGCAGGCGCAGTGGCAGTGGGTTAGAATATGATCCTGCACAGGCGCAGTGGCAGTGAGTTAGAATATGATCCTGCGCAGGCGCAGTGGCAGTAAGTTAGAATATGATCCTGCGCAGGCGCAGTGGTAGTGGGTTAGAATAAGGTCCTGATTCTGCACAGGCGCAGTGTCGGTGGGTTAGAATATGATCCTGCACAGGCGCAGTGGCAGTGAGTTAGAATATGATCCTGCGCAGGCGCAGTGGCAGTGAGTTAGGATATGATCCTGCGCAGGCGCAGTGGCAGTGGGTTAGAATATGGTCCTAATCCTGAGCAGGCAGAATGGGTTAGAACATGGTCCTGATTTTGCATCTAAAACATTCAGTGAAAGTTGAATCTCTCAGTAAGGGGCTCCCCCCCAAAAAAAAATTTCCACCTGTCCCCTGCTTTCCACATCTCTCTCCAGCTGCCGCCAGTCCTCGGATTGGCTCTTCTGTCTTCTATCTTCTGAGACTTCGGTGCTGTCCTTTTTCACGAGGCTGCACACAGTCACGTGAAGTGCAACATATGAATTAATGTCAAAGACGTACGTCGTGCCCAAAAGTGACCAAGCAAAGAATACTGAAACAGGTGAAGAGAAAAAAATCCGGAGAGCCATTAGGAAGTCATCAGAATCTAGTAAATTTGTGCTCGTTTGGACCCTTTTTGGGGGGAATTTGTGCCACTTGAATAGCAAATAAATTGGAATTTGTTCTGTTATTAATCGATTTGCAGCAGGAGTCGTGAAATTGAACTTCCCCTGGTATATTCAGCCGCCTGTGGTGACAGTTTTCAAGTGGATGTATCACCAGATTTTACAATAATTTATGTATATATTAATACATACAGTAGATGTCTTAGACTTGATGAGGCTGGTATACTTACTGTATGTGGCACCCCAGTGGTCATGGGAGCCACAGTAGCGTTGCTCTCCTTCCAGGGGCGATGCTATGCTTGGAAGCAGTGAGGAGGTCTCCATGCTAGGTAAGTCTACATACAACACTTCCTAACTCAGGCCAGAAGGGGGAGCTCAAGACCTGGTTTAAGGAGAGCTTCCCTGTGCATTCTGGTCTAGGGAGGGGTTAGAAGACACTCACAAGCACACACCAAAAGTGAAACTAACAGAACAGTTTAGGAGATCAGTGCATGTTGTCGCTGAGAAGAGCTGTGTGATATAGCCCTCTCAGGACCTAGCACAGGAACAGGGCCCCGGGGTTTAGACTGATTGGGTGCTTAAGTCTCATCACTGAAGCCCAGAGGGCAGGCGATTGTACGTCCCCTGGCCCAAAGAAAGCCCGAAGCTGCAGCAGCACAATAGAGCCCGGGACCGCAGCTAAGCAGGCGGTGCCCACGGCAGGCTCGCACTGCCAGCCATATGGGAAGGACAGACCATGACAACTTGGAAAAGGGTCACAGAGACCCGTACACTAACGCACTACCGGGAAGGTCTCCAACCACCCGGCAGGGTGAATCTCCTCATTGCTCCCTGACTGACCGGACCACTGTCATCTTCTGGACCGCCTGTAACAAGTGACCAGTAAATGTAAAGGAAACTACAGCCCTGTGTTGTCCAGTCATTACCGGTGTCCTCAGTCCTGCACCCCAACATTACAACACCATAGACTACTACCACCACCATCCTCCCTGGGGCCATAGCTCTGCCTGTGGAGCTAAACCATCCGAGCTGCGTTGCCATACATCCCAGCATTGAAGTCCCGCAACGGCAGCTAATAATGGCCGCACACCACAGGTGGCGTCACGTCCCTCTAGTGGAGGCATCACAGGTGCAGGAGGAGCAAATCACACACACACTTTTTTAGTTGGTATTATGGCCAGAATACGGAAGCCTACAACCCTCTTCACGGGAACCTCATGCTTGTAGGTCCCTACACTAAATATAAAAATAGCAACAAAGGTGAGATTCAGCAGCAGGGAGGAGGGACACTGAGGAATTGTCAATCATGAGATAGGCAGAAATTCAGCAGCAGTGAAGAGAGACAATGATGATCTATCAATCCGGCTCAGTGGGGTAAGATTCAGCCGCAGACTGGATGAGGAACACTGAAGAGCTGTAAATCATGATAGGTAAGCCGAGATTCAGCAGCAGGGAGGAGGGACACTGAGAAGCTGTAAATCATGATAGCTAGGCAGAGATTCAGCAGCAGAGGAGGGACACTGAGAAGCTGTAAATCATGATAGCTAGGCAGAGATTCAGCAGCAGAGAGGAGGGACACTGAGGAGCTGTAAATCACGATAGCTAGGCAGAGATTCAGCAGCAGAGAGGAGGGACACTGAGGAGCTGTAAATCATGATAGCTAGGCAGAGATTCAGCAGCAGAGAGGAGGGACACTGAGGAGCTGTAAATCATGATAGCTAGGCAGAGATTCAGCAGCAGAAAGGAAGGACACTGAGAAGCTGTAAATCATGATAGCTAGGCAGAGATTCAGCAGCAGAGAGGAGGGACACTGAGGAGCTGTAAATCACGATAGCTAGGCAGATATTCAGCAGCAGAGAGGAGGGACACTGAGATGCTGTAAATCATGATAGCTAGGCAGAGATTCAGCAGCAGAGAGGAGGGACACTGGGGAGCTGGAAATCATGATAGCTAGGCAGAGATTCAGCAGCAGAGAGGAGGGACACTGAGAAGCTGTAAATCATGATAGCTAGGCAGAGATTCAGCAGCAGAGAGGAGGGACACTGAGGAGCTGTAAATCACGATAGCTAGGCAGATATTCAGCAGCAGAGAGGAGGGACCATGAGAAGCTGTAAATCATGATAGCTAGGCAGAGATTCAGCAGCAGAGAGGAGGGACACTGGGGAGCTGGAAATCATGATAGCTAGGCAGAGATTCAGCAGCAGAAAGGAGGGACACTGAGAAGCTGTAAATCATGATAGCTAGGCAGAGATTCAGCAGCAGAGAGGAGGGACACTGAGAAGCTGTAAATCATGATAGCTAGGCAGATATTCAGCAGCAGAGAGGAAGGACACTGAGGAGCTGTAAATCATGATAGCTAGGCAGAGATTCAGCAGCAGAGAGGAGGGACACTGAGATGCTGTAAATCATGATAGCTAGGCAGAGATTCAGCAGCAGAGAGGAGGGACACTGAGAAGCTGTAAATCATGATAGCTAGGCAGAGATTCAGCAGCAGAGAGGAGGGACACTGAGAAGCTGTAAATCATGATAGCTAGGCAGAGATTCAGCAGCAGAGAGGAGGGACACTGAGAAGCTGTAAATCATGATAGCTAGGCAGATATTCAGCAGCAGAGAGGAAGGACACTGAGGAGCTGTAAATCATGATAGCTAGGCAGAGATTCAGCAGCAGAGAGGAGGGACACTGAGATGCTGTAAATCATGATAGCTAGGCAGAGATTCAGCAGCAGAGAGGAGGGACACTGAGAAGCTGTAAATCATGATAGCTAGGCAGAGATTCAGCAGCAGAGAGGAGGGACACTGAGAAGCTGTAAATCATGATAGCTAGGCAGAGATTCAGCAGCAGAGAGGAGGGACACTGAGAAGCTGTAAATCATGATAGCTAGGCAGATATTCAGCAGCAGAGAGGAAGGACACTGAGGAGCTGTAAATCATGATAGCTAGGCAGATATTCAGCAGCAGAGAGGAGGGACACTGAGAAGCTGTAAATCATGATAGCTAGGCAGAGATTCAGCAGCAGAAAGGAGGGACACTGAGAAGCTGTAAATCATGATAGCTAGGCAGAGATTCAGCAGCAGAGAGGAGGGACACTGAGAAGCTGTAAATCATGATAGCTAGGCAGAGATTCAGCAGCAGAAAGGAGGGACACTGAGAAGCTGTAAATCATGATAGCTAGGCAGAGATTCAGCAGCAGAGAGGAGGGACACTGAGAAGCTGTAAATCATGATAGCTAGGCAGAGATTCAGCAGCAGAGAGGAGGGACACTGAGAAGCTGTAAATCATGATAGCTAGGCAGAGATTCAGCAGCAGAGAGGAGGGACACTGGGGAGCTGTAAATCACGATAGCTTTGCAGATATTCAGCAGCAGAGAGGAGGGACACTGGGGAGCTGTAAATCATGATAGCTAGGCAGATATTCAGCAGCAGAGAGGAGGGACACTGAGAAGCTGTAAATCATGATAGCTAGGCAGAGATTCAGCAGCAGAGAGGAGGGACACTGGGGAGCTGTAAATCATGATAGCTAGGCAGAGATTCAGCATCAGAGAGGAGGGACACTAAGAAGCTGTAAATCATGATAGCTAGGCAGAGATTCAGCAGCAGAGAGGAAGGACACTGAGAAGCTGTAAATCATGATAGCTAGGCAGAGATTCAGCAGCAGAGAGGAGGGACACTGAGGAGCTGTAAATCATGATAGCTAGGCAGAGATTCAGCATCAGAGAGGAGGGACACTGAGAAGCTGTAAATCATGATAGCTAGGCAGAGATTCAGCAGCAGAGAGGAGGGACACTGAGAAGCTGTAAATCATGATAGCTAGGCAGAGATTCAGCAGCAGAGAGGAGGGACACTGAGAAGCTGTAAATCATGATAGCTAGGCAGATATTCAGCAGCAGAGAGGAGGGACACTGAGAAG
The DNA here is from genome assembly GCF_048569485.1 of Anomaloglossus baeobatrachus. Taxonomy (NCBI): domain Eukaryota; kingdom Metazoa; phylum Chordata; class Amphibia; order Anura; family Aromobatidae; genus Anomaloglossus; species Anomaloglossus baeobatrachus. Next base: position 770,390,049 of record NC_134354.1, read on the forward strand.
CTGTAAATCATGATAGCTAGGCAGAGATTCAGCAGCAGAGAGGAGGGACACTGAGATGCTGTAAATCATGATAGCTAGGCAGATATTCAGCAGCAGAGAGGAGGGACACTGAGGAGCTGTAAATCATGATAGCTAGGCAGATATTCAGCATCAGTGAGGAAGGACACTGAGGAGCTGTAAATCATGATAGCTAGGCAGAGATTCAGCAGCAGAGAGGAGGGACACTGAGATGCTGTAAATCATGATAGCTAGGCAGAGATTCAGCAGCAGAGAGGAGGGACACTGAGAAGCTGTAAATCATGATAGCTAGGCAGAGATTCAGCAGCAGAAAGGAGGGACACTGAGAAGCTGTAAATCATGATAGCTAGGCAGAGATTCAGCAGCAGAGAGGAGGGACACTGAGAAGCTGTAAATCATGATAGCTAGGCAGATATTCAGCAGCAGAGAGGAGGGACACTGAGAAGCTGTAAATCATGATAGCTAGGCAGAGATTCAGCAGCAGAGAGGAGGGACACTGAGAAGCTGTAAATCATGATAGCTAGGCAGAGATTCAGCAGCAGAGAGGAGGGACACTGGGGAGCTGTAAATCACGATAGCTAGGCAGAGATTCAGCAGCAGAGAGGAAGGACACTGAGGAGCTGTAAATCATGATAGCTAGGCAGATATTCAGCAGCAGAGAGGAGGGACACTGGGGAGCTGTAAATCATGATAGCTAGGCAGATATTCAGCAGCAGAGAGGAGGGACACTGGGGAGCTGTAAATCATGATAGCTAGGCAGAGATTCAGCAGCAGAGAGGAAGGACACTGAGGAGCTGTAAATCACGATAGCTAGGCAGATATTCAGCAGCAGAGAGGAGGGACACTGGGGAGCTGTAAATCATGATAGCTAGGCAGATATTCAGCAGCAGAGAGGAGGGACACTGGGGAGCTGTAAATCATGATAGCTAGGCAGAGATTCAGCATCAGAGAGGAGGGACACTAAGAAGCTGTAAATCATGATAGCTAGGCAGAGATTCAGCAGCAGAGAGGAAGGACACTGAGAAGCTGTAAATCATGATAGCTAGGCAGAGATTCAGCAGCAGAGAGGAGGGACACTGAGAAGCTGTAAATCATGATAGCTAGGCAGAGATTCAGCAGCAGAGAGGAGGGACACTGAGGAGTTGTAAATCATGATAGCTAGGCAGAGATTCAGCAGCAGAGAGGAGGGACACTAAGAAGCTGTAAATCATGATAGCTAGGCAGAGATTCAGCAGCAGAGAGGAAGGACACTGAGAAGCTGTAAATCATGATAGCTAGGCAGATATTCAGGAGCAGAGAGGAGGGACACTGAGGAGCTGTAAATCATGATAGCTAGGCAGAGATTCAGCAGCAGAGAGGAGGGACACTGAGAAGCTGTAAATCACGATAGCTAGGCAGATATTCAGCAGCAGAGAGGAGGGACACTGAGAAGCTGTAAATCATGATAGCTAGGCAGATATTCAGCAGCAGAGAGGAGGGACACTGAGAAGCTGTAAATCATGATAGCTAGGCAGATATTCAGGAGCAGAGAGGAGGGACACTGAGGAGCTGTAAATCATGATAGCTAGGCAGAGATTCAGCAGCAGAGAGGAGGGACACTGAGAAGCTGTAAATCATGATAGCTAGGCAGAGATTCAGCAGCAGAGAGGAGGGACACTGAGGAGCTGTAAATCATGATAGCTAGGCAGATATTCAGCATCAGTGAGGAAGGACACTGAGAAGCTGTAAATCATGATGGGTATGAAGATATTAAGCAGCAGAGAGGAGGGACACGGAGGAGCTATCTATCAGGCTAGGTGGGGTAAGATTCAGCAGCAGCAGAGAGGAGGGACACTGGGGAGCTGTCAATCAAAATAGATGGAAAGAGATTGAGTGTAAACTTTCAGAAAGGATCATACCGCTGTTCTAAAATTGATTTCAAGTATATCTGCCTCATCCAGTCTTAGGCCCTGTGCCCACGAGAAAATGTACATGCGGAAATTTCTGCAGGTATTTCCATAGGGTCACCCAGCAGCTCCCTGGAATCCGCAGCTAGCCGTTATTGCGATTTCATACGGCATTGCTGTGGAAAACCGACGGAAAATTTGCGTAATTTCTGCGTTTGTACTGCGGATTTTCCCCCCTATATATCCATAGTTTAAAGGCAGGACAATCCGCAGGAATATTTGACATGCAATTCTTTGCGGCAGGGGAAAATCCACAGCATAGAAACAGCAGTCCCCCGAATCACAAAGGATAACTTGGGGAGTCTCTGTACTTGCGCAAACGTGCGGATTTGTCTGGAAAGATCTAGAAAATCCGCAGGTTTTCCGCAGCAAAATCCACAGGTATTTTCACCCGTGGTCACAGGGTCTTAGATCTACATAATAAAGTTTGCAGGTTATATCCCTTTTCCAGGAAAACGGAGTCGCCTGTGATGACACCAGCCCTGTAACCCTTGCTCGCTAGCCATTTACTTTCCTCAAGTGCAGACATTATCATTCATACTGTGTTAATGACTTTAAAGGGGAAGTCCTGAATTATCATACATGGTTATGTCCACAGCCATTCAATTCATTCAGACGGAGCTGCAGTACCAGACACAACCAGTGAGTCAGAGTGGCGCTGTTTTTGCAGGAATGATTTGTGATATTCAGATCTTGACTATAACTTTTCATCCGCACAGTGATATCACTTCCATCCATACAGATCCATTTTCCCTTCTCCCGTTGTGTCACTATACACCAGTCTGCAGGTTTTGCCTTTTTTAGCTTCTCCTTTGTTATAAGCTGTTTGCATAGCTAATGTGACACGTTTGAGTTTCAGAAGCTCCGCTGTGATAAAGATTCCAATTAAGTCCTATTAGGTGCTATTAATTGTACTTTGATATCGTACACGCCAGGCGGGGAGCACGCGGTGACGATCCACCGGAGGAAATCCTTCTGTAGTAACTAGACAAGATGGTTTTAGATATCACTGAGAAATAGAAGATTTGCACAGATGAAGACCTGGACGATGATGAGACTCGTCACTTTCTGCTGTAAAGGTCTGCCCCTTCTAATAATAAAGGAGCAGATACAATGTCACACTTACAGCTGGTCACCTAAAAAACTGACAAATGGAACCACAGTAGTAATGGCTTTTTACAACGTTCAGCTTTTATTACTCCTTAAAGCCAATCTGTCACCAGATTTCATAATACAAACCATATACATCATTAAATAGATCTTCTAGACCTGATTAGGCTGGTGTACTTACTATAATAATCCATGTCAGAAAGGCTGCATAATCCTATTTAAAATGTCATACTCAATCTTTGTCAACCTAGCCTGATACACAGATCCTCAGTGCTCCTCCTCCCTGCTGCTGCTGCTGCTGCTGATGATGATGATGATGAAGAATGTCCACTCACCTAGCCTGATTGACAGCTCATCAGATCCCCTCCTCCCTGATGCTTGATCTCCACCTTACTATCCTGATTAACTGCTTCTCATTATTGCTCCTTCCTTTTGCTGAATCTGGTACCACCCAGCATGATTGACAGCTTTTCAGTGTCCCTCCTCCCTGCTGCTGCTAAATATCCTATCACCTATTCGGGCTAACAATTCCTCACTGTCCCTCCTCCCTGCTGCTGCTAAATATCCTCTCACCTAATCTGGCTGACAGCTCCTCAGTGTCCCTCCTCCCTGCTGCTGCTAAAAACCTCTTCCACTTCCTAGTGTCCATACTCCCTGATGCTGATTCTCCATCCACCTAACCTGACTGACAAGCTTCTCAGTGTCCTTCTCCCTGATACTGAATCACCACTTACCTAATCTGATTGACACTTCCTTAGTGTCCCTCTTCCCTGTTGCTGAATTTATCCTCACTTAGCCTTATTGTCAGTTCCTCAGTGTCCCTCCTGCTTGCTGCTGTATTTACAATCACTTAGCCTTATTGACAGCTCCTCAATATCCCTCCTCCCTGCTGCTGAATTCATGTTTCCTTAGCCTTACCTAGAGTTCCTCAGTGTCCCTCCTCCCTGCTTCTGTATTTACACTCACTTAGCCTTACTGACAGCTCCTCAGTGTCCTCTCTCCCTGCTGCTGGATTTACGCTCATTTAGCCTTATTGACAGCTTCTCAATATCCCTCCTCCCTGCTTCTGAATGTATGCTCACTTAGTCTTATTGACAGCTCCTCAGTGTGCCTCCATGCTGCTGAATTTATGCTCACTTAGCCTTATTGATAGCTCCTCAGTGTCCCTCCTCCCTGCTGCTGCATTTATGCTCATTTAGTCTTATTTACAGCTCCTCAGTGTTCCTCCTCCCTGCTGCTGTATTTATGATCACTTAGCCTTATTGATAGCTCCTCAGTGTTCCTCCTCCCTGCTGCTGTATTTATGATCACTTAGTCTTATTGACAGCTCCTCAGTGTCCCTCCTCCCTGCTGCTGCTGTATTTATGCTCACTTAGTCTTATTATCAGCTCCTCAGTGTCCCTCCTCCCTGCTGCTGTATTTATGCTCACTTAGCCTTATTGATAGCTCCTCAGTGTTCCTCCTCCCTGCTGCTGCATTTATGCTCATTTAGTCTTATTACCAGCTCCTCAGTGCCCCTCCTCCCTGCTGCTGTATTTATGATCATTTAGTCTTATTATCAGCTCCTCAGTGCCCCTCCTCCCTGCTGCTGTATTTATGCTCACTTAGCCTTATTATCAGCTCCTCAGTGCCCCTCCTCCCTGCTGCTGTATTTATGATCACTTAGCCTTATTATCAGCTCCTCAGTGTCCCTCCTCCCTGCTGCTGTATTTATGATCACTTAGCCTTATTGACAGCTCCTCAGTGTCCCTCCTCCCTGCTGCTGAATCTCCGCTCACCTAGCCTGATTGATCACTTCTCTTTGAAATTAAAAAATGTTCAAATTTTGATGTTTTTTTTCATCATTTACTCTCTATAACAGACTTTACTAAGAAAATATAAAATCCACAGGAAACGTCACAAGACTGAAGGTTTATCGCGACCCACGAAAATCTAAGCATGGGAACAGTTTTACTTTATAATTGACCCTTTTTCAGCAATAACCTACTATAAAGCCGAGGCTCCAGCTGGGGCCGAGTCACAAAATGTTCCCAAGTCAAATTTTTACAGAATAATGTGAAACATGAAAAAAAAAAAGCAAAAGTTAAAGATTTAGAAATTATTTTACTGTTTTTTTCCCTCTATATTTTTGCTAAAGACGTTTTCTATGTATCTCCCAACTGCCGATCCATTGGTTTTCCCGGGCAATAAGCCACCGGCAGAGGAGTCTTTTTCATAGAGGATGCAGAAGCACAAAAAAAGAATGGATTTCGGAAAACCCCTTTAAATTGTACTTTATGGGTATAGCACATCAAGTCTTTGTCAGGGGTTTTAAAATAGATCAAATCTGATGACAATTTCACTTCAATGAGGGTGATTAGAGCTTTTTATAACCCGTCCAATTCCCCTGAGAAAAAACATTTTACCCCGGGTTAAACCCCCCCAAAACAATAACATAAAATTCAATATCAAATCATATCTTAAAGGGGTTGTCTACCATTGGGGATAAAAAAATAATCTTAAATGCAGGTATTTGTGGCTAAAAATCACTTTTTGCAATTGGGTTGCAATAAATATTTTGCTTTTTATAGCCTCTGTCTTATACCGTTTATTGCTGACTGCAGAATGAGTTAACTAAGAATGCATCAGTGAGCTCGTGCAAACGGTTTGTTGTGAGACTTTATTACCGTTTTATCTCTTTTTCTGAGCTCTTCTCAACCGATTTATGACCACAGATCACAACAAAGTTAAATGTGTCGGGAAACAAAAAAAGGTTTTTAAAGCTGAAGGGTGCCAAATGTTTAATAAAACCCATTGCAAAAATGTTTTTAGTATCAAGTACAAGCACATGCAAAAAATGTAAGTAAAGGTGGACAATAATAATGGTCAGAGCGCAGCTAAATAATACTGTTTTGGTTACCTACAGTCACCACTAGGGGGAGCTTAGGAGTTTACTGCATACAGAAATGTTATATAAGGATCTGGGTTCAAAATTTGGGAGTAAATAGTACAGAATAACAAAAGCCCATTACAAAATTTAGAAAGCCCCAAAAACTGAGAAACTCATCCTAGCACCCATCATTTCTATTACTGGTGTGTTCTGGTGGCACAGATGCAACCCTGCACCTTAGGGCACTCATCTGTCACAAGTAAAACAAGGAAAACAACTAAAGCTAAACTACCATCTAAAGCAGGGGTGGGGAACCTCCGGCCCGCGGGCCGTATGCGGCCCGCGACGACTTTTTCTGCGGCCCCCGGGCTGATTCCCGGGAACTGTAGTGCTGGGGCGGCAGCCGCATCTTACTGGCTGCTGGCCCTTTAAAACCCCACACAGCGCGTTCAATGCTGAACGCTGCATTTCCTATACCTGAAAGACTACGTCCCCACGCTGGCACTGCCTACGTGAGGACGTACTTTGTAGGTGGGGTCGGCGTGAGGGGCGCTAAAATCAAAAGGAGAGGATTGACTGCCAATCATCCCCCAGGTCTTACTGTGCCGGGCTGCCGGCAGCGCTATGTGCCCAGCGGCGGTGGCTCCCTGTCCCTGGCGGTTGCGGCGGTGGCTCTCTGTGCCCGGCGGTTGCGGCGGCGGCTCCCTGTGCCCGGCGGTTGCGGCGGCGGCTCTCGGTGCCCGGTGGTTGCGGCGGCGGCTCCCGGTGCCCGGCGGTTGCGGCGGCGGCTACAGGTGCCTGGTTGCAGCTCCCTGTGCCCGGCGGTTGCGGTGGCAGCTCCCTGTGCCCGGCGATTGCGGCGGCAGCTCCCTGTGCCCGGCGGTTGTGGCGGCGGCTCTCTGTGCACGGCGGTGGCTCCCTGTGCCCGGCGGCTACCTGTGCCCGGCGGCGGCTGCTCCTCTCTGTGCCCGATGGCTCCCTGAGCCCAGCGGTTGCGGCGGCGGCTCCCTGTTCCCGGCGGTTACGGTGGCGGCTCCCTGTGCCCGGCGGCTACCTGTGCCTGGCGGCGTTTGCTCCTCTCTGTGCCCGGCGGCTCCCTGTGCCCAGCGGTTGCGGCGGCGGCTCCCTGTGCCCGGCGGCTCCGTGCCCGGCGGCTCCCTGTGCCCTGCGGCGAAGGCGGCTGCTCCTCTCTGTGCCCGGCGTCAGAGCCCTCCGTGCCCGCAACCACCTTCAGCGCTCTGTGATCCCAGCCTCCCCCAGTTCTCTAACTACCTCCAAGCTCATCCGATTCTGCCTGTGAACCCAGCGCTCTGTACCTCCAGTGATCTGTGCCCCTCTTTTTCCCCAGTGTTCTGTGCCTCCCCCAGTGTTCTGTGCCCCCCCAGTCTCCCCAATGATCTGTGCCTCCCCCCAGTCTCCCCAGTGATCTGTGCTCCCCAGTCTCCCCAGTGATCTGTGCCCCCCCAGTTTTCTGTGCCCCCCCAGTCTAACCAGTGATCTGTGCCCCCCCAGTGTTCTGTGCCTCCCCCAGTCTCCCCTGTGATCTGTGCCCCCCAGTCTCCCCAGTGATCTGTGCCCCCCAGTCTCCCCAGTGATCTGTGCCCCCCAGTCTCCCCAGTGATCTGTGCCCCCCAGTGTTCTGTGCCCCCCCAGTCTCCCCAGTGATCTGTGCCCCCCAATGTGTTCTGTGCCTCCCCCCAGTCTCCCCAGTGACCTGTGCCCCCCAGTCTCCCCAGTGATCTGTGCCCCCCAGTGTTCTGTGCCCCCCAGTCTCCCTAGTGATCTATGCACCCCTAGTGATCTGTGCCCCCGTCTCCCCAATGATCTGTGCCCCCCTAGTCTCCCCAGTGATCTGTCCCCCCCCCCAGTCTCCCCAGTGATCTCTGTGCCCCGAGCCTCTCCCAGTTCTGTCTGTGACTTCAGCCTCTCCCATTCTTCTCTGTGCCATCTGTGTCCCCAGCGTCCCCCTGATTTGTCTGTGCCTCCAGCCTCTCCCATCATTCTCTGTTCCCCCAGGGCTCTCTGTGTCCCTCCGACATCCCCCAGGGCTGTTTGCCCCCAGCTATTTATATAACCCCAGCAATGTTTGTGCCCCCCAGCTATGTCTGTGTAACCCAGTGATGTGTATATACCCCCAGTGAAGTCTGTGCCGCCCAGTGATGTATGTACCCCCAGTGACGTCTATGCCTTGCTGCTTCCCTAGTGATGTATATTCCTCCCAGCCCTCCCCAGCAATGTTTATGCCCCCCAGCTATGTTTGTGCTCCCCATCAATGATCTATGTATCCCCCAGTGATGTATGTACCCCCCAATGATGTCTATGCCCCCAGCCTCCCCAGTGATCTATATTCCTCCCAACCCTCCCCTGTGATGTATATACAGCAGTCCCAGCCAACTCAAACCTGGAAAAGCAGTTGTGAAAAGCAAAAAGATCAATATCGCCTAATATTAAAGCTGCACCAAAGAGTACAAGATCCAGCCGCCACAGTGAGTTAATTGTTTGACCAAATATATTAGGGTAATTTTCAAGTTGATAATTTTGTGCGGCCCCCGAAGGTTGGTAAAAATTTCCAAATGGCCCCCGGCAGAAAAAAGGTTCCCCACCCCTGATCTAAAGCAACTAAAACTAAAGTAATAAATAAAACAAGTAAAGTGGCTACTTTCACACATCAGTTTTTTGGCATCAGGCACAATCCAGCGTGTGCCTGATGCAACAGACCCAGCGCAGAATATGCAAAAGTGGATGCGCCGGAGCCTTTTTTTTTATGGATCCGGTATACCTGATCCGTCAAAAAACGGATCCGACGGATTCGTTTCGTCCCTTTTTTGCTGGATCTGTTTGGGTTTTTTTTTCAATAAATTGGAGCATGCTCAGTTTACAAAAACGGATCCGGCAGTCGCATCCTTTTTTGACGCATTACGCCAGATCCGGCGTCCATGGGCTTCCATTGTAAATCACGCCGGATCCAGTGTGATGCGGTTTATTGTCAGAGACAAAAAACGTTACAAGAGACATTCCATCCGGCCGCCACATTAGCCAATTACGACGGATCCGGAAAAAGCCGGATGCAACGCAAGGCCATCAGGCACAATCCGGCGCTAATACAAATCAATGGGGATAAAACTGATCCGGCGCCGGATCCGTTTTATCCGTTTTTTTCCGGATTGTGCCTGATGGAAAAAAACTGATGTGTGAAAGTAGCCTAAAACTAAACTAACAACTAAAACTAAACTAACAACTAAAGCAACTAAAACTAAACTAACAAATAAAACAAGAAAAACAACTGAAACTAAACTACCATCTAAGACTAACAGCTAAAACAACTAAAATAAAACTGCCATCTAAAACAACTAAAATAAAACTAACAACAAAGACAACTAAAACTAAACTACCATCTAAAACAACTAAAACTAAACTAACAGCTAAAACAACTAAAATAAAACTGCCATCTAAAACAACTAAAGTAACAACAAAGATAACTAAAACTAAACTAACAGCTAAAACAACTAAAACTAAACTAAAAAACAACTAAAACTAAACTACCATCTAAAACAACTAAAACTAAACTAACAACAAAAACAACTGAAACTAAACTAACAGCTAAAACAACTGAAACTAAACTAACAACTAAAACAACTAAAATAAAACTGCCATCTAAAACAACTAAAATAAAACTACTATCTAAAACAACTAAAACTAAACTAACAACAAAAACAATTACAACTAAACTACCATCTAAAACAACTAAACTAACAACAAAGATAACTAAAACTAAACTAACATCTAAAACAACTAAAACTAAACTAACAACAGAGACAACTAAAACTAAACTTACATCTAAAACAACCAAAGCTAAACTAACAACTAAAAAAAACTAAAACTAAACTACCATCTATAACAACTAAAATAAAACTAACAACAAAAACAACTACAACTAAACTTACATCCAAGTAAAACTAAACTAACAACAAAAACAACTAAAACCAAAGTAACATTGAAAACAACTAAAACAAAACTAACAACAAGAACAACTCAAAACTAAACTTACATCTAAAACAACTAAAACTAAACTAACAACAAAAACAACTGATAGTAAACTACCATCTAAAACAACTAAAACTAAACTAACAGCTAAAACAACTAAAATAAAACTGCCATCTAAAACAACTAAAGTAACAACAAAGATAACTAAAACTAAACTACCATCTAAAACAACTAAAACTAAACTAACAACTAAAACAACTAAAATAAAACTGCCATCTAAAAAGACTAAAACTAAACTAACAACAAAAACAACTGAAACTAAACTAACAGCTAAAACAACTAAAATAAAACTGCCATCTAAAACAACTAAAATAAAACTACTATCTAAAACAACTAAAACTAAACTAACAACAAAAACAACTACAACTAAACTAACATCTAAAACAACTAAAACTAAACTAACAACAGAGACAACTAAAACTAAACTTACATCTAAAACAACCAAAGCTAAACTAACAACTAAAAAAAACTAAAACTAAACTACCATCTATAACAACTAAAATAAAACTAACAACAAAAACAACTACAACTAAACTTACATCCAAGTAAAACTAAACTAACAACAAAAACAACTAAAACCAAAGTAACATTGAAAACAACTAAAACAAAACTAACAACAAGAACAACTCAAAACTAAACTTACATCTAAAACAACTAAAACTAAACTAACAACAAAAACAACTGATAGTAAACTACCATCTAAAACAACTAAAACTAAACTAACAGCTAAAACAACTAAAATAAAACTGCCATCTAAAACAACTAAAGTAACAACAAAGATAACTAAAACTAAACTACCATCTAAAACAACTAAAACTAAACTAACAACTAAAACAACTAAAATAAAACTGCCATCTAAAAAGACTAAAACTAAACTAACAACAAAAACAACTGAAACTAAACTAACAGCTAAAACAACTAAAATAAAACTGCCATCTAAAACAACTAAAATAAAACTACTATCTAAAACAACTAAAACTAAACTAACAACAAAAACAACTACAACTAAACTAACATCTAAAACAACTAAAACTAAACTAACAACAGAGACAACTAAAACTAAACTTACATCTAAAACAACCAAAGCTAAACTAACAACTAAAAAAAACTAAAACTAAACTACCATCTAAAACAACTAAAATAAAACTAACAAAAACAACTACAACTAAACTTACATCCAAGTAAAACTAAACTAACAACAAAAACAACTAAAACTAAAGTAACATTGAAAACAACTAAAACAAAACTAACAACAAGAACAACTCAAAACTAAACTAACAGCTAAAACAACTAAGACTAAACGAACATCTAAAGAGACTAAAAGAACTAAAAAAGGACTTAAAATGCAACAAAAATTGACAAATTTGACACTTCAACCTCTAGAAAAATCCTTTTTACGATGGATTCCACCATCGTCCGGACAATAGCTTACAGATTGGACAACGGTTTCTGAATATTTTGCAAACTTCCAGCTGTTTACTCCATATTCAAAAAATAACATTTTGGAACCATAAGGGCAATAGACAAAAAAAGTGCTAGAACCGAGTCTTATAATAGGTCGGTCTGGGATATAATTGTGCCGGTTGGTTGCATTTTGTTTGGTAAACAAACAGTGAAAAAGCAAAAGAAACATAAAAAATGGAAAAATACATAATAAATAGAAAAATAAAATCATCCCACCACTGAGCGAAATGACTGTAATTGTCATATGCATGAAACGCAGGACAGATTAATTCCCGGCCGCCTCGTCTACAAATTATTGCCTTTGTTTCGTTGTAATGGGCATGTTCTGACGGCAAAGGGAAATTAATTGCAAAACGCAAAGACGTCGCTCCTTTCATGCAGAACTGTGATGGAGCGAGGCCTCCTGATACCCTCAGCTGTAACAGAAGCATCGCCCCTTCTACCAAATCTGGGGAGGGTGTGAAGATTTATTAACCCCATCATGGTATTTTTTTTTTCCTTTGCCTCCATTTTTTAGCCTGGACGGACAGCAGCGACACCTATCGGACCGGACCGCCCCCCAGGTCAGTATTATAAAGGTGTTTTTTATGTTCTACACAGCGGCCTGGGCTCTTATATACAGTATTCTGGAATGCTGTATATAGGGACTCACTGGTGGTGGCCGCAGCTTTTAGGGTAAAAACCTGGTGACAGGGTCCCTTTAATGCATGTTCATTCTCTACCCTGAATCCAGAGTCAGATCCTTTTCTTGTGGTTCCGCGTCCAAGTGGTATAAAGCTAAACAATACAAAGCAGCAGGACGGCAGCTGCACAGTCCACGCTCTCCTCCAGCAGTCGGCCCCGTGGAGTATCAGTATAAAGATCTTTTTACATCTAGGTCTGATGGTCACAAAGGGGGCATCCTCTACATCTTGAGGAAAGAAGGTTTACTCATAGTCACAAATGCAGATTATTTACTGTATGAGCAGTGAGACTATGGATTCTTTACTGTACAAGCAGTAAGACTAAGTATTTACTGTATGAGCAGTGAGACTATGGATTATTTACTGTAAGAGTAGTGGGACTATGGATTCTTTACTGTACGAGCAATAGGACTATGGATGCTTTACTGTACAAACAGTGAAACTATGGATTCTTTACTGTAAGAGTAGTGAGACTATGGATTCTTAACTGTGAATTATTCACTGTATGAGCAGTGGGACTATAGATTCTTTACTGTACAAGCAGTGACACTATGGATTCTTTACTGTATAAGCAGTGAGACTATGGATTCTTTACTGTATAAGCAGTGAGACTATAGATTCTTTACTGTACGACCAGTGGGGCTATGGATTCTTTACTGTACAAACAGTGAAACTATGGATTCTTTACTGTAAGAGTAGTGAGACTATGGATTCTTAACTGTATGAGCAATATGACTATGGATTATTTACTATACAATCAGTGAAACTATGAATTATTTACTGTACAAGCAGTGAGACTATGGATTTTTTACTCTATGAGGAGTGATACTATAGATTCTTTACTGTACAAGCAGTGAGACTAGGGATTCTTTACTGTACGAGCAGTGAGGCTATGGATTCTTTACTGTACGAGCAGTGAGATTATGGATTCCTTACTGTACGAGCAGTGAGACTATGGATTCTTTACTGTACGAGCAGTGAGACTATGGATTCTTTACTGTAAGAGAAGTGAGACTACGGGACTATCTGCTGCATGATGTTGCAATGATTGCATCATAACATAAGTACAAGGAGCCCTGCACGTCTTTCTTGATAAATAGACTGACTACTACAGGTTGTGAGGCAGTAGAATCGGTCATGGGGCGTTGATCCAGGGAACTAGTCCAATTGCCATATGTGGAGTCAGGAAGGAGGTTGACCCATAATATGGAACATAGTGTCTGCCCCAAGGGGTTTTGCCTTCATCCGGATCAAAATCTTAGACTGTGTGTTGAATTTCATGGACTTAAGTCTACTTTCAATCTTAAGAACTATGCTTTGGCATTTTTAAAGAGAATGAAAGACTGTGCTGATTTTGCCCCAGTGTATAAGGCAAAGCTGAAAAGTGAGCCGAAGAAAACAAGAAGCATCTGTCTACTCCAGTGTCCAGTGTGAAAACAGCAATATTTCAAGTTCTTTCTTTTGTATGTTAGCAATAACATAAAAAAAAATGAGATGACTGTGCACAACCAACCCAGTCTACACAGCAAAGCTACCAAGCTGCCAACTGAGCTGGAAGAAACAGGAAGTGTCTTCCAATAGTCATGGTCAGTGGACAGTGTAAGAAGTGAAATAGCTCAAGATTTTTTTGTGTACTGAAATACAAAGATAACAAGATGACTATGCTTACTAATCACAGTACATTGAGCTGCAGAAAACAATATTTATTAGCTTATTGCATATCTGCTTCAGTGACCAGCCTGAGAAATAAAATGTTTCATGATATTTTTTGAATTCACGTAAAAAATATAACAACAATGATAATGAGATGACTCTACTCACTCATCCCAGTCTATCCAACAAAGCTGACAATTCAGAATTAGATGCACAATAATGAGATGACTCTATTCATCCATCCCAGTCTATCCAGGAAAGCTGACCATTGAGAATTAGATGTGTAACAATGATAATGAAATTACTCTACTCATCCGACCCAGTCTATCCAACAAAGCTGACTATTGAGAATTAGATGGCCAACAATAATAAAATTACTCTACTCATTCGACCCAGTCTATCCAACAAAGCTGACCATTGAGAATTAGATGCGCAACAATGATAATTAGATGACTCTACTCATCCATCCCAGTCTATCAAACAAAGCTGACCATTGAGAATTAAATGTGCAACAATGATAATGAGATGACTCTACTCATCTGACCCAGTCTATCCAACAAAGCTGACCATTAAGAATTAGATATGCAACAATGATGAGATATCCATCCCAGTCTATCTAATAAAGCTGACCATTGAGAATTAGATGAGCAACAATGATAATGAAATTACTCTACTCATCCGACCCAGTTTATCGAACAAAGTTGACCAATGAGAATTAGATGGCCAACGGTAATGAAATGACCCTACACATCCGACCCAGTCTATTCAACAAAGCTGACAATAGAGAATAAGGTGGGCTTTGCACACTACGACATCGCAGGTGCGATGTTGGTGGGGTCATGTCAAAAGTGACGCACTTCCTGCGTCGCTCTCGACATCGTAGTGTGTAAATCCTAGATGATACGATTAACGAGCGCAAAAGCGTCGTAATCGTATCATCGGTGTAGTGTCGGCGAATTCCATAATTACGCTGACGTGACGGTCCGGTGTTGTTCCTCGTTCCTGCGGCAGCACACATCGCTGTGTGTGAAGTCGCAGGAGCGAGGAACATCTCCTACCTGCGTCACCGCGGCTCCCGTCGGCTATGCGGAAGGAAGGAAAGAAGTGGGCGGGATGTTTACATCCCACTCATCTCCGCCCCTCCGCTCCTATTGGCCGCCTGCCGTGTGATGTCGCAGTGATGCCGCACGACCCGCCCCCTTAATAAGGAGACAGTTCGCCAGCCAGAGCAACGTCGCACGGCAGGTGAGTACATGTGAAGCTGCCGTAGCGATAATATTCGC
This sequence comes from Anomaloglossus baeobatrachus, assembly GCF_048569485.1. Lineage (NCBI taxonomy): Eukaryota > Metazoa > Chordata > Amphibia > Anura > Aromobatidae > Anomaloglossus > Anomaloglossus baeobatrachus. The sequence goes on from NC_134354.1 coordinate 770,405,119, forward strand.
TACGGCAGCTATCACAATGATATCGCAGCTGCGACAGGGGCGATGTCGCAGCGTGCAAAGTACCCCTTAGATGTGCAACAATGATAATGAGATGACTCTACTCATCCGACCCAGTCTATCCAACAAAGGTGACAATAGAGAATTAGATGTGTCATCCTATTGTGATAAGTCTAATGTGAAAATGGCAAAGTATCAAGATATCTTTATGTGAATAGTCATATAATTAGAAACCAACACCAGCATTTTAAAATAGGACGAGATGCACTTTAGATGACTGACAGTGATGCAAATCCGACCCACCATGTGTTGCATATTTATAGGAAAACAAAAATAGATTCCTTTTTCTTTTGGGTAAGAGGTAAAAATAACAAGCCTCGCATAAATAGGAGCGACTGGCAAGAGAGATATGGAGAGCGTAGAGGAGCTCAGCCAGGCTGATGGTGAAGCATTACAATGTACGTGATAGATCTTCTCGCAAAGTGGTTTGAGCTTCAGATGTGTCCATCCAGACGTGCACGCCATAATTGCACCAGTAATTGCCGCTGATTGCAAGTAAACAATGTGTTTGAGAGAAAATCATTATCTCACACAAATGAGGGAACTGGGAGGCCTTCTCCGTGCCAAACGATTCGGTGTCATCAATGAGATAACAGATCCAGATGCAAATACACGTCAGTCACCAGTGTAGAAACTTCAGAAATCCACCCATGGGACTTGTCAGCTCCTCGCTGGCTGCAAACTCCACGACCGGAGTTTGTAATCTGGATTTTGTATCTCGTTAGCCTTGATACGGCTGACGAGGACATCTACATTGCACAGTTTTACCATTAAGGGGGTTTTAGCGATTGCTAGCGATGTCGAGCGCGATAGCACCTGCCCCCGTTGTACGTGCGACATTTGGTGATCGCTGCCGTTGCGAACATTATCGCTACGGCAGCGTCACATGCACATACCTTGTCAGCGACATCGCTGTGACCGCCGAACAATCCCTCCTTCAAGGGGGTGGTGCGTTCGGCGTCACCGCAACGTCACTAAGCGGCCGACCAATAGAAGTGGAGGGGTGGAGATGAGCGGGACGTAACATCCCGTCCACCTCCTTCCTTCCGGATTGCCGGTGGACGCAGGTTAGGAGATGTTCGTCGTTCCTGCAGTGTCACACACAGCGATGTGTGGTGCCGCAGGAACGACGAACAACCTCGCACCTGCAGCAGCACCGTTATTAAGGAAAGGAGCGACGTGTCACCGATCACCGTTTTTGAACGATTTTTCGACCGTTGATCGTCGCTCCTAGGGTTTACACGCTGCGATGTCGGTAACGGCGCCGGATGTGCGTCACTAACGACGTGACCCCGACGATATATCGTTACCGATGTCGCAACGTGTAAAGCACCCTTTATTCACAAGCGGTCTTGTAACGCATTCAAATGTGGTTTAGCAGCAGTTTCAAACACAAGTCGTAAATACTGAGTGGCGCTGTTGTGGGAATTAATAGACCATATTTCTAATTCTGGATATCCCCTTGTGTAGACTCACATCGCTACACAGCAGAAGTGAGGTTCCTGTTACAGGACACACAGGTCATATATCCTCCCTTTGCTACAAGTGAAGTGTCTGATACAGGACTCCTTTATCAGTAGTGTGGCGAAAGTTACAGGACCTACAAGTCATATAGCTTCCTTTGCCACTAGTGAGGTGAATGTGATAGGTCCTGCAGGTAATGTATTCCCTTTTGCCACTAGTGAGGTGCCGGTTATAGGTCCTGCAGGTTATGTATCCTCTTTTGTCACTAGTGAGGTGCCTGTTATAGGTCCTGCAGGTAGTGTATCCCCCTTTGCCACTAGTGAGGTGCCTGTTATAGGTCCTGCAGGTAATGTATCCCCCTTTGCCACTAGTGAGGTGCCTGTTATAGGTCCTGCAGGTAATGTATCCCCCTTTGCCACTAGTGAGGTGCCTGTTATAGGTCCTGCAGGTAATATATCCCCCTTTGCCACTAGTGAAGTGCCTGTTATAGGTTCTGCAGGTAGTGTATCCACTTTTGCCACTAGTGAAGTGCCTGTTATAGGTCCTGCAGGTAATGTATCCCACTTTTCCACTAGTATACTGCACTTTACAGGAACTGCAGGTAATGTATCCTCCATTTCCATTTGTGAGGTGCCTGTTACAGGACCTGCATAAAATGTGTCCCCCTTTTCCACTAATGAGGTGGACTTTACAGGACCTGCAGGTAATGTAGCCTCCTTTTCCACTAGTGTTTTACCTGTTAAAGAACTTGCAAGTCATGCGTCCCCCTTTATCAGTATTGAGGTGCCTGTTACAGGACCTACAGGTACTGTATTTCTTTTTCCAATACTAAATAGCCTGTTCAGGACCTGCGGGTCATGTATCCTCTTATTTCACTAATGGGGTGGCTGTTACCAGACCTACAGGTCATGTATCCTTGTTTACCAGTAGGGAGTGACTGTTATTGGACCTGAAGGTAATGTATACTCATTTGTCAGTAGTGTGATACCAGTTACAGGACTAACAAGTAATGCATCCTCCTTGTACAGTACTAAAGTGCCTGATACAGGTCCTACAGGTAATGTATTCCCATTTGCCAGTAGTGATGTGCCTGTGACAGAATCTGCAGGTCAGGTATTCTCCTTTGCATGTTACTGAACCTGCAGGTCATGTATCCTTCATTTCCAGTAGTAACGTGCCTGTTTCAGGACCTGCAGGTAAAGTATCCTCCATTGTCACTAGTGAGGTGCCTGTTATAGGTCATGTGGTAATGCATCCCACTTTTCCACTAGTATACTGCACTTTATATGACCTTCAAGTAATGTATCCTCCTTTTCCATTTGTGAGGTGCCTGTTACAGGACCTGCATATAATGTGTCCCCCTTATCCACTAGTGAGGTGGACCTTAAAGGACCTGCAGGTAATATATCCTCCTTTTCCACTAGTGTTTTACCTGTTACAGAACTTGCAAGTCATGCGCACTTCTTTATCAGTATTGAGGTGCCTGTTACAGGACCTACAGGTATTGTATGTCCTTTTCCAGTACTAAATAGCCTGTTACAGGACCTGCGGGTCTTGTATCCTCCTATTTCACTAATGGGGTGGCTGTTACTAGACCTGCTGGTAATGCATATTCATTTTCCAGTAGTGTGGTACAAGTTACAGGACTAACAGGTAATGCATCGTCCTTGTTCAGTACTAAAGTGCCTGATACAGGACCTACAGGTAATATATCCTCATTTGCCAGTAGTGATGTGTCTATGACAGAACCTGCATGTCATATTCTCCTTTGCCTGTTACTGCACCTCCAGGTCATGTAGCCTCCTTTGCCAGAAGTAAGGGACATATTACAGGACCTGCAGGTAATGAATCCCACTTTTCCACTAGTGAGGTGCCTGTTATCGGTCATGCAGGTAATGTATGCTCCTTTTCCATTAGTGAAGTGCCTGTTACAGGACCTGCAGGTAATGCATCATCCTTTTCCACTAGTGAGATGTACTTTACAGGACCTGTTGGTAATGTATACTCCTTTTCCATTAGTGTGTTACCTGTTACAAGACCTGCAGGTCATATGTCCTCCTTTATCAGTGGTTAGTGCTAGTTACAAGACCTGCAGGTCATGCACACTGCTTTGCTGGGTTAATTTTATTGGATTGCACCTTTATGGATATTACAATACCAAAATGTATATATGTATATATATGTATATATATATATATATGTATTATATATATGTATATATATATATATATATATATATATATATATATATATATATATATATATATGTATATATATATATATAAAAATCTTTATTTGTAACTTGGGAAAATGAAAGAAGAGGGGGATCTTATTTTTTTTCTCATATGTTTAAAAACTTTTTTGTAATACTTTTCACTTTATGTTTTAGTCCCTGCAATACACTAGAATCTGCGATTATACAGTAAAAATCATTGTCATCCATAGTGCCCAGACATCACATAAGAAATAACATGACAGGCAGACCGTCAGGTGTTAACCCGTCGGCACCCTCTTATTGCATCGGTCTATCTATAAAAATATTGGGCAGTGATTACTGGTACTCACTGTATAGTGAGAGGTGACACTATATCTGGCATCCTGGTGGAGCACTGTGACCAGCATTGTACTGGGACACTATATCCGGCATCATGATGGGGCTCTGTGATCGGCATTTTACTGGGACACCATATCTTGCATCATGATGGGGCTCTGTGACTGGCATTGTACTGGGACACTATATCTGGCATTATGATGGGGCTCTGTGACTGGCATTGTACTGGGACACTATATCTGGCATTATGATGGGGCTCTGTGACTGGCATTGTACTGGGACACTATATCTGGCATTATGATGGGGCTCTGTGACTGGCATTGTACTGGGACACTATATCTTGCATCATGATGGGGCTCTGTGACTGGCATTGTACTGGGACACTATATCTGGCATTATGATGGGGCTCTGTGACTGGCATTGTACTGGGACACTATATCTGGCATTATGATGGGGCTCTGTGACTGGCATTGTACTGGGACACTATATCTGGCATCATGATGGAGCACTGTGACTGGCATTGTACTGGGACACTATATCTGGCATCATGATGGAGCACTGTGACTGGCATTGTACTGGGACACTATATCTTGCATCATGATGGAGCACTGTGACCGGGATTGTACTGGGACACTATATCTTGCATCATGATGGGGCACTGTGCCCGGCATTGTACTGGGACAGTGTGGTTGACATTTTGTTGGGTCACTTTGTCTAGCATTTTGGTGGGGCACTCTGTCTCGCATCATGATTTAGCACCTACTGCTCCAGATACTGTCGCACATGCTCACTAGTACTTCATTTCGCACATGCTCACTAGTGCTTCATATCGCACATGCTCACTAGTGCTTCATTTCGCACATGATCAGTGATCAGTAGTGCTTCATTTCGCACATGCTCACTAGTGTTTCATTTTGCACATGCTCACTAGTGCTTCATTTCGCACATGCTCACTAGTGCTTCATTTCGCACATGCTCAGTAGTGCTTCATTTCGCACATGCTCATTAGTGCTTCATTTAGCACATGCTCACTAGTGCTTCATTTCACACATGCTCACTAGTGCTTCATTTCGCACATGCTCAGTAGTGCTTAATTTACACAGGAGACTTCGGAACCCTCGTTCACATGCTTATTGACTTCTGTCAATCGGGTATCTATCCTGTGGAAAAGTGATCAATGTTGTTCAGAGGGTGTATGTCCTGAAAATTAAAAAGTACTGTCCCTTTAATGCTTTCTCAATTAAATTCTGCTTTATATAATGGAGCTGGCGCCCACTTAATGAAAGCCTACAACACATATGGAAATGAGTCACCGCTTTTACCAATGAACCCTCCTGACAGCGAGAACCAGAGACAAACACAAGTTCCTGATCCCGTTTGAGGTACGCAGGAATTCTGAGAGCGTTGCGCTGGTAAGCCTGGTTAAGGCAGGAAATCATCATCCACTTTAGGTTCTACAGTAACGTATAATTGCAATAATTGTGTTTTACGCTTCGGAATTCTCCGCAGTACGAGGAAAGATGATGATGGCTTGTGTGGGAAACACACTGTAAGGCATTCATGTTCTATAATTAATGGGTTTATTTGCAGAAAGAGTCGGCGGTGACGGCACCGATACTCAGGAAGGTCACAATATACAAGGTGCAAACTCAGGCAGGTACCGTCCTGTAATTACAGGAGACAAAAAAACTAGAAGAAGCTCACATAGAAGGAGCTGAGCGGCGCGGCCCACGGCAATAACAAAGTGTAGTCTGCAACTCGAGGAAAAAATGGAAAATTGAATGTGAAAATTTCAATATTGGTTAAAAACAGCCAAGAGCGCAAGAGGTTTCCTCTGGTCCGGAGCGGTACTTACCATACACACAGATGTGGAGTTAACTGGTACAAGCATTTATTGCTATGGACAGTCCCTAATTATTAGCAGCAGCAAATTAGAAACTATCCTACGGCTCGGACCCCAGTAATCCAATATAATCTGTGAGAAAACCTGGAAGGAAAAGTTCAATTTCCCTGCAGTGCCTCCGCAGGAGGAAGAGTGTATCACACACCTGAACGCAGCTCTAAGCATATATGGTGTGTGCATCTAGTCTGCATAGATGTAAGTGCAGCATCTAAGTGCAACATCTAACTAGGTGCATCATCTAAGTGTGCCATCTAAGTGCAACACCATCTAAGTGCAAAATCTAAATGCAGCATCTAAGTGCAGCATCTAAGTGCATCATCTAAGTGCAACACCATCTAAGTGCAAAATCTAAATGCAGCATCTAAGTGCAGCATCTAAGTGCATCATCTAAGTGCAACACCATCTAAGTGCAAAATCTAAATGCAGCATCTAAGTGCAGCATCTAAGTGCAGCATCTAAGTGCATCATCTAAGTGCAGCATCTAAATGCAGCATCTAAATGCAGCATCTAAGTGCACCATCTAAGTGCATCATCTAAGTGCAGCATCTAAGTGCAGCATCTAAGTGCATCATCTAAGTGCACCATCTAAGTGCAGCATCTAAGTGCATCATCTAAGTGCATCATCTAAGTGCATCATCTAAGTGCACCATCTAAGTTCAAAATCTAAATGCAGCATCTAAGTGCACCATCTAAGTGCAAAATCTAAATGCAGCATCTAAGTGCAGCATCTAAGTGCACCATCTAAGTGCACCATCTAAGTGCGTCATCTAAGTGCACCATCTAAGTGCAAAATCTAAATGCAGCATCTAAGTGCAGCATCTAAGTTCAGCATCTAAGTTCAGCATCTAAGTGCGCCATCTAAGTGCGCCATCTAAGTGCACCATCTAAGTGCACCATCGAAGTGCGCCATCTAAGTGCGCCATCTAAGTGCGCCATCTAAGTGCAGCATCTAAGTGCAGCATCTAAGTGCAGCATCTAAGTGTGCCATCTAAGTGTGCCATCTAAGTGCACCATCTAAGTGCACCATCTAAGTGCATCATCTAAGTGCACCATCTAAGTGCAAAATCTAAATGCAGCATCTAAGTGCACCATCTAAGTGCAAAATCTAAATGCAGCATCTAAGTGCACCATCTAAGTGCAAAATCTAAATGCAGCATCTAAGTGCAGCATCTAAGTCCATCATCTAAGTGCATCATCTAAATGTGCCATCTAAGTGCAAAATCTAAGTGCAGCATCTAAGTTCAGCATCTAAGTTCAGCATCTAAGTGCGCCATCTAAGTGCATCATCTAAGTGCGCCATCTAAGTGTGCCATCTAAGTGCACCATCTAAGTGCACCACCTAAGTGCACCATCTAAGTGCATCATCTAAGTGCACCATCTAAATGTGCCATCTAAGTGCAAAATCTAAGTGCAGCATCTAAGTTCAGCATCTAAGTTCAGCATCTAAGTGCGCCATCTAAGTGCATCATCTAAGTGCGCCATCTAAGTGTGCCATCTAAGTGCACCATCTAAGTGCACCACCTAAGTGCACCATCTAAGTGCATCATCTAAGTGCACCATCTAAGTGCATCATCTAAGTGCACCATCTAAGTGCATCATCTAAGTGCACCATCTAAGTGCACCACCTAAGTGCACCATCTAAGTGCATCATCTAAGTGCACACCTAAGTGCACCATCTAAGTGCATCATCTAAGTGCACCATCTAAGTGCATCATCTAAGTGCACCATCTAAGTGCATCATCTAAGTGCATCATCTAAGTGCACCATCTAAGTGCAAAATCTAAATGCAGCATCTAAGTGCAGCATCTAAGTTCAGCATCTAAGTGCATCATCTAAGTGCGCCATCTAAGTGTGCCATCTAAGTGCACCATCTAAGTGCATCATCTAAGTGCACCATCTAAGTGCATCATCTAAGTGAGCCATCTAAGTGCATCATTAAGTGCACCGTCTAAGTGCGCCATTCAATTGTGCCATTCAAGTGCGCCATTCAATTGTGCCATTCAAGTGCGCCATTCAAGTGCACCATTCAAGTGCACCATTCAAGTGCATCATTAAGTGCACCATCTAAGTGTGCCATCTAACTGCTCCATCTAAGTGCAATATCTAAGTGCACCATTTAAGTGCAGCACCTATGTGCATTTTATAAGTGTACTGCAATGAATTAGACCAAAATTGAACCAGAAGGGAACTGGATCCATAGTCACTGTAAACAATCTTTCTGTTCCTTTCCACTATCACCCCAATAGTCCTTTACTTCCTACTAAACCCCCAACACCAAGCAATGAACAGGTCATCTCTCCCTCCATCCTCCCCACCTATCTCACCTCCTCCTCAGATCTGTTCCTCAACATTAAACCTTCTGTCTCCAGACACACACGGCCACCTCATGGCCTCTCCTTCTCCCACCTACAACACTCTGTCTGCTTTTCCTCATTGCCCGTGATATCTATCCAAATCTTGGCCCTCCTTGCCACATCCCCACAGTCACTTCTATCTCCCATCCGCGTTCTACCACTACTTTCCGCAATCTTTCTACCTTATACCGATTCACCCAGCGCCCGCTCACCCAGTTACCCGACTAATCCACCTATCCCCCAGCTATTCCCCGGCTTCTTCACTCTGCCAATCTCTTCACTGGGTTCCCATTGCCCAAAGACCCTAAGCATGACATACAAAGCCATCCACAACCTGTCTCCTCCTTACATATGTGACCTAATCTCCCAGTACCTACACGCAACCTCCGATCCTCACTAGATCTCTCCTCTCATGTTATCTCCTCTTCCCACAATCGCATACAAGATTTATCCCATGTATCCCAATTACTCTCAAACTCTCTACAACAATATATCAAACTCTCGCCTACCATGGAAACCTTGAGAAGGAACCTGAAGACCCACCTCTTCGGACAAGGCCACAACCTGCAGTAACTCTCAGCCCACTGTACCGTTGCACAATCAGCTCTGCCCTCACCTACTGTATCCTCACCCAACCCCTGTAGACTGTGATCCCTCGGGGGCAGGGTCCTCTCTCCTCCTTTATCCTCACCCATTCCCTGTAGACTGGGATCCCTCGGGGGCAGGGTCCGCTCTCATCTTGTATCCTCACCCATCCCCTGTAGACTGTGAGCCCTCGTGGGCAGGGTCCTCTCTACTCCTGTATCCTCACCCATCCCCTGTAGACTGTGAGCTCAAACGGGCTGGGTCCTCTCTCCTCCTTTATCCTCACCCATCCCCTGTAGACTGTGAGCCCTCGTGGGTAGGGTCCTCTCTCCTCCTATATCCTCACCCATTTCTGTAGACTGTGAGCCCTCGTGGGTAGGGTCCTCTCTCCTATTGTATCCTCACTCATCCCCTGTAGACTGTACACCCTCATGGGCAGGGTTCTTTCTCCTCCTGTATCCTCACCCATCCCCTGTAGACTGTGATCCCTCAGGTGCAGGGTCCTTTCTCCTCCTGTATCCTCACCAATTCCCTGTAGACTGTGAGCCTTTGGGGGCAGTGTCCTCTCTCCTCCTGTATCTTCATCCGTTCTCTGCGGACTGTGAGCCCTCGCGGGCAGGGTCCTCTCTCCTCCTGTATCCTCACCCATCCCCTGTAGACTGTGAGCCCTTGCGGGCAGGGTCCTCTCTGCTCCTGTATCCTCACCCATCCCCTATAGACTGAGTTTTCAGGGGCAGGGTCCTCTCTCCTCCTGTATCCTCACCCATCCCCTGTAGACTGTGATCCCTTGGGGGCAGGGTCCTCTCTCCTACTGTATCTTCACCCATCCCCTGTAGACTGTAAGCCCTCATAGGCAGGGTCCTTTCTCCTCCTGTATCCTCACCCATCCCCTGTGGACTGTGAGCCCTTGCGGGCAGGGTCCTCTCACCTCCTGTATCCTCACCTATCCCCTGTAGACTGTGAGCCCTTGCAAGCAGGGTCCTTTCTCCTCCTGTATCTTCACCCATCCCCTGTAGACTGTGATGTCTCGCGGGCAGGGTCCTCTCGCCTCCTGTATCTTCATCCATCCCCTGTAGACTCTGAGCCCTCGCGGGCAGGTTCCTCTCTCCTCTTGTATCCTCACCCATCCCCTGTAGACTGTGATCCCTCATGGGCAGGGTCCTTTCTCCTCCTGTATCCTCACCCATTCCCTGTAGCCTGGGAGCCCTCATGGGCAGGGTCCTTTCTCCTCCTGTATCTTCACCCATCCCCTGTAGACTGTGATGTCTCGTGGGCAGGGTCCTCTCGCCTCCTGTATCTTCATCCATCCCCTGTAGACTGTGAGCCCTCACGGGCAGAGTCCTCTCTCCTCCTGTATCCTTACGCATCCCCTGTAGACTGTGAGCCCTCGCGGGCAGGGTCCTCTCTCCTCTTGTATCCTCACTCATCCCCTGTAGACTGTGAGCCCTCACGGGCAGAGTCCTCTCTCCTCTTGTACCTTCACCCATCCCCTGGAGACTGTGAGCCCCCGCAGGCAGGGTCCTTTCTCCTCCTGTATCCTCACCCATCCTCTGTAGACTGTGAGCCCTCGCGGGCAGGGTCCTCTCTCCTCTTGTACCTTCACCCATCCCCTGGAGACTGTGAGCCCCCGCAGGCAGGGTCCTTTCTCCTCCTGTATCATCACCCATCCCCTGGAGACTGTGAGCCCCCGCAGGCAGGGTCCTTTCTCCTCCTGTATCCTCACCCATCCTCTGTAGACTGTGAGCCCTTGTGGGCAGGGTCCTCTAACCTCCTGTATCCTCACCTATCCCCTGTAGACTGTGAGCCCTCGCGGGCAGGGTCCTCTCTCCTCTTGTACCTTCACCCATCCCCTGGAGACTGTGAGCCCCCGCAGGCAGGGTCCTTTCTCCTCCTGTATCCTCACCCATCCCCTGGAGACTGTGAGCCCCCGCAGGCAGGGTCCTTTCTCCTCCTGTATCCTCACCCATCCCCTGGAGACTGTGAGCCCCCGCAGGCAGGGTCCTTTCTCCTCCTGTATCCTCACCCATCCTCTGTAGACTGTGAGCCCTTGCGGGCAGGGTCCTCTAACCTCCTGTATCTTCACCTATCCCCTGTAGACTGTGAGCCCTTGCAAGCAGGGTCCTCTCTCCTCCTGTATCCTCACCCATCCCCTGTAGACTGCTGCTTTCACACATCCGGTTTTTGCTGTGCAGCACAATCCGGCTCTTTGCAGAAAAAACACAACCATTTTGTTTTTGCCGGCGGTTGCGTTTTTTCCGCATAGACTTTCATTAGTGTCGGATTAGTGCCGGATGTGGCATATTTAGCCGATGTGGTGGCCAGATGGAACGTTGCCTGGCACGTTTTTTTGTCCGGCAAAAAAAATGCATCGCGCCGCATCCGGCCGATGCGGCGCTTTTTCCAATGCATGCCTATGGACACCGGATGCGGCGCGATGCGGCAAAAACCGCATCCGGCCGCCACATACGGTTTTTTGCACTGCACATGCTCAGTAGCGTGCCGCAACCGGCAAAAACCGGACGGGCCGCATGTAAAAACTTATGCAAAGGATCCGGTTTTTTCGCCGCATCCGTTGCATAGGTTTTAGAGCCGGATTTAGCCACACTGCTAAAACCGGATGTGTGAAAGCAGCCTAAACAAACTACTCCTTCTTAATTGCCAAAGCGTTGCCTTTAAAATAGAAAAGACCACACAGTTACCTCTCCCCATCCTTGTGATTCTTGTGACCACTGCTACCAATCAACAGCTGCTGATTAAATGCAAGTATTCGATCAGAGCAGACGACCGGTGCTCATCCGATAGGCAAATACGTGCTTTTCTTTTTATCTTAAATGACGCACGTTCTCAAAAATAAGAGTATATTATATGGTAAAATAGGAGTACCCCTTTAAGTTCAATTTCCTTTAAAGTTTCATAGAAAAATAATGACTTCTACTAAACTTGTCTTACAAAGTTCTCCAATAAAGTTGTGAGAATGTGACTCGCGGCCTCTCGCTGCGCCGCGCCGTTGTTTATGGATTCCAGATACATCCGTAGAATCACATTCTGCCGTTGATCTGATGAACTCTGTCACTTTCCTCTTCCCGGAAATAAAAGTAAAGTGTTGGCGTCACCCGGAGATCGCACAGCGTGATACTGAAGAGTGGCAAAGTGAGGAGCCGCAAAAGCGATTTAATGACACAGTTGTCTGACAGCGATGTGTCTGCCATCGAGCGGGAATCAAAGAACACCTCAACCGGTAAGACTCCGCGTCCATCTAATACCCAACAGCGACCGGCACCTCATATCTATAGGCTACAAGGAACTTATACAGAGAAAAAAAGGCGCAAAATAGAAGTAAAAAATGCTGGCGCCAGGCACGGGCATCTATTATTTGTGGTTTTGGTTGACATTTTTTGCGCCAAATTCTTCAAAACGTTGCACACAATTCCCAAATTTTGGACAAAATAAAACATAGTGAGTTTTAGAGTAAAAAAAAAATGCATGCTCAGCTAAAAGGAAGCAAAAATTGTGCAAAAATTTCAGGTGCACTGGCAGACAGCATAAAGGTTTTGGTGAAATGGGGCACACATTTTTTATTGTATCAGAGACCGTGACTATTGTGGCGGCTGAACCAATAGGATGTAATAAATCCTGCTCAATGTTAACATATTAATTATAATTATTATTTTATATCAATATTATCACTTAATATTGAGCTGTATTAAATATGCTGACATTTCCCTATGTAACGTCTGAGCACGCACCCAGCCCCCCTTATATACAGTATGAGCACCCAAAACAGCCTCCTATAAACAATATGAGACCCCACATAGCTGACTATATACCATGTGAGCCCTCACATACCCCTCCTAGATAAAGTATGAGCCCTCAAGCCCCCATAGCCCTTCTATATACAGTATTAGACCCCACACATACAGTATGAGCTCCCACATAGCCTACTATATACATTATGAGCCCACTATAGCCTCTTATATACAGTATTAGCCCCCTACATAGCCTCCTATATAGCATAAGAGCCCCCCATAGCCCCCTATATACAGTATGAGACCCAATATGACCCCCCCTACATAAAGTACAAGCTCCAACATAGCCTACTATATAGAGTATGAGCCACCACATAGCCATCTAAATACAGTATGAGATCCCTAGCCTCTTATATACACTATGAGCCACCACATAGCCTACTATATGCAGTATGAGACCCCAAGTGACCTCCTACATAGAGTATGAGCTCCCACTTATCCTGCTAGATACAGTATGAGCTCCCGCATAGCCTTCTATGTACATTATGAGCACCACATAGTCCCCTATATACAGCATGAGCCCCCATAGCCTCCTATTTACAGTATGATCCCCTACATAGTCCCATATATACTGTATGAGCCCCCCTAAACTTCCTAAATACAGCATAAGCCCCCACATAGCCTACTAAGTACAGTATGAGCCCGCACATAGCCCCCTATATACAGGATGATCCACCACACAGCCTCCTATATACAGTATGAGCCACCACTTATTCTCCTATAAACAGTATGATCTTGCGCATAGCCCCCTATATCCAACAAGAGCCCCCACAATCTCCCACATACAGTATGTGCCCCACTTAGCCTCCTAAAACAGTATGAGCTCCTGCATAGCCCCCTACATACAGTATGAGCCCCCACATAGCCCCCTATATACAGTATGAGCCTCCACATGGCCTCCTAAATCAAGCATGAGGCCTGACATAGCCTCCTACATATAGTATAAACAACCACATAGCCTCCTATATACAGTATGAACCCTCACATATCCTCCTATATAGTATGAGCCCTCACATAGCCCCCTATATACAGTATGAGACACCACATAGCCCCCTATATATAATAATAATCTTTATTTCTATAGCACCAACATATTCCGCAGCGCTTTACAATTCAGAAGGATCATATACAAACAAGTAACAGTTATCGAAAATACAATATTTAAAGGGAAAAAAAAGACAACCCTGCTCATGAGAGCTTACAATCTAAAGTAAGATGGGGGGGGACAAGGTACAAGTGCTTATTTACAGTGACAATCCAGCCATCTCATGGGGGATAGATAATGGCTTCCTGGACCAGTTGGCCAGGACCTTGAGATGCATTTGGGTGCCATGGAGTTTGACGTGGGGTACTTATCTGAGAAGTTGTGGAGGGATTAGGTGAAATTAGTTTGGCTAGGGAGTGTGATAGGCCACCCTAAAAAGATGCGTTTTTAGGGTGCGTCTGAAGCTGAGTAAGTTGTGATTCGTCCTAACTTCTTGGGGTAGAGCATTCCAGAGGTTTGGTGCAGCTCGGGAGAAGTCTTGGATTCGGGAGTGGGAGGTTCGAATTAGTGTGGATGTTAGTCGAAAGTCATTTGCGGAGCGTAGAGAACGGGTGGGATGATAGACAGAGAGGAGGGTGGAGATGTAGGAGGGTGCTGCACTGTGGAGAGCTTTGTGGGTGAGAACAAGCAGTTTGAATTGGATCCTGTGATATATGGGCAGCCAGTGCAATGACTGGCACAGAGCAGAGGCATCCGAGTAGCGGTTAGCCAGATAGGTGACCCTGGCTGCTGCATTAAGGATGGACTGTAGAGGAGAGAGTCTAGTTAGGGGGAGACCAATTAATAGAGAGTTACAGTAGTCAAGGCGAGAGTGGATCAGGGCCACGGTGAGGGTTTTTGTCGTTTCCGTTGTGAGAAAGGGGCGGATTTTAGAGATGTTCTTGAGGTGCAAGCGGCAGGAGCTGGCAAGAGATTGTATGTGGGAGGTGAAGGAGAGATCAGTGTCAAGTATAACCCCCAGGCAGCGGGCCTGCGGCCTAGGACTTATCGTTGTGCCACACACAGAGAGGGAGATGTCAGGTTTAGGAAGGCTGGGAGATGGAGGGAAAAGAAGAAGTTCAGTTTTGGAAAGGTTAAGTTTCAGATAGAGTGCAGACATGACATTGCAAACTACAGTCAGGCAGTCACTTGTGTTCTGTAGTACAGCGGGGGTGAGCTCAGGGGAGGAGGTGTATAGCTGTGTGTCATCAGCATAAAGATGATACTGAAAGCCAAATCTGCTGATGGTCATTCCAATTGGGGCAGTGTGGAGGGAGAAAAGAAGAGGGCCCAGGACTGAACCTTGAGGGACCCCAACAGTGAGAGGGAGAGGAGAAGATGTGGAGCCAGCAAATGATACACTGAATGAGCGGCCAGAAAGATAGGAAGAGAACTAGGAAAGAACAGTGTCCTTTAGGCCGATAGAATGGAGCATAGAAAGAAGGAGATGGTGGTCAACAGTGTCAAAGGCGGCAGAGAGGTCAAGAAGAATAAGCAGAGAGTGGTCACCGTTACGTTTTGCTGTCAGTAGGTCATTGGTCACTTTGACAAGGGCAGTTTCTGTTGAGTGTAAAGGGCGGAAGCCAGACTGTAAAGGATGTAGAAGAGAGTGAGTGGAAAGGTAGCGGGTGAGGCGAGAGTAGACCAGGCGCTCCAAGAGTTTGGAGATGAAGGGGAGATTGGAGACTGGTCTGTAGTTGCTTGTGCAGGACGGATCAAGAGAAGGTTTTTTTAATAATGGAGTAATGATAGAGTGTTTAAGGGAGGAAGGGAAGATACCAGAAGAGAGAGAGAGATTGAAGATTTTAGTTAGGTGAGTGGTGACAACCGGAGAGAGTGTCTGGAGTAGGCGTGAGGGGAAGGGATCAGTAGAGCAAGTGGTAGGACGAGAAGAAGAGAGGAGCCTGGAGACTTCCTCCTCTGTGACTGGGTCAAATGTGGAAAGTGAGCTGGATGGGATGTGGCGAGGGATGGGATTCACAAAGCTTGGTGGCTGGGAGCTGATCTCTCGGCGGATGTTTTTTATTTTCTTTGTGAAATACGAGGCCAGGTTGTCAGCATGAAGGTCTGTGACAGGGGTCTGTGCTTTGGGACTGAGGAGGGAGTGAAAGGTGTCAAAGAGCTTTTTTGGATTGTTGGCTAGTGAGGAGATAAAGGTGGTGAAGTAGGTCTGTTTAGCGAGGTGAGGGGAAGAGTTGTAGGTCCTTAGCATGAACTTGTAGTGGATGAAGTTTTCTGGTGTGCGGGATTTCCTCCATAGGCGCTCAGCACTCCTAGAGCATTGCTGGAGAAATCGAGTTTGGGATGTAAGCTAAGGCTATTTATAGAGTATGAGCCTCCACATGGCCTCCTAAATCAAGCATGAGGCCTTACATAGCCTCCTATATATAGTATAAACAACCACATAGCCTCCTATACACATGAAAACATCCCATACAGTTTTGAAAAACACAAACCACCACATATTCGCCTGTTTCCCATTCCCTGGGAGTCTCTGATGACCTGACTCTCTGTACAACGATAAAGTGATGTTAACAGGTCTACTGCCTCACACGCTGATTGGTGGAAGAAGGAGCAAGCGGCTCCTTCCTCCACCAATGTATTCACCGCAATCTATTCATCCTGAGGATTCAAAAAGTGGCGACATTGGGATGCGGGCAATAGTGGCGGACAGGTGAGGGCATGGACTGGTCCGTGGACCAAGGCAGCTAAAGGACTGAAAACAGTGGCCCACGGGCTGGACTGGATGTGGCCCGCGGATCGCACTTTTCCCAGCCCTGATACATGGAAAACACGACAGTTCTACCGAGGATCTTGGATAAATAATATGGTTATTTACCTATATTTCTCATACATTTCTGCCCCTGTAATATAAAATCTGACAGCGCTCGTCTTCTTCTTCCTTGTACAAAACAACAAAAAAAAAACAATTATCAGTTAGCAAGACTTAATAATAAACCTCGCTCCTCATCTAACATGTAAATGAGGCTCTGATCTCCGAGACACAGAACTTTATCCTTTTCCACTGACGACTTTCATTCCAGGTTCCCCGGAGAGATTTATCACCTTCATTAACAGTCATTTGATGCGGCTAAATAATTGTGTTCAGAGACCACTGAATGATTTTGACTAAACATAATCAGCTGGTAAAGATTATAATCTACGCTGGGACAAAGGGAGAGGATGACAGGCGCTGGCAGGATGTCTGAGGAGAGGTGGAAAACAAGGATTCTACATGGCGCAGTATGGAGCTCTTATCCGTCCAGAAATTCCTGGACAGTCCATAAAAATTATAAATTTTTTTGGCCCTGTCCGTAATTTTTTTTTATCAAACAACCTACTTAATGTCACGGGGTGTAAGGGGATAACAGGGGACTGGTCCTCAGGCTAGGGGACCATAGTTGTCTCTAATCCTAGAGATACTTTTAATGGTGAAGATGTCTGAGCCGCCTGCCTTGCCCTGCTCCTGAAGAACTCTGCTCTTATACTGCACTTCCCCACCCCAGGGGAGGACCAGGACAGGAGTGGTTGAACCCACAGATATAGAAAAATGGGGAAACCAAAAAGTCTATCACGCACGGAGATATAAGACAATATGTGATAAGGAGGAAATACCTTAGATTGTGAGCCCCAATGGAGACAGTATTGCTGATGTATGTAAAGTGCTGTGGAATTAATAGCGCTATATAAATGAATAAATTATTATTATTATTATTATTATTATTATTAAATAAAGAAAAGGGAGGAAATAACCAGACGACAAGAGGATTTTGACAACACACAAAGCTGTCACGGGGACCAGATGACAGGACCGGGACACCTACGTTGACGCTCAGACTAGGGACCCAGTGCTGTCCCTCAGCTCAGAGGTACGCTAGATAGTAGCAAGGTCTGAGTTGCCAGCATGACCCTAACTCCTGTCCAGGCCCTGATGTGACTTCCCTCCCCCATCTCCACCCAAGGGGTAAGCCGGAGAAGCACCAGAGAAGGCATAGTGTGAAGAGTTATTCTGCAGTCTGAACAGTGTCAGATGCCGCCATGACACTCGGCGAGTTTAGAGCCAAATGCCGTGTGACACTTTACCTCTGTTCTCCTACAGTTAGAGCACTGGGGAGGGCTACTGCCTCAACTAGCTGTATTACAATCCCAGCCTAAATGCCAACAGGCCCATTTTTAGTATGACAACTCCAAGAACGAGGCTGTTAATGTGCGAGGTAATGCGAATGTGCCCAGAAAGTGAGAGGTTTCTTTTTTTTTTTACAAGTTCCTCGGGGGCGGGGTTTTATTATTATAATTTTTAAGGTTGGGGAAAATGTCAGAGTTAGGTTTGATCTCAGATTTATAGGAAGGAAGGAGTGGCAGATCTTCTAGGACAAATTTGCTTTAAAATTTATTTTATATTTCTCACAGTCAACATTAAAATATGAGAATCGATAGGATCAAAGGAAGGTGAGACATTCCTTGTAGATGTAGGCAATTTTAGCATTACGATATTTCTATTAGTATAAAAAGATTTATAACTGGAATTAAAAAATAAATAAATAAAAAAAAAATAGAAAAAAAAATATATTTATAGACAGTGTGTATATACAATATATTTACTGTATATATACTGTTTATTCTTTAGTATATTTTTAACTTCTTTATTTTTAAAGGAATAATTTGAAAAAAATAAAAATAAATAAATAAAAAAAATGTATATATATATATATATATATATATATATATATATATATATATGCACACACACTATATATATATATATATATATATATATATATATATATATGTATATATATATACATACACTATATATATTATATATATATATATATATATATATATTTTCTTTTTTAATTTTTTTTATTCTTTTTCAAATGATTCCTTTAAAAATACAGAGGTTAAAAATATACTAAAAAATAAATATCTATCATCTGATCTATCAAAGTTTAAAATACTTTACAAACATACATTAAACATAATAAAACCAGAAAAAAAAATTGGAAATACTAAAATTGCCCTTTTTTAAGTTGGTCCACCTCCCTCAAAAAAGTGCACTAAAAGGCATTCAAAACACTATATGCACCACAAAATTGTATCAATAAAAATGTCAACTTGCCACACAAAGCAAGACGTCACACCGTTAACGCAAGTCAAAAATTAAAAAACATTACGGGTCTCAAAAAATAGTGATAAAAAAACATTTTTTTCATAATTTATATAGTAACTGTCATTTTATTTTATTTTTATTTAATACATCAATAGTATACATGAAACAAAACAATTTTGTAGTATATGTATATATATATATATATATATATATATATATATATATATATATATATATATATATATATATATATATATATATATATATATATATATATATATATATATATCAATCAGAGAAAGCTTCTTTCTCCTCCTGGATTGCCTTTTAAATGTCAATTCAAGGGTAAAAAAAATGTTAAATCTTTATTTAGTGATGATAGATTTTCCCCTTACAAAGATATCAGATGACAATTAGTACTCATAAAGTTCTATGGAGGAGGGAGGAGCTAGAGGAAAATACAGACATTCTGCTGCAAGTTGTCCTGAAATGACAGTTACAGTTCAAATTTATGGTTTAAAAAAAGTGTAACTGTCATTTCAGGAGAACTTGCAGCAGAATGCCTGTATTTGGATCTAGCTCCTCCCACCTCACTCCATAGAACTTCAAGAGCACCAACTGTCATCTCAAATCTCACTCATATTAAAAATACAGATTTTCTATATATTACTCCTGATTTGCGAATGAAAGATCAGTCCAGAAGGAGAAAGAACCAGAATTCCCTGATAATATATATTACAAAATTTCTCATTTTCATACCTACTATTGATATATAAACTGACAGCTAATCTTTAAAAAAAAAAAAAAAAAATGAATCATACAAGTTTAGTACGGTCCTAATCATACTGACCTGCAGAATTACCGCACAATAAACACTGTAAAAACAAAAGAAGAACAATAGTAGAATTTTGAGGGGGTTTCGCCATTTCACTTCATCTTAAGTTTTTTTTTCTGGGCAAATTTCTCAGTACATTTTATGGTCAAATAAATGTTATTAGGCAAAAATTACAACTTGTCCAACTCTCATACAGCTATGTAAATGGATTACTGCATAATAAACACTGTAAAAACAAAACAAGAAAAACAATGGTAGAATTTTGAGGGTTTCGCCAATTCACTTTATCTGGAGTTTTTTGGGGGGCAAATGTTTGAGTATGTGTTATGGTCAAATGAATGTTCTCAGTGAGAAATTACAACTTGTCCAACTCTCATACGGCTATGTAAATGGAATTACCGCACAATAAACACTGTAAAAACAAAACAAGAAAAACAATGGTGGAATTTTGAGGGGTTTTTGCCATTTCACTTCATCTGAAGTTTTGTTGCAGCAAATTTTTCAGTACATTTTATGGCCAAATAAATGCTGTTAGTTAAAAATTACAAATTGTCCTTCTCTCATACGGCTATGTAAGTGGAATTTCAGCACAATAAACAATGTAAAACCAAAAGAAGAAAAACAATGGTAGAATTTTGAGGGGATTTTGCCATTTCACTTCATCTGGAGTTTTTTTTTTCTGGGCAAATTTTTTAGTACATTTTATGGTCAACTAAATGATATTAGTCAAAAATTACAAATTGTACCGCTGTCATATGGCTATGTAAATGGAATTACCACAGAAACACTGTAGAAACAAAACAATGGTAGAATTTTGAGGGGGTTTCGCCATTTCACGTCTTCTGAAGTTTTTTTGCGGCAAATGTTTCAGTACATTTTATGGCCAAATAAATGATATTAGTCAAAAATGACAAATTGTACCGCGCTCGTATGGCTATGTAAGTGGTATTACCGCACAATAAACACTGTATAAAAACAAAACAATGGTAGAATTTTGAGGGTTTCGCCATTTCACTTCACCTGGAGTTTTTTGGGGGGCAAATTTTTAAGAATGTTTTATGGTTAAATGAGTCAAAAATTACAACTTGACCTGCTCTCATATGGCTATGTCAATGGAAAAATAAGAACTTTATGGCTCTAGGAGGAGGGGAAAGAAAAAAAAATGAAAGGTGAAAATTGCTGTTCAATAAGGGGCTAGGTAATACCAATTATGTATATTTATGCTTAAGACAGGAGCACGTTGAAAGGGGAATTTTTATGATTTTTTTCTACATATGTGCTGTGTCTCGATAACATATTGCAGTGCTCCGGGCACAGCTAGAATGCAACATATCACACTATTCACATTAATTCGCTGCTCCAGGTTTTAATTGCAAATCTACTTTTCTATTATATTTTTCTCTGGTTCACAAATGAGTGAGGGGCGGCTAACATGTTCATTAACAAGTCAAACAGGGACAAGAAAAATGAGGCTAAATTCTATTAATATTCCCAGTCCTACATAGAAAAACGACCTAGAATATGCTCAGTCAGTGTGGGAAGTTTTCAGACTTAAAGGGAATCGACCTATGCATTAAACCAGGTTTAATTTAATTTTATTTTTTTAATATTATTTTTTAATTTTAATTTATTTTTTTAAATGTTGGTCATTTTTTTCCTCAATGACACAATCTTCATTAAAAAATAAAATTAGTAATTTTGCAATTTACTGGAATTTGGGGCTTTTTTATTCTCCTACTTACTGCCTTTCCTAAAAGTGTTTTCAGCAGTTTCATTATCATCACAGTCAGGATTTCAGCATCTGATAATACCTTTATGCACAACCTATGATACAGAATCCCCCAATCACAACAGGTGATCTCACAACTCAACCTGCTCCTCCCTCCTTTCTGTAACGTCTGCCCTTGACTACAGACTCAGGACGACGGTCATGGACAGACTAGGGCTAGCCACCAAGTGGGCAGGATCTCATGAACCCTGAAACACTTTAACCCCTGTACAGGGATTTGGAATTACACAAGGTCTAAGAGATTGCTGCCTATGGAAGGCTGCAATCCAGGAAAGAGTGGTCGTCAGGCAGGGTCCAAACTAGGAGGAACAAAATCGGCAGGCAAGAGAGTGGTCAGGAAATCAGGCAGAGGTCAAAACCGGAGAGGGCAGCGAGGTACAAAATCATCAGGCAGAAGAGTAGTCAGTGAGCAGGCTGGAGTCAAAACCGGAGAAGGCAGCAAGGTACAAAAACGGCAGACAGGAGAGTAGTCAAGAAAATAGGCAGAGGTCAAAACCGGAGAAGGCAGTGAGGTACAAAATTAGCAGGCAGGAGAGTAGTCAGGAAATCAGGCAGAGGTCAAAACTGGAGATGGCAGCAAGGTACAAAATTGGCAGGAAGGAGAGTAGTCAGGAAATCAGGCAAAGGTCAAAAACGGAGAGGGCAGCGAGGTACAAAATTAGCAGGAAGGAGAGTAGTCAGGAAATCAGGCAGAGGTAAAATCGGAGAGGGCAGCGAGGTACAAAAACGGCAAGCAGGAGAGTAGTCAGGAAATCAGGCAGAGGTCAAAACTGGAGAGGGCAGCGAGGTACAAAATCGTCAGGCAGGAGAGTAGTCAGTGAGCTGGCAGAGGTCAAAACCAGAGAGGGCAGCAAGGTACAAAATCGGCAGGCAGGAGAGTAGTCAGGAAAATAGGCAGAGCTCAAAACCGGAGAGGGCAGCAAGGTACAAAAACGGCAGGCAGGAGAGTAGTCAGGAAAATAGGCAGAGGTCAAAACTGGAGAGGGCAGCGAGATACAAAAATGGCAGGCAGGAGAGTAGTCAGGAAAATAGGCAGAGGTCAAAACCGGAGAGGGCAGTGAGGTACAAAAAAGGCAGGCAGGAGAGTAGTCAGGAAAATAGGCAGAGGTCAAAACTGGAGAGGGCAGCGAGGTACAAAAACAGCAAGCAGGAGAGTAGTCAATGGGCAGGTAGAGGTTGGAAAAAAAATTGTTCACCCCCATTGAAGTGATTGGAGTTGATTTGTAATACCAGACACAACCCAGGTACGAGTGGCACTGTTCTTACAGGGGTTGTCTTGTCACTGATCTGCAGTAGTGCATTGCTCCCCTGCCTCCCGGCTTCCTGCTTATCAGGGGGTGGTGCGCTCCTGATTGATTGACAGTTTGGGTTAGTGGTACTTTGCTGGCCAAAACTGTGCTCTCCAATGCTGCAAGCAGAAATGCACAAAAAACTAAGAAAACAGATGGGAAAGAACAATTTCCTTCAGAGCGCACTGAAACACTCGTCAGTGGATGTATGTGCGTAGGTGGAATACAATCAATGAGAAATTAAATACTCATACTTTGCGAGTGGCAATATCCCACCATCAGAAAATGAGAAACACTATATCTTCACTAACACCAGTTCATCTGCAGGTTCCGCAACCTGGGCGCAGTGATGTACAGCCAAGGCAGATCACATGACCCCTATGGGGCCCATGAGTCTGATGGCCCGATGCCAGTGCCGTCACCCCGCTCCCTCCCCGGCTTGTCATCACACTTTCACCTGTTTTGGCATCGCAGATGCTGATCCAGTTGAAAGCTGTGCGATCCCTTCTCCATAATTTTCCCAGTGCATCTGAGATCTGACATCAATACAGCGCACCCACTGTGCTGAGTTGTGCAGAGCAGAAGAACACATGTCACTGTAGACACCGGAGCAGTAGGGCAAAGAGGAGAGGGAGGTATCTATTTATTTTAAATCAGTGAGTATACAGTGGCCATAATACTGCAAGGATGGCTATGGACTGAGCATTATACTTTATGGAGGACTATGGAGTGCATTATACTATATGGAGGACTATGGCCTGAGCATTAAACTATATGGAGGATTATGGAGGTGTATTATATTATATGGGGGATTATAGGGGTGTATTACAATATATTGGGAACTATGTGATGTGCATTATACTATATGGAGGACTATGGGAGTGCATTATACTATATGGAGGACTATGGGAGTGCATTATACTATATGGAGGACTATAGGGGTGCATTATGGAGAACTATGGGGAGAATTATACTGTATGAAGGACCATGGGGTGTGCATTATACTATATGGAGGACTGTGGAGGTGCATTATACTATATGGAAGACTATGAGGAGTGCATTATATTATATGGAGGACTATGGGGTGTGCATTATACATAGACTGTGAGCCCTCGCGGGAAGGGCCCTCTATCCTCCTGTACCTGTCTGTGCCTTGTATTGTTTATGATTATTGTACTTGTGCCTATTATGTATACTCCTTTCACATGTAAAGCGCCATGGAATAAATGGCGCTATAATAATAAATAATAATAAGGAGGACTATGGGGTGTGCATTATACCATATGGAGGACTGTGAGGGGTGCATTATACTATATGGAAGACCATGGAGGTGCATTATACTATATGGAGGACTATGGGGGTGCATTATACTATACGGAGGACTATGAGGGGTGCATTATACTATATGGAGGACTATTGGGAGTGCATTATACTATATGGAGGACTAGGAGGTGCATTATACTATATGGAGGACTATTGCGAGTGCATTATACTATTTATACTATATGGAGGACCATGGAGGTGCATTATACTATATGGAGGACTATTGGGAGTGCATTATACTATATGGAGGACTATGGAAGTGCATTATACTATATGGAGGACTATGGGGGTGCATTATACTATATGGAGGACTATTGGGAGTGCATTATACTATATGGAGGACTATGGGGTGTGTATTATACTATATGGAGGATTATAGATCGTGCATTATACTATATGGAGGACTATGGGGTGTGTATTATACTATATAGAGAACTATTGGGAATGCATTATACTATATGGAGGACTATGGGGTGTGTATTATACTATATAGAGAACTATTGGGAATGCATTATACTATATGGAGGACTATGAGGGTGCATTATACGATATGGAGGACTATGGGGTGTGCATTATACTATATGGAGAACTATGGGTTGTGCATTATACTATATGGAAGACTAAGGGGTGTGCATTATACTATATGGAGGACTATGGGGTGTGCATTATACTATATGGAGGACTATTGGGTATGCATTATAACACATGGAGGGCTATAGGGTGTGCAATATACTCTATAGAGAACTATAGGGGTGCATTATACTATATTTAGGACTATGGGTTGTGTATTACACTATATGGAGGACTATGGGGAGTGCATTATACTATATGGAGAACAGAGCGGATTTTAATTAAGAAGTAAATTGCAAATTTGCTCGTTTTTACAAGCACTTTGCAATTTTAACGAAATATGAGTTATAGAAATCTGTTTTAGATTATATTCACATGCAGCGTTTTTCCTGCAATTTTTTTCTGGAGCTGACACCTGATCTCTTTGTCATTAAAACACTGAGTCAAAACGCCTATCTGCGGCATTTTTTGTGGTGTTTCTTGATGAGTTTTTTTGCAGAGTACGGTATTTTGTGTGCAGATTACATATAGTTAGTGTTAAGTACCAAAAAAGTGTTTATTCATGTTCTCATTACTAAAAAAAAAAAAAAATGCTGATAAATAGCTGAAAGAATTGACACGCTGCAGATTTGGTCAGGAAAAAAAAATAAAAGTGTGCAGCAAATTTCTGAAATCTCGTAACTTTTGTTTGGTTGTGTAAAAAGTGGCTTAAAAAAAATGTTGCACCTAAAAAAAAGGGCTGCAAAAATTCAACGTGTGAACGAAGCCTGAAACTCACAGCCCCGTGGACGCGCTCGCATTTGAGATCAGCAGCTTTGAGCTTTTCCCTTGGAAAGATACAGAAGTTGCAGATATGAAAATTGGTTTGACATCAACTTTCCATTTATTTTGCTACAAATGTCAGATGCATTTACAGCTTTTCTTTTTGGAATGAAGCTGTAGCTACAGATTGGATTGGACTGATCTCCTGACACTCGCCTGTGGCTGGAGACGCCGTGTGTGAGTCCATTGCAGATGCTCTATTGTGTCCAAAGCTTTCAAAAGTCAACTCTGCCATTATTATTCATTTATTCCTCTGCTGTACCCGATGCAGCAGAAGCCAGACGTGAAGCTGGAGAGGCCGATCCCCAGCAAAATGCAGAAGCAGGAAAGGCTATTTGTAACAAAACACTGAACCTGGAAATGAATGACGTACTCGAGTAAGTCCAATCGCCCTCACTGCTTCAAGACCATGCAAAAAAAGGTGGCGGACTAAGCATTGTAAAAATCCTGCAGGAAATAAAGGGGTTAATCCATTGCTAATCAGTTCCAGGTCTGGCTGAAGTCCCACCTACTTTTCCAGTGCTTTGTGATCTTTTGTCTTATTGAAGGCAGAGCTGTGGGGGGAGGCTCCTGCTGCAGTCACTAGTCTAAGGCGGGCTTTGCACACTACGACATCGCAGGTGCGATGTCGGTGGGGTCAAATTGAAAGTGACGCACATCCGGCATCGCAGACGATATCGTAGTGTGCAAATCCTTTTTGATACGATTAACGAGCGCAAAAGCGTCGTTATCGTATCATCGGTGTAGGGTCCGACATTTCCATAATGCCGGTGCCGCGATAGGTACGATGTTGTTCCTCGTTCCTGCGGCAGCACACATCGCTGTGTGTGAAGCCGCAGGAGCGAGGAACTTCTCCTACCTGCGTCTCGGCTGCAATGCGGAAGGAAGAAGGGGGGCGGGATGTTTACATCCTGCTCATCTTCGCCCCTCCGCTGCTATTGCCTGCCTGCCGTGTGACGTCGCTGTGACGCCGCACGACCCGCCCCCTTAGGAAGGAGGTGGTTAGCCGGCCAGAGCGACGTCGCAGGGCAGGTGAGTGCATGTGAAGCTGGCGTAGCGATAATGTTCGCTACGGCAGCTATCACAAGATATCGCTGCTGCGACGGGGGCGGGACTATCGCGCTCGACATCGCAGCATCGGCTTGCGATGTCGTGGCATCACACGGGGCGATATATGGCACGAACGATCGCACCCACCCCCGTCGTTTGTGCGTCACGGGCAATTAGTTGCCCGTGGTGCATGAAGTCGTTAACCCCCTGTCACACGCACTAACCTCCCGGACGACCTCGCTGTGGGCGGCGAACATTCTCTTCCTAAAGGGGGAGGGACATTCGGCGTCACAGCGACGTCACACAGCGGCCGGCCAATAGAAGCGGAGGGGCGGAGATGAGCGGGATGTAACATCCCGCCCACCTCCTTCCTTCTGCATTGCCGGCGGGAAGCAGGTAAGCTGTGTTCATTGTTCTCGGGGTGTCACACGGAGCGATGTCTGCTGCCACGGGAACGATGAACAACCGGCGCGCAGAAGGAGGAACGATTTTATGAAAATGAGCGACGTGTCAACGATCAACGATAAGGTGAGTATTTTTGATTGTTAACGGACGTTCGTTGGTGTCACACGCTACGACATCTCTAACGATGCCGGATGTGCGTCACGGAATCCATGACCCCGGCGATATATCGTAAGATATATCACAGCGTGTGACGGGGCCTTAAGACTCTTTTACTTGTACCATCTTGTGTTCTTGCTGGGAATGTACAATATGTTTTTGCCTGTTGGTGAACTAAAAAAGTTTTTTTGTTAATTTAAAAATGTAGAAATATGAAAATGTATATTTTTTTGCTTAAAATAGAAAGGATATGTGTCATCTTTAACTTTATGACTTTTAGAAATAATTTCAATTTCATCTTGCTTAGGCTACTTTCACACATCAGTTTTTTTCCATCAGGCACAATCCGGAAAAAAAACGGATAAAACGGATCCGGCGCCGGATCCATTTTATCCCCATTGATTTGTATTAGCGCCAGATTGTGCCTGATGGCCTTGTGTTGTATCCGGCTTTTGCCGGATCTGTCGTAATTGCCTAATGCAGTGGCCGGATGGAACATCTTTTGTAACATTTTTTTGTCTCTGACATAAAAACGCATCGCGCCGGATCCTGCGCGATACGGCGTCATTTACAATGGAAGCCTATGGGCGCCGGATCCAACGTAATGCGGCAAAAAATGGATGCGGCCGCCGGATCTGTTTTTTTAAACTGAGCATGCTCCCATTTATTGTAAAAACACGGATCCAGCAAAAAAAAAAAAATGGACGAAACGGATGCAAAAATGGATGCGCCGGATCCGTTTTTTGACGGATCAGGTAAACCGGATGCGTCAAAAAAAAAAGGATCAGGCGCATCCGTTTTTGCATATTCTGCGCCGGATCCGTTGCATCAGGCACACGCCGGATTGTGCCTGATGCCCAAAAACTGATGTGTGAAAGTAGCCTTAACTGTTGACAATAACAGTAATTGTGACCAGGGGTGCCCAAACTTTTGCATGCCACTGTAAATAAATAACTCTGCTTCTTTAAAACTAACAGACAGTCTAACACACAATCCTTAACAAAGGAAGAACATTGATTTACACTGAAACCAGTGCATTATGTAATAACTCATTAGCTCCTATTGATTATGCACCATAAAGTTAATGGATGCACTACGGCAGGGCGTATGAAATGAAGAACGACCTTGGCATTGTTAACCAGATCTCTACTACAACATAAAACACACACACAGCAATGTAAACCTATAAAAGCCGATCCAGGGCTGTGAAGTGGGGACACACTGCTCGAATCTCTGCATCCCTGGATCATTCGCTGTTTATATTGATGTTCCAAGGCTCGAATCCACAAGATGCCGAATGTTGTGCGCTCCACTTGGCAGCACGGGGCGATTTGGAACGTGCCGCGTCTGTGTTCAGTGATTCCAGAAATTCAGGTTAATGATGATAAGAAGCCTCCAGCAACCACACAGACACTATGTGCCACGCCGGAAAATCCAGAAGTTACTTTGTATCCAGTCAACTGAGGAAATGCTAATTTATTATGTTGTACAAATATTAGCAAATTAGCAAAGCTACATAGATAAGGGTGAAGATAACACCAGCCCAATTTTAGAAAACAACCCTTTGAAGAGAGTGCTAACTGCCCATATCCATGACTCATTATTACATTTTTCAGCCTAAGATTCCCCCCATCCCTAAAAAAAATTCCAATACTGAGTGTCTCCATTGCGGCTCACTGCCTGTTGTCAAGTGTAATCTGTCTGCAGCAGCAAAGATGCCAGGATTACAAGAAGCACGGGCGGTGACTTGTCGCTCTACAGGAAGTGGGGGCAGGTCTTTGTTTCTCTACAGGAAGTGGGGGCAGGTCTTTGTCTCTCTACAGGAAGTGAGGCAGGTCTTTGTCTCTCTACAGGAAGTGAGGCAGGTCTTTATCCCTCTACAGGAAGTGGGGTCAGGTCTTTGTCTCTCTACAGGAAGTGGGGCAGGTCTTTGTCTCTCTACAGGAAGTGGGGCAGGTCTTTGTCTCTCTACAGGAAGTGAGGCAGGTCTTTATCCCTCTACAGGAAGTGGGGGTAGGTCTTTATCCCTCTACAGGAAGTTGAGGTAGGTCTTTGTCTCTCTACAGGAAGTTGAGACAGGTCTTTGTCTCTCTATAGGAAGTGGGGACAGATATTTGTCTCTCTACAGGAAGTAGGGAAGGTATTTGTCTCTCTACAGGAAGTGGGTGTGTGGCACCCCTGCTGCTTCAGGTGCCACAGGGTACTGCACTTCACTAGAGGATTCATCTCGGATACAGAGGATGTCATCACCGGTAAACCACCAACAACACACCAACCAACACATAACACAGGAGCTCTTCCACTGGGACTGGGCTGGGGTAGGTGCTTGGATGGCCATCACGAGGTATGGGACCTCTTGCCCACTAGTTCAGGAACCCAGGAGGCGGGGCGCCAACAGGGGTAGTTAGGAGCCATCTCACACATTAGTCAGTTGGTTCCGAGCAAGTGCCAGATCACACTCAGGAGGAGAATAGCAGATACACAGAGAGTTTGGGACCCGTGGTCTGGAGCTGGAGGCTTTACCCGGGTTCTTAGGAAAGAAGGGGGATCTCAGGGTTCGCAGGGAGTGCAGAAGGCACCCGTGACCTGTTCCACAGTCCAGGAGCTGGGGTGGAGGGAAATCATCGAAAGGAGCCGCACAGAAGGAAACACCGGCCACGACCTCTGAAGTATCCGGGATCGGCTGAGGCCCATCACAGCAAAGCTCGGTGCTCCAACAGCAGTGTGCTTCCAGTGAGTAAAGACCTTGAACTGCACCCTATGTGTTTTCCCGTTACTGCCGGCGCTTCCAACATCGCGCCCCTACGCCATAGGAGACTACCATTCCTATCATCCTCCCTGGGGCCTAGCTCTACCTGTAGAGAGCTGCAACACCCGAGCTGCGTTGCCATCCGCCCCAGAAGAGAGAAGTCCCACAGCGGCGGCTAATAATTGGCTGCGCACCACAGGTGGCATCATGAACAACTACCCACATCCTCCTCTTCCCCATCTTTATTGACACTGTCGGGGGTCACGGAACCGGCATGGCCACCGCAGCATCCCAGGAGAAGAACTGTGGCCCGGTGATGGATAACCCCATACCCCATGGGCGTGTCAGGGGCAGGTATTAGTCTCTCTACAGGAAGTGGGACAAGTCTTTGTCTCTCTACAGGAAGTGGGGGCAGGTTTTTGTCTCTCTACAAGAAGAGGGGGCAGGTCATTGTC
Organism: Anomaloglossus baeobatrachus; assembly: GCF_048569485.1. Taxonomy (NCBI): domain Eukaryota; kingdom Metazoa; phylum Chordata; class Amphibia; order Anura; family Aromobatidae; genus Anomaloglossus; species Anomaloglossus baeobatrachus. Next base: position 770,435,416 of record NC_134354.1, read on the forward strand.
TCTCTACAGGAAGTGGGGGCAAGTCTATCTCTCTACAGGAAGTGGGGGCAAGTCTATCTCTCTACAGGAAGTGGGGGCAAGTCTATCTCTCTACAGGAAGTGGGGGCAAGTCTATCTCTCTACAGGAAGTGGGGTCGAGTCCTTAGCTCTCTATATTAAGTGGTGGTGAATCTTTCTCTCTCTACAGAAACCGGCAACATGTTATTTCCTCACTATAAGAAGTGGGGGTTAAGCCAGGTATATAAGAAGTAGCAGAGGGTCTTTGTTTCGCTACGGGACGTGTTTGTGGGTCTATACTTCTATAGGAAGTGGGGGTGAGTTTTGGTCTCTACCAGAAGTGGTGGCAGGTGTTTTTTACTGTACAGGTAATGGAGGTTGGTCTTTATCTCTCTAGAAGAGGTGTGAGAGTGCCTTTGCTTCTACAGTAAGTGGAGGTGGGTTTTTGTCTCTCTGCCAAAAAGTGTTGGTGGGTCTTTGCCGCTCTACTGGGAGTGGTGGTGAGTTATTGCCTCTGTGCCAAAAAGTTTTGGTGGGTCTTTGTTCCTCTACGGGTAGTAGGGGCAGGTCTTTGTCTCTTTACAGGAAGTGGGGGTGGATTTGTTTATTTATACAGGAAGTAAGGGCAGGTCTTTGTCTCTCTACAGGAAGTGAGGGCAGTCTATATTGCTCTAAAGCAAGTGGGGTGGGTTTTTGCATCTCTACCAGAAGTGGTGGTGGCTTTGTCGCACTACAGGGAGTGGTGGTGGTTTTTTGTCTCCACTAGAAGTGGTGGTGGCTCTTTGTAGCTCTACACGGAATGGGCGTGGGTCTTTGCCGCTCTACTGGGAGTAGTGGTGGGTTATTGTCTCTCTGCCAGAAATATTGGTGAGTCTTCTTGCTCTACAGGTGGTGGGGGAGGGTCATTGTCTCTCCACAGGTAGTGGGGGAGGGTCTTTGTTTTCTCCTGATCTCCTGTCTGTCAAAATACAAACAGTCATAACAGAGATGTGAGTTTAAAATTAGAAGCAAGCAAGGTATTGGTTAATAGCAGGAGCAATGGAAGCTGGGAAACTAGGGGAAAGGAATTTACAGCACCTATAGTGCTGGTAGAGTGCTCATATACAGAAACTGGCCACTAAAAAGAGAGAGGATGGTAAGTTACAGAAAATAATCAATAATAGGTTGATATGTGCACCAAAATAAATGTTACCTTGTGGAAAATGAGGATAGCGATATCATATTATTCTACAGGTTGTGGGTGAAATGACAGGTACAGTTTAGTTACTTTGATTGAACAAAATTTGGTCTGATTACTGGTTTCTACAAAAGCAAAACTATGTTCTTGTCATGAGCATCTCTGCCTCTTTTGATGCCATTTACTTGATTTTATTTGCCTTGGCAGTAGCTGCCTGGCACCGGTTGATAAAGTTTAGTTTACTGCCAACATTCCCTGGTTCCTTTCATTGGAGGCTTGACCCAGCGATTTACTATTTAATACATATTAGCAAATTTTGATCTCTCTGCCAAATTGCATAATCTTAAATGTATCCGCATTAAAGTCCATGTGACACTTCTGAAATCATAAAAGAATTATCTATAGAAAACAGGAAGGTGTTAAGGAAGTTATCCACTATCCTAACTCATCTCATGTTTTATTCATCAATCATGCAATTATGTGCTACAAAATGCATCCATATTCTTATTATAGTAATAGAAACCCGTTTATCATGCAGACAGCATCACTTGGTGTCTGCAGCTGTAGCTCTGATGTTTACATCGAGCATTTCCCCTCCCTAAGCTTACTGTGTGCTAATACTACAAGTTCCATCATGCATTGCTGCAGCCTGTTTGCCAGCATTTAGCTCGTCACTTCCTTTCTCCACCCTGTGCTGCTGAAGATATTGGGAGATACCAAGTGTCAGAGCAGCCCAGGGTAGGTACCAGCCCATCTGGCAATTACCACATGGCCAGTACAGCCCTGTCACTATGTTTGTTATGCAAATTTCAGCACTTTTCAGCTATCCATGTCAGTGATTGAATTACCTAAACCCTTTGCTTTTGAAATGCAGATTACAGCACTTCACTAGGTATCAGCCCCTGCTGGTAAGGCTGAATGAAACTGCTAACTCAGCTTGCATGAGGCAGAATTGTGATTCACTCCAAAACATCCACACCCACCATCAGGACACCTGTGACAACTTCCTTTTATTTTTGTCTGATTTTTGTGCCAAAAAGAAAGCATCAGACAGAGGAGAAAGAAGAATGCCTAATAATCAAGTACTATATGATGCCTTGTGAGATGCGTTCATAGAAGTTATACATCTAATACAAGTATATTACAAAAGGTATTGTTTAGAAGAGCTGTGATATATGGCAAAAGGGGGAAAAAGTAGTGGAAAACACCTTTAAGCTTCAGGTAGAAGTATAAATCAAGTATCAGAAATGGTTTCAGTAATGAAAAAAAGAGGGTAAGGAATTTGGGTAAGGCCTGCGACACACATCGGTGCCGCCGGCACGTGTTTGTCATTTTTTACACGTACCGGCGGCACGGAGACACGTACAGCAATGCTACCCTATTGTAGCAGGCACACACACGTAAAACCACACGGAACGTGTGTCCGTGTGCGTTTGTACGTGTGTGCGTTTTTCAAAGCGCTGTCATGTCCGTTTTTTCTCCGGCAGCACGGGTGTCACACGGCCCGCACCCGTACTACACGGGTGTAGTGTGGATGCGGTCCCGTGTGACACGCGCAGGAGAAAACACACGTGTCAGTGAAAAAAAAACAAAAACATTAACTCACCTTCACCTGCCCTCCTGTCTCTATCGCTGCTGCCTCTTGCTGCCGACCGCCGCTCATTAATCTCATAGAATATTCACTTCACTGCCTGGCAGCAGCAGCAGCGGGGAGACGGCAGGGCTGGAGACCGAGGATCAGCACCACGGACAGCAGCGCAGACAGCAGGAAGGACCAGGTGAGTATGATAATTACCGGTTCTGCGTGTGCTATCGCGGATAGCACACGTAGAACACACGTGGCCCGCACATACCAGAGACACGTACTTACCTGCACGCAACACGCAGGGGAAATACGTGTCTCTCGGCACGTGCGTGAATTTCACGTGAATGTGGCAGAGGCCTAAAAGGTGAAACAATTATTGTGGGAAGTGAAAAGGGTAAAGTGCAAAATCCGATTGAAAAAGGGGGAAGGAAAAGAGAGATAGTGCGGAGGGTTAGAAGAAAAAGGAAGGGAAAGAGAGATAGTGCGGAGAGTTGGAAAAAAAACAGCAAAGGAAAGAGAAATTATATAAAAGAAAGATAAAAGGGGAAATATAGAATTAAATGTGAACGTGAGAAAAAAAGAGGAAGGAAAGAAAGAGGAAGGAAAGAAAGAGGAAGGGAATGGATGCAAAATCAAAGAATGGACAGGAAAAGGAACATAAAAAAATGAAAGGAAAAGCAAAATAAAAAGGCAATGGAATGAAGAAAAAGAAGAAAAATGACTAAATTAAAGGAACTAAAAGTAAAGGCAAAAAAGGAATGATATTGGGCAAGAAAAAAAAATGAATGAAAAAAAATGAAAGGCATGGGAAGAAAAATAAGGTCATAAAAAAAGCATATAAAGAAAATATATAAAAAGGAAAACTCCAAAGAGGCTCGAGAAAAGAAAAATGTAAGAAAAAATGGGGAAAGAAAAACAAAATTAATAGGGAAGGGAGAAGGAAGAAGAAGAAGGGAGCAGAAAGAAGAAGAAGGGAGAAAGAAGGAGAAGAAAGAAGAAGGGAGAAGGAAGAACGGAGAAGGGAGAAGGAAGAAGAAGAAGGGAGAAGGGAGAAGAAGGGAGAAGGAAGGAGAAGGGAGAAGAGGGGAGAAGGAAGAAAAGAAGGGAGAAGGAAGAAGAAGGGAGAAGGAAGAAGAAGGGAGAAGGAAGAAGAAGGGAGAAGGAAGGAGAAGGAAGAAGAAGGGAGAAGGAAGAGGAAGAAGGGAGAAGGAAGAAGAAGGGAGAAGGAAGAGGAAGAAGGGAGAAGGAAGAAGAAGGGAGAAGGAAGGAGAAGGAAGAAGAGAAAAGGAAGAAGAAGGAAGAAGGAAGGAGAAGGAAGAAGAAGGGAGAAGGAAGAAGAAGAAGGGAGAAGGAAGGAGAAGGAAGAAGAAGGGAGAAGGAAGAAGAAGGAAGAAGGAAGGAGAAGTAAGAAGTAGGGAGAAGGAAGAAGAAGAAGGGAGAAGGAAGAAGTAAGGAGATGAAAAAGAAAGGAGACCAAGTAGAAGGGAGACGAAGAAGGGAGACAAAGAAGCAAGACAAAGAAAAAGAAGAAATGAGAAGAAGAAGAAGAGATAAGAAGAATTAGAAGAAGAAGAAGGGAGAAGAAAAAGGGAGAAGAGAGAAGGGAGAAGGAGAAGAAGAAGAGAAACTCCAAAGAGGCTGAAGGAAAAAAAACAACAAAATTAACAGGTAGAGGAAAAAAAGAAATAGAAGATATAAATGAAGAAGTAGAAAGGAACAGAGGTGATAAAAAGAATGGTTAAGAAAAAGGAAGAAAGAAAGGGGAAGATAAAGTAAACACAGGGACTGAAATGGTAGGATAGGGAAAAAAAAACAAAGAGGAAGATAGATAAGAGGGGAAGGAAAAGGAAATGGCCAGAGAAAAGAAAGAGCAACAAATGGTATAAAAGCAAAGCAAAGGGAAAAGGAAAGAAATTGAAAGGGAACCTGTCACCAGAATTGGTGACTATAAGCTGCGTCCACCATCAGTGGGCTCTTATATACATGATTCTAACATTCTGTATATAAGAGCCCAGGCCACTGTGTAGAATGTAAAAATCTCTTTATAATACTCACCTAAAGGTCGGTGTAGTGCAGACTGGTCAGATGGGTGTCTCCATTCTCTGGTACCAGTGCCACCTCTTTCGTCTATCGTTGTCCTTCTTCTGAAGCCGGTGTCATCCACGCCGCACTGGCGCACTTTGATCAAAGTATTGTAGTGCACCTTCGCGGGTTCTCAATGCCGGCTAGTGTGGATGACGTAGGACGCCTCATGCACGCCGGGTTCAGAAGAAGGAGGACAAAGATGGCCGAAAGAGGAGGTGCCGGTACTTGAGAACGGAGACACCCATCCGACCAGTCTGCACCGCACCAACCCCTTAGGTGAGTATTATAAAGTGATTTTTACGTTATACACAGCGGCCTGGGCTCTTATATACAGCATGTTAGAATGTTATATATAAGAGCCCACTGGTGGTGGCCGCAGCTTATAGGCCCCAAATCTGTTGACAGGTTCCCTTTAAGGAGAAAACACAAATAAAAAGAAAGATAAGAAAGAAAAACAGCAATGAAAGGGCATGAAATAAAAGGAAATAAATGAAGCAAAGCAAAGATAAAATAATAAAAGGAGAAGTAAGGGAAATAAGGGAACAAAATGGACTACTTAGAAGCCACTAGATTGCCCCATTTTTCTTCCCAATGCCCTCAAATACTATACGAAGATCCAGAAAACTAATCTGATACTTATGAAATCAGACATTTGACCACTTTTTCGCCCGCTCACGTGTTTCTGCTTCTTTTGGATCCACAAGGGACATTCACCGTTAGGAACCTTCCAAGACCTTTATTACTAATAACAAAGTTACTAGATAACGGAATTCTGGCAGGATTCTATAGATAGAAGTAGGTAACCATGGAAACGAGACATTATCCTCTCCATTCAAAAAATATTTCGTCATTAATGTAAAACAGAAGCGAGATGTACGGTAACGGTAAGTACCGCAGTGATGCCCGACATCTCACCCTACTATCAGATATACAACACGCAGAGCTTTACCTATTACCTTTTCTTTCTAGTTATGACCCCCTTAAATCAAATGCAGCATCATGGACCACCCAATATGTTTGACCGTGCCTCTTTTTCCCGCCACTCTTCCTCCAAGCCTCCTCCGGTGAATTTTGTGGGCTTCAAAAGACTCTCGAAACCTGCTTTTCAGGTGGATTAGGTGGTTGCCAACTCTTTAGGAGGAAGTCCCTTATTTTGGGAGCCTCTTAGATATTCTGGCAGAGGTGACCAATATATGCTAACATGAATCTAAACAATTTTATTCTAAATAGTTTAATTGTCACACGGTGTTTGGCTACAAACTCTCCGAGTGTCATGGCGGCATCTGACGCTGTTCACACTGCAGAATCTGACCCTCCACACTATGCCTCCTTTGGGGCTTCTGAGTTGCACAGACAGGCTCAGGCGTCGACCAGCTGTGTGTGCATTAGTGATCGGGCCTGCAGGAGTTAATATCTACTAGCCTGGATCACATCTTGTGGGAAACCTATTACAGTCACTCCCCATCTTTTTAAGATGGTGGAGCCTGTCTTCCCATGCCGACTATAGCTTTTCCTAAACCGGTCCGTATGCTGTTGTATCCCAGTCCTGCTAGTGATTGTATTACTTTTTACGTAGAGTTGAGGAGTTCTCACGTTGTCTTGTTGCTTCCTCCCAACTCTTATTTTCCTCCTAAGCTATTTTTGCCTTACACCTCTGTCTGTGTACCGTGACATAGAGATTTGATTTCCTCCTGTCTATTTCTGTTGGCTTTATGACTCCTGCCCCATTCCTCCCCAATGGTTGGGGGGAGGGGGGTATAAGATCAAGGCTGGTCAGGAGCAGGGCAAGGAAGGCGGCCCAGATATCACTACCATTAGAGGTAACTCTAGGATTAACCTTTTCCTATCGAATACAATTATCTTGTTTCGCCAATTGAAAACCCATTATAGGTCGTCAACAGTTATATTTATTCCAGCGTTCGGTAGTGAAAACGGAATCTGCGGAAACCCATTAGCAGAAGACGACAGTAAAATGCGTATGAAATATTGATGTCCCCTGCCAGGGGACAAAGAAGCTTAACAGATTATTTTGAATGTGCCCCCCGGGGGAACTAAGGATAGGAAAAAGTTAAAGATAGCTAGAGTACTATGGCCTCAGGTACCCTGCTCTCTACCCTCACCATTACAGAGCTCAGATTTTTCTTATACAGAGCTCTAAATCCTACCAAAAATGTGTTGAAATGTGCAATTCTGGCTGCCTAGAGTCACCACTAGAGGGAGATGAGGAGCTCATTGCATACAGATTTATTATTCAGTTCAATATATAAACAGTATGCTGTGAGCTCCCCCTAGTGGTGGCTGCAGGGAGACAGAATTTTATAATTTATGTCTATGCAAGGGATCTGGAGTTTTTTATCAGATGGAGCACCATCTGATATATATATATATATATATATATATATATATATATATATATATATATATATATTTATATCAGATGGTGCTCCATTAAGCCGTCACTGTCATTTTATAAATCCATACTGCAAACAAATATTAGAAACTCTGTAATATATTTTATCAGAGAAATCTGCTTCTTTCACCACTTCATCTCCTCCTCTCTTTCATACACCCCTTTCCTCCACCTACTAAAGCCACTATTCACCCTGAAAAACTGCTAAAATCTTTTGGCTTATGACATGATGATGAATGGTCGACTCACTGAATGATACAAATATAACTGCTCATTGAAGTCTATGGAGAGGGAGGAGCAGATAGAAAACTGCTGATGCTTTCTAGTAAGTGTTATGTCTCACCCCAGAGCTGGATTCAGAGCTACACTGCTTAATAATGGTTTACAATGTCATCTATGTGCTACATAGAGACAAGAGAGCAGAAATCCTTCATGTCTGTGCACCAGCTGGTCTTCACCCACTAGCTCACAGACAACTGAAAATAAGAAATAGGGCTTGCTGAAGGCAAAACCGTGGGATACAAGTGATAGAAAGGCAAGAAATATAATGGCGTATTCGGTAAATTCACCCAAAATGACAGGTATGTTTTAACCCCTTGATGCATATGACCATAAATATACGTTCGCGTTGGGGTCACCATGCATAAAATGCGGTCAAAAGCTGAGTCCACTCCAAATGTGGAATATTACACAGGCATCTATACCTATTACAGCAGCGACCAGAGCTAGCTCTGATTGCTGTTTTTTTAAGTATTTAGATTCCGTTGAAATTAACAGACAATGGCAATTAAATAGTGCGATTGTCATGGCTGCCATCTTGGTCCTCCTGTGTCGGGGCTTCGAGGGAGGCCATAATTTACATTATATATTGCAGTACAGTAGTATCGCATGATAACTAAGAAGCAATTAATGGATCGAATGTTCAAGCCCCTAATCTAAAAAATAATGGGTAAGAAAAAAAAATTTTTTTTTAAAAAGTTTAAAAAAAACCCCAATTCTTAAAAAATACAATAAACAAATCTGGTATCACTGAGCCTGTAAAGGTCCTAGTAATTTACCCATACAATGGACATTTTAAATCAAAATGTCCTAGGTACCCTAGATCAGTGCCCAAAAAATGAACACTCAGGTCCATTAGCAGAAAAATAAAAAGTTGTAGATCTCGGAATATGCCAATAGGTTAAATGAAAAAGATAATATCAAAAAAGGTATAAAATTGAATTTTTCTCCATTTCACCTGACTTGGAATTTATTTTGCATTTTCAGCACATTGTATGGTAAAGTGAATGCTTCCATTCATCTCACAATTTTTTTCTTTCAAGGATTTGTAAAAAAATATATAAGAAATAATGACTTTGGTATTTAGTTGTCACAATGACTATGGGATAGCGGGGAACTGGGGATCCTAAGCTGTCCCTCAAGCTAGGGGGCCCTATGCTATCCCTAACCTCAGGGGTACTCCTAATGGTGGAGAGACCTGAGTCTCCTTCCTGGCCTAGCTCCTGACCAGTCCTGATCTAATTCCCTCTCCCACAGGGAGGGACGGGACAAGAGTGTATTGAAAACCACAGAAATAGACAGACAGGAGAAACCAGAACTCTGTGACTCCAGCACGCACACACATAGGTAAAGACAATAAGAGATTAGGAAGAAAACAAGAGCAGGAAGGAAGTACAAGACAACAGGGGTAAACTCCAAGAAAATAGTAACACTTTCACCGGAAAGTCTGGGACACCAAAGCTCACTCATCAACATAGACAAACTATAGCTGGCATGGGTAGAAGATTTCATCCAGCATAAATAGGAGGGGAGCAGATGTGATTGGCCCACCACATATTTTCACAGGAGCCTAACAAGCAGACTAGCAGAGATTAAATCTTGCTAGCCTGCCTATGAATCAGCACACAGCAAGTCAACGCCCAAGTCCCAGACACCAGAGAAACCATTGGGCGGAGTGTCAGAATCTGCCATGTGAACAGAACTCACTGCCACCATGACAGTCGGCAGAGTTTGTACAATACGCCATGTGACAATACTGAAAGAGTAATAGTAATATATTTTTTACTTAAACAATGGATCTAAAATAAAAAAAATTAAGGATGAACTGTCACCAGGTCAAAATTGTGCAGTTATTGCTTATTTTATTACCAGTGCTTCCCTATATATTCTATTTTTATATTATTTTTTTATTTTTTATTTAAATCACCCTTATGGCTCCAGATATGTAGGTCTTTATAATTCGTGCTAACGTTTATCGTTTTTACCTAGGGGGTGTGGCTCACAATAATGCAGAACACACGAAGGACACGCCCTAGAGGATCCTAGGAGCCACGCCCCCTCGGGAAAAAAAAAACATAAAATAGCACTAAATATAACAGAAATGGAATACTCAAAGAAATAGTGAAAATAAAATAAGCGGAAAAAACTGGTTACCTTTCACCTAGCTAAGACAGGAGATCTTTAGTCTTTAAGCTACTTTATCCATGTCTTTATAAAAAAAATGTAAAAAATTCAAATTGCTATATACAGCTTCCTTCCAGACCTATGTCTTCATTATTACAGACCCTGCAGCGGTATGAACTTCCAGTCTCTTCTTGACACGTAACTATAGAATCAGTCTACACAGAGTTCACTTTTAGTCTGTGACTATGGGGACACATACAATAGGAAAAAGTATTTATTCAGCCCCCAATTGTGGGCGTTCTCCCCCTTATAAAGATGAGATTTGCCTGTAATTGACATCAGAGGTGACCACAACTATGAGACACAAAATGAGAAAACAAATCCAGAAAATCACCGCGTCTGATTTGGAAGATTTTTTTTTGCAAATTATGGTGGAAAATAAGTATTTGGTCAATAACAAAAGTTCATCTCAATATTTTGTTATATATCCTTTGTTGGCAATGACAGAGGTGAAACGTTTTCTGTCTTCACAAGGCTGGCACACGCTGTTGGTGGTATGTTGGCCCATTCCTCCATGCAGATCTCCTCTAGAGCAGTGATGTTTTGGGCCTGTCACTGGGCAACACGGACTTTCAACTCCCTCCAAAGGTTTTCTATGGGGTTGAGATCTGGAGACTGCTAGGCCACTCCACGACGTTCATATGCTTCTTATAAAGCCACTCCTTCGTTGCCCTGGCAGTGTGCTTGGGATCATTATCATGCTGAAAGACCCAGCCATGTTTCATCTTCAATGCCCTTGCTGATGCAAGGAGGTTTGCACCTAAAATCTCACGATACATGGCCCCATTCATTCTTTTATGTACACGGATCAGTCGTCCTGGTCCATTTGCAGAGAAACAGCCCCAAAGGATGATGTTGCCACCCCTATGCTTCACAGTAGGTATGGTGTTCTTTGGATACAGCTCAGCATTCTGTCTCTTCCTAACACGATGAGTTGTGTTTCTACCAAACAGTTCTACTTTGGTTTCATCAGACCATATGACATTCTCCCAAAACTCTTCTGTATAATCCAAATGCTCTCTAGCAAACTTCAGACATGTACTGGCTTAAGCAGGGGGAAACGTCTGGCACTGCAGGATCTGAGTCCCTGACGGCATAGTGTGTTACTGATGGTTTCCTTTGTTACAGTGGTCCCAGCTCTATGCAGGTAATTCACTAGGTCCCGCCGTGTGGTTCTGGGATTTTTGCTCACCGTTCATGTGATTATTTTGACCCCACGGGGTGAGATCTTGCGTGGAGCCTCAGATTGAGGGAGATTATCAGTGGTCTTTTATGTCTTCCATTTTATTATTATTGCTCCCACAGTTGATTTCATCACACCAAGCTGCTTGCCTATTGCAGATTCAGTCTTCCCAGCCTGGTGCAGGGCTACAATTTTGTTTCTGGTGTTCTTCGAAAGCTCTTTGGTCTTTACCATAGTGGAGTTTGGAGTGTGACTGATTGAGGTTGTGGACAGGTGTCTTTTATACTGATAACAAGTTCAGACAGATGCCATTACTACAGGTAATGAGTGGAGGACAGAGGAGCCTCTTAAAGGAGAAGTTACATGTCTGTGAGAGCCAGAAATCTTGCATGTTTTTAGATGACTAAATACTTATTTTCCACCATAATTTGCAAAAATAATCTTACCAAATCAGACGCGGTGATTTTCTGAATTTGTTTTCTCATTTTGTCTCTCATAGTTGTGGTCACCTATGATGTCAATTACAGGTCTCTCTCATCTTTATAAGTGGGAGAACTTGCAAATTGGGGGCTGAATAAATACTTTTTTCCTCACTGTAGGTCTGCGTAGAAGAAATTGGTAAAAAATACATAAAACGGTAGCCTTTTTTTTTTGCAACAATTTGCAGATTTACTCCATTTTTTCATTTTAAATGCACTGATGAATTTAAAAACTGATTGCAAAAGTCAACACACCCTTTATAATTCAGGGAAATTTAAATTGGTAAAATAATCAGATCCTGCTGGGCATCTGCATAATGTAATGTGATTGAATGGCGTAATCAATGAGTGGGTCAGTGATAAAACCAGTAACGGTTACTGGCCAGCATCAGGCTGATACTGGTTTCCTATGTGCTTTGATTTCCAATCTGCAGTCAGTGACTGCTCGTAGATTGCGGGTTTTGGGGGTCGTTGAAGCAAAGCCATAAAGCCACTGGGATTTAACTGGAAGAAGATGTGAGCGGAATAAGGAAATTGTGCTGGAAAAAATGTCTCCGAATTCCGAGGCCATCATCATCCGAACCCCGAGCCGAAAAACTCACAAAACGTCAGAGCCATTGTTGCATTTGGGGCCTTTTTTTGTTTAACTTTTGGTGCTTTTTTTCACCTATTTTACATTGCGCCTTTTTGGAGTCTATCCGTGTTCACCTGATATGGGGATTTCGAGATGTTTTTGGCTGATTCAATTATTGCTCTTTAAAAAGTCGCCAAAATGTATTTCTGGATGGATTTTATATTGCTGGAATTGTTGGTGCCGGATTATCAGATTCTTGTGCCGGATTATCAGGTAACATCCGCTACAGATCTATGCAGAATAAAAGACGCCAGAACCTTGGGTCTACACCAAACAAGCAAAGATGCAGAGTAAAGAATGATGGAGAGAAAAACAGCTGCCCGAGCCAAGAGGCACATTACTCCCTACACATGGACGCTCCCCTCCCCCCATAGACGCCTAGAGTCATGGGCCCTAATAGAATGTATGGATAAGAATGGTGTAAAGCCCCTTTAAAGACATTTATTGCACTTTACGCTATGTGCATCCACCATGAGCCAGTTATGTCTGCTCCTCTTTGCTGTGGGCCGGGGTTTACCCACCGCCTGTGACATCCTCTCCGGAGCATTGCACCTACATCCCGGATCTGCTGCATCTTGACAACAGTTTTTCATGTATATATATATATATATATATATATATATATATATATATATACAGTACAGACCAAAGGTTTGGACACACCTTCTCATCTCTAGAACAACTATTAAGAGGAGACTTTGTGCAGCAGCCTTCATGGTAAAATAGCTACTAGGAAACCACTGCTAAGGACAGGCAACAAGCAGAAGAGACTTGTTTGGGCCAAAGAACACAAGGAATGGACATTAGACCAGTGGAAATCTGTGCTTTGGTCTGAAGAGTCCAAATTTGAGATCTTTGGATCCAACCACCGTGTCTTTGTAGAAAAAGTGAACGGATGAACTCTACATGGCTGGTTCCCACCGTGAAGCATGGAGGAGGAGGTGTGATGGTGTGGGGGGGCTTTGCTGGTGACACTGTTGGGGATTTATTCAAAATTGAAGGCATACAGAACCAGCATGGCTACCACAGCATCTTGCAGCGGCGTGCTATTCCATCCGGTTTGCGTTTAGTTGGATCATAATTTTTTTTTCAACAGGACAATGACCCCAAACACACCTCCAGGCTGTCTAAGAGCTATTAGACTAAGAAGGAGAGTGATGGGGTGCTACGCCAGATGACCTGGCCTCCACAGTCACCAGACCTGAACCCAATCGAGATGGTTTGGGGTGAGCTGGACCGCAGAGTGAAGGCAAAAGGGCCAACAAGTGCTAAGAATCTCTGGGAACTCCTTCAAGACTGTTGGAAAACCATTTCCGGTGACTACCTCTTGAAGCTCATCAAGAGTATGCCGAGAGTGTGCAAAGCAGTAATCAAAGCAAAAGGTGGCTACTCTGAACAACCTAGAATATAAGACATATTTTCAGATGTTTCACACTTTTTTGTTAAGTATTTCATTCCACATGTGTTAACTCATAGTTTTGATGCCTTCAATGTGAATCTACAAATTTCAGAGTCCTGAAAATAATGAAAACTCTTTGAATGAGAAGGTGTGTCCAAACTTTTGGTCTGTACTGTGTGTGTATATATATATATATTTATTTACACTGGAGATCACAATTAGAGAAAAACACACAATTTCCTAAATGCTACGGTCATTGTCTCGTCCTATGTGATTATCTCCTAACATGAGGAAACTCGCGGGATTTTCTGTTTATTTCATAAATTGAATTTATTGTAAAGCAAATAATAGAAATATAAATGAGATAAATGAAAAATAACACGGATCACAATTAGAGAACACTTTCAGATCTCTGCAAGTTATTGGTGTTAACATTGCACCTGGTGCTAATTTCCTTAATTATCTGACAAAACCTATGTGACTGGCAGCCTAACTTTCCAGTTTGCACTGACTTTGCTGTTTCAAAGTGACTGAAATCCTCCGGCAGCAGGTTGTCCAGATGAAGGCACAGGGGTGACCCTATCAGCCATAGCAAAAAAAAAAAAATCTGGTCGTTCCAAGTCTGTGATTTTGAGAATGTTGCATCTTCATAACATCATAAACTCTTTCAAGTCCCACAAGAAGGCTGGTCACCCTTGAAAGACAAATGCAAGAGAGGACGGGATAATGTGGAGACTCTCCATTGGTAATCGTTTCACCACTGCAGCTGGAATTGCTCCCAGTTCAGCACTGAACAGGGTAGGGATCTATGTCATCATACAGTGTCACGACGTTTAAGAGCATTTGGACTAAAAGCCGACTGTGCAGTGACCAAACCTCTCAGCAGAAAGAATAAAAAGGTTAGACTGCCTTTTGGCGAGGAGCATGTTGTGTGGACAGAAGAGAAGGGTCCACAGTTCATTTTAGTGATGAAAGCAAGTGTAATTTATTTGGGTCTGATGGGAAACATTATGCTCGAAAGACTGAACCCAAAGTTAAGAAGTCAGTGAATGGAGGTGGAGGACGTGTCATGGTTTGGGGAATGTTTTCTGCAGCAGGAGTTGGACCTCTCATACAGCGACATGGCAGAGTGAATACAAGTGTGGATCAGAACCTTCTTCACAACACGAGGCTCCTTACTTGCGTTCATCACTAGGATAATGACCCCTGTCACACAGCAAAATGGGGAAAGCAGTTCCTTGAAACAGAAGAATTTGAAGCAATGAAATGGCCACAGCCCAGAGTCCTGACCTAAACCCAATAGAAAACCTCTGGAAAATCCTTGGTAACAAAGTTATGGCCGAAAAACCCACAACAGTCAAAGAATCATGGATTAGACTGGAACAAGAGTGGACCAAAAACCCACCAGAGCAGTGTGAGAGACCAGTGATGCCCTGTGGCTACAGATGTGCTGAAGTGATAAACAGCAAAAAATCATTGAAGAACACTATTATCATAGGGGCCGGATCGGGGGGTGTTGGTGATAATTTCCTGCATCTTTTAGAATTTCCTTTAAATTGTTGTGTTAGTGGAGGGTCAATAGGCTGTGTCTCAGCGTCGTCAGACACGGTCCGATCAGTACTCAGAGCGCCACACACTATTCACTAGGGAAACTGTAGTGTCGCGGGCGGGGAAGGACGCCGCTGCGCTGGCCAACGCTCGGGTCCGGCGCTGCTGCTCGGTGGCTCGAGCGGTGGGCCGGATCCGGGGACTCGAGCGGCGCTCCTCGTTCGTTAGTAAAAGGGGGTAGTTTGGTTTGGAGATTTGGTCAGTGACGCCACCCACGGGTTGTGGTGAGGTTGGGCACCACCGCTGCTGGTGACGGGGATCCTGGGAGCGATGGTAGGGAGCAGCTGGGATGTTGTTTTCCCCCTCCGTGGGTAGGGGTTGGTGGTCCCGGGGCCCGGTGAGGTGACGGGGAGGCAGGGTTGGATGGGTGCAGGGTCGCTTGGACTGCGCAGCGCGGTGCCAGACGGCACGGTAGTACTCACTCAGCCACAAAGGTACGCAAAGTCTCTGGTAAACCAAATGGCTGGATGGACGGGTCCCGCAGCCGGCTGCTGTGGCTTCTCCTGGACGGTTGGTGGTGGCTGCCTTTCCCTGCACCTTTGTGTATGTTCGGTCCCGATGGATTCCCACCGGTAACCCGCTCCCCAGCGTGTGTATGTGCCGGAGGAGCCCTTTTGCCCGCAGGCTCTGGCCCTGGGAACTCTAGCTGTGGCGGTAGCTGTATTTCCCTTGTGCTGGTTGGACGGTTGCCTTCAATCGGGACTTGGCTGTTAGGAAACCCCTGGGGTTCCGGTCACTGACGGATTTGACCTCTAATGGCGGCTCCAAGCCTGGTCGGAGTCCGCAGGCCCTGCCTGTGTGTGCTGGCTTCACTTCGCTCCCCGGTTCGGTACCGGCGGGCCACCGCCCGTCCCCGGTCCTACGGTTCCTCGTTGATCTGCCTCTCCTGCAGACGGCCACCAATCTGCCAACCTTGCTCTTAGTGCCCGGGCCACGTACCCGGACACAGTCAGTTCGCTCCTCTACTACTGCTCCACTCCTCTCTCTTGTACTTCCCTAACTGACTGACTTCCTTTTCCTGCCTCCAGGACCGTGAACTCCTCAGTGGGTGGGGCCAACCGCCTGGCTCCACCCCACCTGGTGTGGACATCAACCCCTGCAGGGAGGCAACAAGGATTTTGTGTCTGGCTGATGTGCCTGTCTCAGGGTGGGGGTGTATGTTGTAGTACCTGTGACGACCTGGCTAGTCCAGGGCGCCACAGTAGCACACAGCTAATTATTACTGTCACTGTAATAATTTCCAGGAGGAACAACAGAGGAACAAAAACAAAACAGATGTAGCAGAACTGGAGACAGGGCCACTGTGTACACGGGCAGCCACAATCCGCTGCATGATATTATCCCGTCTTCAACTTTTAGTCCAGAATGGTAAACTAAGAGCCACGAACTAAGCTGTCAAACTCAGCTCTGCTCCAGAAATGTGGAAAAACCGTGACATTTTGCTGCTACTTTGCAGCTAAAAAGTGTCATATAGGAATGCACCATTAGATTCAGCCCAACAACATTGAAAAACTCAGCACTCAGCTGTGCTACATTGATAAATTCAGCTCTGCTACATTGATAAAGTCAGCTCTGCTACATTGATAAATTCAGCTCTGCTACATTGATAAACTCAGCTCTGCTACATTGACAAACTCAGCTCTGCTACATTGTCAAACTCAGCCCTGCTACATTGACAAACTCAGCCCTGCTACATTGACAAACTCAGCTCTGCTACATTGACAAACTCAGCTCTGCTACATTGTCAAACTCAGCCCTGCTACATTGACAAACTCAGCCCTGCTACATTGACAAACTCAGCTCTGCTACATTGACAAACTCAGCTCTGCTACATTGTCAAACTCAGCTCTGCTATATTGACAAACTCAGCTCTGCTATATTATCAAAGTAACCCTAATAAAAACAGGCTCTGATACTTTGACCAGGCTGTCAGCTTTAGCTCTGCTATGCCAATTTAGTCATATTTCTACAACATTGTTTGAGGGGTCGTTCATCTTTGGGAACATTTTATTTTCTGCTAAAATGCATTTATTTGGGTATGCTTCTTATAACCTCTGCGTGGCATTGTCTATTGCTGGCTGCAAAATGAGTTAACCGAGAAGCTGTCAGTGAGCTACTTCTAATGGAAGAGTCTGTAAGCCTTTTACCTTACAAAATCACTATTTCTGTCTCCAGAATGAGCTAATTAAGAAGCAGTCAGTGAGCTCCTTCTAACATAATAGTCTGTAAGTCTTTTACCTGTCTTATTCTGAGCTTTTCTCATCTGATTTATGACCACATCAAAGTTGAATGAACAAAAAAAAAAACCGCTAAAATCTTAAAAGCACTATGTCTGTCTCTGAATGAGCTAACTGAGAAGCAGTCAGGGAGCGTCTTTAGATGGAAGAGTCTGAATCTCTCATTTGTGTTTTGTGTTCTTCTCAGTTGATTTATGATCACATCAAAGTTAAATGTCCAAGGAAACAAATAATCGACAAAAAGCCAAAATATTATTTGTCTCCAGAATGAGTTAACTAAGAAGCAATTAGTGAGCTACTTCTGATGGAAGAGTCTGTATCTCTTATCTGTCTTTTTCTGAGCTCTTCTCAGCTGATTTATGACCACATCAAAGTTGAATAAACAAGGAAACAAAAAAAACCCCAAAATGCTAAAAAGCCAAACGCCCTATTTCTGTTTGCAGAATGAGCTAACTGAGAAGCCATCAGTGAGCTCTCTCTGACAAAAGAGTCTGTACCTTTTATTTTTTTTGTAATCTTTTCTCTGCCATTTTAGGGCCACAGACCGCCTCAAAGTTCAATGTGCAGACAAACCAAGAGCCTGTAAGAGCTGAACGGTGCAAAATGTTTAATGAAACACAATTGTAAATATGATTTTTAGCCCAAAAACAGGTGAATTTCAGTAAACAAAAAAAAAGGTACGGTAATTAAATGGGATCCCTTTAAACTTAGTTCTGCAACATTGTTAAACTCAGCTCTGCTACATTGACAAAGTCAGCTCTGCTACATTACCAAAGTCAGCTCTGCTACATTGACAAAGTCAGCTCTGCTACATTAACAAAGTCAGCTCTGCTACATTAACAAAGTCAGCTCTGCTACATTAACAAAGTCAGCTCTGCTACATTGACAGTCACCTCTGCTACATTACCAAAGTCAGCTCTGCTACATTGACAAAGTCAGCCCTGCTACATTAACAAAGTCAGCTCTGCTACATTAACAAAGTCAGCTCTGCTACATTAACAAAGTCAGTTCTGCTACATTGACAAAGTCAGCTCTGCTACATTAACAAAGTCAGCTCTGCTACATTGACAAAGTCAGCTATGCTACATTAACAAAGTCAGCTCTGCTACATTGACAAAGTCAGCTCTGCTACATTGACAAAGTCAGCCCTGCTACATTGACAAAGTCAGCTTTGCTACATTGACAAAGTCAGCTCTGCTACATTGACAGTCAGCTCTGCTACATTGACAAAGTCAGCTCTGCTACACTGACAAAGTCAGCTCTGCTACATTGACAAAGTCAGCTCTGCTACATTGACAGAGTCAGCTCTGCTACATTGACAAAGTCAGCTCTGCTACATTAACAAAGTCAGCTCTGCTACATTGACAAAGTCAGCTCTGCTACATTGACAAAGTCAGCTCTGCTACATTAACAAAGTCAGCTCTGCTACATTGATTCGCATGCACACACGCGGCGGTCCTGGTTTTTAATCCGTTGATACAAATCCCATCCCACACACCTAAATTATAGATCCCCCGCCACGTCAATCCCATTAGATCTGACCCCCTGCATTGCATCCCCTCCTCCTGGAGGAAGGGGCAGCCTGGTGCCCAATCTTAATAAATAAATAAATAAATTAATTAATTAATAAATGGCATTAACCCTTGACTTACCTTGCAACCAAACATCAACGACAAAGTGTTGTTGGTGCATGCAACTTTGCAGTGGCAGATCATTGGTGTGGAGCGGGTCTGGACAATGGGGCACATTCCTTTACAGCTGCAGATCCTGCATCCTTCCAGGTATCCCACCCAGGTCCTGGGGGCCGGCTAGCAACATATGTCCATCCCCAGCAGCACAGAGGACGCACAGCGGAGGGATGGCTGAGGCATCGGTGATGCAGGATGATAGGATTCCCCCCTTTTTTTAATTTTTTTCCAATTAGGGCTAAAAGAAGAGATGGTCAAATTACCATAACAATAGGCACTGGAAGCCCCCTCCCCTCTCCTATAGGATCCGCAACCGAGAAGGGTCTGTGCTATTCCATAGGAAGGGGACGACTGCGGATCCGGAATTGGTTGGTAGCCAGTGACTTACTGCATGGCATAGTGAGTGGAGTAGTCTCTGCAGAAAATCCTCAGGAAGGGAGGCTTTCCTAGCCCCAAAAAAAAAAAAAAAAGATGCTAAATCATTGGCATCAGCTTCTTGCAGGATGGAAACGCACACAGCTGTCCAGCCCCGCAGATGGCGGGCGAAGCGATGGGAATAGTGTGTGCTGCGAGTCACAATCCAGCTTACTCCAGGCATATTCCAGCACATCAAAGTCACAGAACCAAGCCACGGCGGCGGCGGCTTCGGGCTGCTGCAAACTATTGCAAAATATGTTGTTATTTATTTTTTTCCCCCTGCAGAGCCTAGATTATGGGTGATGTAGCAGAGCCGGGTGTGTTGTCAGGCAGGATATATTTTAAAAAATAAATAAATAAATGACCAGCATCTCCAGATAAATGTGAACAGGTGCCGGCTGTTATAACTACACTAAACACAAACAAAAGAATACAGCAGCACTCTGCAAGCACCAAGATGTATGCAAACATAGAATAGATGACATTTAAACTGCATTAATGCTATGTGGAATATACTTGGAAGAATAAAGGTACTTAGAGCATAAATTGGTAACTCATTTGAACCCATCTACCACGGCAAGGTGACCTTTCTTTGATGAGACCCTATATATAGGGCATACATTCTTGTGATCCCATCCACCGCAACAAGGTGAATTTATGAAATTTAAACTGCATAAATGCTATATGAAATATACCTGGAGAAATGAAGGTACTTGGTGCATAAATTGGTAATTCATGATAGTCCATCCACCGCGGCAAGGTGATCTTTCTTTGATGGGCTCTATCCTAATATCATGCCTCTCCTGGACTAAAAGTTTACAATATATGGGTAGATAGGATCCAGCACTATATAAAACCACAATGGGGCTGATGGGCAGAGAGCAGTCAGAATAGGAGGATGTCTACACCTCCAATATATACTGCAAAAAAACTACATCTCCAAATATAGAAAGTGTGAACAGGTGCTATAACTATACAAAAGACAAAACAAAAGAGTACAGCAGCACTCTGCAAGAGCTGAAATATATGCAAACATAGTATATATGAAATTTATACCTGGAAAAATGAAGGTACTTAGTTCATAAATTAGTAATTCATGTGAGCCCATCAACCGCGGCAAGGTGACTTCTTTGACGAGATCTTATACTATTTCATGCTTCTTCTGGACTAAAAGTCTACAATATATGGGCAGAGAGGATCCGGCACTAAATAAAACCACCTTGGGGCTGATGGGAGAAGAGCAGTCAGAATAGGAGGCTCTCTACACCTCCAATATATACTGCAAAAGAAAACCTGCATCGCCAAATATAGCGTGCGAACATGTGCCTGCTGCTATAACTACATAAAGCATAAACAAAAGAAAACAGCAGCACTCTAAATGCTAAAATAGAATATATGACATGTAAACTACATTAATGCTATATGGAATATACTTGGAAAAATGAAGGTATTGGTAATTCACGTGAGTCCATCCACCACGGCAAGGTGACTCTTATTTGAAGAGATCTTATACTATTTCATGCTTCTCCTGCACTAAAGGTCTACAATAAACGGGCAGAAAGGATCCGGCCCTAAATAAAGGCACCCTGGGGCTGATGGGAGGAGGACAGTCAGAATAGGAGGATGTCTACACCTCCACTATATACTGAAAAAAACTGCATCTACAAATATAGAAAGTGTGAACAGGTGCCAGCTGTTATAACTACATAAAACATAAACAAAAGAATACAGCAGTACTCTAAATACTAAAATGGAATATATGACATGTAAACTACATTAATGCTATATGGAATATACCTGGAAAAATTAAGGTAGATAGTGCATACATTTGTAATTCATGAGAGCCCATCAACCACGACAAGGTAACTCTTCTTTGATGGGTTCTATCCTAATATCTCCTGGACTAAAAGTTTACAAATACAGTATATGGGCAGATAGGATCTGGAACTAAATAAAACAACTCTGGGGCTGATGAGAGAAGATCAGTCAGAATAGGAGGCTGTGTATACCTTCAATATACACTGGAAAAACCTGTATCTACAAATATAGAAAGTGTGAACAGGTGCCAGCTGTTATAACTACACAAACCACAAACAAAAGAATACAGCAGCCTCTGTAAATGCTAAAATAGAATATATGAAATATAAACAGCATTATTACTATATGGAATATACATGGAAAGATGAAGGTTCTTACGGCATCAATTGGTAATTCTTGTGAGACCATCAATCGCAACAAGGTAACTCTTTTTTGATGAGACCCTATACTAATTCATGCTTCTTCTGGACTAAAAGTCTACAATGTATGGGCAGAGAGGATCCGACACTAAATAAAAACACCCTGGGGCTGATGGGCGGAAAGCAGTCAGAATAGGAAACTGAAAAAAACCTGCATCTCCAAATATAGAAAGTGTGAACAGGTGCGAGCTGCTATAACTACACGAAAGACAAACAAAAGAATACAGCCGCACTCTGTAGCGCCAAGATATATGCAAACTTAGAATAAATTACATTTAAACTGTATTAATGTTACATGGAATATACCTGGAAAAATGAAGGTACTTGGCATATAAATTGGCAATTCTTGTGAGCCCATCTACCGCGACAAGGTGACCCCTCTTTGATGGGACCCTATTCTATTTTCAAGTCTCTCCTGGACTAAAAAGTCTACAAATATATGGGCAGATAGGATCCAGCACTAATTAAAACCAGAGAGCACATTCAGAATAGGAGGATTGTGTATACCTCAATATAAACTAATAAAAAAAAAATCTGCGTTTCCGAATAGAACATAGCAAGTGTGAACAGGTGCAGGCTGCTATAATTACACAAAACACAAACAAAAGAATACAGCAGCCTCTGTAAGCGCTAAGACAAATACAAACATAGAATATATGACATTTAAACAAGCTGCCTATCAAGAATCTGCTGATAGGGACCTGGGAGTCGGTATGGCGGCATTATTCATCACATTCTCAGAATTCTTTCCTGGAAAAGAGAACTTTAGATTTATCACTGTAAAGGTTTGCAATTCAGGACTCTGAAAAAATTGAGAAACTGTTATGTCTTCAATTAAACATCCCACATCTGCCTACTACACTGTAACAGATCTGCAGCACTGGACAGCGAACACACTGCACATGTATCTGTGCTGTGCAGCTCCGTTCAGAGGTCACCTCCAGTCATATGTGGTGGGCTATATTGGCACCGTATGGTGGTATTACTTGGAATATATATGGACGGACTATATTGGCGCTATATAGCAGTATGGTGGTATTATGTGGACTGTATATGGACGGACTATATTGGTGCTATATAGCAGTATGGTGGTATGTGGACTATATGGCAGGACTATATTGGTGCTATATAGCATTATGGTGATATTATGTGGACTGTATATGGCAGGACTATATTGGTGCTATATATTATTAATTATGGTGATATTATGTGGAATGTATATGGACAGACTATATTGGTGCTATATAGCAATATGGTGACATTATATGGACCGTATATGGCAGTACTATATTGGCACTATATAGCATTAATTATGGTGATATTATGTGGACTGTATATAGACAGACTATATTGGCGCTATATAGCAATATGGTGACATTATGAGACTGTAAATGGCAGGACTATATTGGCGCTATATAGCATTATGGTGATATTATGTGGACTGTATATGGCAGGACTATATTGGCGCTATATAGCATTAATTATGGTGATATTATGTGGACTGTATATGGACAGACTATATTGGTGCTATATAGCAATATGGTGACATTATATGGACCGTATATGGTAGGACTATATTGGCGCTATATAGCATTATGGTGATATTATGTGGACTGTATATGGCAGGACTATATAGCATTATGGTGATATTATGTGGACTGTATATGGCAGGACTATATAGCATTATGGTGATATTATGTGGACTGTATATGGCAGGACTATATTGGCGCTATATAGCATTAATTATGGTGATATTATGTGGACTGTATATGGACAGACTATATTGGCGCTATAGAGCAATATGGTGACATTATGAGACTGTATATGGCAGGACTATATTGGCGCTATATAGCAGTATGGTGGTATGTGGACTATATGGCAGGACTATATTTGTGCTATATAGCATTATGGTGATATTATATGGACTGTATATGGACCTACTATATTGGCGCTATATAGCAGTATGGTGGTATTATGTGGACTATATGGCAGGGCTATATTGGTGCTATATAGCATTATGGTGATATTATGTGGACTGTATATGGACGGACTATATTAGCGCTATATAGCAGTATGGTGGTATTATGTGGACTATATTGATGCTATATAGCAATATGGTGACATTATATGGACTGCATATGGCAGGACTATATTGGTGCTATATAGCATTATGATGATATTATGTGGACTGTATATGGCAGGACTATATTGGCGCTATATAGCATTAATTATGGTGATATTATGTGGACTCTATATGGACAGACTATATTGGCGCTATATAGCAATATGGTGACATTATAAAACTGTATATGGCAGGACTATATTGGCGCTATATAGCAGTATGGTGGTATGTGGACTATATGCCAGGACTATATTTGTGCTATATAGCATTATGGTGATATTATGTGGACTGTATATGGACGGACTATATTGGCGCTATATAGCAGTATGGTGGTATTATGTGGACTATATGGCAGGACTATATTGGTGCTATATAGCATTATGGGGATATTATGTGGACTGTATATGGACGGACTATATTGGCGCTATATAGCATTATGGTGATATTATGTGGACTGTATATGGACGGACTATATTGGCACTATATAGCAGGTGGTATTATATATATTATATATTATATATAAGGTGGTATTATGTGGACTATATGGCAGGACTATATTGGCACTATATACCAGCATTACGTGGGCTGTATATGGGTTACAGCTCTAATAGCTTCTACATAGGTTGCCTCCTGAGCTACAACAGTATATCAGTTTATTATGTACGGTATGTGCCAGTAAGAAAAAAATCAAAATGCAAAAATTGACCTTTTGTGGGGGGGTTACCAGACCTCCCACAAAAAAAAAATGAAAAAATGCAATAAAAAATGTCCAAAATATCTAACCAAGAAGGTGATATTAACTACCATAGATCAGCTCATTAAAAAACAGCCCTCACACAGCTCCATCAATGGAAAAGCTAAAACACAGTTTAGATCTTGGAAGCTGAAGACACAAACAACTTTTCTAAAATGTTAAAAGTCACTATAATAAAAAAAAACCCATATCTGGATATCTGGATACTGGGACATTGCTACTATACAATGAACGCTGTAAAAACAGAACCTCCCCCCAAAAATTTCAGAAATACGTTTTGTTTTTTTTTTGCAAGGTGTCATAGCATTTGGAATTTATTTTAACAAAATAATGACAACCTACCCAGCTAAAAACAAGCCATTTTATTAATATTTTAATACAATAACAAATAATAAAAATATATTGGTCTTAGGAGAAGAACAGGAAAAAAATAGGGGAAAAAAAGCAAATAATAATAATGAAAAAAGTTAATAATAATAATAATAATAATAATAATAATAAAAATATTGAGAAGAGGAAAAAATGAAAAATAAAATAAAAATAAAAAGTAATAACAATAATAATTAATAATAAATATTGTTCTTGGGAGCAAAAGAAAAAAAGTAAATATAGTAATATAATAATAATAATAATAATAATTCATAAAAATATTGGTCTTGGGAGAAGAAGAGGAAAAATGAAAAAAAAAGACAAACAGAAAAAACAAATAAAATAAAAATAATTAATTAATTATTTAATTAATTAAAAAACAATATTGGTCTTGTGAGAAGCAGAATAAAATGAAAAAAGAAAAGCCAAATATAGTAATAAAATTATTATTAATAATAATGAATAATAATTAATAATAGTCTTAGTAAAAAAAGAGGAAAATTGGAAAAAACACACCAAATAATAATACAATATAATAATAATAATAATAATACTAATAATAATAATAATTAATTAAACATATATTGGTCTTGGGAGAAGAAGAATAGATGGAAAAAAAATCCCAAATCTAGCAATAATAATAATAATAATAATTCATAAAAAATATTGGTCTTGGGAGAAGAAGAGGAAAAATGAAACAAAAGGAAACGGAAAATATAATTTATCATCTATTATGGACTGAAGAAATGGTACATGGCCATTTTTGTGTTATATTTATTACTAACACAGAATTTCTCATTTATACCGCCATATACTGCTCAATTAATGCTGCTATTAATTCAACAACCAATACTGAATTAATAACCCCATACAGTAAACTGCTGAATTAAAGCCGCCATACTATGCTAAATCAATATAGAATCAATACATTGCTTAGTTAATTAATACAAAAAATATTGGTCTTGGGAGAAGAAGAAGAAAAAATGAAAAAAAAAGACTATAATAATAATAATAATATTAATAATAATAATCATTCATAAAAAATATTGGTCTCGGGAGAAGCAGAAAAAATGAAAAAAGAAAAAGCCAAATATAATAATAATAATAATAATAATAATAATAATAATAATAATAATAATAATAATAATAATTGATTAGAAAATATATTGGTCTTTGAAGAAGAAAAAATGAAAAAAAAAAACAAATATAGTAATAATTCATAAAAAATAATGGTCTTGGGAGAAGAAGAGGAAAATGAGAAAAAAAAGCAAAGAAAAAAATGATCTGTGTCCATAAGGGGTTAAAGGGGAAAACGCTGACCACTGAGCCCCAATGTAATATCAGCGCCCCTCCCCCTACCATTGCCATTTACACTGGTGTTTTGCCATGGTGCCAGTGGGTATGAGATGAGAGTGTCGCCTCTGCACCCCTTCTTTTGTTATACCCCTTCTTTTGTTATACCCCTTCCTTCTGCACAGCTTTCATAGAAGCCATTCCATAGATAAGTAGAGGCTGCCTGCTCTCAGATCCACATAATGCTGTATATACTGTAAGGATGGAGGATGGGGGATGGCGGCAGCACGTACAGGCAGGATCTGCAGAGACAGCACTTTTATCAATGCAAGCAGCTGTTGCAAGCAAATCATTACATTTTATAGCGCCACTCCTGATTGGCTGCCTGCAGAGCGGTGGAATGATTATAATTACCGGTGAGAACCAAATATATTAAATGGATGCAACAGTCAGATCAATATAATCAACCGCGCGTCATTTATCATCTATTATGGACTGAAGAAATGGTACATGGGCATTTTTGTGTTATATTTATTACTAACACAGAATTTCTCATTTATACCGCCATATACTGCTCAATTAATGCTGCTATTAATTCAACAACCAATACTGAATTAATAACCCCATACAGTAAACTGCTGAATTAAAGCCGCCATACTATGCTAAATTAATATAGAATCAATACATTGCTTAGTTATACACATATATTGATCTATTATAATGGCCATTAGTGCTCAATGTTAGATCATTCTGAATTAATACTACTCAATTAAAACCACTCAATTACTACCCCCAGATAATGGCAAATTAATACACAAATATATTGCTCAATTAAAACCCCCATAGAGTGTTCAATTAATACCCCTGATATTATTGAAATAATAGACACATATGTTGGTCTATTAAAACCGCTATACAGTGCTCAATTAATATCACGTAATGCTGAATTTATTATATATATATATATATATATATATATACACACAGTATATCTCAATCTATTGAAACCACCATAGAGCGCTTAACACCCCAGTTAATAGGGAATAATAAATGCTTATATTCTTATATTAAAACCATATCACAAAAAATCCTCAATTAATACACACATATATTGATCTATTAAAACCGGTATATAGTTCTCAATTAATACCCCAGATAATAGTGAATTAATTCCCATATATATTGCTCAATTAAATCTGACATTTGCGGCTCAATTAATTTTAGAAAAGCCTTAGGTAATAAACACAGCTATATTGATCTATTAAAACTGCTATATAGTGCTAAATTATTACCATAGATAGTATTGAATAATAAACACATACACTATATTGGTATTTTTAAAACCGCTGTACAGTGCACATTTAACCTCAGAAAATCCTGGATTAATTAAACTCATATAATAATTAGCATACAGTGCTCAAATAATAACCCAATTAATCTTTAAATAATACACACATATATTGCTCGAATAAAACCGCCATACAATGCTCATTGAATACACTCAGACATTATTCACCCCATACAGCATGTAGTAACGAACGGTCCGTGAGATGAAGGTCTGACCTCCGAGATCCCCCCTATCTTGAGAATGGGGCCCCATGATACGTACTCAGAAAATAAATAGTGGCCAGCTGAGTTAAACAGTTTGTACATCCATGATACAATATACCGCCTTAGTGCCCGTTTCTCATTCACTCTGAGTTGGAGCATATTTAATTCCTTCCGGTGCTCAGGAGGTTAAGGTTCATTTCTACCCTGCAGTGATCTAACAGGTAATTGAACCTCAGCTGCAGCTGCTCCCTTCTTCCTAAAAGTATCTGCTCCTCACTCCTCCCGGCTATAGCTCATACCTATGCTGTATACTTGGAAGGAGCCAATCTCTGGAGAGAGCTGAGGTGTCACTTCAGTTGCAGCTGAGAAGTTCCTGTTTGAGGATTATTTGTTGTGTTTTTCCCCACCTGTTTATCTTTCCTACCTCATGTTGTTGTGGTGTCCGCCTGGGACCACAGACACAGGGAGACAGTGACGGACAGACTAGAGGCTAGACACCCACTGAGCAGGATCCCGAGAACCCCGAAAACCTTTATCCCCTGTACAGAGATCTGGAATTACTACAGGGTCCAGGAGGTCGCTGCCTATAGAAGGCTGCAATCCAGAGGAGAGTAGTCGTCAGGCTGGGTCAAAACCAGAAGGTACAAAAAGGGACAAAATCAGCAGGCAGGAGTGTAGTCAGGAAATCAGGCAGAGGTCAAAACCGGAGATGGCAGCAAAGTACAAAAACAGCAGATAGGTGAATGGTCAGAGAAAAGGCAAGGGTCAAACATGGGGGGGAATAATGGTATGAGAGCAAGGTGTGAACCAGCGTCACAGCAGCAAAAATACTAAAGCTATATCTGGCAAAGGACAGCAGACCATCGAAGGTATAAAAAAGTGTGGTGCCTTCAAATAGACTGGAGTGGAAGGCACATATCACCACAGTCAGCTAGCGGTACTGCAAGTCCCAGCCATATCAAGCTTACTGGGTGGGCAGAGACTGCAGGTACTGACCCCTCCGCTATCACCAGCAGCGCCTACTGAGGAAATACGGCAGCACCTGGTGAAAGAAGCAGTCGTCGCAGGAGCAGACTCTGATGGAGATGTAACAGTTGTATTATTAGCGTCTCGTTGGCCTTCACTAGTCAGGGTAAGTAATTACCAGCGAAGGCCTAGGCACGTGATCGGCATACGGTGGCAAGGAGCCGTCTGGGGAAGTTAGAGAGTGCAGGGATCAGGCTCAGCTTCTCCAAAGACAGGCTCCATCCAAGTGGACAGCATAGGCATGAGTGTTGTGAATGTCAGTTATGCTTTTGCTGCTGTGAGGCTCCCTCTTGTGGCCAGGAATGATTTGGACAGAGACCAGGTGTGTTGAGCTGTGGGCGTTTCCATTGCTAACTCTCTGCCTGTTTAAACCCTGGTCTGATAGCAGGCTATGCCGGATGTCAGTTGTTCCTTGTTCACCAGCCTGCTTCATCCTGCTCCAGACCACTTCTACCCCAGATGAGTGCTTGGCTCTTTATTTATGGTTTGGTTCTTTTTGCTCTTATCTGAGTTTGTCATTTGTTGTGGTTGTTTTCAGGTTATTTGCATGCAGGAATCTTCTCTCTCAGTTGCTTAGCTGGGACGCTCCCTGCAGCTATTTTTGGAGTATTGCTCCTATAAGTCCATGTGTTTGTTGCTTCTTGAATTTGTAATGGTTCCTGCTTTCTGTTCATTGGTATGACAAGAGTGCCTGGTATAGGACAGAGTGCAGATCGTGCGATCTGAGGGCTTTTTTGTACTATCAGGTTTTTGGATTTTTGCAGGGTTTTTCTCTGGCCACCATCAGTCCCTTTTCTATCCTGTCCTATTTAGTCAGTGGGGCCTCACCTTTTGCTAATCCTATCATTTACCTGTGTATTGTGTTTTTCCTATATCACCGCAGTCTTTGAATGTGGGGGGCTTGCTATTCTTTGTCTATTTTCTGAGACAGAGAGTTATTCATCTTTCCTTCCTTTAGGATAGCTAGTTCTCCGGCTGGGTTCGTGGTGCATAGGATGTTAGTTCACCCCTCGGCAAATTCTAGGGTTGATGGTTAGTAAGGGGATGGCGGCCAGATTAGTTGCCAATGCTCTTGTCACCTTTTACCAATGACTTATGGTGATCTTCCATGGTTCCAGATCATAACACATGAGCTATAGCCGGCATAGAAAAAAGTGAGCAGTGTCCAAGTTTTTAATTTTGTCCCTCTAAGAATTTGGGATTGACATCCCGTCTCTAGAGTCTCCATACTAGAGGGATCTTCAGGTCCCGTTGGATATGAAGCAGTGACCTTCTCAGCTACATGTCTAGACAATGTTTAGCTATGTTCCCGGAGTCCCTCTCTCATGTAAGTGTTTTTTGTGAGTGTGATGTTACTTGTCGTTTTCTGTGACTTAGTCATTTCTCTTCTACACGCGAACCTAGGAAATCTGCGAGGAGCATCCTTCAGACTTCATCTCCCAAGCGCTGGGAATAGCTCTCTATGTAGGTGGGTCAATATGCTGAGAATGTGATTTAGAACATGTCTGATGTTTTTCTAATGATTTCTGAGGCAAGATTTCATTGGAAAAGACAAAAATCACTGATACGTATCAAGATCAGATCATGTAAATGACTTATTAAGCCCCTTTTGTTATCTCATCACCATGACGACCCATCTCACGATCACAGGGATCAGGCTGAGGGACTGCCGGCAGCCTTACAGTTTTCTGCAGTGGCCACTACAGGAGACATCTGGTATTGCATGGTGCACAACCAAATTAATTGGAAGCCTTGTAATACATGGACTGATGAAGTCTTCCAAGAAAGCAAAATACTCGATGTGTAAAAGAAAATAAATGCATACTCTAAAATTAATCAGCACAGAACTTCAAACCCATTAAAAAGATATACAATGCTTAGCAAAAATGAGTACACCCCCTTTGAAAAGTTAGATTTTAATCCATATCTCGCTAAACACAAGAACAATTTCCAAACTTTTGACAAAACTGAGTTTCATAGAACATTTTTTTTTAATCCATAACATGAGAGTGAGATTAATAATATAGGTTTTATTACAAAATCTTCAGTTTAACGTAATTTAGTTGATGCAAAAATGAGTACACCCCACATCAAAAACTACTGCATCTAGTATAAGAATAGTATCAAGTCTTCTAGGTATTGACTGAACAAGTTGGCACTCACCGAATATCAGGACTACGTCTGACGCTATTCACACACTAGAGTCGGACACTCCCCACGATGCTGCTTTTGAGTTGCACAGACAGGCTCGGGCGTCGACCAGCTGTGCTCTTGGTAGTTCAGGCTTGCAGGAGTTAATTTCTGCTAGCCTGTGGATTGCTGCTTGAGTCACATGTTGCAAAAGACCTATCACAGTCACCTCTGCTCTTTTTAAGATGGTGGAGCCTGTTCTCCTATGCCGATTATAGCGTTCTGTGATCCCGATCCTTGTGCATTGTTATCCAGTTACTAGTGAACATCTGTGTGATGTTTGGGGTGTTGTGGAAATACTCTTGTCTGATTATTTCCTCCCTTCCTTTAGTTTCCTCCTGAGGTCGTATTGTCTATATCTATGCGAGGGATTGCTGTGAGTTTTAGTTTTGGTTATCCCCCATCTATTTGTTTGGGATTAACCATTCCTGGTTCTCTCCTAAGTGGAGCAAGGCGAGCCACTAGACCAGGGTTGTTCAGGAGCTATGGTAAGGAAGGAGGCCCAAACATCGTCAACTTCAGACGTATCTTTGGGATCAAGGTCAGTCATGGTTCCCCTAACCTGAGGGCCAGTTTAAGCTCTCCTGTTCCTAGTGATCCTATCACACCCCGTGACAACATCATGCAACATCTTTTTCCATTCTTCAAGAATTTTTTAGAGTCTGGATGCTGGATGGAGTGTGATGACTACTTGTGTCTTCAGAATTCTCCATAGATGTTCAGTTGGGGTCAGATCAGGAGACACTTGGCCACTGAATAACTTTTCTCCTGTTCTTCTTCAGCTTGTGACAGATGTCTGTTTTGGATCATTGTCACATTGGAAAAGTGCACGTCTACCAAGGGCATGGAGTGATGGGAGCATCTTCTTTTTCACTATAGAGCAGTACATCTGTGAATTCATGATACCACCAATGACATGTAGCCCCCGACACCAGCAGCGCTCATGGAGCCCCATATTAGGATACAGGCACCACCAGGTCTCATTGTCTTTGTACTCCTCTTCATCTTTGTGACCATACAGTTTTGAAACCATTAGTTCCAAAAACATTTATCTTGGTCTCATCACTCCAGAATATAGAACCCCAGAAGTCTTTATATTTCCCAGCGTGGGCCATGGAAAAGTGTAGATGGATGGGCTTGAGGAGAGGCTTCCTTTGTGGACAACCCCCATGCATGCCGTTCCTCTGCAGCGTGTGTCATATTGCGTCACGGGAACCACTCACCCCAGTTCAGCTTTCTATTTCTTTAGATAACTGCAGTGAACTTGCATGTGACTTTTCTTCTCCACTTCTCATCAGAAGACGCTCCTATTTAGGTGGTAACTTCGGATGTCGGCCTGGATGTCTCTGTAAGATGGTTACAATCCCATCTTTGTTACATTTACTTTTGCTCCAGTATCTGACAGATAAGTACCGTAACTCTTTTCTGATCTTCTTTTAGCCTACATCTTTCTTGTGTTAAGAAATGATTTTCTTTCTAAAGTCTTGTGACATTTCTCTTACATGTGGTGCCATTGCTGACAACATGAAACACTAAAGGCTGCTTTACACGGAACGATATTGCTTGCGATGTCGCTAGCAATCGCACCTGCCCCCGTCGTGCGTGCATCACGGGCAAATAACCGCCCGTGGCGAACAATATCGGTAGTACGCGTCACACGCACATACCTTCCTAACGTCGTCGATGTGGCCGGCGAACAATCTCTTTTTTAAGGGGGAGGTTCGTGCGGCATCACAGCGACGTCACACAGCGGGCCACCAATAGAAGCGGAGGGGCAGAGAGCAGCCGCATTAACGTCACTCCCACCTCGTTGCCGGAGGACGCAGGAATGCTGTTATTCGTCATTCCCGGGGTGTCACACGTAGCGATGTGTGCTGCCTCAGGAACGACGAACAACCTGCGTCCAGAACGAGCAACGATATTTGGAAAATGAACGACTTGTCAACAATCAACAATCTTGTGAGTATTTTGGATCGTTAGCGGATGGTCGTACGTGTCACACGCAACGACGTCGCTAACGAGGCCGGATGTGCGACACGAATTCCGTGACCCCAACGACATCTCGTTAGCGATGTTGCTGCGTGTAAAATGACTTTTACATGTGGTGCCATTGCTAACATGAAGCAGTAAGACTTTTTATTTGTTAATAACGACCTTTCATAGTCACCTGTGTAATGAAAAATTAGACTTCTCGGTGGTTAAATTCTTGATAAAAAGAATTATGTCATCTAAACTTTAGCTTTGCTCCTAAACCTTTCAATGGGGTGTACTCATTTTTGGAACGCATCTTTGAATTAATTTGTTAGGAAAATTACTGTTTTGGGGGTTTGAATAATAACAAGTCTTGTTTACAATTAATGGCGCACATTTGTGGGAGTGTTCTGTAGTATGGTATCCCACACAAAAAGTTGATTCTGAAAACAAAAACAAAAAAAAAACAAAAAAACAAAACGGGCGATTTATCAAAGTTTTTTTAGACAGATTTCTTCAATTAAACAATAGATCAATAAACATTTTAACCCCTTCTCACCCCATCACGTACTGATATGTCAAGGATCAAAGGTGGTTGTATGGAGGGGGCTCAGCTCCGCACAGAGTAGGTGCAGGTGGCACTACACAGGCAACGCCTGCCTCTGACAGCAGCGACGAAGACTGCTCCATTTACTGCAGTTTAACCCTTTAAATGCCACCGTCAATCACTGACAGACAGCTGGACACACACTACTCAAAAAAAAAGGTCAGGATATTTGGCTTTAGTGTTAAATTTATGGAAAATTTAAAAGGTTCACCCTACAGTGATATTTTATCATTTAAAGAAGAAGCAGCAATGGTGATTTCCTCATCTCAGACAATTTATTGGCACAAAAGCCAACACCAGTGGTGGGTACACCCCCCCAAAATGTCAGTGTCTCAATGACTTGTCATGTGGCCTTGAGCATCAATTACAGCTCACAACGACACCTCCTGCTGGTCACAAGTGGAGTTATTGTCTGCGGAGGCATGGCACCCCACTCTTCTTGAAGGGCGGCACTCAGGTAATTGAGGTTCAGGGTTACAGAGTTATGGCCTTTACACTGTGACTCAGCTGATCCCATAGGTTTTCTATGGGATTCAGGTCTGGAGAAAGTGCAGCCGTCCCATTTGAGGTCCCCCAGTCTTCAGCAGCCGTTCCCTAATGATGTGGCCACGATGAGCTGGAGCATTGTCCCCCATGAAGATGAAATTAGGCCGGTGTTGTTCATGCAGAGGCAGAATGACGGTATTAATGCTGTTATTCCAGTAGTCGGGGCTGTCACTGTACCAGTCACACAGTGTAGGGCGGTTCTGACATACCTGCCCACACTAACACCACCACCAAAGCCTCATCTGGTGGCAACAGTGGCTGATGCACAGAGCTCCCCTGGATGTCTCCAACATTGTAGGTGGCCATCATTTCAGATCAGCGTGAATTGACTTTCATCAGTGACCAGCACTGAATCCCCTTGTCCCTCGTCCAGCGTAGATGACGCCTATGCCTACTGGAACGGTCAGGTACCTTACAGGCCATTTAGCATGCAGACCACTCTGATGTAAATGGTTTTGAATGGTCTCACGTGACACTTAAGTGCCTCTCACCTCCCCTAAATGTGCCTGGATTTGTGTGGCATTCATCATCCGGTTTTGAAGGACCTTATTCACAATAAAAAGTTTATCGGTGTGGGATGTGGCCAAAGGATGTCCACTTCTCTGCCTTTCTGGGACTCTCCCAGTCTCTCTGTATCTATGTACAACCAATAGGTGACACTCTAAGCTCAGTGGCCTCTTCCATCTAAGAACATCCTGCTTGAAGCCTCGGAATGGCGCGGTCCTGCTGATCAATTATTAGGTGTTATCTTGGTCTCATGAGCTCAATATGTGAACAGCGTGATGAGGAGGACTGATTAATACCAATTCTAATTGGACCCCGAAATTTATTGGGCGATTCATGGTTCAAAACACCTGTTGTGAATTTTGCCATTAAGCTCCGTGTTAGAGAACAGTAAGTTGTGCAAAAAGACCTGAATCATTGAACAGTTGGACATGTGCATCCAAAAGATCAGAGGTCACGTTAAGTTCACCTGAAAAGTTTAAGAGGTCATTAATGGATCATCTAGAATTTTCACCCGAAAAATTTCACTGTTTGTGAGCAGTGTATTTGTACATACATTTTTTTAACTTTTTTTTTCATAGATATAAAATTAAAATACACTTTTTCCGCTAGAAATAAATTATAATAAATACATAAATAAATAAATAAAATAAAAAAATAAAATCATAAAGAATAAAATAATAAATAAATTAATTAATGAAGAATAACATTAATAAATAAATAAAAAAAAAATAAAAAAATAAAGAATAAAATAAATAAATAAATAATTTAAATACTTTGCTACATTACTATTTAACACCCGAAAAATTTCACTGTTTGTGAGCAGTGTATTTATACATACATTTTTTTTAACTTTTTTTTCATAGATATAAAATTAAAATACACTTTTTCCGCTAGAAAAAAAAAATAATAAATACATAAATAAATAAATAAAATAAATAAAAAAAAATAAAATCATAAAGAATAAAATAATAAATAAATTAATTAATTAAAGAAGAATAACATTAATAAATAAATAAAAAAATAAATTAAAAAAAAAAGAATAAAATAAATAAATAACTAAATAATTTAAATACTTTGCTATATTACTATTTAACCCATAAGCTAATTAAAAAAAATAATAAGTTTGGATAT
Source organism: Anomaloglossus baeobatrachus (assembly GCF_048569485.1). NCBI lineage: Eukaryota > Metazoa > Chordata > Amphibia > Anura > Aromobatidae > Anomaloglossus > Anomaloglossus baeobatrachus. The sequence continues at coordinate 770,471,082 of NC_134354.1, forward strand.
TTCATTTTTTTTTTGTCAACTACCCTCACAACTGCAATAAACATGTTTCGGCTATTTCTACTGGAAGAGGAGGAGGAAAAAAACCCAAAAGTGCAAAGAAAGAAATTTGGCCAAGGCATGATTTTACCGCAACGTATGAACATAACATGACGAAGCGGGAATCTTGACTTAAATGACTCAGTAGTGACTTATAGATTTAATGTCCTGTCATCCCCATCCATGGGAGTAACTGTAGTGTGGTTTCCATGGAGTCACGTCTCACATTCTCTATCATTAAAACATGAATCAGACTTCTACCTAGACATAAAAGGCGCTACATTAGCAGCGGATAAGCTTTAATTTTCTGTGTGGGCGGATGCTCCAGTGTTTTCTTAAATAATGGAAAAAACTTTAGTAAAGAATGAAATGTCAAGGAAGTTTGGTATGAATTACCGGGACGTCGTCCGCGTGGGAATAAACCAGCTCTGTATGGGCTCGATGTGACATACCGCATCACGCCGATGCGAAAAACAGTCATTTCCCGCAGATTCTGCCAGCATATATCACATTTTTGACTTTTTTTTTCACTTTCATCTCTACAGTAAAGATCAGGCTTAGAAATGTCAGAAAACAGCGTCTCATCCCTCAAGATTGTACAACAACTTCACTGACATTTTTACTAAAAAACCCCCATAAGCTAAAATTAAGAGATTAAAGACCGTTATCATTACATTCTATTGCTCTATCCATAGAGGGAATCTAGGCTTTATTCAGATTTTCTTGTACATAGGGGCAGTATTATAGTAGTTATATTCTTGTACATAGGGGCAGTATTATAGTAGTTATATTCTTGTACATAGGGGGCAGTATTATAGTAGTTATATTCTTGTACATAGGGGCAGTATTATAGTAGTTATATTCTTGTACATAGGGGCAGTATTATAGTAGTTATATTCTTGTATATAGGGGGCAGTATTATAGTAGTTATATTCTTGTACATAGGGGCAGTATTATAGTAGTTATATTCTTGTACATAGGGGCAATATTATAGTAGTTATATTCTTGTACATAGGGGCAGTATTATAGTAGTTATATTCTTGTATATAGGGGGCAGTATTATAGTAGTTATATTCTTGTACATAGAGGCAGTAGTATAGTAGTTATATTCTTGTACATAGAGGTCAGTATTATAGTAGTTATATTCTTGTACATAGGAGGCAGTATTATAGTAGTTATATTCTTGTACATAGGGGGCAGTATTATAGTAGTTATATTTTTGTACATAGGGACAGTATTATAGTAGTTATATTCTTGTACATAGAGGCAGTAGTATAGTAGTTATATTCTTGTACGTAGGGGCAGTATTATAGTAGTTATATTCTTGTACATAGGGGCAGTATTATAGTAGTTATATTCTTGTACATAGGAGGCAGTATTATAGTAGTTATATTCTTGTACATAGGGGGCAGTATTATAGTAGTTATATTTTTGTACATAGGGACAGTATTATAGTAGTTATATTCTTGTACATAGAGGCAGTAGTATAGTAGTTATATTCTTGTACGTAGGGGCAGTATTATAGTAGTTATATTCTTGTACATAGAGGCAGTAGTATAGTAGTTATATTCTTGTACGTAGGGGCAGTATTATAGTAGTTATATTCTTGTACATAGGGGCAGTATTATAGTAGTTATATTCTTGTACATAGGAGGCAGTATTATAGTAGTTATATTCTTGTACATAGGGGGCAGTATTATAGTAGTTATATTTTTGTACATAGGGACAGTATTATAGTAGTTATATTCTTGTACATAGGGGCAGTATTATAGTAGTTATATTCTTGTACATAGGGGCAGTATTATATTAGTTATATTCTTGTACATAGGGGCAATATTATATTAGTTATATTCTTGTACATAGGAGCAGTATTATAGTAGTTATATTCTTGTACATAGGGGCAGTATTATAGTAGTTATATTCTTGTACATAGGGGCAGTATTATAGTAGTTATATTCTTGTACATAGGGGCAGTATTATAGTAGTTATATTCTTGTACATAAGGGCAGTATTATAGTAGTTATATTCTTGTATATAAAGGCAGTATTATAGTAGTTTTATTCTTTTACATAGGGGCAGTATTATAGTAGTTATATTCTTGTATATAGGGGCAGTATTATAGTAGTTATATTCTTGTACATACGGGGCAGTAGTATAGTAGTTATATTCTTGTACATAGGGGGCAGTATTCTATTAGTTATATTCTTGTACATAGGGGCAGTATTATAGTAGTCATATTCTTGTAAATAGGGGGCAGTATTATAGTAGTTATATTCTTGTACGTAGCAGCAGTATTATAGCAGTTATATTCTTGTACATAGTGGCAGTATTATAGTAGTTATATTCTTGTATATAGGGGGCAGTATTATAGTAGTTATATTCTTGTATATATGGGCAGTATTATAGTAGTTATATTCTTGTACATAGGAGGCAGTATTATAGTAGTTATATTCTTGTACATAGGGGGCAGTATTATAGCAGTTATATTTTTGTACATAGGGACAGTATTATAGTAGTTATATTCTTGTACATAGGGGCAGTATTATAGTAGTTATATTCTTGTACATAGGGGCAGTATTATATTAGTTATATTCTTGTACATGGGGGCAGTATTATATTAGTTATATTCTTGTACATAGGAGCAGTATTATAGTTGTTATATTCTTGTACATAGGAGCAGTATTATAGTAGTTACATTCTTGTACATAGGGGCAGTATTATAGTAGTTATATTCTTGTACATAGGGACAGTATTATAGTAGTTATATTCTTGTACATAGGGGCAGTATTATAGTAGTTATATTCTTGTACATAGGGGCAGTATTATAGTAGTTATATTCTTGTACATAGGGGTAGTATTATATTAGTTATATTCTTGTACATAGGAGCAGTATTATAGTAGTTATATTCTTGTACATAGTGGCAGTATTATAGTAGTTATATTCTTGTACATAGGAGCAGTATTATAGTAGTTATATTCTTGTACATAGGGGCAGTATTATAGTAGTTATATTCTTGTACATAGGGGCTGTATTATTGTAGTTAGATTCGTGAACATGAGAGCAGTATTATAGTAGTTATATTCTTGTACATAGGGGCAGTATTATAGTAGTTATATTCTTGTACATAGGGGCAGTATTATAGTAGTTATATTCTTGTACATAGGGGCAGTATTATAGTAGTTATATTCTTGTACATAGGGGCAGTATTATAGTAGTTATATTCTTGTACATAGGGGCAGTATTATAGTAGTTATATTCTTGTACATAGGGGCAGTATTATAGTAGTTATATTCTTGTACATAAGGGCAGTATTATAGTAGTTATATTCTTGTATATAAAGGCAGTATTATAGTAGTTATATTCTTGTATATAGGGGCAGTATTATAGTAGTTATATTCTTGTACATAGGGGCAGTAGTATAGTAGTTATATTCTTGTACATAGGGGGCAGTATTCTATTAGTTATATTCTTGTACATAGGGGCAGTATTATAGTAGTCATATTCTTGTAAATAGGGGGCAGTATTATAGTAGTTATATTCTTGTACGTAGCAGCAGTATTATAGCAGTTATATTCTTGTACATAGTGGCAGTATTATAGTAGTTATATTCTTGTATATAGGGGGCAGTATTATAGTAGTTATATTCTTGTATATAGGGGCAGTATTATAGTAGTTATATTCTTGTACATAGGAGGCAGTATTATAGTAGTTATATTCTTGTACATAGGGGGCAGTATTATAGTAGTTATATTTTTGTACATAGGGACAGTATTATAGTAGTTATATTCTTGTACATAGGGGCAGTATTATAGTAGTTATATTCTTGTACATAGGGGCAGTATTATAGTAGTTATATTCTTGTACATAGGGGTAGTATTATATTAGTTATATTCTTGTACATAGGAGCAGTATTATAGTAGTTATATTCTTGTACATGGGGGCAGTATTCTATTAGTTATATTCTTGTACATAGGAGCAGTATTATAGTTGTTATATTCTTGTACATAGGAGCAGTATTATAGTAGTTACATTCTTGTACATAGGGGCAGTATTATAGTAGTTATATTCTTGTACATAGGGACAGTATTATAGTAGTTATATTCTTGTACATAGGGGCAGTATTATAGTAGTTATATTCTTGTACATAGGGGCAGTATTATAGTAGTTATATTCTTGTACATAGGGGTAGTATTATATTAGTTATATTCTTGTACATAGGAGCAGTATTATAGTAGTTATATTCTTGTACATAGTGGCAGTATTATAGTAGTTATATTCTTGTACATAGGAGCAGTATTATAGTAGTTATATTCTTGTACATAGGGGCAGTATTATAGTAGTTATATTCTTGTACATAGGGGCTGTATTATTGTAGTTAGATTCGTGAACATGAGAGCAGTATTATAGTAGTTATATTCTTGTACATAGGGGCAGTATTATAGTAGTTATATTCTTGTACATAGGGGCAGTATTATAGTAGTTATATTCTTGTACATAGGGGCAGTATTATAGTAGTTATATTCTTGTACATAGGGGCAGTATTATAGTAGTTATATTCTTGTACATAAGGGCAGTATTATAGTAGTTATATTCTTGTATATAGGGGCAGTATTATAGTAGTTATATTCTTGTATATAAAGGCAGTATTATAGTAGTTTTATTCTTTTACATAGGGGCAGTATTATAGTAGTTATATTCTTGTATATAGGGGCAGTATTATAGTAGTTATATTCTTGTACATACGGGGCAGTAGTATAGTAGTTATATTCTTGTACATAGGGGGCAGTATTCTATTAGTTATATTCTTGTACATAGGGGCAGTATTATAGTAGTCATATTCTTGTAAATAGGGGGCAGTATTATAGTAGTTATATTCTTGTACGTAGCAGCAGTATTATAGCAGTTATATTCTTGTACATAGGGGCAGTATTATAGTAGTTATATTCTTGTATATAGGGGGCAGTATTATAGTAGTTATATTCTTGTATATAGGGGCAGTATTATAGTAGTTATATTCTTGTACGTAGCAGCAGTATTATAGCAGTTATATTCTTGTACATAGGAGCAGTATTATAGTAGTTATATTCTTGTATATAGGGGCAGTATTATAGTAGTTATATTCTTGTACATAGGAGCAGTATTATAGTAGTTATATTCTTGTACATAGGGTCAGTATTATAGTAGTTATATTCTTGTACATAAGAGCAGTGTTATAGTTGTTATATTCTTGTCCATAGTGGCAGTATTATAGTAGTTATATTCTTGTACATAGGGGCAGTATTATAGTAGTTTTATTCTTGTACATAGGGGCAGTATTATAGTAGTTATATTTTTGTACATAGGGGCAGTATTATAGTAGTTATATTCTTGTACATAAGAGCAGTGTTATAGTTGTTATATTCTTGTCCATAGTGGCAGTATTATAGTAGTTATATTCTTGTACATAGGGGCAGTATTATAGTAGTTTTATTCTTGTACATAGGGGCAGTATTATAGTAGTTTTATTCTTGTACATAGGGGCAGTATTATAGTAGTTATATTCTTGTACATAGGAGCAGTATTATAGTAGTTATATTCTTGTACATAGGGGCAGTATTATAGTAGTTATATTGTTGTACATAGGGGGCAGTATTATAGCAGTTATATTCTTGTACATAGGGGCAGTATTATAGTAGTTATATTCTTGTACATAGGGGGCAGTATTATAGTAGTTATATTCTTGTACATAGGAGCAGTATTATAGTAGTTATATTCTTGTACATAGGGAGCAGTATTATAGTAGTTATATTCTTGTACATAGGAGCAGTATTATAGTAGTTATATTCTTGTACATAGGAGCAGTATTATGGTAGTTATATTCTTGTACATAGGGGCAGTATTATAGTAGTTATATTCTTGTACATAGGGGCAGTATTATAGTAGCTTTATTCTTGTACATAGGAGCAGTATTATAGTAGTTATATTCTTGTATATAGGAGCAGTATTATAGTAGTTATATTCTTGTATATAGGAGCAGTATTATAGTAGTTATATTCTTGTACATAGGGGGCAGTATTATAGTAGTTATATTCTTGCACATAGGAGCAGTATTATAGTAGTTATATTCTTGTATATAGGAGCAGTATTATAGTAGTTATATTCTTGTACATAGGGGGCAGTATTATAGTAGTTATATTCTTGCACATAGGAGCAGTATTATAGTAGTTATATTCTTGTACATAGGGAGCAGTATTATAGAAGTTATATTCCAAAAAGTTCTAATTTAAACTCATCTGACCAGATCACCTTCTTCCCCATGCTAGCTATGTCCAATACATGGCATGTGAAAGAAGATTCGTCAGATGAGATCACAGTAGAACTTTTTGGGCTAAATGCAAAACACTATATGTAATGGAAAACTAACACTTCACATCACCCTGTAAACACCATCCACACCATCACACATGGTGGAGGCAGCATCCTGCTGTGGGGAGGCTTTTCTTCAGCAGAGGCAGGGAAGCTGGTCAGAGTTGATGGGAAGATGGAAGTAGCTAAAAACAGGGCAATCCTGGAGGAAAACCTGTTAGAGGCTGAAAAAGACTTGTGACTCAGGCGTAGATTCACCACCTTCCAACAGGACAATGGCCCTAAACATCCACAGGGTTTACATCAGAGCACATTCGTGTGTGTGTGTGTGTGTGTATGTGTGTGTGTGTGTGTGTGTGAATGGCCCAGTCACAGTCCAGACCCAAATCCCATAGAGAATTTTGACAAGACGGGAAAATTGCATCCCCCAAAAGACTCACTGTAGTAACTGCAGCAAAAGGTGATCCTACAAAGTATTGACTCAGGGGGGGCTGAATACTAATGCACATCACAATGCTCAAAATTATCATTTTAAAATATTTATAATGCAGGTATCATTTATGTGCCGCCTCCGTGCCAACAGCCGTGCTGCTCGGATTCGGATCTGCGGTATGGCTCGAGGGACTCTACCGGACCCAGGGGAGTTGCACTGACACTTTGAATAAAAAGGGGACGTATTTGTACAGGGGTTGTTGAAAACTGTCTGTGTCGCCACCCACGGTGTGTGGTGAGGTGTTGCACCACTGCTGCTGTTGTGGGGCTCCTGAGGGTGATGGACTGGCAGCTGGATGTTAACCACTCCATGGATAGGGATGGATGCCCCGGGGCCCAATGTCTCTGTGCGGTGGATGGTAACGGCAGGGGCCGGCGCACCCGGTCAGACTGGGGATGTTACTCACGGTTGAATAAATCACACAAGTCCTTTGGTAAACCAAGGTGATGGTGGCCGGCTGCCGCGGCCGGGGGTGTGTTTCTGGTCCCACACCCGGGCTGGTGGTCAATGTCCCTTTCCTCTGCACTTAGTGTTTTCTGTGATGGCTTCCCGGTGTGTAACGCAGGAGTCCGCTCCCGGTCCTTTGGTTGGGAGCCGTACCCGTCAGACGCTGACCCGTGGGATCTACCGGGCCCTGGCGGATGCCCTATCTCTCTCGGTGGGTGGTTGTCTACTTTTCGGGACTTAGGTTAAGACAGGACCTAAAATCCTGCCCTTAATTGGTTAATTAGCTAGGCCGTTGGTGCCGGTCCTGGCTTCAGGGTCCAAGTACCCCTTCTGTGCACGGTTTCTGGGTGGGTTCTCTGGTGTCGGTACCGGGGGGCTAAAACCCTGCCCCGGTCCACCTCGGATCTCCGGCAGCCGTCTTCCCATCTCCTCCTGGCACTGACCACCGTATGCCACCTAGCCAAGGTGTCAGGGCTCCAACCCCGGCGCCTGTCAACTTGAACTCCACTTACACTCAACTCCAACTGAACTCCACTTAACTTAACTGACTCTTTTCCCGCCCCGGGTTCTCTAGACCCCTAGGTGGCTGTTTTTCTTCCGCCTGCTCCCGCCCACTGGTGTGCCTTTCCTACCCTGAGGGGGTGACTAGGATTTTGTTGGCTGGTTTAACCCTGTGTGGGAGAGGTGTTGTGCGGGGGCCTATTCTGTGTGCCCACCTGGTTTTGCCAGGGCGTCACATTCCCTCTTCACAAATACTTGCTACTTAGTGTTGGTATATCACATAAAATCACAATAAAAAAAAATGATTGGATGCTGTAATGAGAAAAAATGTGGAAAAGTTCACGGGGTATGAAGACTTTTACAAGGCTCTGTATTTGTATAAAGATTCAAAAGTTAACATTTTCTGACTATAGAGCCGATGATGGAGGACTAAAGTAAGAGGTTAATACGTAGCTTAAATTATACATAACACGACACCTACAAAGAAGAAATAATGTATGGAAAGAATTAAAAATAAATAGCGAGACGTAATAAAATATACATTATCGAATATAAAAAGCCTGCGCCTCTGACTGAGCGCAACTACTTAAAGGTACAGCACACAGGAGAGCTGACACATCCTCTATATACTACACCACACAGGAGAGCTGACAGATCCTCTATATACTACACCACACAGGAGAGCTGACACATCCTCTATATACTACACCACACAGGAGAGCTGACACATCCTCTATATACTACACCACACAGGAGAGCTGACAGATCCTCTATATACTACCCCACACAGGAGAGCTGACAGATCCTCTATATACTACACCACACAGGAGAGCTGACAGATCCTCTATATACTACCCCACACAGGAGAGCTGACACATCCTCTATATACTACACCACACAGGAGAGCTGACACATCCTCTATATACTACCCCACACAGGAGAGCTGACACATCCTCTATATACTACACCACACAGGAGAGCTGACAGATCCTATATATACTACACCACACAGGAGAACTGACACATCCTCTATATATTACACCACACAGGAGAGCTGACACATCCTCTATATACTACACCACACAGGAGAGCTGACAGATCCTCTATATACTACACCACACAGGAGAGCTGACACATCCTCTATATACTACACCACACAGGAGAGCTGACAGATCCTCTATATACTACACCACACAGGAGAGCTGACACATCCTCTATACACTACACCACACAGGAGAGCTGACACATCCTCTATATACTACACCACACAGGAGAGCTGACACATCCTCTATATACTACACCACACAGGAGAGCTGACAGATCCTCTATATACTACACCACACAGGAGAGCGGACACATCCTCTATATACTACACCACACAGGAGAGCTGACAGATCCTCTATATACTACATCACACAGGAGAGCTGACACATCCTCTATATACTACACCACACAGGAGAGCTGACACATCCTCTATATACTACCCCACACAGGAGAGCTGACAGATCCTCTATATACTACACCACACAGGAGAGCTGACAGATCCTCTATATACTACCCCACACAGGAGAGCTGACACATCCTCTATATACTACACCACACAGGAGAGCTGACAGATCCTCTATATACTACACCACACAGGAGAGCTGACAGATCCTCTATATACTACCCCACACAGGAGAGCTGACACATCCTCTATATACTACCCCACACAGGAGAGCTGACACATCCTCTATATACTACACCACACAGGAGAACTGACACATCCTCTATATATTACACCACACAGGAGAGCTGACACATCCTCTATATACTACACCACACAGGAGAGCTGACAGATCCTCTATATACTACACCACACAGGAGAGCTGACACATCCTCTATATACTACACCACACAGGAGAGCTGACACATCCTCTATATACTACACCACACAGGAGAGCTGACAGATCCTCTATATACTACACCACACAGGAGAGCTGACACATCCTCTATACACTACACCACACAGGAGAGCTGACACATCCTCTATATACTACACCACACAGGAGAGCTGACACATCCTCTATATACTACACCACACAGGAGAGCGGACACATCCTCTATATACTACACCACACAGGAGAGCTGACACATCCTCTATATACTACATCACACAGGAGAGCTGACAGATCCTCTATATACTACACCACACAGGAGAGCTGACACATCCTCTATATACTACACCACACAGGAGAGCTGACACATCCTCTATACACTACACCACACAGGAGAGCTGACACATCCTCTATATACTACACCACACAGGAGAGCTGACACATCCTCTATATACTACACCACACAGGAGAGCTGACACATCCTCTATACACTACACCACACAGGAGAGCTGACACATCCTCTATATACTACACCACACAGGAGAGCTGACACATCCTCTATATACTACACCACACAGGAGAGCTGACAGATCCTCTATATACTACATCACACAGGAGAGCTGACACATCCTCTATATACTACACCACACAGGAGAGCTGACAGATCCTCTATATACTACATCACACAGGAGAGCTGACACATCCTCTATATACTACACCACACAGGAGAGCTGACACATCCTCTATATACTACACCACACAGGAGAGCTGACACATCCTCTATATACTACACCACACAGGAGAGCTGACAGATCCTCTATATACTACACCACACAGGAGAGCTGACAGATCCTCTATATACTACACCACACAGGAGAGCTGACAGATCCTCTATATACTACACCACACAGGAGAGCTGACACATCCTCTATATACTACACCACACAGGAGAGCTGACAGATCCTCTATATACTACATCACACAGGAGAGCTGACACATCCTCTATATACTACACCACACAGGAGAGCTGACAGATCCTCTATATACTACATCACACAGGAGAGCTGACACATCCTCTATACACTACACCACACAGGAGAGCTGACACATCCTCTATATACTACACCACACAGGAGAGCTGACACATCCTCTATATACTACACCACACAGGAGAGCTGACACATCCTCTATATACTACACCACACAGGAGAGCTGACAGATCCTCTATATACTACACCACACAGGAGAGCTGACACATCCTCTATATACTACACCACACAGGAGAGCTGACACATCCTCTATACACTACACCACACAGGAGAGCTGACACATCCTCTATATACTACACCACACAGGAGAGCTGACACATCCTCTATATACTACACCACACAGGAGAGCTGACACATCCTCTATACACTACACCACACAGGAGAGCTGACACATCCTCTATATACTACACCACACAGGAGAGCTGACACATCCTCTATATACTACACCACACAGGAGAGCTGACAGATCCTCTATATACTACACCACACAGGAGAGCTGACAGATCCTCTATATACTACACCACACAGGAGAGCTGACAGATCCTCTATATACTACACCACACAGGAGAGCTGACAGATCCTCTATATACTACACCACACAGGAGAGCTGACAGATCCTCTATATACTACACCACACAGGAGAGCTGACACATCCTCTATATACTACACCACACAGAAGAGCTGACAGATCCTCTATATACTACACCACACAGGAGAGCTGACAGATCCTCTATATACTACACCACACAGGAGAGCTGACACATCCTCTATATACTACACCACACAGGAGAGCTGACAGATCCTCTATATACTACACCACACAGGAGAGCTGACAGATCCTCTATATACTACACCACACAGGAGAGCTGACACATCCTCTATATACTACACCACACAGAAGAGCTGACAGATCCTCTATATACTACACCACACAGGAGAGCTGACAGATCCTCTATATACTACACCACACAGGAGAGCTGACAGATCCTCTATATACTACACCACACAGGAGAGCTGACACATCCTCTATATACTACACCACACAGGAGAGCTGACACATCCTCTATATACTACACCACACAGGAGAGCTGACACATCCTCTATATACTACACTACACAGGAGAGCTGACACATCCTCTATATACTACACCACACAGGAGAGCTGACACATCCTCTATATACTACACCACACAGGAGAGCTGACACATCCTCTATATATACACCACACAGGAGAGCTGACAGATCCTCTATATACTACACTACACAGGAGAGCTGACAGATCCTCTATATACTACACCACACAGGAGAGCTGACAGATCCTCTATATACTACACCACACAGGAGAGCTGACAGATCCTCTATATACTACACTACACAGGAGAGCTAACAGATCCTCTATATACTACACCACACAGGAGAGCTGACAGATCCTCTATATATACACCACACAGGAGAGCTGACAGATCCTCTATATACTACACTACACAGGAGAGCTGACAGATCCTCTATATACTACACCACACAGGAGAGCTGACAGATCCTCTATATATACACCACACAGGAGAGCTGACACATCCTCTATATACTACACTACACAGGAGAGCTGACAGATCCTCTATATACTACACCACACAGGAGAGCTGACAGATCCTCTATATACTACACCACACAGGAGAGCTGACAGATCCTCTATATACAACACCACACAGGAGAGCTGACACATCCTCTATATACTACACCACACAGGAGAGCTGACAGATCCTCTATATACTACACCACACAGGAGAGCTGACACATCCTCTATATACTACACCACACAGGAGAGCTGACACATCCTCTATATACTACACCACACAGGAGAGCTGACACATCCTCTATATACTACACCACACAGGAGAGCTGACACATCCTCTATATACTACACCACACAGGAAAGCTGACAGATCCTCTATATACTACCCCACACAGGAGAACTGACACATCCTCTATATACTACACCACACAGGAGAGCTGACAGATCCTCTATATACTACACCACACAGGAGAGCTGACAGATCCTCTATATACTACCCCACACAGGAGAGCTGACACATCCTCTATATACTACACCACACAGGAGAGCTGACAGCTCCTCTATATACTACACCACACAGGAGAGCTGACAGATCCTCTATATACTACACCACACAGGAGAGCTGACACATCCTCTATATACTACACCACACAGGAGAGCTGACAGATCCTCTATATACTACATCACACAGGAGAGCTGACACATCCTCTATATACTACCCCACACAGGAGAGCTGACAGGTCCTCTATATACTACACCACACAGGAGAGCTGACACATCCTCTATATACTACACCACACAGGAGAGCTGACAGCTCCTCTATATACTACACCACACAGGAGAGCTGACAGATCCTCTATATACTACACCACACAGGAGAGCTGACACATCCTCTATATACTACACCACACAGGAGACCTGACAGCTCCTCTATATACTACACCACACAGGAGAGCTGACAGATCCTCTATATACTACACCACACAGGAGAGCTGACACATCCTCTATATACTACACCACACAGGAGAGCTGACAGGTCCTCTATATACTACACCACACAGGAGAGCTGACACATCCTCTATATACTACACCACACAGGAGAGCTGACAGCTCCTCTATATACTACACCACACAGGAGAGCTGACAGCTCCTCTATATACTACACCACACAGGAGAGCTGACAGATCCTCTATATACTACACCACACAGGAGAGCTGACACATCCTCTATATACTACCCCACACAGGAGAGCTGACACATCCTCTATATACTACACCACACAGGAGAGCTGACACATCCTCTATATACTACACCACACAGGAGAGCTGACAGGTCCTCTATATACTACACCACACAGGAGAGCTGACAGATCCTCTATATACTACATCACACAGGAGAGCTGACACATCCTCTATATACTACCCCACACAGGAGAGCTGACAGGTCCTCTATATACTACACCACACAGGAGAGCTGACACATCCTCTATATACTACACCACACAGGAGAGCTGACAGCTCCTCTATATACTACACCACACAGGAGAGCTGACAGCTCCTCTATATACTACACCACACAGGAGAGCTGACACATCCTCTATATACTACCCCACACAGGAGAGCTGACACATCCTCTATATACTACACCACACAGGAGAGCTGACAGGTCCTCTATATACTACACCACACATGAGAGCTGACAGCTCCTCTATATACTACACCACACAGGAGAGCTGACACATCCTCTATATACTACACCACACAGGAGAGCTGACAGATTCTCTATATACTACACCACACAGAAGAGCTGACAGATCCTCTATATACTACACCACACAGGAGAGCTGACAGATCCTCTATGTACTACACCACACAGGAGAGCTGACAGATCCTCTATATACTACACCACACAGGAGAGCTGACACATCCTCTATATACTACACCACACAGGAGAGCTGACAGATCCTCTATATACTACACCACACAGGAGAGCTGACAGATCCTCTATATACTACACCACACAGGAGAGCTGACAGGTCCTCTATATACTACACCACAAAGGAAAGCTGACAAATCCTCTATATACTACACCACACAGGAGAGCTGACAGATCCTCTATATACTACACCACCCAGGAGAGCTGACACATCCTCTATATACTACACCACACAGGAGAGCTGACAGGTCCTCTATATACTACACCACACAGGAGAGCTGACAGCTCCTCTATATACTACACCACACAGGAGAGCTGACAGATCCTCTATATACTACACCACACAGGAGAGCTGACAGATCCTCTATATACTACACCACACAGGAGAGCTGACAGGTCCTCTATATACTACACCACAAAGGAAAGCTGACAAATCCTCTATATACTACACCACACAGGAGAGCTGACAGATCCTCTATATACTACACCACCCAGGAGAGCTGACACATCCTCTATATACTACACCACACAGGAGAGCTGACAGGTCCTCTATATACTACACCACACAGGAGAGCTGACAGCTCCTCTATATACTACACCACACAGGAGAGCTGACAGATCCTCTATATACTACACCACACAGGAGAGCTGACAGATCCTCTATATACTACACCACACAGGAGAGCTGACAGATCCTCTATATACTACACCACACAGGAGAGCTGACACATCCTCTATATACTACACTACACAGGAGAGCTGACAGGTCCTCTATATACTACACCACACAGGAGAGCTGACAGGTCCTCTATATACTACACCACACAGGAGAGCTGACAGATCCTCTATATACTACACCACACAGGAGAGCTGACAGATCCTCTATATACTACACCACACAGGTGAGCTGACACATCCTCTATATACTACACCACACAGGAGAGCTGACACATCCTCTATATACTACACTACACAGGAGAGCTGACATATCCTCTATATACTACACCACACAGGAGAGCTGACACATCCTCTATATACTACACCACACAGGAGAGCTGACACATCCTCTATATAATACACCACACAGGAGAGCTGACACATCCTCTATATAATACACCACACAGGAGAGCTGACAGATCCTCTATATACTACACCACACAGGAGAGCTGACAGATCCTATATATACTACACCACACAGGAGAGCTGACAGATCCTCTATATACTACACCACACAGGAGAGCTGACAGATCCTCTATATACTACACCACCCAGGAGAGCTGACACATCCTCTATATACTACACCACACAGGAGAGCTGACAGATCCTCTATATACTACACCACACAGGAGAGCTGACAGATCCTCTATATACTACACCACCCAGGAGAGCTGACACATCCTCTATATACTACACCACACAGGAGAGCTGACAGATCCTCTATATACTACACCACACAGGAGAGCTGACAGATCCTCTATATACTACACCACACAGGAGAGCTGACAGATCCTCTATATACTACACCACACAGGAGAGCTGACACATCCTCTATATACTACACCACACAGGAGAGCTGACAGGTCCTCTATATACTACACCACACAGGAGAGCTGACAGATCCTCTATATACTACACCACACAGGAGAGCTGACAGATCCTATATATACTACACCACACAGGAGAGCTGACAGATCCTCTATATACTACACCACACAGGAGAGCTGACACATCCTCTATATAATACACCACACAGGAGAGCTGACAGATCCTCTATATACTACACCACACAGGAGAGCTGACAGATCCTATATATACTACACCACACAGGAGAGCTGACAGATCCTCTATATACTACACCACACAGGAGAGCTGACAGATCCTCTATATACTACACCACCCAGGAGAGCTGACACATCCTCTATATACTACACCACACAGGAGAGCTGACAGGTCCTCTATATACTACACCACACAGGAGAGCTGACAGATCCTCTATATACTACACCACACAGGAGAGCTGACAGATCCTCTATATACTACACCACACAGGAGAGCTGACAGATCCTCTATATACTACACCACACAGGAGAGCTGACAGATCCTCTATATACTACACCACACAGGAGAGCTGACAGATCCTCTATATACTACACCACACAGGAGAGCTGACACATCCTCTATATACTACACCACACAGGAGAGCTGACAGGTCCTCTATATACTACACCACCCAGGAGAGCTGACACATCCTCTATATACTACACCACACAGGAGAGCTGACAGATCCTCTATATACTACACCACACAGGAGAGCTGACACATCCTCTATATACTACACCACCCAGGAGAGCTGACACATCCTCTATATACTACACCACACAGGAGAGCTGACAGGTCCTCTATATACTACACCACACAGGAGAGCTGAGAGATCCTCTATATACTACACCACACAGGAGAGCTGACAGGTCCTCTATATACTACACCACCCAGGAGAGCTGACAGATCCTCTATATACTACACCACACAGGAGAGCTGACAGATCCTATATATACTACACCACACAGGAGAGCTGACAGATCCTATATATACTACACCACACAGGAGAGCTGACAGATCCTCTATATACTACACCACACAGGAGAGCTGACAGGTCCTCTATATACTACACCACCCAGGAGAGCTGACAGATCCTCTATATACTACACCACACAGGAGAGCTGACAGATCCTCTATATACTACACCACACAGGAGAGCTGACACATCCTCTATATACTACACTACACAGGAGAGCTGACAGATCCTCTATATACTACACCACACAGGAGAGCTGACACATCCTCTATATACTACACCACACAGGAGAGCTGACACATCCTCTATATACTACACCACACAGGAGAGCTGACACATCCTGTATATACTACACCACACAGGAGAGCTGACACATCCTCTATATACTACACCACACAGGAGAGCTGACACATCCTGTATATACTACACCACACAGGAGAGCTGACACATCCTCTATATACTACACCACACAGGAAAGCTGACAGATCCTCTATATACTACCCCACACAGGAGAACTGACACATCCTCTATATACTACACCACACAGGAGAGCTGACACATCCTCTATATACTACCCCACACAGGAGAGCTGACACATCCTCTATATACTACACCACACAGGAGAGCTGACAGGTCCTCTATATACTACACCACACATGAGAGCTGACAGCTCCTCTATATACTACACCACACAGGAGAGCTGACACATCCTCTATATACTACACCACACAGGAGAGCTGACAGGTCCTCTATATACTACACCACACATGAGAGCTGACAGCTCCTCTATATACTACACCACACAGGAGAGCTGACACATCCTCTATATACTACCCCACACAGGAGAGCTGACACATCCTCTATATACTACACCACACAGGAGAGCTGACACATCCTCTATATACTACACCACACAGGAAAGCTGACAGATCCTCTATATACTACCCCAAACAGGAGAACTGACACATCCTCTATATACTACACCACACAGGAGAGCTGACACATCCTCTATATACTACCCCACACAGGAGAGCTGACACATCCTCTATATACTACACCACACAGGAGAGCTGACAGGTCCTCTATATACTACACCACACATGAGAGCTGACAGCTCCTCTATATACTACACCACACAGGAGAGCTGACACATCCTCTATATACTACACCACACAGGAGAGCTGACAGGTCCTCTATATACTACACCACACAGGAGAGCTGACACATCCTCTATATACTACACCACACAGGAGAGCTGACAGATGCTCTATATACTACACCACACAGGAGAGCTGACAGATCCTCTATATACTACACCACACAGGAGAGCTTACAGATCCTCTATATACTACACCACACAGGAGAGCTGACAGATCCTCTATGTACTACACCACACAGGAGAGCTGACACATCCTCTATATACTACACCACACAGGAGAGCTGACACATCCTCTATATACTACACCACACAGGAGAGCTGACAGATCCTCTATATACTACACCACACAGGAGAGCTGACACATCCTCTATATACTACACCACACAGGAGAGCTGACAGATCCTCTATATACTACACCACACAGGAGAGCTGACACATCCTCTATATACTACACCACACAGGAGAGCTGACACATCCTCTATATACTACACCACACAGGAAAGCTGACAGATCCTCTATATACTACCCCACACAGGAGAACTGACACATCCTCTATATACTACACCACACAGGAGAGCTGACACATCCTCTATATACTACCCCACACAGGAGAGCTGACACATCCTCTATATACTACACCACACAGGAGAGCTGACAGGTCCTCTATATACTACACCACACATGAGAGCTGACAGCTCCTCTATATACTACACCACACAGGAGAGCTGACACATCCTCTATATACTACACCACACAGGAGAGCTGACAGGTCCTCTATATACTACACCACACATGAGAGCTGACAGCTCCTCTATATACTACACCACACAGGAGAGCTGACACATCCTCTATATACTACCCCACACAGGAGAGCTGACACATCCTCTATATACTACACCACACAGGAGAGCTGACACATCCTCTATATACTACACCACACAGGAAAGCTGACAGATCCTCTATATACTACCCCACACAGGAGAACTGACACATCCTCTATATACTACACCACACAGGAGAGCTGACACATCCTCTATATACTACCCCACACAGGAGAGCTGACACATCCTCTATATACTACACCACACAGGAGAGCTGACAGGTCCTCTATATACTACACCACACATGAGAGCTGACAGCTCCTCTATATACTACACCACACAGGAGAGCTGACACATCCTCTATATACTACACCACACAGGAGAGCTGACAGGTCCTCTATATACTACACCACACATGAGAGCTGACAGCTCCTCTATATACTACACCACACAGGAGAGCTGACACATCCTCTATATACTACACCACACAGGAGAGCTGACAGGTCCTCTATATACTACACCACCACAGGAGAGCTGACACATCCTCTATATACTACACCACACAGGAGAGCTGACAGATCCTCTATATACTACACCACACAGGAGAGCTGACAGATCCTCTATATACTACACCACACAGGAGAGCTGACAGATCCTCTATATACTACACCACACAGGAGAGCTGACAGATCCTCTATATACTACACCACACATGAGAGCTGACAGCTCCTCTATATACTACACCACACAGGAGAGCTGACACATCCTCTATATACTACCCCACACAGGAGAGCTGACACATCCTCTATATACTACACCACACAGGAGAGCTGACAGCTCCTCTATATACTACACCACACAGGAGAGCTAACACATCCTCTATATACTACCCCACACAGGAGAGCTGACACATCCTCTATATACTACACCACACAGGAGAGCTGACAGCTCCTCTATATACTACACCACACAGGAGAGCTGACACATCCTCTATATACTACACCACACAGGAGAGCTGACAGGTCCTCTATATACTACACCACACATGAGAGCTGACAGCTCCTCTATATACTACACCACACAGGAGAGCTGACAGATCCTCTATATACTACACCACACAGGAGAGCTGACAGATCCTCTATATACTAACAGGAGAGCTGACAGATCCTCTATATACTACACCACACAGGAGAGCTGACATATCCTCTATATATTATACCACACAGGAGAGCTGATCAGATCCTCTATATACTTCTACCCACACAGGAGAGCTGACACATCCTCTATATAATACACCACACAGGAGAGCTGACAGATCCTCTATATACTACACCACACAGGAGAGCTGACAGATCCTCTATATACTACACCACACAGGAGAGCTGACAGATCCTCTATATACTACACCACACAGGAGAGCTGACAGATCCTCTATATACTACACCACACAGGAGAGCTGACACATCCTCTATATACTACACCACAACAGGAGAGCTGACACATCCTCTATATACTACACCACACAGGAGAGCTGACAGATCCTCTATATACTACACCACACAGGAGAGCTGACACATCCTCTATATACTACACCACACAGGAGAGCTGACAGATCCTCTATATACTACCCCACACAGGAGAGCTGACACATCCTCTATATACTACACCACACAGGAAGAGCTGACAGGTCCTCTATATACTACACCACACATGAGAGCTGACAGCTCCTCTATATACTACACCACACAGGAGAGCTGACACATCCTCTATATACTACACCACACAGGAGAGCTGACAGGTCCTCTATATACTACACCACACAGGAGAGCTGACACATCCTCTATATACTACACCACACAGGAGAGCTGACAGATCCTCTATATACTACACCACACAGGAGAGCTGACAGATCCTCTATATACTACACCACACAGGAGAGCTGACAGATCCTCTATATACTACACCACACAGGAGAGCTGACAGATCCTCTATATACTACACCACACATGAGAGCTGACAGCTCCTCTATATACTACACCACACAGGAGAGCTGACACATCCTCTATATACTACCCCACACAGGAGAGCTGACACATCCTCTATATACTACACCACACAGGAGAGCTGACAGCTCCTCTATATACTACACCACACAGGAGAGCTAACACATCCTCTATATACTACCCCACACAGGAGAGCTGACACATCCTCTATATACTACACCACACAGGAGAGCTGACAGCTCCTCTATATACTACACCACACAGGAGAGCTGACACATCCTCTATATACTACACCAACACAGGAGAGCTGACAGGTCCTCTATATACTACACCACACATGAGAGCTGACAGCTCCTCTATATACTACCCCACACAGGAGAGCTGACACATCCTCTATATACTACACCACACAGGAGAGCTGACAGATCCTCTATATACTACACCACACAGGAGAGCTGACACATCCTCTATATACTACACCGCACAGCAGAGCTGACAGATCCTCTATATACTACACCACACAGGAGAGCTGACACATCCTCTATATACTACACCACACAGGAGAGCTGACACATCCTCTATATACTACACCACACAGGAGAGCTGACAGATCCTCTATATACTACACCACACAGGAGAGCTGACAGATCCTCTATATACTACAACACACAGGAGAGCTGACAGATCCTCTATATACTACACCACACAGGAGAGCTGACATATCCTCTATATATTATACCACACAGGAGAGCTATCACATCCTCTATATATTATACCACACAGGAGAGCTGACACATCCTCTATATAATACACCACACAGGAGAGCTGACAGATCCTCTATATACTACACCAAACAGGAGAGCTGACAGATCCTCTATATACTACACCACACAGGAGAGCTGACAGATCCTTTATATACTACACCACACAGGAGAGCTGACAGATCCTCTATATACTACACCACACAGGAGAGCTGACAGATCCTCTATATACTACACCACACAGGAGAGCTGACAGATCCTCTATATACTACAACACACAGGAGAGCTGACACATCCTCTATATACTACACCACACAGGAGAGCTGACAGATCCTCTATATACTACACCACACAGGAGAGCTGACACATCCTCTATATACTACACCACACAGGAGAGCTGACAGATCCTCTATATACAACACCACACAGGAGAGCTGACAGATCCTCTATATACTACAACACACAGGAGAGCTGACACATCCTCTATATACTACGCCACACAGGAGAGCTGACAGATCCTCTATATACAACACCACACAGGAGAGCTGACAGATCCTCTATATACTACACCACACAGGAGAGCTGACAGATCCTCTATATACTACACCACACAGGAGAGCTGACACATCCTCTATATACTACACCACACAGGAGAGCTGACAGATCCTCTATATACTACACCACACAGGAGAGCTGACAGATCCTCTATATACTACACCACACAGGAGAGCTGACACATCCTCTATATACTACACCACACAGGAGAGCTGACAGATCCTCTATAAACTACAACACACAGGAGAGCTGACACATCCTCTATATACTACACCACACAGGTGAGCTGACAGATCCTCTATATACTGCACCACACAGGAGAGCTGACAGATCCTCTATATACTACACCACACAGGAGAGCTGACAGATCCTCTATATACTACACCACACAGGAGAGCTGACAGGTCCTCTATATACTACACCACACAGGAGAGCTGACACATCCTCTATATACTACACCACACAGGAGAGCTGACACATCCTCTATATACTACACCACACAGGAGAGCTGACAGATCCTCTATATACAACACCACAAAGGAGAGCTGACAGATCCTCTATATACTACAACACACAGGAGAGCTGACACATCCTCTATATACTACACCACACAGGAGAGCTGACAGATCCTCTATATACAACACCACACAGGAGAGCTGACAGATCCTCTATATACTACACCACACAGGAGAGCTGAGAGATCCTCTATATACTACACCACACAGGAGAGCTGACAGATCCTCTATATACTACACCACACAGGAGAGCTGACACATCCTCTATATACTACACCACACAGGAGAGCTGACAGATCCTCTATATACTACACCACACAGGAGAGCTGACACATCCTCTATATACTACACCACACAGGAGAGCTGACAGATCCTCTATATACTACACCACACAGGAGAGCTGACAGATCCTCTATATACTACACCACACAGGAGAGCTGACACATCCTCTATATACTACACCACACAGGAGAGCTGACAGATCCTCTATATACTACAACACACAGGAGAGCTGACACATCCTCTATATACTACACCACACAGGAGAGCTGACAGGTCCTCTATATACTACACCACACAGGAGAGCTGACACATCCTCTATATACTACACCACACAGGAGAGCTGACACATCCTCTATATACTACACCACACAGGAGAGCTGACACATCCTCT
Organism: Anomaloglossus baeobatrachus; assembly: GCF_048569485.1. NCBI lineage: Eukaryota > Metazoa > Chordata > Amphibia > Anura > Aromobatidae > Anomaloglossus > Anomaloglossus baeobatrachus. Next base: position 770,494,401 of record NC_134354.1, read on the forward strand.
ATATACTACACCACACAGGAGAGCTGACACATCCTCTATATACTACACCACACAGGAGAGCTGACAGATCCTCTATATACTACACCACACAGGAGAGCTGACAGATCCTCTATATACTACACCACACAGGAGAGCTGACAGATCCTCTATATACTACACCACACAGGAGAGCTGACAGGTCCTCTATATACTACACCACACAGGAGAGCTGACACATCCTCTATATACTACACCACACAGGAGAGCTGACACATCCTCTATATACTACACCACACAGGAGAGGTGACACATCCTCTATATACTACACCACAAAGGAGAGCTGACAGATCCTCTATATACTACACCACGCAGGAGAGCTGACAGATCCTCTATATACTACACCACACAGGAGAGCTGACAGTTCCTCTATATACTACACCACACAGGAGAGCTGACAGATCCTCTATATACTACACCACACAGGAGAGCTGACACATCCTCTATATACTACACCACACAGGAGAGCTGACAGATCCTCTATATACTACACCACACAGGAGAGCTGACACATCCTCTATATACTACACCACACAGGAGAGCTGACACATCCTCTATATACTACACCACACAGGAGAGCTGACACATCCTCTATATACTACACCACACAGGAGAGCTGACACATCCTCTATATACTACACCACACAGGAGAGCTGACAGATCCTCTATATACTACACCACGCAGGAGAGCTGACAGATCCTCTATATACTACACCACACAGGAGAGCTGACAGTTCCTCTATATACTACACCACACAGGAGAGCTGACACATCCTCTATATACTACACCACACAGGAGAGCTGACACATCCTCTATATACTACACCACACAGGAGAGCTGACAGATACTCTATATACTACACCACACAGGAGAGCTGACAGATCCTCTATATACTACACCACACAGGAGAGCTGACAGATCCTCTATATACTACACCACGCAGGAGAGCTGACAGATCCTCTATATACTACACCACACAGGAGAGCTGACAGTTCCTCTATATACTACACCACACAGGAGAGCTGACACATCCTCTATATACTACACCACACAGGAGAGCTGACACATCCTCTATATACTACACCACACAGGAGAGCTGACAGATACTCTATATACTACACCACACAGGAGAGCTGACAGATCCTCTATATACTACACCACACAGGAGAGCTGACAGATCCTCTATATACTACACCACACAGGAGAGGTGACACATCCTCTATATACTACACCACACAGGAGAGCTGACAGATCCTCTATATACTACACCACACAGGAGAGCTGACAGATCCTCTATATACTACACCACACAGGAGAGCTGACAGATCCTCTATATACTACACCACACAGGAGAGCTGACAGATCCCCTATATACTACACCACACAGGAGAGCTGACAGATCCTCCATATACTACACCACACAGGAGAGCTGACAGATCCTCTATATACTACACCACACAGGAGAGCTGACAGATCCTCTATATACTACACCACACAGGAGAGCTGACACATCCTCTATATACTACACCACACAGGAGAGCTGACACATCCTCTATATACTACACCACACAGGAGAGCTGACACATCCTCTATATACTACACCACACAGGAGAGCTGACAGATCCTCTATATACTACACCACACAGGAGAGCTGACAGGTCCTCTATATACTACACCACACAGGAGAGCTGACACATCCTCTATATACTACACCACACAGGAGAGCTGACAGATCCTCTATATACTACACCACACAGGAGAGCTGACACATCCTCTATATACTACACCACACAGGAGAGCTGACACATCCTCTATATACTACACCACACAGGAGAGCTGACACATCCTCTATATACTACACCACACAGGAGAGCTGACAGATCCTCTATATACTACACCACACAGGAGAGCTGACACATCCTCTATATACTACACCACACAGGAGAGCTGACACATCCTCTATATACTACACCACACAGGAGAGCTGACAGATCCTCTATATACTACACCACACAGGAGAGCTGACACATCCTCTATATACTACACCACACAGGAGAGCTGACACATCCTCTATATACTACACCACACAGGAGAGCTGACAGATCCTCTATATACTACACCACACAGGAGAGGTGACAGATCCTCTATATACTACACCACACAGGAGAGCTGACAGACCCTCTATATACTACACCACACAGGAGAGCTGACACATCCTCTATATACTACACCACACAGGAGAGCTGACACATCCTCTATATACTACACCACACAGGAGAGCGGACAGATCCTCTATATACTACACCACACAGGAGAGCTGACACATCCTCTATATACTACACCACACAGGAGAGCTGACACATCCTCTATATACTACACCACACAGGAGAGCTGACACATCCTCTATATACTACACCACACAGGAGAGCTGACAGATCCTCTATATACTACACCACACAGGAGAGCTGACAGATCCTCTATATACTACACCACACAGGAGAGCTGACACATCCTCTATATACTACACCACACAGGAGAGCTGACACATCCTCTATATACTACACCACACAGGAGAGCTGACACATCCTCTATATACTACACCACACAGGAGAGCTGACACATCCTCTATATACTACACCACACAGGAGAGCTGACACATCCTCTATATACTACACCACACAGGAGAGCTGACAGATCCTCTATATACTACACCACACAGGAGAGCTGACAGATCCTCTATATACTACACCACACAGGAGAGCTGACAGATCCTCTATATACTACACCACACAGGAGAGCTGAAACGTCCTCTATATACTACACCACACAGGAGAGCTAACACATCCTCTATATACTACACCACACAGGAGAGCTGACACATCCTCTATATACTACACCACACAGGAGAGCTGACACATCCTCTATATACTACACCACACAGGAGAGCTAACACATCCTCTATATACTACACCACACAGGAGAGCTGACACATCCTCTATATACTACACCACACAGGAGAGGTGACAGATCCTCTATATACTACACCACACAGGAGAGCTGACACATCCTCTATATACTACACCACACAGGAGAGCTGACACATCCTCTATATACTACACCACACAGGAGAGCTGACACATCCTCTATATACTACACCACACAGGAGAGCGGACAGATCCTCTATATACTACACCACACAGGAGAGCTGACAGATCCTCTATATACTACACCACACAGGAGAGCTGACAGATCCTCTATACACTACACCACACAGGAGAGCGGACAGATCCTCTATATACTACACCACACAGGAGAGCTGACACATCCTCTATATACTACACCACACAGGAGAGCTGACACATCCTCTATATACTACACCACACAGGAGAGCTGACACATCCTCTATATACTACACCACACAGGAGAGCTGACACATCCACTATATACTACACCACACAGGAGAGCTGACAGATCCTCTATATACTACACCACACAGGAGAGCTGACAGATCCTCTATATACTACACCACACAGGAGAGCTGACAGATCCTCTATATACTACACCACACAGGAGAGCTGACACATCCTCTATATACTACACCACACAGGAGAGCTGACAGATCCTCTATATACTACACCACACAGGAGAGCTGACACATCCTCTATATACTACACCACACAGGAGAGCTGACAGATACTCTATATACTACACCACACAGGAGAGCTGACACATCCTCTATATACTACACCACACAGGAGAGCTGACAGATCCTCTATATACTACACCACACAGGAGAGCTGACACATCCTCTATATACTACACCACACAGGAGAGCTGACAGATCCTCTATATACTACACCACACAGGAGAGCTGACACATCCTCTATATACTACACCACACAGGAGAGCTGACAGATCCTATATATACTACACCACACAGGAGAGCTGACAGATCCTCTATATACTACACCACACAGGAGAGCTGACAGATCCTCTATATACTACACCACACAGGAGAGCTGACAGATCCTCTATATACTACACCACACAGGAGAGCTGACAGATCCTATATATACTACACCACACAGGAGAGCTGACAGATCCTCTATATACAACACCACACAGGAGAGCTGACACATCCTCTATATACTACACCACACAGGAGAGCTGACAGATCCTCTATATACTACACCACACAGGAGAGCTGACACATCCTCTATATACTACACCACACAGGAGAGCTGACAGATCCTCTATATACTACACCACACAGGAGAGCTGACACATCCTCTATACACTACACCACACAGGAGAGCTGACAGATCCTATATATACTACACCACACAGGAGAGCTGACAGATCCTCTATATACTACACCACACAGGAGAACTGACAGATCCTCTATATACTACACCACACAGGAGTGCTGACAGATCCTATATATACTACACCACACAGGAGAACTGACAGATCCTCTATATACTACACCACACAGGAGAGCTGACACATCCTCTATATACTACACCACACAGGAGAGCTGACAGATCCTCTATATACTACACCACACAGGAGAGCTGACAGATCCTATATATACTACACCACACAGGAGAACTGACAGATCCTCTATATACTACACCACACAGGAGAGCTGACACATCCTCTATATACTACACCACACAGGAGAGCTGACAGATCCTCTATATACAACACCACACAGGAGAGCTGACAGATCCTCTATATACTACACCACACAGGAGAGCTGACACATCCTCTATATACTACACCACACAGGAGACCTGACATATCCTCTATATACTACACCACACAGGAGAGCTGACAGATCCTCTATATACTACACCACACAGGAGAGCTGACAGATCCTCTATATACTGCACCACACAGGAGAGCTGACAGATCCTCTATATACTGCACCACCCAGGAGAGCTGACAGATCCTCTATATACTACACCACACAGGAGAGCTGACAGATCCTCTATATACTACACCACACAGGAGAGCTGACACATCCTCTATATACTACACCACACAGGAGAGCTGACAGATCCTCTATATACTACACCACACAGGAGAGCTGACAGATCCTCTATATACTACACCACACAGGAGAGCTGACAGATCCTCTATATACTACACCACACAGGAGAGCTGACAGATCCTCTATATACTGCACCACACAGGAGAGCTGACACATCCTCTATATACGACACCACCCAGGAGAGCTGACAGATCCTCTATATACTACACCACACAGGAGAGCTGACAGATCCTCTATATACTACACCACACAGGAGAGCTGACACATCCTCTATATACTACACCACACAGGAGAGCTGACACATCCTCTATATACCACACCACACAGGAGAGCTGACATATCCTCTATATACTACACCACACAGGAGAGCTGACAGATCCTCTATATACTACACCACACAGGAGAGCTGACACATCCTCTATATAATACACCACACAGGAGAGCTGACACATCCTGTATATACTACACCACACAGGAGAGCTGACAGATCCTCTATATACTACACCACACAGGAGAGCTGACAGATCCTCTATATACTACACCACACAGGAGAGCTGACAGATCCTCTATATACTACACCACACAGGAGAGCTGACAGATCCTCTATATACTACACCACACAGGAGAGCTGACAGATCCTCTATATACTACACCACACAGGAGAGCTGACACATCCTCTATATACTACACCACACAGGAGAGCTGACAGATCCTCTATATACTACACCACAGAGGAGAGCTGACAGATCCTCTATATACTGCACCACACAGGAGAGCTGACACATCCTCTATATACTACACCACACAGGAGAACTGACATATCCTCTATATACTACACCACACAGGAGAGCTGACAGATCCTCTATATACTACACCACACAGGAGAGCTGACACATCCTGTATATACTACACCACACAGGAGAGCTGACAGATCCTCTATATACTACACCACACAGGAAAGCTGACAGATCCTCTATATACTACACCACACAGGAGAGCTGACACATCCTCTATATACTACACCACACAGGAGAGCTGACAGATCCTCTATATACTACACCACACAGGAGAGCTGACAGATCCTCTATATACTACACCACACAGGAGAGCTGACACATCCTGTATATACTACACCACACAGGAGAGCTGACAGATCCTCTATATACTACACCACACAGGAAAGCTGACAGATCCTCTATATACTACACCACACAGGAGAGCTGACACATCCTCTATATACTACACCACACAGGAGAGCTGACAGATCCTCTATATACTACACCACACAGGAGAGCTGACATATCCTCTATATACTACACCACACAGGAGAGCTGACAGATCCTCTATATACTACACCACACAGGAGAGCTGACAGATCCTCTATATACCACACCACACAGGAGAGCTGACAGATCCTCTATATACTACACCACACAGGAGAGCTGACAGACCCTCTATATACTACACCACACAGGAGAGCTGACACATCCTCTATATACTACACCACACAGGAGAGCTGACAGATCCTCTATATACTACACCACACAGGAGAGCTGACAGATCCTCTATATACTACACCACACAGGAGAGCTGACACATCCTCTATATACTATACCACACAGGAGAGCTGACAGATCCTCTATATACTACACCACACAGGAGAGCTGACAGATCCTCTATATACTGCACCACACAGGAGAGCTGACACATCCTCTATATACTACACCACACAGGAGAGCTGACACATCCTCTATATACTACACCACACAGGAGAGCTGACACATCCTCTATATACTACACCACACAGGAGAGCTGACACATCCTCTATATACTACACCACATAGGAGAGCTGACAGATCCTCTATATACTACACCACACAGGAGAGCTGACAGATCCTCTATATACTACACCACACAGGAGAGCTGACACATCCTCTATATACTACACCACACAGGAGAGCTGACAGATCCTCTATACACTACACCACACAGGAGAGCTGACAGATCCTCTATATACTACACCACACAGGAGAGCTGACAGATCCTCTATATACTACACCACACAGGAGAGCTGACAGATCCTCTATATACTGCACCACACAGGAGAGCTGACACATCCTCTATATACTACACCACACAGGAGAGCTGACAGATCCTCTATATACTACACCACACAGGAGAGCTGACAGATCCTCTATATACTATACCACACAGGAGAGCTGACACATCCTCTATATACTACACCACACAGGAGAGCTGACAGATCCTCTATATACTACACCACACAGGAGAGCTGACACATCCTCTATATACTACACCACACAGGAGAGCTGACACATCCTCTATATACTACACCACACAGGAGAGCTGACAGATCCTCTATATACTACACCACACAGGAGAGCTGACAGATCCTCTATATACTACACCACACAGGAGAGCTGACAGATCCTCTATATAGTACACCACACAGGAGAGCTGACACATCCTCTATATACTACACCACACAGGAGAGCTGACACATCCTCTATATACTACACCACACAGGAGAGCTGACAGATCCTCTATATACTACACCACACAGGATAGCTGACAGATCCTCTATACAGTACACCACACAGGAGAGCTGACACATCCTCTATATACTACACCACACAGGAGAGCTGACAGATCCTCTATATACTACACCACACAGGAGAGCTGACAGATCCTCTATATACTACACCACACAGGAGAGCTGACAGATCCTCTATATACTACACCACACAGGAGAGCTGACAGATCCTCTATATACTACACCACACAGGAGAGCTGACAGATCCTCTATATACTACACCACACAGGAGAGCTGACACATCCTCTTTATACTACACCACACAGGAGAGCTGACAGATCCTCTATATACTACACCACACAGGAGAGCTGACAGATCCTCTATATACTACACCACACAGGAGAGCTGACACATCCTCTATATACTACACCACACAGGAGAGCTGACACATCCTCTATATACTACACCACACAGGAGATCTGACACATCCTCTATATACTACACCACACAGGAGAGCTGACAGATCCTCTATATACTACACCACACAGGAGAGCTGACAGATCCTCTATATACTACACCACACAGGAGATCTGACAGATCCTCTATGTACTACACCACACAGGAGAGCTGACAGACCTCTATATACTACACCACACAGGAGAGCTGACAGATCCTCTATATACTACACCAAACAGGAGAGCTGACACATCCTCTATATACTACACCACACAGGAGAGCTGACACATCCTCTATATACTACACCACACAGGAGAGCTGACAGATCCTCTATATACTACACCACACAGGAGAGCTGACACATCCTCTATATACTACACCACACAGGAGAGCTGACAGATCCTCTATATACTACACCACCCAGGAGAGCTGACAGATCCTCTATATACTACACCACACAGGAGAGCTGACAGATACTCTATATACTACACCACACAGGAGAGCTGACAGATCCTCTATATACTACACCACACAGGAGAGCTGACAGATCCTCTATATACTACACCACACAGGAGAGCTGACAGATCCTCTATATACTACACCACACAGGAGAGCTGACACATCCTCTATATACTACACCACACAGGAGAGCTGACAGATCCTCTATATACTACACCACACAGGAGAGCTGACACATCCTCTATATACTACACCACATAAGAGAGCTGACAGATACTCTATATACTACACCACACAGGAGAGCTGACACATCCTCTATATACTACACCACACAGGAGAGCTGACACATCCTCTATATACTACACCACATAAGAGAGCTGACAGATTCTCTATATACTACACCACACAGGAGAGCTGACACATCCTCTATATACTACACCACACAGGAGAGCTGACAGATCCTCTATATACTACACCACACAGGAGAGCTGACACATCCTCTATATACTACACCACACAGGAGAGCTGACACATCCTCTATATACTACACCACACAGGAGAGCTGACAGATCCTATATATACTACACCACACAGGAGAGCTGACAGATCCTCTATATACTACACCACACAGGAGAGCTGACAGATCCTCTATATACTACACCACACAGGAGAGCTGACAGATCCTCTATATACTACACCCCACAGGAGAGCTGACACATCCTCTATATACTACACCACATAAGAGAGCTGACAGATACTCTATATACTACACCACACAGGAGAGCTGACACATCCTCTATATACTACACCACACAGGAGAGCTGACAGATCCTCTATATACTACACCACACAGGAGAGCTGACAGATCCTCTATATACTACACCACACAGGAGAGCTGACAGATCCTCTATATACTACACCACACAGGAGAGCTGACACATCCACTATATACTACACCACACAGGAGAGCTGACACATCCTCTATATACTACACCACACAGGAGAGCTGACAGATCCTATATATACTACACCACACAGGAGAGCTGACAGATCCTCTATATACTACACCACACAGGAGAGCTGACAGATCCTCTATATACTACACCACACAGGAGATCTGACAGATCCTATATATACTACACCACACAGGAGAGCTGACAGATCCTCTATATACTACACCCCACAGGAGAGCTGACACATCTGTGACGCCCTGGGCAAGCCAGGGGTCACAGGTCACAACATCACATGCACCCCACATTCCCGGCAGGTACATCAAGCTAACCCAAAAATCCTTGTTGCCTTCCTCCAGGGGCTGATGTCCACACCAGGGGGTGGGCCAGGCGGTTGGCTCCGCCCACCGAGGAGTTCACAGCCCTGGAGGCGGGAGGAAGCAGGCAGAGTTTGGACAGAAAGAAGAACAGAGTGGAGTGAAGGAAGTGGTAGAGGAGCTTAGGAGAGAAGCTGAAGTAAAGTGAAAAGAACCAGTTTTGTAAAGCCTGAAGTTAGTCCGGGTGTGTGCCCCGGACAGTGACAGCAAGGCACAGCAGCAAATGGCAAATGACAGCAAAGCAGATGGCGGTGATAGTCTGCAGGGGGGACTGCTCGGAGGTGGCTGGAAGGACCGCGGACGGGTGGTGACCCGGCGGTACCAGAACAGTATACGAAGAACAGTCAGCACCAGGGCAGGGGCCTTTCGGATCCCGGCAATGCTAGGAGTCGCCATAATTTGCCAAATCCGTCAGTGAAGGGGACCTCTGTCTCCTAACAACCAAGTCCCGATTGAAGGCAACAGTCCGACCATTGAGGGGAGACACCGCCACCGCCAGGGCACCTGTTTCCCATGGCCAGCGCCTGCGGGCAAGAGTAGAGCTCCTTCGGCCCAGCTTGAAGCCGAGGAGTGGGTAACCGGTGGGAACCCATCGCTACCAAAAGAGACTTTCATAGGTGCAGGGAAGAGACCGTCACCGCTAACTGCAGGGAACATCAGCACCGTGAACCGTCCGAGGGACCCGTCCAACCAGCCGTTTGTTTACCGAGAACTGTGTCGTGTTTACTGGCTGAGTGAGTACCTCCCTGTGCCCCTGCACCTCCACAGGCCCCAGACCCGCCTGTCCACCATCCCAATCCCATCACCGGGCCCCGGGAGCACCACAACCCCTACCCACGGAGGGCACATCAACAACTGGCTGCTCCATACCATCACTCCCGGGCTCCCCATACAGAGCAGCGGTGGTGTTAACAGATCACCACAACCGTGGGTGGCGTCACGGACAATAAACTATCCCAAAAATCCCAATCCCTTTCACTCACGGGCGAGGAGCGCCGCTCGAGTCCCCAGGATCCGGCCCATCGCTCGAGCCACCGAGCAGCGGCAGGCTGCAGCAGCCGCGGCCGCCGGACCCGAGCAGTAGGAGAGCGCGGCGTCCCCTCCTCCGCCTGCGACAACTTGGCGTCACGAACAGGATCTTACCGCTCTGCCGTTGGGTAGAGGTGCGCCTTGTGACCGCCGGAGGTATCCGGACGAAAAATTTCAGAAGTCGCCATCTTTGGCGCGAAAAGTTCCCGCTCGAGCATCTTCTCGAGTAGCAGAGGCGCAAAGGCCAAAACCCCGCCCCGATAGAGGAGGGGCCGGAAAGAGGCTAAGGGGGACGGAAACAAGATGTCTGCGCCCGACGGAGCCGCTGGAGGAGCGGTGGTCGCAGCCGCATGTAACTAGCGCTGTAGCGTGCAGGGACGCCAGGACTCTGCTGAAACACGTTCCTGGATACAGAAGCAAGATGTGCCAGAAGCTCCAGGCCCAAGTACACTTCATGCTGGCGAAGTGGACGTTGGAGATGAAGGGCCTGGCCGCAACCGTTTGGGCATCCGAAGTGGAGGTGGTCTCAGAGGAGCGGGTAAGCGACCCACGCCCCTATGTCCCCGAGGGATCGGTCGATACGGCTGAGGGGCCCGGCCTGCTGCCGTCCACCACGCTACCTCCCTCACTGCCCATGCCCGCGGCCAACGCCCCGACCGACCCGTTACCCCTGCCACCAGTAGCGGAGCCCGCAGCATCTGTGGGAGAGGGCCCAGACCTGCGGCCCCCGGGCCTTACCTTTACCACCGCCCTGGCACCCGTCATGGCTTCCATCCCAGCCGCGACGGAGATGATGACGGCCCCGGCATTCCGCCCAGCCGCAACGGAGGCGATCCTCGATCAAACGCCAACATCGCAAGTCACGTTGACCGCTCCCAGGCACCGGGCCTCGGCTGAGGCACGGGGGGAATGTAGCTGCCAAGCGGCAGAGCAGGCCACGTCACAGCGGGGTCCCTCATTACTGAAGGTGCCGGTCGTAGCCGACACGGAGGGACTCTGGCTGGGTCCGTCCCCCGCACACGCTGAACAGGAGCAAGCAGAAAGTGCTCCAGACTGGGAGCGGCGGCAACAGCAGCTGCGCAGGGAGATCGATGCCCGAGAGGGGTGTAGAGCGGATGTGCATGCCCGCATGTATATGGAAGAAGATCGCCTGCAGCGAAATACCATTGGGGTCCAGAGCGTTGCACCATGTGAAGGTGGCACTAGAGCCCCACGAGTGAGAATGGACTGTTGAGCCGCAAAAGGCAGCGGAGTGCCGCTGCACAGTCCCCGTTGGGACCGAAGAAAACAGGTGTGTTTTAAGTGTGTTTGAAAGTTTTTGCAAAAATGATAAGTAAATGGAACCGAGGATTTATCTGATTCAACTGTGATTGGAAACCGGCCGTTGCCGGCACCGTTGTCCCCGTGGGGACCGTTCAAAAAGTTGCATAAGGGACTCCTTATGGACAAGCCCGTGAACTTGCAGGGCAACCACAGACGTTAGTGGCTTGTAAATAAGTTGTGTTACCGTTATCGTTTCCGCAATTGCCGCCTCCGGAGAGGCAGGTTGGAGGGAGGGCCCACAGCAGAGCAGGCTGGGGCCCAGCCACCACAGGAACCGGTGGCTACCCTCTGGAGGGGAAGAACAGATCCCGCTCGGGTAACTTGTGATGGACTGGGGTCAAGGGGTGCTGCCTGGGTTTTAGAGGCAGCATCAGGGCCAGGTTACTTGGGTGGGAGAGAGCGGCAGCCGCAACCGTTTAATGTTACCGTTTGCGACGTTTAAGAACTGAACCTCCCGATGTGGGATGATGCCATAAATTGTAAATATGTTACCGTTTTTCTATTTTCACAGAAAACAAAAAGGAAAATAAAACCGGTGTTGGACGGGCAGCCCGAGGACGGTCTGCGTTTTGCTAAAGGGGAATGTGACGCCCTGGGCAAGCCAGGGGTCACAGGTCACAACATCACATGCACCCCACATTCCTGGCAGGTACATCAAGCTAACCCAAAAATCCTTGTTGCCTTCCTCCAGGGGCTGATGTCCACACCAGGGGGTGGGCCAGGCGGTAGGCTCCTCCCACCGAGGAGTTCACAGCCCTGGAGGCGGGAGGAACCAGGCAGATAGAGTTTGGACAGAAAGAAGAACAGAGTGGAGTGAAGGAAGTGGTACAGGAGCTTAGGAGAGAAGCTGAAGTAAAGTGAAAAGAACCAGTTTTGTAAAGCCTGAAGTTGGTCCGGGTGTGTGCCCCGGACAGTGAGAGCAAGGTCAGCAGATGGCGGTGATAGTCTGCAGGGGGGACTGCTCGGAGGTGGCTGGAAGGACCGCGGACGGGTGGTGACTCGGCGGTACCGGAGCAGTATACGAAGAACAGTCAGCACCAGGGCAGGGGCCTTTCGGATCCCGGCAAGGCTAGGAGTCGCCATAATTTGCCAAATCCGTCAGTGAAGGGGACCTCTGTCTTCTAACAACCAAGTCCCGATTGAAGGCAACAGTCCGACCATTGAGGGGAGACACCGCCACCACCAGGGCACCAGTTTCCCAGGGCCAGCGCCTGCGGGCAAGAGTAGAGCTCCTTCGGCCCAGCTTGAAGCTGAGGAGTGGGTAACCGGTGGGAACCCATCGATACCAAAAGAGACTTTCATAGGTGCAGGGAAGAGACCGTCACCGCTAACTGCAGGGAACATCAGCACCGTGAACCGTCCGAGGGACCTGTCCAACCAGCCGTTTGTTTACCGAGAACTGTGTCGTGTTTACTGGCTGAGTGAGTACCTCCGTGCCGTGCGGCACAGCGCTGTCCCTGCGCCCCTGCACCTCCACAGGCCCCAGACCCGCCTGTCCACCATCCCAATCCCATCACCGGGCCCCGGGAGCACCACAACCCCTACCCACGGAGGGCACATCAACAACTGGCTGCTCCATACCATCACTCCCGGGCTCCCCATACAGAGCAGCGGTGGTGTTAACAGATCACCACAACCGTGGGTGGCGTCACGGACAATAAACTATCCCAAAACACCAATTCCCCTTTTCACTCATGGGCGAGGAGCGCCGCCCGAGTCCCCGGGATCCGGCCCATCGCTCGAGCCACCGAGCAGCGGCAGGTCGCAGCAGCCGCGGCAGCCGGACCCGAGCAGTGGGAGAGCGCGGCGTCCCCTCCTCCGCCCGCGACACATCCTCTATATACTACACCACACAGGAGAGCTGACACATCCTCTATATACTACACCACACAGGAGATCTGACAGATCCTCTATATACTACACCACACAGGAGAGCTGACACATCCTCTATATACTACACCACACAGGAGAGCTAACAGATTCTCTATATACTACACCACACAGGAGAGCTGACACATCCTCTATATACTACACCACACAGGAGAGCTGACAGATCCTCTATATACTACACCACACAGGAGAGCTGACAGATCCTCTATATACTACACCACACAGGAGAGCTGACACATCCTCTATATACTACACCACACAGGAGAGCTGACACATCCTCTATATACTACACCACACAGGGGAGCTGACAGATCCTCTATATACTACACCAAACAGGAGAGCAGACAGATAGTCTATATACTACACCACACAGGAGAGCTGACACATCCTCTATATACTACACCACACAGGAAAGGTGAGAGATCCCCTATATACCACACCACACAGAAGAGCTGACAGATCCTCTATATACTACACCACACAGGAGAGCTGACAGATCCTCTATATACTACACCACACAGGAGAGCTGACAGATCCTCTATATACTACACCACACAGGAGAACTGACAGATCCTCTATATACTACACCACACAAGAGAGCTGACAGATCCTCTATATACTACACCACACAGGAGAGCTGACAGATCCTCTATATACTACACCACACAGGAGAGCTGACAGATCCTCTATATACTACACCACACAGGAGAGCTGACAAATCCTCTATATACTACACCACACAGGAGAGCTGACACATCCTCTATATACTACACCACACAGGAGAGCTGACACAGCCTCTATATACTACACCACACAGGAGAGCTGACACATCCTCTATATACTACACCACACAGGAGAGCTGACAGATCCTCTATATACTACACCACACAGGAGAGCTGACAGATCCTCTATATACTACACCACACAGGAGAGCTGACAGATCCTCTATATACTACACCACACAGGAGAGCTGACAGATCCTCTATATACTACACCACACAGGAGAGCTGACAGATCCTCTATATACTACACCACACAGGAGAGGTGACACATCCTCTATATACTACACCACACAGGAGAGCTGACAGATCCTCTATATACTACACCACACAGGAGAGCTGAGAGATCCTCTATATACTACACCACACAGGAGAGCTGAGAGATCCTCTATATACTACACCACACAGGAGAGCTGACAGATCCACTATATACTACACCACACAGGAGAGCTGACAGGTCCTCTATATACTACACCACACAGGAGAGCTAACACATCCTCTATATACTACACCACACAGGAGAGCTAACACATCCTCTATATACTACACCACACAGGAGAGCTGACAGATCCTTTATATACTACACCACACAGGAGAGCTGACAGATCCTCTATATACTACACCACACAGGAGAGCTGAAACATCCTCTATATACTACACCACACAGGAGAGCTGACAGATCCTCCATATACTACACCACACAGGAGAGCTGACAGATCCTCTATATACTACACTACACAGGAGAGCTGACAGATCCTCTATATACTGCACCACACAGGAAAGCTGACAGATCCTCTATATACTACACCACACGGGAGAGCTGACAGATCCTCTATATCCTACACCACACAGGAGAGCTGACAGATCCTCTATATACTACAGCACACAGGAGAGCTGACACATCCTCTATATACTACACCACACAGGAGAGCTGACACATCCTCTATATACTACACCACACAGGAGAGCTGACAGATCCTATATACACTACACCACACAGGAGAACTGACAAATCCTCTATATTCTACACCACACAGGAGAGCTGACAGATCCTCTATATACTACACCACACAGGAGAGCTGACAGATCCTCCATATACTACACCACACAGGAGAGCTGACAGATCCTCTATATACTACACCACACAGGAGAGCTGACAGATCCTCTATCTACTACACCACACAGGAGAGCTGACACATCCTCTATCTACTACACCACACAGGAGAGCTGACACATCCTCTATATACTACACCACACAGGAGAGCTGACACATCCTCTATATACTACACCACACAGGAGAACTGACACATCCTCTATATTCTACACCACACAGGAGAGCTGACAGATCCTCTATATACTACACCACACAGGAGAGCTGACAGATCCTCTATATACTACACCACACAGAAGAGCTGACACATCCTCTATATACTACACCACACAGGAGAGCTGACAGATCCTCCATATACTACACCACACAGGAGAGCTGACACATCCTCTATATACTACACCACACAGGAGAACTGACACATCCTCTATATACTACACCACACAGGAGAGCTGACACATCCTCTATACACTACACCACACAGGAGAGCTGACAGATCCTCTATATACTACACCACACAGGAGAGCTGACACATCCTCTATATACTACATTACACAGAACTGACAGATCCTCTATATACTACACCACACAGGAGAGCTGACAGATCCTCTATATACTACACCACACAGGAGAGCTGACAGATCCTCTATATATACACCACACAGGAGAGCTGACAGATCCTCTATATACTACACCACACAGGAGAGCTGACACATCCTCTATATACTACACCACACAGGAGAGCTGACACATCCTCTATACACTACACCACACAGGAGAGGTGACAGATCCTCTATATACTACACCACACAGTAGAGCTGACAGATCCTCTATATACTACACCACACAGGAGAGCTGACAGATCCTCTATATACTACACCACACAGGAGAGCTGACAGATCCTCTATATACTACACCACACAGGAGAGCTGACAGATCCTCTATATACTACACCACACAGGAGAGCTGACACATCCTCTATACACTACACCACACAGGAGAGCTGACAGATCCTCTATATACTACACCACACAGGAGAGCTGACAGACCCTCTATATACTACACCACACAGGAGAGCTGACAGATCCTCTATATACTACACCACACAGGAGAGCTGACACATCCTCTATACACTACACCACACAGGAGAGCTGACACATCCTCTATACACTACACCACACAGGAGAGCTGACAAATCCTCTATATAGTACACCAGACAGGAGAGCTGACAGATCCTCTATATACTACACCACACAGGAGAGCTGACAGATCCTCTATATATACACCACACAGGAGAGCTGACAGATCCTCTATATACTACACCACACAGGAGAGCTGACACATCCTCTATATACTACACCACACAGGAGAGCTGACACATCCTCTATACACTACACCACACAGGAGAGGTGACAGATCCTCTATATACTACACCACACAGGAGAGCTGACAGATTCTCCATATACTGCACCACTCAGGAGAGCTGACAGATCCTCTATATACTACAACACACAGGAGAGCTGACAGATCCTCTATATACTACACCACACAGGAGAGCTGACAGATCCTCTATATACTACACCACACAGGAGAGCTGACAGATCCTCTATATACTACACCACACAGGAGAGCTGACAGATCCTCTATATACTACACCATACAGGAGAGCTGACACATCCTCTATACACTACACCACACAGGAGAGCTGACAGATCCTCTATATACTACACCACACAGGAGAGCTGACAGACCCTCTGTGAGGCAAATCCCGGGATATGAAGATGAATTATGACTCCAGTCATAATCCCTCATCACTCCCTGGCAGTGCCCCCTCCCTTCTTGTTCTCAGTGTTCCACTTACACCTCCATGGCCATGTCCTGTGATATGGAGATGAGGTGATGTGGGAACAATGGACACAGGATGACTCCCTGCCGTCACCCTGTAACAAGAGTTGTATCTCATTAGCAAGGCTATGGAACTAGCCAGACAGAACGACTCCAGTAAAAAATGGTTCATATCTCGCAAGCCATATTTCCGATAAATATGGCAACCATAAAAATGGTGTCTCCGCATGCGGACGATGCTGGCACACCCTTTTTATGGGAGCAGGACATTGGGAAATGCCCCAGGCGTGATATCAGCCAATGGGGAACTGGCAGACAGGTCATGAGTCCCCTCGTTCTGTGGCTAAATTCATAACTATCACAATGAGAGCATTGGCGTCCGCCTACGACGCTCCCAGGCAAAGTTATGGCCCATATTCCATGTTGTGGATTGTCCATAACTCCAGCCAGGGGTGGAGCAGTGCTCCCTCTGAGGTCACTAAGGTAGGAGGGGACCTGGATTTGCCCAGGTTGATAACCCTACTTCGGCCATTTTCCAGTGTTCTTTTCGCTGGGGGCACGTGTAGGAAACATCTGTGGGAAGGATCCTAGAAACCTGGGTACAGCGCCCCCCTGTGGCCAGACGCAACAAGGTAACTGCTGGAACTGTGTATGCCTGTTTGTAACCCATGCTTTGATTGTAACTGTACTCTGACATATGTATATTCTGTAGATCCCCTATTGTATATATTGTAGTTTCTAGTGTGGCTTTAGGCTGATTAAATTATATAATTAATCTTGGGCTGTTCTGTTATCTCGATCTTGAATCCCACGTCTGTGTGTTCGGCTAATAGTTACCGTAAATCGGTTGGTGGCAGCGAATTGTGCCAAGGATTATTGTGGGGAGGCCAGTGAGATTCGGGGAGATTTTATATATTCCGCCCGCGGAGGTCGGGGGAATATATACCTTACTCTCACCGGGGACCCTTCAATAATCGGCATAAGTAGTATAGCGGCCTCCTTGCTTATTGTCGGGCAATTCCATAATTGGCCTGACTATAAGAGGGGCGCTAGAGAGCGCGTCACGTGCTCTGTCTGTCGGTCGGGAGGTATAAAGGAGGGGTGACCCCCACTTGTTACCCCCCGATTGTGACGTACTGGTAGCCAGCGCGGGGGATTTCTGAGTGACCCCCCCGGTGGTTCGTGACATATTGGTGGCAAGCGGTGGGATCGAGATAATAGTGTGTGTGAGTGTGAGACCCATACTCCCAGACACTAAAGACTGCCTGCAGCAGCTGTGGCTGCTGGGGTCTTCAGACTAGCTCAACACTAGAGTGTCAGAGTGCAGATACTGTAAGGTGTGTGGAGGCATCAGGTGTCAGTTCTGTGTCAGTGACCAAAAGTCTGCAAGAATGGCTGATGGCACCAGGAGCAGAGCTATGCAACTGGCCAATGCTAAGGCAGGAGCCGAAGAGAGGGAGGACGGTGCTGTGGACAGCAATGAGGAGGTTGCCCACGAGTCCTCCAGGAGCTCGACGCCAGAAAACCGTTCTGCCGAGGACATTGCACAACCTGGCACTGCTGGACAAGATGAGGAGGAGCTCACCCAAGGTTCCTCAACGAGCCAGATGCCAGCCCTCCGCTCTGAAAGGGACAGTGAATCGCCTAGCTCTGCAGCGTGCCGCAGATCACCACGTGCCATTCCACCGAGCCTGGGAGGCTCGGATAGCCTTCTTCAAATGGCTATGGCCCTTCTCCAGGCTGGAGACCAGAAGGGCTACAAGGAACTCCTGGCAGAGCGCAGGGCAGAGCGGCAGGCAGCGCGTGACGCTGAGGCTGCGGAGCGGCACGCAGAGCGTGAGGCTGCGGAGCGAGAGCGGCAGGCAGCGCGTGAAGAGCGAGAGCGAGAGCGACAGGCAGACCGTGACTACCAGCTGCAGCTAGCTCAGCTCCGGCCCTCATCAGCCACACGTGACCTTCGAGACACCAAACTTCCAAAGGTCCGTGTTGAGGACTTCCCAGTGCTGGAGAAGGATGGAGACTTGGACTCTTTCTTGACTGCTTTTGAACGGACTTGCTTGCAGCACCATCTGGACAAGGACCAGTGGGCCAAATACCTGACCCCCCGTTTAAGGGGTAAGGCCCTGGATATCCTTGGGGACTTGCCTGCTGAGGCAGATCAGGGCTACGACACCATCAAGCGGGCCCTGATCCAACAGTACAACCTCACTCCAGAGTCCTACCGCAAGAAGTTCCGGAGCCTACAGAAGGGACCAAAGGACTCCTGGGCTGACCACCGGCGGGCACTTGCCCGAGCTGCCGACCACTGGACCCAAGGCCTGCAGCTTTCCACCGGACCGGAGATCCTGGACTTGTTCATCACGGAGCAACTCTTGTGGAACTGCCCTGAGGATCTCCGCCAGTTCATCCGAGACCAGAAGCCAAAGGGGTCCACGGCTACAGCTGCCCTTGCCGATGACTACACCAACAACCGGGCCCCTGAGGCCAGGAGAGCGGCCACCAGCAGCACCTGGAGAGGGGGTAAGATGAATTCTGCGACTGCCCCACCTGCCCCTAGACTGCAGGGGGTGTCCCCCTCAACTCCCCTCTCCAGGCCCGTGGCGGAACCAAGACGGTGCCACCAGTGCAACCTACCTGGACACTTCAAGGCCATGTGCCCTCAGCGTCCCAAGGCCCCGGCTCCGTCCCCGTCCCAAGGGCCGCCCAAGGTGTATTGTGTGGGTGGGGGTGGTGGTAGGTCCCTGGACAGCTTCCAACCTGTCACCGTCGGCCGGTCTGTGACCATAGGACTGCGAGACAGCGCCTCGGAGGTGACTCTGGTGCGGCCTGAGATGGTGTCCCCCCAAGACTTGATCCCTGGAAAAACCCTCGCTGTCTCCGGGATTGGAGGCACTGACCCGGCGCTGCCTGTTGCTGACATTTATGTGGACTGGGGCGCAGGGCGGGGGGTGAGGGAGGTGGGGGTAACTGATCGGATCCCTGCAAACGTGCTACTTGGGACAGATTTGGGGCAGATAACCTCCCAGTTTGGGCCCCAACCAAGGGCTGAACCTTCAGCCAGTACTGACATGCCTCCGGACAATGTTAATGTGTTATCTATGAATGATGTAAGGGAGGAGGGAGTGAACTCTGATATTTCTGCTTGCATAGACACCATAGACACACACTCAGCTGCAGCTGTGACAGGGGAGGGGGTCAGAGAAAGGTGTGACAATGCCTCTACAAGTAATCAGCCTGTGAGCTGGGATCTGTTGCCCTCTGAAGGGATAAGCAGAGAGCAGGGTGCTGCAGGGGGAGGACCAGTGTGTGGGGTGGGGGCTACCACAGCACATGTGGGGTCCCCAGAGATTTCACAGCGGGGTTCTGTTGCTGCAGGAGGGGAACAGGCAGGTGAGATTGGGGCCGGTCCAGGAGCGGAAGTGCTCCCAGGTAAGATCTCGGTGCATGGTTCCCCCACAACCGGGGTGTCAGGAAGCCAGGTAGGTCTGCCTGAACCGGCGACTTGGTCAGGAACGGAGGAGGAGCAGGCACGACCCACGGTCGCAGCGGCTGTGGCCGCTGTCACCCGCAGTGGGAGTGCTGGAAGCCAAGGGGCCTCCCGGAGGTCCGATAGCTCTTCCCGTTCTGACCAAGTGGCAGCCGAGTCAGGTGGAGGCCAGGACACAGGTCCCGGGGTACTGACTGAAGATGTGACAGTCTCGTCGATTCTGGCCACATCTAGTCAGGGGTTTCAGGCAGCGTTAGAAGCTGACGACAGCCTGAAAGCTCTTAAGGAGCAGGCGGCACAGCCTCCCTCGGACTCGGACCCGGAGCGAGTGGTCTGGGACCAAGGACGGCTGTACCGGGCCACGGTCCAGCAGGGTTCACCGGAGGCGTGGCCCAGGGACCGACAGTTGGTGGTACCCTATCCGTTCCGGACGGAGTTGTTGCGGATCGCACATGAGATTCCGATGGCCGGACACCTAGGGATCGCTAAGACCAAGGCCAGGTTAAACCAGCATTTCTACTGGCCAAAAATGGGGGCCGATGTGGCTGCCTACTGCCGTTCGTGTGAAACCTGTCAGAGAGTGGGGAAGGCGGGGCCACGCCCCAAAGCCCCACTGGTATCTCTGCCAATCATCGATGAGCCTTTCAGGAGGGTGGCTGTGGATCTGGTCGGCCCGCTGGCCATCCCCAGCAGCTCCGGGAAACGCTTCATACTGACGGTAGTGGACTATGCCACCCGGTACCCAGAAGCAGTGGCCTTGTCATCCATTCGGGCTGACAAGGTGGCCACCGCATTGCTGGAGATTTTCTCCCGAGTGGGTTTTCCCCAGGAAATGCTCACTGACCGGGGGACCCAATTCATGTCCCAGCTGATGGAGGCCCTCTGTAAGCAAGTCCAGGTGCGACATCTGGTGGCCAGCCCGTACCATCCACAGACTAATGGCCTGTGCGAGCGGTTCAATGGCACCTTAAAGCAGATGCTTAAGATGTTGGTCGACTCCCATGGGCGTGACTGGGAGCGGTATCTCCCACACCTGTTATTTGCTTACCGGGAGGTTCCACAGGCCTCAACAGGATTCTCACCGTTTGAGCTCCTGTACGGGCGACGTGTGCGGGGCCCCCTGGCTCTGGTGAAAGAGGCTTGGGAAGGGGATTTGGCCACCCCTGGAGTGTCGGTTATCGAGTATGTCATGCGCTTCCGGGACAAAATGCAGGCCTTGACGCAACTGGTACACGACAATATGGCTCAAGCCCAGGCCGATCAGAAGCGTTGGTACGACCAGAACGCTTGTGAGAGGACCTACCAAGTGGGTCAAAAGGTGTGGGTACTGGTCCCCGTACCACAGGACAAGCTTCAGGCAGCCTGGGAAGGCCCATACCTCGTGTACCAGCAGCTCAACCCTGTGACGTACCTGGTCACCCTGGACCCTGCCCGTGGAAGGCGGAAGCCCTTCCATGTGAACATGATGAAGGCACATCATGAGCGGGAGGCATGTGCGCTCCCCGTGTGCAACCTGCCCGAGGAGGGAGAAGCGGAAACCCTCTTGGATATGCTAGCCCAGGTTAGGGCAGGCGGATCCATTGAGGATGTGGAGGTTGGCCACCAGCTCTTGGAGGACCAACGGTCCCAGCTGTGGGCCACCCTCCTCCCCTTCCGGGGGTTGTTTACCAACCAGCCCGGAAGGACTGACTTGGCTGTCCATCACGTGGACACTGGGGATCATCCCCCGATCCGGCGTTCAGCATATCGGGTCTCCCTGGAGGTGCAGCAACACATGCGCCAGGAGATTGACGAGATGCTGAAGCTGGGGGTGATCCAGGCATCCAACAGCGCTTGGGCCTCGCCTGTAGTCCTCGTCCCTAAGAAGGACCGAACCACTCGGTTCTGCGTGGACTACAGGGGGCTCAATGCGGTCACGGTCGCCGATGCGTACCCAATGCCACGCATCGATGACCTGCTCGATCAGTTGGCCGGGGCTCAGTACCTGACCATCATGGATCTGAGCCGGGGATATTGGCAGATCCCCCTGACTCGCAAGGCCAGGGAACGCTCTGCCTTTATTACCCCATTTGGACTGTACGAGTCCACGGTGATGCCATTCGGGATGAGGAATGCCCCTGCCACTTTCCAGCGGATGGTCAACACCCTGCTCAAGGGACTTGAAGGGTACGCGGCCGCGTACCTAGATGACATTGCCGTCTTCAGTCCCACCTGGGAGGACCACCTAGAGCATCTAGCACAGGTGCTCAGGCGGATCCACCGGGCAGGTTTGACCATCAAGCCGGGAAAGTGTCAGCTGGCCATGAGCGAGGTCCAGTACCTCGGTCACCGGGTAGGTGGGAGAACACTGAAGCCCGAGCCTGAGAAAGTGGAAGCCATCGCATCCTGGCCCACCCCCAGGACCAAGAAGCAGGTGATGTCCTTCTTGGGGACCGCTGGGTACTATAGGAGGTTTGTTCCATGCTATAGTAGCCTGGCAAAGCCCTTGACGGACCTCACCAAGAAGAAGCTGCCCTCTGCAGTCGATTGGACAATGGACTGCGAGACAGCCTTCCGGGCCCTAAAGGACGCCCTGTCCAGCCCGCCCGTGCTACAGGCAGCCGACTTCACGCGGCCGTTTGTAGTACAGACCGACGCCAGTGACTTCGGCCTCGGTGCGGTGCTCAGCCAGGTGGACTCTGCGAGCCAAGAGCACCCAGTCTTGTACCTGAGCAGGAAGCTGTTACCAAGGGAAGTTGCCTATTCCACGATGGAGAAGGAGTGCCTGGCCATAGTGTGGGCCCTGCAGCGTCTGCAACCCTATCTATACGGGCGCCACTTCATCGTGGAGACGGACCACAATCCCCTCAGCTGGTTGCACACCGTCTCTGGGACGAATGGGCGATTGTTGCGATGGAGCCTTGCGCTCCAGCAATACAACTTCACCATTCGCCACAAAAGGGGCCGTGACCACGGTAACGCAGACGGGCTGTCCCGACAAGGAGAGGTCGCGGACGGGCGCACGGGGGAACACCGGAGTGTGCTGCCCCCTAGCGCCCTCAAAAGGGGGGAGGTGTGAGGCAAATCCCGGGATATGAAGATGAATTATGACTCCAGTCATAATCCCTCATCACTCCCTGGCAGTGCCCCCTCCCTTCTTGTTCTCAGTGTTCCACTTACACCTCCATGGCCATGTCCTGTGATATGGAGATGAGGTGATGTGGGAACAATGGACACAGGATGACTCCCTGCCGTCACCCTGTAACAAGAGTTGTATCTCATTAGCAAGGCTATGGAACTAGCCAGACAGAACGACTCCAGTAAAAAATGGTTCATATCTCGCAAGCCATATTTCCGATAAATATGGCAACCATAAAAATGGTGTCTCCGCATGCGGACGATGCTGGCACACCCTTTTTATGGGAGCAGGACATTGGGAAATGCCCCAGGCGTGATATCAGCCAATGGGGAACTGGCAGACAGGTCATGAGTCCCCTCGTTCTGTGGCTAAATTCATAACTATCACAATGAGAGCATTGGCGTCCGCCTACGACGCTCCCAGGCAAAGTTATGGCCCATATTCCATGTTGTGGATTGTCCATAACTCCAGCCAGGGGTGGAGCAGTGCTCCCTCTGAGGTCACTAAGGTAGGAGGGGACCTGGATTTGCCCAGGTTGATAACCCTACTTCGGCCATTTTCCAGTGTTCTTTTCGCTGGGGGCACGTGTAGGAAACATCTGTGGGAAGGATCCTAGAAACCTGGGTACAGCGCCCCCCTGTGGCCAGACGCAACAAGGTAACTGCTGGAACTGTGTATGCCTGTTTGTAAACCATGCTTTATCTGTAACTGTACTCTGACCTATGTATATTCTGTAGATTCCCTATTGTATATATTGTAGTTTCTAGTGTGCTTTAGGCTGATTAAATTATATAATTAATCTTGGGCTGTTCTGTTATCTCGATCTTGAATCCCACGTCTGTGTGTTCGGCTAATAGTTACCGTAAATCGGTTGGTGGCAGCGAATTGTGCCAAGGATTATTGTGGGGAGGCCAGTGAGATTCGGGGAGATTTTATACATTCCGCCCGCGGAGGTCGGGGGAATATATACCTTACTCTCACCGGGGACCCTTCAATAATCGGCATAAGTAGTATAGCGGCCTCCTTGCTTATTGTCGGGCAATTCCATAATTGGCCTGACTATAAGAGGGGCGCTAGAGAGCGCGTCACGTGCTCTGTCTGTCGGTCGGGAGGTATAAAGGAGGGGTGACCCCCACTTGTTACCCCCCGATTGTGACGTACTGGTAGCCAGCGCGGGGGATTTTTGAGTGACCCCCCCGGTGGTTTGTGACACCCTCTATATACTACACCACACAGGAGAGCTGACAGATCCTCTATATACTACACCACACAGGAGAGCTGACAGATCCTCTATATACTACACCACACAGGAGAGCTGACACATCCTCTATATACTACATTACACAGAACTGACAGATCCTCTATATACTACACCACACAGGAGAGCTGACAGATCCTCTATATACTACACCACACAGGAGAGCTGACAGATCCTCTATATATACACCACACAGGAGAGCTGACAGATCCTCTATATACTACACCACACAGGAGAGCTGACACATCCTCTATACACTACACCACACAGGAGAGGTGACAGATCCTCTATATACTACACCACACAGTAGAGCTGACAGATTCTCTATATACTGCACCACTCAGGAGAGCTGACAGATCCTCTATATACTACACCACACAGGAGAGCTGACAGATCCTCTATATACTACACCACACAGGAGAGCTGACAGATCCTCTATATACTACACCACACAGGAGAGCTGACAGATCCTCTATATACTACACCACACAGGAGAGCTGACAGATCCTCTATATACTACACCACACAGGAGAGCTGACACATCCTCTATACACTACACCACACAGGAGAGCTGACAGATCCTCTATATACTACACCACACAGGAGAGCTGACAGACCCTCTATATACTACACCACACAGGAGAGCTGACAGATCCTCTATATACTACACCACACAGGAGAGCTGACAGATCCTCTATATACTACACCACACAGGAGAGCTGACACATCCTCTATACACTACACCACACAGGAGAGCTGACAGATCCTCTATATACTACACCACACAGGAGAGCTGACACATCCTCTATACACTACACCACACAGGAGAGCTGACACATCCTCTATACACTACACCACACAGGAGAGCTGACAAATCCTCTATATAGTACACCAGACAGGAGAGCTGACAGATCCTCTATATACTACACAACACAGGAGAGCTGACAGATCCTCTATATATACACCACACAGGAGAGCTGACAGATCCTCTATATACTACACCACACAGGAGAGCTGACACATCCTCTATATACTACACCACACAGGAGAGCTGACACATCCTCTATACACTACACCACACAGGAGAGGTGACAGATCCTCTATATACTACACCACACAGGAGAGCTGACAGATTCTCCATATACTGCACCACTCAGGAGAGCTGACAGATCCTCTATATACTACAACACACAGGAGAGCTGACAGATCCTCTATATACTACACCACACAGGAGAGCTGACAGATCCTCTATATACTACACCACACAGGAGAGCTGACAGATCCTCTATATACTACACCACACAGGAGAGCTGACAGATCCTCTATATACTACACCACACAGGAGAGCTGACAGATCCTCTATATACTACACCACACAGGAGAGCTGACAGATCCTCTATATACTACACCACACAGGAGAGCTGACAGATCCTCTATATATACACCACACAGGAGAGCTGACAGATCCTCTATATACTACACCACACAGGAGAGCTGACACATCCTCTATATACTACACCACACAGGAGAGCGGACAGATCCTCTATATACTACACCACACAGGAGAGCTGACACATCCTCTATACACTACACCACACAGGAGAGGTGACAGATCCTCTATATACTACACCACACAGGAGAGCTGACAGATTCTCCATATACTGCACCACTCAGGAGAGCTGACAGATCCTCTATATACTACAACACACAGGAGAGCTGACAGATCCTCTATATACTACACCACACAGGAGAGCTGACAGATCCTCTATATACTACACCACACAGGAGAGCTGACAGATCCTCTATATACTACACCACACAGGAGAGCCGACAGATCCTCTATATACTACACCACACAGGAGAGCTGACAGATCCTCTATATACTACACCACACAGGAGAGCTGACAGATCCTCTATATACTACACCACACAGGAGAGCTGACAGATCCTCTATATACTACACCACACAGGAGAGCTGACACATCCTCTATACACTACACCACACAGGAGAGCTGACAGATCCTCTATATACTACACCACACAGGAGAGCTGACAGACCCTCTATATACTACACCACACAGGAGAGCTGACAGATCCTCTATATACTACACCACACAGGAGAGCTGACACATCCTCTATATACTACACCACACAGGAGAGCTGACACATCCTCTATATACTACACCACACAGGAGAGCTGACAGATCCTCTATATACAACACCACACAGGAGAGCTGACAGATCATCTATATACTACACCACACAGGAGAGCTGACACATCCTCTATACACTACACCACACAGGAGAGCTGACATATCCTCTATATACTGCACCACACAGGAGAGCTGACAGATCCTCTATATACTACACCACACAGGAGAGCTGAGAGATCCTCTATATACTACACCACACAGGAGAGCTGACACATCCTCTATATACTACACCACACAGGAGAGCTGACACATCCTCTATACACTACACCACACAGGAGAACTGACACATCCTCTATACACTACACCAGACAGGAGAGCTGACAGATCCTCTATATACTACACCACACAGGAGAGCTGACAGATCCTCTATATACTACACCACACAGGAGAGCTGACAGATCCTCTATACACTACACCACACAGGAGAGCTGACAGATCCTCTATATACTACACCACACAGGAGAGCTGACACATCCTCTATATACTACACCACACAGGAGAGCTGACACATCCTCTATATACTACACCACACAGGAGAGCTGACACATCCTCTATACACTACACCACATAGGAGAGCTGACACATCCTCTATATACTACACCACACAGGAGAGCTGACAGATCCTCTATATACTACACCACACAGGAGAGCTGACAGATCCTCTATATACTACACTACACAGGAGATCTGACAGATCCTCTATATACTACACCACACAGGAGAGCTGACACATCCTCTATATACTACACCACACAGGAGAGCTGACACATCCTCTATATACTACACCACACAAGAGAGCTGATAGATCCTCTATATACACTACACCACACAGGAGAGCTGACAGATCCTCTATATACTACACCACACAGGAGAGCTGACAGATCCTCTATATACTACACCACACAGGAGAGCTGACAGATCCTCTATATACTACACCACACAGGAGAGCTGACAGATCCTCTATATACTACACCACACAGGAGAGCTGACACATCCTCTATATACTACACCACACAGGAGAGCTGATAGATCCTCTATATACACTACACCACACAGGAGAGCTGACAGATCCTCTATATACTACACCACACAGGAGAGCTGACAGATCCTCTATATACTACACCACACAGGAGAGCTGACAGATCCTCTATATACTACACCACACAGGAGAGCTGACAGATCCTCTATATACTACACCACACAGGAGAGCTGACAGATCCTCTATATACTACACCACACAGGAGAGCTGACAGATCCTCTATATACTACACCACACAGGAGAGCTGACAGATCCTCTATATACTACACCACACAGGAGAGCTGACAGATCCTCTATATACTACACCACACAGGAGAGCTGACAGACCTCTATATACTACACCACACAGGAGAGCTGACACATCCTCTATATACTACACCACACAGGAGAGCTGACAGACCTCTATATACTACACCACACAGGAGAGCTGACACATCCTCTATATACTACACCACACAGGAGAGCTGACACATCCTCTATATACTACACCACACAGGAGAGCTGACACATCCTCTATATACTACACCACACAGGAGAGCTGACAGACCTCTATATACTACACCACACAGGAGAGCTGACACATCCTCTATATACTACACCACACAGGAGAGCTGACACATCCTCTATATACTACACCACACAGGAGAGCTGACAGATCCTCTATATACTACATCACGCAGGAGAGCTGACACATCCTCTATATACTACACCACACAGGAGAGCTGACAGGTCCTCTATATACTACACCACACAGGAGAGCTGACACATCCTCTATATACTACACCACACAGGAGAGCTGACAGATCCTCTATATACTACACTACACAGGAGATCTGACAGATCCTCTATATACTACACCACACAGGAGAGCTGACACATCCTCTATATACTACACCACACAGGAGAGCTGACACATCCTCTATATACTACACCACACAAGAGAGCTGATAGATCCTCTATATACACTACACCACACAGGAGAGCTGACAGATCCTCTATATACTACACCACACAGGAGAGCTGACAGATCCTCTATATACTACACCACACAGGAGAGCTGACAGATCCTCTATATACTACACCACACAGGAGAGCTGACAGATCCTCTATATACTACACCACACAGGAGAGCTGACACATCCTCTATATACTACACCACACAGGAGAGCTGATAGATCCTCTATATACACTACACCACACAGGAGAGCTGACAGATCCTCTATATACTACACCACACAGGAGAGCTGACAGATCCTCTATATACTACACCACACAGGAGAGCTGACAGATCCTCTATATACTACACCACACAGGAGAGCTGACAGATCCTCTATATACTACACCACACAGGAGAGCTGACAGATCCTCTATATACTACACCACACAGGAGAGCTGACAGATCCTCTATATACTACACCACACAGGAGAGCTGACAGATCCTCTATATACTACACCACACAGGAGAGCTGACAGATCCTCTATATACTACACCACACAGGAGAGCTGACAGACCTCTATATACTACACCACACAGGAGAGCTGACACATCCTCTATATACTACACCACACAGGAGAGCTGACAGACCTCTATATACTACACCACACAGGAGAGCTGACACATCCTCTATATACTACACCACACAGGAGAGCTGACACATCCTCTATATACTACACCACACAGGAGAGCTGACACATCCTCTATATACTACACCACACAGGAGAGCTGACAGACCTCTATATACTACACCACACAGGAGAGCTGACACATCCTCTATATACTACACCACACAGGAGAGCTGACACATCCTCTATATACTACACCACACAGGAGAGCTGACAGATCCTCTATATACTACATCACGCAGGAGAGCTGACACATCCTCTATATACTACACCACACAGGAGAGCTGACAGGTCCTCTATATACTACACCACACAGGAGAGCTGACACATCCTCTATATACTACACCACACAGGAGAGCTGCCAGATCCTCTATATACTACACCACACAGGAGAGCTGACAGATCCTCTATATACTACACCACACAGGAGAGCTGACACATCCTCTATATACTACACCACACAGGAGAGCTGACAGATCCTCTATATACTACACCATACAGGAGAGCTTACAGATCCTGTCTGACTCATTTTTTATCTTTATATTTTTCTGTTTTGTCTTATAAAGATTTACATTTTATCCTACTTTAATTGTTGTAGTCATATTTTGCAGGTTTTGTAGTTTTGCTATTTTCTTTTTTCTACACTTTCTTTATGATTGTATATTAGCTCTGCCTTTTTTTGGCTCTCTGGATTTTGTTTCATTGGCAGCTAAATTTGTAGGTCTTATATTAGAATATAATATTTATTTAATGACTTACTGGTCTCTTTATTTTCTTTTGTTTATAAAGTCTCATTGGAGCAAATTATTCCCGTTTCTTTATCTGGAGTTGTTTTCATTTTTTATGGCCTTTTTATGTTTTGTTTGTATTAAACATTTCATGTAACATAACAGTTATAATATTGTTTTAAGTCTCATTATTGCTCCAGACAGTATCTGCCTTCTCTAATTAAATTAATTGGGTTGCATTTACCTTGGCAATCTGGAAAACAGTCTCAAATTTTTATGCCAAAATAATTAATTTATCATATTTGTGGAGTTTTGTATTGAAGATATTGATATCATTATTATATTATTTTAGCCTGTGTGTGGGGGAGTATACATTGTTATTTTCAGTTGAGGTCCTAAATTGATTAAATAGGTAATCAGGGGCTGACTAGTAGTGGACTTTTTATGTTACATTTTTAGTTTTTGTCTGTGCCCCTCTTCAAAGTTATGCCCCCCTGCTATAAATGGGTGTATTTCCCATTCAACCAACTGTATCTGTATCACAGTGGTTCTTTGTGGGTGGGGCCATGTTTTGATTGGCCAGCATCAGAGGAGGAAAGGGAAACACCCATGAAGAACTTCTGTGGGACACGCCCAGTTAGGTGAAGGGAAAATTTACATCTATATTTCTGGGATGCGGAACTTTGGAATGGAGAGGCACAGAAAAGAAAGGAAAACTGTTCCAGAATCAGTGGAGCAGCAACGATCAAGAAATCTAGTGAAAGGTCCTCTGTAAAAGAGGATTTTAAACTTTTTCCCTGTTTTCCTTTCCTTTTTTCCAGGAGTCATAACTAATGTTGAGCCACCCCCCATAGCGTTCAAGTTCGGTTCGGTTTGTCGAACAGCTGCTCCGTTCGACGAACGTTCGATGAACTCCTTCGAACCCCATTGAAAAGAATGGCAGGCAAACACAAACACATTATACATTGTGACGATGTGGGCCCCGAGTGTATGGGGGCCACACGTCAGGTAGCGGGATTAAAGCACGCCAGAGCAATTTGTCTCTTTAACAGACCATCTGGTTTATTAATAGCTCCATAAACCATAACAGGTCACATAACATAAAGATGCCGTTCGTTGGCTTTCTCCTCAAAGACCAACACATAATATAAAGTCCACACACTGTTGGACTTCCACACACGTGTCACTGACCCTTGTCAGTATCCAGACCCCCAAATCCAATCCTGGTTACCTTCCTCTGAAGGTGGCTAGTGTCCTTTCCAGATTCCCCCTGGCTCCAGCCAGGCTTTACACATGGACCTTCAGAAGGTCTCCTGAGCAGAGCAAAACACCCTGCTTCTGCTCTCACCGTCTCCAGCAGACACACGCTTCTGCTCTCACCGTCTCCAGCACACACACGCTTCTGCTCTCACCGTCTCCAGCACACACACGCTTCTGCTCTGACCGTCTCCAGCAGACACACGCTTCTGCTCTCACCGCCTCCAGCACACACACGCTTCTGCTCTCACCGTCTCCAACACACACACGCTTCTGCTCTGACCGTCTCCAGCACACACACGCTTTTGCTCTGACCGTCTCCAGCACACACACGCTTCTGCTCTCACCGTCTCCAGCACACACACGCTTCTGCTCTCACCGTCTCCAGCACACACACGCTTCTGCTCTCACCGTCTCCAGCACACACACGCTTCTGCTCTCACCGCCTCCAGCACACACACGCTTCTGCTCTCACCGTCTCCAGCACACACACGCTTCTGCTCTCACCGTCTCCAGCACACACACGCTTCTGCTCTCACCGTCTCCAGCACACACACGCTTCTGCTCTCACCGTCTCCAGCACACACACGCTTCTGCTCTCACCGTCTCCAGCACACACACGCTTCTGCTCTCACCGTCTCCAGCACACACACGCTTCTGCTCTCACCGTCTCCAGCACACACACGCTTCTGCTCTCACCGTCTCCAGCACACACACGCTTCTGCTCTGACCGTCTCCAGCACACACACGCTTCTGCTCTGACCGTCTCCAGCACACACACGCTTCTGCTCTGACCGTCTCCAGCACACACACGCTTCTGCTCTGACCGTCTCCAGCACACACACGCTTCTGCTCTCACCGTCTCCAGCACACACACGCTTCTGCTCTCACCGTCTCCAGCACACACACGCTTCTGCTCTCACCGTCTCCAGCACACACACGCTTCTGCTCTCACCGTCTCCAGCACACACACGCTTCTGCTCTCACCGCCTCCAGCACACACACGCTTCTGCTCTCACCGTCTCCAGCACACACACGCTTCTGCTCTCACCGCCTCCAGCACACACACACTTCTGCTCTCACCGTCTCCAGCACACACACGCTTCTGCTCTCACCGCCTCCAGCACACACACGCTTCTGCTCTCACCGTCTCCAGCACACACACGCTTCTGCTCTGACCGTCTCCAGCACACACACGCTTCTGCTCTCACCGTCTCCAGCACACACACGCTTCTGCTCTGACCGTCTCCAGCACACACACGCTTCTGCTCTCACCGTCTCCAGCACACACACGCTTCTGCTCTCACCATCTCCAGCACACACACGCTTCTGCTCTCACCGTCTCCAGCACACACACGCTTCTGCTCTCACCGTCTCCAGCACACACACGCTTCTGCTCTCACCGTCTCCAGCACACACACGCTTCTGCTCTGACCGTCTCCAGCACACACACGCTTCTGCTCTGACCGTCTCCAGCACACACACGCTTCTGATCTGACCGTCTCCAGCACACACACGCTTCTGCTCTCACCGTCTCCAGCACACACACGCTTCTGCTCTCACCATCTCCAGCACACACACGCTTCTGCTCTGACCGTCTCCAGCACACACACGCTTCTGCTCTCACCGTCTCCAGCACACACACGCTTCTGCTCTCACCGTCTCCAGCACACACACGCTTCTGCTCTCACCATCTCCAGCACACACACG
Source organism: Anomaloglossus baeobatrachus (assembly GCF_048569485.1). Classification (NCBI taxonomy): domain Eukaryota; kingdom Metazoa; phylum Chordata; class Amphibia; order Anura; family Aromobatidae; genus Anomaloglossus; species Anomaloglossus baeobatrachus. The sequence continues at coordinate 770,528,697 of NC_134354.1, forward strand.
CTTCTGCTCTCACCGTCTCCAGCACACACACGCTTCTGCTCTCACCGTCTCCAGCACACACACGCTTATGCTCTCACCGTCTCCAGCACACACACGCTTATGCTCTCACCGTCTCCAGCACACACACTGGAAGTCTAGACCCAGCCTCTCCCTAGACTACCCTACACACACTCCACCCAGGTTCAGAGACAGAATTGCTTACACAGGTGGTAAGGAGTGTGTAATCAGCATCACACACCCTTCCATGGCTCTGCATGTAATGCAATCCTGTGGAACCACAGGTCCCAGCCAACTTCACATTGCAGAGCACCCACGCTTCTGCAAAACATACCGGCCATTTATAATACAGCCGGTTGATGCCTCACAACATATACACATACAGTTAATAAACATTGTCATTACACTTACAGGTCCCTGCGACACGTCCTGCTCTCTGTCTCCCGACGCTTTTCCTTCCGATCATCGCTGCGTCCTCCCGGTAACCAGCACTGATGATAGGACCTTCCATGACGGCAAAATAGCATGTGACCAGTCACGTGTGTATTATCTCATTGGCTACAGACTGGTCACATGGCTAGACGTCATGCTAGGTCCTGTCAGTGCAGCTCTCCGGTACGCGGTGCTCGTTCCAGCATCTCCGTGTACCGGCGAGATGCTTGGGCACATGCTTGGCTCCCTGTTCCTGCATGTTGGCGCTCTTTACAGAGTCAGCCCACATGCAAGGACTGGCTGCCACAGCTAACGGAGATCACCGTTGCTATAGTAACCCGCCTGTCAGCGGTGATGTCACCGCTTACAGCCCGCAGCCTCTGCTCAATCACTGAGTGATTAGACTGCACGGAGTAGCAGCGTCTTCCTTCCATGCAGCGCTGTCTGATGTAGCAGAGCTGCATGGGTTGAAGGAGAAAGAAGACAGAAGAGCATGGATTGTGGAGGACTGAGAGGGAGTAATAAACATGGCGTCTCTAAGTGTGTCTGTGTATTTATTTCTATTAAAGTATTTTTTCTCTGTGTGGTGTCTTTTTTTTAACCCTTTATTGGAGATTCTTAATGGCCGGGTCACACTTGCCTGACATTAAGAATCTCTGGCTTAATACTAGCTAGTAAAACAAATCTAGTATTAACCCATTATTACCCAGCAAGCCACCCGGCTTCAGGGCTGCTGGAAGAGTTGGATACAGCGCTAGATGATGGCGCTTCTATGAAAGCGCCATTTTTTGTGGCGGCTGCGGACTGCAATTTGCAGCAGAGGGGCCTAGAAACCTCGGGCCAACCTGTGCTGCGGATTCCAATCCACAGCTGCCTAGTTGTACCTGGCTGGACACAAAAATGGGGCGAAGCCCATGTAATTTTTTTTTTTTTAATTATTTCATGAAATTCAATAAATAATTAAAAAAAGGGCTTCCCTATATTTTTAGTTCCCAGCCGGGTACAAATAGGCAGCTGAGGGATGGGGGCAGCCGTACCTGCCTGTTGTACCTGGCTAGAATACGAAAATATGGCGAAGCCCACATAATTTTTTTGGTGGGCAAAAAACTCTTGCATACAATCCTGGATGAAGTATGCTGAGCCACTCAGGAGAAGCAACATGATAGACACTGGAGACTGCAGTAGCCACCCGGCTACCATGACAAACTATCACAATTGCATCTTGAAAGCCAACATGGTTATCGGAAGAACCCCTCTTGTTTCTAACGCCCTAGATGCCGCGGTAACAATTCAGTGTTATCTAGTTAAACAGTTACTCTGATGTGTCGGCTGTATAATACAGCTGGCACCCACAATGTAATGCAAGCCACTACTTACAGGTAGTACAGACCGAAGAGTAATCTGGGGTCTGGTAATAGGAGGACACGTATGGACACAGGGAGAATTCAGGCGTAGTCAGGTCACAATCCGGGGTCAGAATTCCAGGAAGACATGTAATAACTTCAGGGAGAAAACTGAGAAGTAGCCAGATAAGAATTCTGGGGTCAAAAGCCAGAAAGTCACGACAGGAACAGGGTGCGGTCAAAGAGAAGTCAAGCAACAGTCCGGGGTCAGAAAACAGGGATCAGAACAAAGCAAAGACCCAGGTGAACAGCACAATTACCAAACCAGAATGTACGATTGGCAAGATTACGGGGAGCATGCTCAGTAAAGAAACAGAGCAATTACCAGAAAGATGAAAACCTGAGCACACATCTCCCAGAACCAGAATGTATGACTGGCAGAGTTCTGGGGGAGCATGCTCAGTAAAGAAAAAAGGCAATTACCAGAAAGATGAAAACCTGAGCACACACCTCCTAGAACCAGAATGTATGACTGGCAGGGTTCTGGAGGAGCATGCTCAGTAAAGAAAAAAGGCAATTACCAGGAAGATGAACACCTGAGCACACACCTCCCAGAACCAGAATGTAATCAACCTAACAGCTCAGCAGTCCAGAAAACAGCAGAGCATCTCCATTACAAGATGCTCTGCACAGAGGAATCGTGATACACAGTATATGGAGCCATATACAGTTAATGTGCTCGTCTGCTGTACATGTATGGTGGATGTTGACAAGGGCTAATCACTATATTAATGGAGGGAATTTGGAGCTCCAGAGCTCTGACCTCTATAAAGATACAGTAAGAAATCAATCAGAAGAGAACATTGGACGGAGGATCCAGCAATTACAGCACGTTCCGAAATCTTTGGGAAGCTGCAGCACAGTGTGTGATTGGGACGCTGATACGGCCCCGCGCCACCGCCGCATATTTGTCTACGGAGACAGAGATAAATAAGAAAACCCAAGTGATTTCTCTATTGGGAAGGGAATGTAATCTGTACGATGCATATGGATATTGTGAATCACAATGAAGTAATCAGGCATGGCCGCTCGGAAATCACATTCCCATCCTGCGCACGGGCTAATTAAGGTCACCTCTCTCCAGCACATAAATCTGACTGTTTAGTTTTTTCTCCCATTGCTTTATTGCTTTGTGTATCTTCCTATTAGTGGATTCGTATCAGGGCATTAACAAGGACTCGCAGGTGGTAAATGCAAATCCAATTGTATCCTCCCGGAAAACAATATTTTGAGTTGTGCGGAAAAATCTGAGTATCCACTGATGGAGAGGGAGGCAGAATAGTGAGTGCAGCTCTGGAGCATAATACAGGATGTAACTCAGGATCATTAATGTAATGTATGTACACAGTGACTGCCCCAGCAGAATAGTGAGTGCAGCTCTGGAGCATAATACAGGATGTAACTCAGGATCATTAATATAATGTATGTACACAGTGACTGCACCAGCAGAATAGTGAGTGCAGCTCTGGAGTATAATACAGGATAAGTAATGTAATGTATGTACACAGTGACTGTACCAGCAGAATAGTGAGTGCAGCTCTGGAGTATAATACAAGAGGTAACTCAGGATCAGTACAGGATAAGTAATGTAATGTATGTACACAGTGACTGCACCAGCAGAATAGTGAGTGCAGCTCTGGAGTATAATACAGGAGGTAACTCAGGATCAGTACAGGATAAGTAATGTAATGTATGTACACAGTGACTGCACCAGCAGAATAGTGAGTGCAGCTCTGGAGTATAATACAGGAGGTAACTCAGGATCAGTACAGGATAAGTAATGTAATGTATGTACACAGTGACTGCACCAGCAGAATAGTGAGTACAGCTCTGGAGTATGATACAGGATGTAACTCAGGATCAGTACAGGATAAGTAATGTAATGTATGTACACAGTGACTGCACCAGCAGAATAGTGAGTGCAGCTCTGGAGTATAATACAGGAGGTAACTCAGGATCAGTACAGGATAAGTAATGTAATGTATGTACACAGTGACTGCACCAGCAGAATAGTGAGTGCAGCTCTGGAGTATAATACAGGAGGTAACTCAGGATCAGTACAGGATAAGTAATGTAATGTATGTACACAGTGACTGCACCAGCAGAATAGTGAGTGCAGCTCTGGAGTATAATACAGGAGGTAACTCAGGATCAGTACAGGATAAGTAATGTAATGTATGTACACAGTGACTGCACCAGCAGAATAGTGAGTACAGCTCTGGAGTATGATACAGGATGTAACTCAGGATCAGTACAGGATAAGTAATGTAATGTATGTACATGTGAAGCCCCGCAAACGCTGTGTCGGTGCATTACCTTCAGGGACTCCACTCGGCTGGATCTTGTCACAGGTAGGAGATCTTCTTCTTGTCGTGACGCCACTCTCAGTATTGCGGTCAGTGGGGACCGCCACTGCAGATTAAGGGACGCCTGGGGCGGATGATATGTGCAGTTAGTTGGAATAGCCTCCTGAGAGTGAGGCAAGCCCCAGGGCCCTGTGTAGGTGCGTAGTACCACAAGGCGCAGAATAACTCCACACAGGCAGAATGTCTTTCAGGGTTTTTACTCCCTTCAGGTGGCAGGGTGAGTGACCCGGGCGTAGCTGGGATGAACCAGGCGGGAACCAGGTGTCCTTCAGGCTGACTTGTGAGGGTGACTACTAACTCGCCTTCCTTAGCCCTTGGTGGTTTGGGGTAACCCCGACTTTGAGTCCCTATGGGGGTCACCCAGGGAAGATGCTGAAGCCTCTCTCCCCTTCGTTTGCCGTGTGCTTGTTGCCTGGGCCAGATCACTCCAGCTTCTTGCCTCCTGTGAGCTATGGGCCCTAACTGTGGCTACGTGGCTGCGGCTTTTGTGGTGTTGTGGCGTGGGCTTTGAGAGCCCCACACCGGCAGGTTTAGCAAAAGAAAGCTGGATCTATCTCCGCTTCGGGATCTGCCGCCCGTTTGGGCCTGGTACTCCCTAGCAGTCTCCTTACTTCCCACTCTGTGCTCTCTCTTTAGCTGGAGATGGGTTTCGGGTAGCACTCCTAGGTGACCGTTCTCCCCCGTCGGTAGCCACTGCGCGGACGCTGTCAGACTACAGCAGCCCAGGGGAAGGGGTCAGCTCTCCTCGGAGCTCCCTGGACTCTGCTCTGAACTGGCTCACTGCCCCTCCTCTCCTGTTCTTGCCTACGCCACCTAGCAACCAGATTCTCTTACCACACCCCTTGAGAGGAGATGGAGGCTTTTGGCCCCCTCCACTATTCCAGTGAAGGTGAAGGCTTTTCCCCCTCCTGGGATCCCCAGGGGTCCTCTCATGGGTACATGTGTGAGACCTGATCACTATGCGCCTGTGTTCCACACCCCGGTCAGCCTTCTGGATTACCTGTATTGTACTGTCCCCAGCATGGGTGCAGTACTCAGTGGTGCCTGACCAGGTCAGGGGCGCCACATTCCCCCTTAGTTATCACCAGCACGTCCTCGGGCTGCAAGACAACATTTTAAAATGCATAAAACATTAAAACATTTTTAAAAGCACCAGGCATACATCACCACCCTCCACCCACAAGTCCGTTAACCCACCCAAACCCTTTCAGGAGGCAGGTCACCAGTCCTTTTGGTAACCAGATCTGGGCCATCTACTTCCCCAGACCTTTCCTCCAATCTGCCTCTCCCGTTGGCCGCGGCTTCAGCCACTTCTGGCAGGATGTAGAGGCGGCTTTCATGGGCTGGTGGTTTCAGGGTATACCTGGCTTGGTGGATCCGCGCCTTCAGCCTCTTCTGGCAGGATGTAGAGGCGGCCTCCACAGTTGGTGCTGACCAGGTACCCTCTTTGTGGTGGAGAGCCAGGCCCCATAAACAGGCATGCTCTCTGGTCGCAGGTGAGCCAAGGCCCTATATACGGACGGGCTCCTCCTGGTTGCAGACGAGCCAAGCCCCTAAACAGGCTGACTCTGGTGGTGGTGGTGCCCTTTTGGTGTAACTATTTACACTGCGAGAGTTTGTGGCTATAGCCAGTTCATAGCCTTAAGGTTTATTTTCTCACAATAGTTTTTGTGGGCACATTCTTGAACTTTAAAACGTTGCAAAACAAACTTTCCAAACTGGTCAAAACTTGCTGTACTTTACTTAAACTTAGGCAGATTCCTCTTCACCAGGGCTTGGGCCTGTAGGGCTGAGGCACCTGTTGGTTTCTTGACCTTTTTCCTCATCTGTAGTGGTCTCATCATTAGGTCTTTGGTCTTTTCTTTCTTTATGGCTGTCTTTCCTTTCTTCTTTGGGACATGGCACTACATCTAGGGCATACCAGCCTCTTTCGCCTTGATGCATGGTAAACTGTACGGAGTCTCCTGTACGCAGGTTCCTTCCAGGATGTCCTCTGGGCAGATTAGCTCTGACGTCTCTCCTATTGACAAAAATGCCTTCTTTGATACCAGGTGCTACGATGAACCCGTATCCTGACTTGAGGCTGAAGTCCTCCACTACTCCTCTGCAAAGGGGTCCTCGGACCTGTGCTTTGGCTCTTCTCAGGAACCTTTTTTCTTGTAGGTCTCTAGCCGTGATGTCATCTCTTTGCTCTGGGGATGGCGGTGCAGGGGAAAACTGAGTCCTGCTGCGGCGCTGTGTCTTGCGGGCTGGGTTCTGCGAAGTGCAGCTTACAAGCTCCCAGGTAGGGCGGTTGGGCAGGTCTTCTTCGTCAGCAGGAGGTGTCAGGTCTTCCTCGTCCCAGCGGGAATATGGCAGCATCTCCGGCTCTGGGACTAGCACTGCTGCTGGCTCCGGGGGCAACTCCTCAGCTTCTTGCCCTCCTCTCCCCCTTAGTTCTTCGCTGCACTCTGGTCGTGGCAGCGCTGGGGATGAGTGTTCCTCAGCTGGCCCAGGCGGTGGACTCTTCAGCGTGGTTGCTGCAGGGGTTGCCTTAGGGGTGTTCGGAGGGAGCATGTATCGGTCCACCATCTCCTGTGGGAACTTAGCCTCCAGGTCAGCCTTCAGCTGCCAGTATGCGGAGTCTTCACCTATCAGGGATTTCCTAGTAGGGACTTCCTTAGGCTGGGGAGCGGTGTCTGCTCTGGCCTTGCAGGCCGGGGTAAATGGTGATGCAATCTCTTGGCGGGCCGCGCCCTGTATGGCGGCGGCCTGGTCTGTGCGGGCCGAGCCTGGCGTGGCGGCGGCCTGGTCTTGGCGGGCCGCGCCTGGCATGGCATGGCGGCGGCCTGGTCTGTGCGGGCCGAGCCTGGCGTGGCGGCGGCCTGGATCTGCGTCGCTGTTGCGGCCAGTTCTTGGCGGGCCGGACTGGGCGTTGCTGCAGGGACCGGGTCTTGGTGGGCCGAGCAGGGCATCGCTGCGGCGGCCGGGGCTTGGCGGGCCGAGCAGGGCATCGCTGCGGCGGCCGGGGCTTGGCGGGCCGAGCAGGGCATCGCTGCGGCGGCCGGGGCTTGGCGGGCCGAGCAGGGCATCGCTGCGGCGGCCTGGGCTTGGCGGGCCGCACCTGGCATGGCTGCGGCCTGGCTCAGCGTCGCCGCGCCGGGCGCCTCTTCTGGGACCGCGGTCGTAGCAGCAGGGGTCGGAGCACTTGCGCTGGCCGGGGCAACTCTGGACTCACCCATCGGTGGCACCATCGGGATCTGAGTCGTCGCCGCTCGATCTGGCAGGCGTCGCGCGGCTCCCTCCTCGTAGGTCCGAACCGCCACAGCCATCTCCAGAAGCTCCGTGCGTCCCTCACTGAGCTGTCGCATAATCCTGGCCTCCAGCTGATCGCAGAAGATAGCAAGCTCCCGGCACCACCAGGCAGCAGAGCCTGGTTCTGGGTATCCACGTCCGGACTCCATCTCTTCTCTCTGCAGCAGCAGGCTTGTGGCTCTCTTTCCTTCCCGCCGTCTCTGGACGCTTCCGCTCTCTTCACTTGCGAGGTCAGGACTCTGCAGGGGATCTCTGGGTAGCCACACCTCTTCGTGGGCGGTAACTTCTTCCAGCGCGGGCTGCTGTTGTTTTTCAGCGCGCTTTTCATGGTGGCAATATGGCGGCGCTTCCAATTTTTCAAGCGGACCGCCCAGGCACATGGTCACCTGTCTGAACAGGTCTAGTCCTTATCCTGTTCGTGACGCCAGATGTGAAGCCCCGCAAACGCTGTGTCGGTGCATTACCTTCAGGGACTCCACTCGGCTGGATCTTGTCACAGGTAGGAGATCTTCTTCTTGTCGTGACGCCACTCTCAGTATTGCGGTCAGTGGGGACCGCCACTGCAGATTAAGGGACGCCTGGGGCGGATGATATGTGCAGTTAGTTGGAATAGCCTCCTGAGAGTGAGGCAAGCCCCAGGGCCCTGTGTAGGTGCGTAGTACCACAAGGCGCAGAATAACTCCACACAGGCAGAATGTCTTTCAGGGTTTTTACTTACTTCAGGTGGCAGGGTGAGTGACCCGGGCGTAGCTGGGATGAACCAGGCGGGAACCAGGTGTCCTTCAGGCTGACTTGTGAGGGTGACTACTAACTCGCCTTCCTTAGCCCTTGGTGGTTTGGGGTAACCCCGACTTTGAGTCCCTATGGGGGTCACCCAGGGAAGATGCTGAAGCCTCTCTCCCCTTCGTTTGCCGTGTGCTTGTTGCCTGGGCCAGATCACTCCAGCTTCTTGCCTCCTGTGAGCTATGGGCCCTAACTGTGGCTACGTGGCTGCGGCTTTTGTGGTGTTGTGGCGTGGGCTTTGAGAGCCCCACACCGGCAGGTTTAGCAAAAGAAAGCTGGATCTATCTCCGCTTCGGGATCTGCCGCCCGTTTGGGCCTGGTACTCCCTAGCAGTCTCCTTACTTCCCACTCTGTGCTCTCTCTTTAGCTGGAGATGGGTTTCGGGTAGCACTCCTAGGTGACCGTTCTCCCCCGTCGGTAGCCACTGCGCGGACGCTGTCAGACTACAGCAGCCCAGGGGAAGGGGTCAGCTCTCCTCGGAGCTCCCTGGACTCTGCTCTGAACTGGCTCACTGCCCCTCCTCTCCTGTTCTTGCCTACGCCACCTAGCAACCAGATTCTCTTACCACACCCCTTGAGAGGAGATGGAGGCTTTTGGCCCCCTCCACTATTCCAGTGAAGGTGAAGGCTTTTCCCCCTCCTGGGATCCCCAGGGGTCCTCTCATGGGTACATGTGTGAGACCTGATCACTATGCGCCTGTGTTCCACACCCCGGTCAGCCTTCTGGATTACCTGTATTGTACTGTCCCCAGCATGGGTGCAGTACTCAGTGGTGCCTGACCAGGTCAGGGGCGCCACATACACAGTGACTGTGTGACGCCCTGGCAAAACCAGGGTGTCACAGAGCCTGCAGAAATCCAGCAAAGTGCAGGCCATTCTCCTCCTTGGTAACCTGATCCCACACCAGTGCAGCAGAGGACAGACACCCCCCCCTTCCAGTGTAAGGCTATGCGCGCACGTGTGCGCTCTGCACGGCACCTAGAAGGTGCGCTTCAGAGCGCAGCTGAAAAGCTCCGTTCTGAAGCGCATGGTACCGGCGAGAACGTGCGTTCTGCCTGCAGCTCCTGCCATAGACAGAGCAGGGGCTGCCGGCAAAGCGCACGGAAGAAGTGACATGTCACTTCTTAGAACGCAGCGATTCGGGCAGCAGCCGAATCGCTGCGTTCTAATATGCCACGTGCGCACGGCCCCTGCACAATCTCCATAGATTGTGCAGGGGACGCAGGACGCATGCAGTTACGCTGCGCTACAAAGCGCAGCGTAACTGCATGAATTACGCACACGTGCGCACATAGCCTTAGAGCTAAACTGAGCAGCAGGGGAGGGGCTGGAGCAGAGTGAGTGAGGAGTGTGAAGAGAGCAGACCAGGGGAGGATAGCTCCTGGCTGCTGTAAGGAAGGGAAGTGTGAGGAAGGGGCCCGAGGTAGCCACGGCAGGGTGGTGGCCCGCCGGTACCAAGGGAAGACCAGGATCACTGCAGGGGAGTGGGCTCCCCATTCCCGACTGAGGAAGGAGAAAGAGGCATCTGGCTGCAAAACAAGAACCGGATCCTGCTGTACTGTGTGTGGGATCCAAACACCATCCGTACCGAAGGCTGTGGACACCGGCAATTCCTAGTTTACCAGTGACTCTGTGTGAAATACTTGTAAGTACGCCCGTGCCCTCAGGCACCGCACTGCACCGCAGCACTGCGCCCTGCTCCCTGCATATCCCCGAATGGGCCCCGGGACCAACTGCCCCTACCCACGGAGGGGTTAACATCCAAAGCTGCGCCCCAACACCGTTCCCGGGAGTCCAGCACCTTCACCGCAGCGGTGGTGTCCACCATCACCACAACCCTTGGGTGGCGTCACGGACAATCCCCTTTTACAATAACCCCTTCTTACAGTGGAGCCTGGGATCACAGACCGGGTCACGCCACCGTGATACTTACTGAAGTGACCCTTGGCCCGGATCTGAGTACCCCTATCCCTGGGCGACACAACTGCACCAGCAGAATAGTGAGTGCAGCTCTAAAGAATGAAAACAGCTCTTAATAGAACGGATTCCCATCACACAGGTTTCATTCCAAGACAAAATGGATCTTGTCACAATTCTTTGTTTTCCTTCTTGATTAGGCAAATTCTTACATACAATATATAACATCACATTCCCCTAAGAAATGACTCCAGGACATGTCTTAGGGGTACTTTGCACGTTGCGACATCGCTAGCTGATTGTAACGATGTCGAGCGCGATAGTCCCCGCCCCCGTCGCAGATGCGATATCTTGTGATAGCTGCCGTAGCGAACATTATCGCTACGGCAGCTTCACATGCATTTACCTGCCCTGCGACGTCGCTCTGGCCAGCGACCCGCCTCCTTCCTAAGGGGGGGTCGTGCGGCGACACAGCAACGTCACACGGCAGGCGGCCAATAGAAGCGGAGGGGCAGAGATGAGCGGGACGTAACATCCCGCCCACCTCCTTCCTTCCGCATAGCCGGTGTAGGCATGTAGGAGATGTTCCTCGCTCCTGCGGCTTCATACACAGCGATGTGCACTGCCGCAGGAACGAGGAACAACATCGTAACATCGGTCCTTCCGAAATTATAGAAATGTCGGACACTACATCGATCATACGATTTGGACTTTTTGCGCTCGTTAATCGTATCAAAAAGGATTTGCACACTACGATATCGACTGCGACGCCGGATGTGCGTCACTTTCAATTTGACCCCACCGACATCGCACCTGCGATATCGTAGTGTGCAAAGTGCCCCTTAGACTCTGATAAACACCTGCAGAAAACTGCAGTATAAATAGCGCACAGTAGGGGGGGGGGCTGCACCAGGCCGGGAGCTTTTATGTTCCTTCATACACTAAATAGTTAATGGCTGGAGTCTTTGAATTAAAAAATGTTCCACTTGCTGGAT